>NC_090941.1:604668439-605868439 GCF_040938575.1 Ambystoma mexicanum
TGTTTGATTTGTTGGCCCTAGATTGTGCTCTCCAATATTCTCAGTTGTTTGATATTTTGAACCTTGATTGTGCTCATTTATAAAGGGCTACGGATCTTGACTTTGCAACTTAACTAGGACCCATGATTTTGCCTCGTGTGCGGCTCATGACTATGGTTCGATACACAATGCACCTTAATCATCAGAACCATGATTGTTGACTGGTCCATATTCCTTGTCCTTAATCCGTTGGCATTGTTTCCTGATTGTTTCGCACATTAACATTGCTCCTGGATGATGGAATCATTTGCATATATATAACCCTTGTGGTGCTACAACATCCATAATCATTATCCTCCATACACACTACTGTGGCTTGGTTGTATAAAGATTGTTTACTGATAAAACATTGTTTAATACACATCTTGCCTTGCTCTCCACAGAGGGTCCATAAAAATGCCACGTAATTTTCTGCCCCATTTATGCTGCTCCTTACATTACGGAATGATTGCGTGTTCCATGTATATTGGTCTCCTTCTTCAATCCATTCTTTTCGCTTCCCGATAGTTGTTGCTCCTGATCGGCAGCTGCTCTGTGTAGGAGCCCTCAGCTCTTGCTTCATTCATACTGATGCCTTCCCGATTGCATTGCACATTAGGACTCTAGCCTGATCTTTGCTGTGGCTCATTAGATACCGCTTTAATTGTTGACTGATTGTTTCCTCCATATATACGGATCCTGGACTGCTGATTAATTGATCACTCCATGTATACTGACCCTCACTGTTTGCATTATATTATGTCCTCACTTGGGTTGTATAAACTCTATCCTTGATCAATGACCAATCCTCTACTCCCTACTCCCTGCTGCTCAATTGTTGATGGTGTGGGCGTCTTTCCCCAGGTGGTTTGCTCCATTTATAGCTTTCATTGATTTCTGTAGCTTGTGCTTTTGCGCTGCTTGCTTCTGGTCAATGTGATTTCCTATAATCTGCTCCTTGATTGTTTGTGCCATATGTACGTCCTGGACTGTCCACTCAGTGTTAATTGCTTCTTGTGGGCTATGCCATATGTATGGCTCATTGACTGTTGTGCATCATTTCTTTACATTGGCCCTTGACTGTAATCATTCACATAATCTACCTTTATGAATTTACTCACTGCTGTTGGATATACATCTCCTTCTACTGCTGCTTCACAAATAGTGCTGTTAAGTTTGTAGCCACTCTACACGTGTGTTGCCCCTGTACTGTTTTTTTCATATATATTGCTTATAGATTGCTTCTATTATTCGCATAAGAACTACATCAGCCAGACCACGACAGACCGACATCGCACACAACACCAGGACACTACAGTCTGCCTCACCTCATCAACATCACCATTCACTTGTAATGTTTAGAACATAAGACACTTTTCACACCATCAGTTATTCAGGCCAGCAGGAATTTCAATCTCACAAGGAATCTTCCTACCTTCTGGTGGATGAACCCACCACACCAGAGACACATCCTCTACACTTTCACAGTGTAACACTCTTATTCCAGAATCAATACCAAAGAGCCATTACAATGGATCTTAAGCAAACAAAACCATCAGAAATGCTCTCCCACTAAAACCATTCTGGACATCTTCTTAATACTTTGTCAGGCGGCAAAGCATCTGCATGACACATTTCCTTCTCTTCAATGCTAGTTCTATGTCCAAGCTTGACACAGACATCAATGACTTGTCCTGGAGGGCAACACGTATCTGCTTTACATCACCAAGACTTGCCTGACAGACTACTGTGCAACAGAGGTAGAGGGGACCACACTATCATTTTACTTAATCAATTACACGATCAAGACACACGGAATCACCCTCATACACAAAGGCTCTCTACAGATACAGATATCACTGACCACTACCCTGGATTGTGAATCCCTCCTAGTGCACTGCATGTTGATTCACACAGCCATGCTTCATTTTCTCCTACTGAGGGGTGTGACATTTTCCAAAGCTCTACTTGTCCACAGGACATTTTCAAGAGACCTACACACGCTTGTCCTGTAAAAATAATCTGCCTGTCCCTCTGTGATGCATGAATCATTAAAACATGGCACACTGAAACATGACTTACACATTTCTTTTAATGTATGGTCAAACTACAGAACAAACCACATGTTCTGAATGGTTCTAGTGATAATGTCTACTGGGGAACGGTCGCCATGAGGTGACATTTCCCCAAATTTGCACTCCCACGAAAATCACAGGTTCCCCAAATATTCTAGGGCTGGAGTTAGAAGAGAAAATTGTACCCATCCTAAATTTGTGGGGAAAGCTTTTTGGGGTACTGGGAAAAATGCGACTTTTTCCCAGGGGAAATTATCACATGGAACCTTTTGAATGTGCATGCTCAGCTGTAATAGAACTTATTTCCGAACTTGCGGCTTTATCAGGACATCAAATTGCTTAATGATTTCACCAAAGAAAAAGAAGGCAAATAGACCGGATTAAACTGTTTTGTAATCTGTGCCAAAGTTCAAATTAAATACATGGCCCAATGAAGTGACAGACTATGAGAGTATTCAATGGAATGTAGTGGTAATTCCATTGCATAATGCAGTGGCAGAGGGCAGTACAAGTCTTCTCCTCCAATGTTACATTTTTATAAAAAATCTTTTGTTGCTGTAAACAGATCATCCCCCCCCCCTCACCACTAGGTAACATTATGCAATAATTCCCTCAACCGCTGGGCCATTAAGCAATTCAACAGTGGTAACGTCCCATTGTCCTCATTAAAGGAGGCAGCTTTGCTTGGGCCTCATAACTTGATTGAGGGCCATTACCACTTAACAATTAAGCAAATACTGCATTCAGTATATTAACAACTGAAGGGGTTGACATAAAGGTTTTATAAGCAGGAGCTAAATGTATCTCCTGTTGGGCAGCACCCGCTGAGCAGGTGATATCTCTAGGCAATAACATAGCATTCCGCAAACCTAGCTTGCAGGTGAGATGCAAACATATTGTCTATGGCCCCTAGGTTTAAATGCCTTCTAATTGTTCATGCCATTTACATATTACCAAATACATGATTAAGGTCACATGAGAATGCTTTTTGAGAAAGAGGTCCTGGTACCTGTTGTCTTGATGGCAACCGGCTCTTCTAAAGTAAATGCCGGAGCTAAATGTTCTTTACAAATTATTTTTGTCCCTGTATGCTTCACAGTTAACCCAGACATCACTCAATAACAAATGCAAAAAGTCTTGAAACAACAGAACTGGTATGCTTGGGAATCTATTTCTTTCAAGGAGCACATCTGTGGTCTTAGTCTGAGGAGTTAAATACTCAAGCAATGTTGGTCCCTGCTACCATTCAAGTTGATGGGAATTCTAGAGCAACATGTCTTAAAATAACAAACGAAAACCACAGTTGTGTTTGGCAAGTGTACATGCAAAGTAGCACAGGATTGGTGCTAGAGTCAATGCTTTAGTCAGAGAGTTGGATAGTTGGCGATATTGTTGCTTAGGACCTTGGGCATAGAATTGATGACTTCTTGGATGCTTAAGGTTTTGTTTTTGAAGTGCTTTGCAAGGTCATCACAGATGTTCTGTGAGGGAGTGGGGATGTTATTCCAAGCTTTTAGGTTTCTCATCTAATTGATGATGATGGATACCTCTTTCTGTGTGTTGCTTGCTTTCAAAATGCGTTTGGCATATCTTCATTTTTTGCTTTCAGGATTTCATCTTTAAAGAGCTGTGTCTGTTTTTGGTATGCAATTTTGACCTGTTGGTTGTACTCTTTCCTCCATACTTGTTCCAGTTCACCTTTTGCTTTCTTGCGGGATCTGATGTGTCGTGTAAACCATCTGGCAGGCATTTTTTTGGTAAGGGGGGTGAAATGTTTCTTGGGTGAAACAGAAGCTAGAGCGTCCATGCTCCATTTTTGGACTGGCTCAATTCTTTCTTCTGTTGGGGCTGGGTGTGTCCAGGAAGTTGGTGGTTTTGCGCATCTCTGGTGTTGAGATTTGTGGTGTTGAGGGATTTCTAGGTTTTTTTCTGAATTGGATTTATATTCAAGCTGTTAGCATCTGCTTGAGCTGGAGCGTGGACCACAAAGGCAACATAAGGTGGTAGCTCCAGAGAATGTATATTGGGGGTGGAGTTGTGTCTAGTTCTTTTTGCAGAAAATTGCATCCAAAGTGTGCCCTGCTCAGTGGGTTGATCCCTTCATGAGTTGTTGTAGGTGAATCAGTGATTTGGAAGAGTTGGTGTTTTCCTCTTCAAACCATATATTGACATTTCCTAGCATCATCAGTTAGTCGAGCTCAGATATGACATGTACAGATGTCTCTGTGAATAACTATTTGTATGTTGTTTTAGTTCTTTGTTGAGTAGCTCGAGTAGCTTGCATATCTGGTTGATGTTGTCTTTGGGGTATGCTGTGGGTTTGTGATGTTGAGTTCTGTTGTCGCCCCGATTTTTGGTGATGAACAGTGTATAAAGGTGGGCTGGATCTATTCTAGTTCGCTGATCCTTGTTAGCACCATCCGTGGTATTTGCTTCTTCTCTCCTTGTGTGGTTGAAATGGTTTTGACTTGCCTGTTGAGATAATTTGTAGGTAGATAGATTATGAAAGATATAGGGCCTCATTACAAGTGTGGCAGTCTGTAAATAAGGGTGCCGGCTGCACTGTACTGGCACCCTTTCTGGCAAGATTTTCAGACCGCCACACTAAAACTCTGTGGGCAAGGGTCATTTCACCTGGCAGGTCTGACCTGCCGGCCACAACGGCACCCGCCCGTAGAGTTTTCACTGAAGCACCGGCACTGTTAGGAACGGTGCCGGTGCTTCCGTCCCCCCACTGGCATGGAGTCCTAGTGTGACTTATGAAGAGCAAATGAACCTACAAAGAGCTGCACTGGGACTCTGCTCAGTATACATCAGAAGACCCATACCTGTTGAAGCACCCATAACCACACAACCCTGGGCAGCATGGTACCCTATTAGAAAGCCATACCAGACGCTGATATGAAATTAGGAGTACCTACACGCGGTCCATGAAGAGACCCCAAAAGTCTTAATGGAAGGCCAGTGGAAATGACACAAGGGCCTGAACAGACCCGTGAATTAATAAAAGCAGCTATCGAAGATAACACGCCAGTGTGAGTAACTATGAAAATGAATGGAATAGACACAGAGAGGAGACAATGTTACAACATGAGGAAACAGTGCTACGAGACAAGATGGAAGCAACCGTCCTGTTAAACGTGTGTAAATGGGCTTGAAATGCAAGATGCTAAGAAATCGATACTGCTTGCAATGCTTAGTAGAAGATAGAGCGGGAAGCGCCAACCATATATCTACCTCAATAAGGCACATTATACAAGTGCGACTCCATTTTGTAAAGGCAGAAATGTACCCAGGCGGCCAGAGGCGTGACAGGCCAAGTTTCGAAACCCAGCCAAAGGCAAGAGACGGAGCGGAATCGAAACTCAACAAAGAGCGGCTCATGCCTAGGAAATCGAGGTCAACCAGAGAAGTAGAGGAGAGCGTTAGCTCACAAGACTCGAACTTCAGAGCATACCAGCCTGCCTCATGAAGGTCAAGATAAGGGGGGCCCATGCAGGTAGATAGGCTGACACAGAATTAAATGCACTAAAGGCTGGAAACGGAAGCAGATTCATGGTGAACAAACACGTGACCAGCGAGGCGCGAAGAAGTACCATCGCCTGATGTCATCCAGGACCCGAGGATGCCATAACTTTTCCCGATAAGAGACTACAGTTTCAAGGCCATCCTTAGCCAACTAATTGACACGTCGCCCTAAAACACTGATTGATGGAAGGGAGGCAGAGTGAAACTTGGGACACCAGGCACAGGGGTGTCCATTCTGCATGCTGCTAATTAAAAGTGGAAATTTATGTCTAGGGGTTAACCTGCCCAATCACAATGGACCAAGTTATCTGGAGTCCTATAGATATTGTAACCAATAGGACGTTGTAGTTGTAGTGATGTCTATCACGCGTAATGTAGAGGGATGGGCGTAGATGCCCAACCAATAAGAGTTATTCAATCTGCATGCCCTATTATCATTTACAGATATAGCACCTATACTTAAGTTACCTTTCCTAACCAATTATATTGCATGATGATTTTTTATAGACATTAGACGTCAGTGATGACAAATTTTGCCTATAAGAATTGCTGTTCGACTGGAATTCGAGGAAGTCGGAACGAGACAGGTGATCGCAATGCTGCTGATTTTCATTTGTTTCTCTGTTTGATGTAATTGTCATTAAACAGACTTCCCTTTGCCAATTTACTGAGTCCTCATTATTGAGTCGTGTTGGAGTAAGTGAATCCTGCACCTTCTGTCCTCACATGGTGCAGCTATCTTGTCTTACAAGTTCTAGAGGGTGAGCGCTGACCAATGGGCCCGTCAGTAACTTCTTCCCCTCCTGTACACTGGGAATGGGAACTAACATTTACTAGCGTCTAACCTCCTAATCCGCCGGGACTTGTAATGTCCCGTGGCACCGGGATGTCGGGAGCCAGTAAGAGTTGCGAGTTCAGCAGCAACCCACCGGTAGCACTGGCAGGTAACCGCCAGACCCGTAATGAGGCCCATAGAGTGATTTTGGTTGTGCTTTCGCAAAAGGACTGTCTTCCATGAAGAGGTTTTCAGTGGTGTTTCCTGGTGTTTTTTGGTTGCAGGAGATGGTAGATTGTGATGTTTGGTTTTCTTCACTGGCCCTTGCACCTTCATGGGTAGTTCTTCCATGGCTGTCTTTCCCTGATCAAGTCATTTCAATGAGGTTTGTGCTGTTGGTTGTGCGGTTGATGGCGTGTTGTCTATATCCTTTTTGGACGTAGGGCATCCTTATTTTTTTCCAGTGGCCAAGTAGTCGAGTGGCCCTGTATCCATGTGGCCTGGTATCCCCATGGCCCAGTACCCCAGTCGACCAGTATCCTAGTGGCCAATTACCAAGTGCTCAGAGAAACCTGTTTGTCATGGGTTAGTAATGCAGTGGAGTTTCTGGTAACCTTTTATTAAAGAGATTATTTAGGATGATAGGATGGCCAGGGAAACCCCTAGGTGTACAGGGGGTGGGGGGGGGGGGTTGTAATTCACGGTGTCAATGTATACACGTTTTAAATTGTCCAAAAGTCAAATTATGAAGGTAATAGCCTCTAATAGTGGGACAATATCACTGTCTCACAGGGGCAGAGTATCACAGGGGCAATAACATCGAAGTGGCACAATACTAGAGTGTCACAATAGCAGAGTGGCTCACTACCAGAGTGGCACACTATCATAGTGGCTGTCAGAGTGACTAACTATCATGGTGCCTATATATCAGAGTTGCTAACTATTGGAGCGGCACTCAGAGTGGCTAACTATTATAGTGGTTATTCACAGAGTGGCAACAAATACAACATTGCAGTGATGAACTCTCACAGTGGAAACATATCTCAGTGGTAATCTATTACAGTAACAAAATATTGCAGTGGAAAACTATTAAAGTGGCAAACTATTACAGTGAGTTGAGCCAGCTACCCAAGTGCCAAACTTATCAGAATAGAAAACTATCAGAATGACAGGCTATCAGAGATACAAAAAAAAAAGTAAAGCTTGCAAGAATATCACAGTTGCAAAATATCACGTTGGCAACAGATCATAGTGGCAACATAGCACAGTGACAATATAGCCCAGTGGCAATATAGCACAGTGTACAATTATTACAGTGAAAGAATATCACAGTGGCAAACTATTATAGTGGGAAACTATCTGAGTTGAGCAATCTATACGAGTGGCAAAAAATCAAACTCACAAGAATATCAGACTGGCAACATATCACAGTGGCAATATATCAAAGTGGCAAACTATTTCAGTGGCAGCATATCAAGTGGCAAACTATTATATTGGCAGGCAATCTGAGTTGAGCAACCTTCCATGTTGCAAACTATCAGTGTGGTAAGAAATCAAACTTGCAAGAATATCACAGTGGCTACATATCACAGTGTCAGACTATTATAGTGGCACGATATCTGGGTTTGAGCAGCCTATCTGAGTGGCAAACTGAGAAGCAAACTAGCAGCTTGGCAACAGATCAAACTCACAAAGAAGTCACAGTGGCAAGATATCACAGAGGCAACATATCACAGTGGCAATATATCACAGTGGCAAGTTATCAGTAGAGCAAGCTATCAGACTGACAAATTGTCAGAGTGGCACACTATTAAGGTGGCAAACCATGAGAATGTCAGGCTATCATACTGGCAAGCTAGCAGATTGGCATACTATTAGATGGGCAAACTATCAGAGTGGCAACAAATCGACTCACAAAAAAGTAACAACTGGTCACACTGACAACACATAATAGTGGCAACACATCACAGTTGCAACATATCACAGTGCCGATATATCACAGGATAAAACTACTACAACGGCAAACTATGAACTGAGCAAGCTAATAGAGTAAAAAACTATCTGAGTGCCAAATATATCATAATAGCACACTATCAAGGTGGCAATCCACCAGAATAAGAGATGGTCTGAGTGCCAAACTATCCCTGAGACAACAAATCAAACTCACAAGAATATCACATTGGCAACATATCACAGTGGGAATATATCACAGTGGTGAAATATTGCAGTGGCAAAATGTTGGAATGGCAGACTATCCTAGTGGCAGACTAGTGAATTTTGCAACTATCAGTGTGGCAAAGTATTATTCACAACGCCATCTCTTACCTTGATGTGGGTGATCCGATCAGTCCGGATGGATGGTGTTGCAGAGCAGGGCTTCGGCATCAAGTGAAAAGGGAGGCACCCTTAGCCTCCGCCCTTCACCTGCTGCCCAGGCAAGGCTGCCCTAGAAGGGTCAGTTATGGGTGTCTTGGGTCAAATGACCTGTAACGTTCTTTAATCAGGTGGCAGGTTAATGGGGTGGAGTGAAGGCTTGAGTAGAAGTGAAGGTGTAACAAAGTCAACCGCACTATGTGCCTGGAAAGGCGCCTGGCTACTCTGACAGAGGTAGTTCTAAATGAGTGCAGACAGTTAGAACCCATAAAACAAACAAAGATACACCTACCTTGCCTTCACACGACCTAGTTGAGTAAAAGGATCTACCTGATCCCCTCTCGCCCCGTCTGCTGTACCAGACGTGGAGTGAGGGAGCCAGGGAAACCCCTGATGAGGGAAAAACCCTGTGCCGCTAGGGTGCATTGGTAATCTCCTGATTGAGTCGACTGAACAGGTGAGCGTGATTGTCGGCAGAGATGGCCTCACGGGTTTCTCGTATGTGTCCCTGTCTGTAAATGTAATGAACAGGGATTAGGCGAGAACATCCATGCTTCTAAAGGTAAGTACTCTAAACGAATGCCGGATACCTTTAAAGGGACTTTCCAAAGGTCCGAACTGGATGTAGGGGCTGTGGTGGTAGCTGGAACTGAATCAAGTAAACATGGATGGGGAGGTAACGGGACTCTTTCGAGGGTTGGACCTAGGAAAGGTAATAAGGAAGAGAGGATGGGTACAAGCAAAATAGAAACAATCTAAACCCGGAATTACACGAAAGCCTACCCGTAAGCGAGAGGTGTCTAGGTCGCCCTGTAGAGGTAACAAACTTCTTTCGATCTTGGAGGCTGAAGGGAAATGTAGTCCACAATCGAGGGCGATCGAACTGGCACTAAGGAGACAGGGAAAAGTTAGACACCTGCACAACCCCAGGAGAGGATGAGGAGAAGCATGAGATAGTAGGTATTCACTAACACCCCGAGGATACCGGAAGGAGATTTGCTCGGGGTGAGGACCGGAGAGTACAGGCTGGAAGGCTCAAAGCAATGAAACGCTAAGGAAATATAAGAGAGAAATGTGAATGAAATAGAGTGTAGGAGCTTGGATTTACTAGGAAAGTAGGAAATGCTGAATCCATGAACTCACGAAGCGTGGCTGACGATGGTTGTAGCAACGCACAGATCTGCCGGCTTTGTTCCTGGAAATACTCTTTCCTGAGAAGAGGGCGGAGTTACAGACTTCCCAAGAAGTGGGAGAGCTGAAAATACACTGGGAAGTGCCGACGCCATCTTGGTAGAAGGAAATCTCCTTGCAGGGATGAACGCCAACGGCGCCAAACAGACCAAAGTCTAGTCATACCCATGACAGTATGCCCCCTCCCGAGAGAGGAGAAAACCGGTTTACCAGGGTGGAACTGATAAAACCAACGGACAAGTCGAGGTGCATGAACCTCTGAAGCCGGCTCCCATGTCCTATCCGCTGCTGCATACCCCTTCCAATCCACAAGAAATTGTAGTCTTCCTCTTCTATATCTAGAATCAAAAATGCCAGATACTTCATATTCCAGACCGGTCTCCATCGTCACTGGAGGGGGAGAACTTGTAGCTGTAGTTTGGAAGTGGTTACGAACATCTGGTTTAAGTTGGGAGACATGAAAGGTAGGATGAATACGCTTCCAGGAATCAGGGAGTTGTAATTTGTAGGCGGCTGCACCTCTCTTTTCGATTACCAAAAAAGGGCCAAAATATTTTGAAGACAGTTTGGATGGAACCAATCTTCTGGGTAGATATTTTCAGGACAGCCACACCGAATCACCCACCTGAATGGGGGGTTCGGTGTGCAATGTTTATCTGCCTGTTTCTTATTTCTAACTTGGGCTTCTTCCAGATCTATCTTTGCCTCCTTATGACCCTGTTGGATAGTATCCACCAGCCTGTCTATGTCAGGAAATGATGAGGTGTGCGGCTTTTTTGAAGGAAAAACCGAGGGGTGGTATCCAAATGTACAGAAAAATTGACTTGTGTGAAGGGCTGAATGAGCTGTATTATTGTACTTCAATTCAGCGAATGGTAGTAGTTCTGTCCAATTGTATTGGGCTGATGATATGTAACATCGAAGGAATCCCTCTAGTGTCTGATTGAGTCGTTCTGTCTGCCCATTGGTCTGGCGATGATAGCCAGAACTCAGGGCTCGAGTTATTCCTAAAGTTTGACACAGGGTTTTCCAATATCTGGAGGTGTATTGTGGACCACGGTCCGATATAATCGTATCAGGCAGACTGTGCAGAGAAAAAATGCGCTCCAAAAATATCTTTGCCATAACTGCGGTTGTTGGAACCTCCTGTAGTGGAATGAAATGAGCCATTTTCGTCAGTGTGTCTACAGTCACCATAATGGTGGTGTTTCCCTCAGATTTAGGTAGATCTACGATGAAATCTGTGGAGATTATCTGCCAAGGTCTAGTAGGAAGGGGCATCTTTACCAATTCACCCAAAGGGGGTTTTCTGGAGGTTTTTGTCTGAAGACATATAGGACAGGAGCTTATATATTCTCGTACATCTGATCGACCACCAGAAATGTCTTTGTATCAATTCCAGAGTATTGTAGATGCTACAGTGACCTGCTGCTCGCGTGTCATGACACATCCGTATCACTTCTTACTGTAAAATTTTGGTTGGAATAAACGCCTGTTCGTTTCTAAACAGAAGATTTTAGCTTCTCGACAATCTCCACTTGTTTATTAGGTCAGGTTGTATGATCTCTAGCACCAGGGATGCTCGTGCCTCTTTGCCAAGGAAGTCCTGTATCACCGATATGAAAAGTGCAGTAGGAAATAAGGGCTCCTGTTGAAAGGGGGATTTTATGAGAGTTTCTCTTCTGGACAAAGCATCGGTTTTTCAGATTCTGATGGCCAGGGACAAAAGTAAATATCAACCGAAAAGGCGAGAAAAAATGCGCCCACCGGGCTTGTCAACTGTTGCAGGTTTGTGCATATTGAAGAGCTCGGAGATTGTGGTGCAGTTCTGACTTCTACCGGGTGAACAGAACCGAGAAGGAGATGGCGCCATTCCTCGAAGGCTCTCTTTATCACTAACAGTTCTTTTTCTAGAACAGTATAGTTGATTTCCGCTGGAGATAGAGTTTTAGATAGATAGGCGATGGGTCTTTCGATATTACTCTCATCGGGTTGTAGAAGCACAGCTCCCAAAGCCTGTTGGCAAGCATCGGATTCGACAATGAACCGACGTTGTTGATTTGGCATAGTAAGAATGGGTGCTTGAGTGAAGAGATTTTTCAGCTCGTCAAAGGATTCTTGTGTTTCGGATGACCAAATGAAAGGGATTCCTTTCTTTAATAGTCGTGTTAAAGGCTGTGTCAAGGTGGAAGAGTGAGGGATGAACTTCCTATAGAAATTCGCAAAACCCAGGAATCTTTGGATCTTTGACTGATCTGGGACTAGCCAATCTAGAATGGCTGAGCCTTTCGATGGGTCCATGGAGATTCCTTTACCAGAAAGAATGTAGCCTAAATAGGTCACTGAGGGTTTATGGAACTCACACTTTTCTATTTTACAGTACAAATGGTTCTTTTGCAAGTGACAAAGTACTTCTTCTACATGACTAACGTGTTCTGACAAGTTGGAAGAGAAGACCAGTATGTCATCCAGGTAAACGATGACGTAATATAGGGCAATGTCTGCAAAGATGTGGTCCATTAATCTTTGGAAGACAGCATGCGCATTGGAGAGGCCAAAAGGCATTACTCTATACTGATAATGGCCGAACAGTGTTCTGAACGCGGTCTTCCACTCATCACCTGCTTTAATCCGTATGAGATGGTACGCTCCTCTTAAATCAAGTTTGGTATATATTTGGGCCCCGCGGAAAGCCTCTAAGATGTCTGGAATGAGTGGCATTGGATATTTATCTGGTATGGTAATCTTATTCAGACCCCTGAAATCGATGCATGGACGAAGTTCTGAGGAATTTTTCTTGGGAATAAAAAATAGAGAGGCTGCAGCAGGAGAGTTGTAATCGGTGATGAGACTGTTTCGTAGATGAGTGTGGAGGTAATCTCTCAGAACTTATTTCTCTTTAGCCGGTAAGATATACATCCTACCGAATGGGAGAGGACTGTCTGGTATCAAATCGATTGCACAGTCGTCTCTGCGATGTGGTGGTAACTCTAGATATTCAGATTGAGAAAAAAATGGATGATAGGCTCGATATTGAGTAGGGAGGGTCGATATCTCATGTACTGTATTTATAAGATGATCCTGAGGAGTGTTCTGAGTCTCTATTTCCACTCTTCTTTTGTTATGGCTGATGCAGCTTTGGATACAGTATTCAGAGCCCAGAAATAAGGTACCGGCTGTCCAATTTATATATGGGTTGTGGCTTCTTAACCAAGGAAGCCCCAAAATCACCAGGTAGTGTGCTGTTCTTATGATATCTAATTCCACTGTTTCATTGTGGTTAGATAAGGACATGATGATAGGGGAAGTGTGGTCTGTGATAGGGCCTGAAGTCAAGGGACTCCCGTCTACGCTTTCAACGGGAATGGCGAGAGTTTTGGGAGAGCGGGGAATGCCATGGTCTTTTGCCCATTGATTGTCTATGAAATTTCCAGCGGCTTCAATATCAATTAAAGCTGGAACGTTTTCGAGATTAATATTTCCCCAGGCGAGGGAAACCTGTAAGGTAATCATGGAATGACCTGAGGAAACCATTTGAGAAGAAGATTGGGCACTATGGAGGGAATCAGAAGTAGCGAATGAACCTGGCACCATGGTTCCCTTCACTGCCGGGTACTGGTGTTTCCCGGCTTTCTAGGTGGGGCGATAGGGCATTCCTTTACAGAGTGAGAGCTAGCACCGCAGTACATGCATAATCCCAAAGTCTTTCTTCTACACCTTTCCTCCACCGAAAGGGGGCCTCGAGTGGTACTTAATTGTATCGGTTCATCAGTGGGGACAGGTTTAGGATGTATTGGAGGATGGTCGGAGGGGACTCGGAGGCCCCGGTTCTTCTTTCGTTCACAACTTCGTTCTTGAAGCTGATAATCCAATTGCATGACCAATTAAATACATTCAGCCATGTTGCTTGGACAGGGGACTCGGGAGACTTCGTCTTTTAGTTCTTCTGACAATCCTCGCCTGAATATAGTTATCAAGGCGTCATCGGCCCAGGTTGTGTCAGAAGCATACTGTTTGAATTTAGTGATATAGGTCAAAATGTCCAGATTGCCTTGTTTTGGGTCCATTAACTGTTCTTGTAAGACTATTACTATTTCTTGTCTCCCAAACATGCTTTTAATGCTATTGCAAAATGCTGAATATGATTCCAGGATGGGGTTATTATTAACCACCAGGGGAGTTGCCCAAGCTCAGGCAGCCCCCGCCATCTGGGCTATCATGTGCCCTACTTTGTCCCTATCGGTAGGGAAAAAGGTGTTTTTGAATGCAAATTGGACTGTACAGGATTCTAGGAACTCTTTGACCATATGAGGGTTACTGTCAAAGCGCCCCGAAGGAAGAGGGCCAGGTGGAACCCCGGCACCCTGTGCTGATCGGTTCACCTGTTGTCTTAGCGACATGTTCTCCTCTTTAAGCTGTTGCACTTCAGTTGAAAGTGCTTGTACTGCTGAGACTAATTGTTGTATCTGTTGTTCCATAATGTCCTCCAACAGTCCACACTGCCAGAACTGCAACTGTCCGTTTTTATTATTTTTAGGTGTTGCTATCCTGTAACAAAGTCAACCGCACTATGGGCCTGATCACGATTTTGGCGGTAACGTCAGCGGTATTACCACCGGCAGTATTACCGCCCGCAGTATTAGCCCTACCGCCAAACTCCCCGGCGCTAATAGCGGCGCATCACGAATTCGGTGGTAATGTAATTCCCCATTCCCCATTTAGCCCCTTTTGGAAATGCCCCATTCCCCATTGGGTTCAATGGGGAAAATTTGCGCTCGGCGGTAATAGTGCACATTTTCGGCGGATTTCCCCCAGCTCAGAGCTGGGGCGAAATCCGCCGAAGTCCTGATTTGGCGAACGCTTAAATCCAGCGGTAATAGCGCTACCGCTGGATTTAAGGGTTACCGCCAAAGTCGTGATCAGGCCCTATGTGCCTGGAAAGGCGTCTGGCTACTCTGACAGAGGCAGTTCTAAATGAGTGCAGACAGTTAGAACCCATAAAAGAAACAAAGATACACCTACCTTGCCTTCACACAACCTAGTTGAGTGTAAGGATCTACCTGATCCCCTCTCGCCTCGTCTGCTGTACCAGACGTGGAGTGAGGGAGCCTTGGGAAACCCCTGATGGGGCAAAAACCCTGTGCTGCTAGGGTGCGTTGGTAATCTCCTGATTGAGTCGACTGAAAAGGTGAGCGTGATTGTCGGTAGAGATGGCCTCACAGGTTTCTCGTATGTGTCCCTGGACTTTTGTCTGTAAATATAATGAACAGGGATTAGGCGAGAACATCCATTCTTCGAAAGGTAAGTACTCTAAATGAATGTCGGCTATATTTAAAGGGACTTTCCAAAGGTCCGAACTGGACGTAGGGGCTGTGGTGGTAGCTGGAACTGAATCAAGTAAACATGGATGGGGAGGTAATGGGACTCTTTCGAGGGTCGGACCTAGGAAAGGTAATCAGGAAGAGAGGATGGGTACAAGCAAAATAGAAACAATCTAAGCCTGGAATTACACGAAAGCCTACCCGTAAGCGAGAGGTGTCTAGGTCGCCCTGTAGAGGTAACAAACTTCTTTCGATCTTGGAGGCTGATGGGAAATGTAGTCCACAATCGAGGGCGATCGAACTGGCACTAAGGAAATATAAGAGAGAAATGTGAATGAAATAGAGCGTAGGAGGTTGGGTTTACTAGGAAAGTAGGAAATGCTGAATCCAGGAACTCACGAAGCGTGGCTGACGATGGTTGTAGCAACGCACGGCCGGTGTTGTTCCCGGAAATACTCTTTTCCTGAGAAGAGGGCGGAGTTACAGACTTCCCAAGAAGTGGGAAAGCTGAAAATACACTGGTAAGTGCCGACGCCATCTTGGTAGAAGGAAATCTCCTCACAGGGAGAGAACACCAACGGCGCCAAACAGACCAAAGTCGAGTCATACCCATGACAGAAGGACGGTGAATAAAGGCCTTCACCTAAATCTTTTGTCTTAGTCAGAAGGGGCACAGTGGTCTGCAAGCCTCTTAAGGCCCTGAAGTTTACCTCCTATCTCCCACCTGAAAAGCCTTCAGACATTACATGTATGCCTCTTGTCTGGAAGCTTTTCATATGTGTTTTAAGTCCACTAAACACATCCACAATTGTTAACCTCTCCTCAATGGTGAAACGAACTTCAAAATGGTACAATATTTGTTGAATGACAAAGGGTCTATATTTGAACAGTTCCTCTTTACCTTCTGGATGCAACGTGTAGTCAAAAATACTTGGACCCTCGAGCTCGCATGCTCATTTTCAAACCTCTCATCCATGTGCTCAGTTATGCTGTTCTTAAGTTCTGTATCCGTTTGGATACTCTTAGCTGGTGGCCAGTGACCCGACGCATGTATCCCTCAGCCTTCTGCCACGTTGTTTACAAACCATTTTTCTTCAGGGTGGTACTATTTTTTAAACTGATGTATATGTTTACCTCACTCATGTTTTCGACTTTCTAGTGTCAGTGCACATCTCTCTACATCAGGATGAACATGCAACATCCGTAGCTCCTACGACTGAAAGAGTTCTGAAAGCTGCGAAACCGGTTTAAGAAAATCTCTAAGACTGCACAGGGTTTTTTATGAATCTAAATCTAGTAACTAAAGAGAGGTAGCATTTTGCCTTAGCTGCAGATTCCTCATTCCCAGTGCTTACCTTTCCAAGGTGTGAAACCACCAGTTATCCCCAACCTGGGAAGTACTGGAATTGTAAAAGAAATCTGGATTGCTATTGCAAGCTGTGTTTGAAGGCAGTCTTATTGTTCGCAAGACAGCGAGGACATTTAAGATATATTTTTATTACATTTATAAGAATTGGTTTATCATGTTTTGATTTTTTGTCATCACGATTATCATTGTTTTGAAAACATGCATGTTCAAAACTTTAAGTTTTCAAATTAAATATAAAGGTGTCCGATAATCACTTAAAGAACTGTCTGACATTCTAGACCATGTGTGCCGGTGTTGCAGGTAACAGTATGAAGATGAGCATTTTGTAATTTTTGCTAAGCATTATCCTGGCACTCTTGTCTTCCTTATACACTCCTCAGCTGGTCATAGGAGTATTCCCGCGTAACCCTTTTTGTTATACACTCAGAACGGAAACCAAGCTTGTTTGGGCTTTTCTTTTAGCATCCAACGTGCCTGCACAGAGTTTTTTTCACATTAAGTTGTAGAGATACAATTATAAAATTATTGATCCAGCGAGGGAAATCATTGTTAACAAAGTAATTCAATACTCTGAACAATAAATACTAGAATTGTTAACCACAGTCAACCTATTAGGAGGAGAGTCAACATCTGATACGGGATCCACCGAATGGGATGAGGTAATCCAGTTAATAAAAAAGTCTAACAAGGACTAAGTTACATGGTACTTTGATGGCAGAATACACTAGAAATGAAATTCGACCACAGGGTTTGATAGGGAAAGAGCAACCTAGATGATTCCTTGACTGCAATGAGCTCCTTGAGAAATAGAATCACATGGCAAACAAATGTGGCCATGACTGGCTAGTATCCATTATCGAAACTGACAGATTGGTAGCCACAAGATTAGGGGAGGAACTTGAAAAACTGGAAGGTGATATTAAAAAATAAGCACATCATAAGATGTTAAAAGAAACGACTCAAGGAATTTTTTCTGGAATTTAAAGGATACACTCCTCTCACAGCAAAAGTCAAGTAGTTAAAGAAAGACATTGGGCCTCATTACGAGTCCGGCGGTAACCGAGGTGGTAAAACCGCCTGGTTACCTCCAGACTCGTATTACCATTCCCCCTCCATGATTCTTGGAATTACCGGGGCATTACAACCCCGGTTTCCCGGGAATCACGGAGGCGGAATAGTGTTAATCCTCATTCCTATTGAGTCCAGTAGGACTCAATGGGAATGGGGATCATGGAAACACCGGCAGCATCTCTTAATGCTGGCGGTGTTTCCTCGTCCGCCTGCAGGCGGGCGGTGTTAATCACCTCCCGTCTGCAGGAGTCGGGATCAGGCAGTCCGGAAACAACGGTGGCGGCGGGTTTACCGCCACCGTTATTTCCGGACTGCCTGATTTGTAATGAGGCCCATTAACATTTTAAACCTAAGATAGCTTTAAATTACTTGGCTGAGTATTCTTCCCTGGAGCAGCAGAAATCCCTTTCCTCATCAACCAGCCCACATAAGGTGAGATTTAGGGAAACTTCTTTCAGCTCATACAGTTCCACCACTGCCAGTGGGGAAGAAGCAGAGCCCTCTCTTCAAGGAGCATATCGACCTAGATCACAATTTCAAAGAGGCAACCGATGACCTCGCCGCCAGTCACAATGGAGACAGTGTTTTTTAGGACAAGGCAGAGGTGCAAACCAGGACTGAAGAAGATGCTAAGAAATAGAGCAAAATGGTGATACATATTTCGAATCATGTTTTAGACGAGCCAAAAAAGGCAGTTCTTGAGAAGGGACTTGGAGTAGTCCCTTACCAATCCCTCTGATTTTAGGAATGAGTTTCAAGACTTCATGAGAAACTTCAGGCTACAACAGTTCTTTAAAAAATGATCTTGATGGGAATGGCAATTTCACATGCCTAAGATTACCATCAACATTTGAGGCACTCAGTAGATCGCCTGAATCCATAGTGTTTGAGAAAAAATGATTGAAGGAGATTTTGAAAGCTAGAAATCTAAAAGACCGGATGGTTCTGCAATACTACCCAGATTCCATTTCTATGAGGAAATAATCGTTAAGAATGCAAACAGGGGGGGGTGTTATTGTTATAAAGGACAGAGAGAAATATATGAATGAATGTGAACACCTACTGGGCGATTGAAATAATTACAAGCCATTACTATCTGGTCCTACTGGCAACTATTTACTTCATACCCAAAAGACATCAGAAATGTTCTAACTTTCCAAAATGTAAACCAATTATTAATGGGACTAGATCTATTATGGAAAAAAATCAGAGTACTGTGAGAAACCTGAGGGTATTTGCACTCCTACTTTCCCTGGATCTTCTGTTCAGGTAGCCAGGGAAAGGCCATCGCTTTTGGATCCTGACCCTGGGGAAGGAGAAGTGAGGAAGGATCACCTGGGTGGAGGGTCCTTGGGATTGGGAGTGGGATGGCCACAGACGAGACATGGTATCCCCTTTCCCTATTGATGCCCAGTCTAACCCAACCACAACCTTTATGGGCTACTGCAAAGCCTCTCCCCTCATTTTCTCACAATATACCTATGACAGTACTGGGACGAGGAAGAGGCGACTAGCAGTAGTGAACACTAGTCACTCATTTCATCACTCTGGTACTGAGATGAGGAAGATGCCTGCAGAGTGCTGTGAAGGTCATGCATGTTCCTCTAAATACCGTCAGGCAATTCCAATTCAAAACACACTCCTGCAACCTATCAATGGGTTGCTGGTGTATAAGAAGAGAGTACATTTGAAAGAGAAGAGAAGGAGGGTGTTGAGAACGGTAGCTCTGGTCAACCATTAGCTGAGGCAGAAGACTCTGAGACCAGGACCCTTGTGCAGGTAAAGTCGGATATCGAGATTTATCTAAGAGCGAGGTCTCTTTGCTGCACAGGTCGCACATCGGGAAGCAGAGCCGGGCCGTTTCCAGGCAAGTAATTACTCTTATAAGTGCTCGTCGAGCAACACAGCAGTGTCATAGGGGTAGAGAGATCCCCTTTCAGAGCATTTGGAGTCACAGGAGGCCGGGTACTTACCTGGCGTATGAAAAGAGAAGACTGCATTGGGAACGGATGCAAGCAGAAGAAGCAAGTGAGTTTCTATAAGCAGGGAAACACCGGGGCCGCTCACTACACGATCGCAAGTTCAGAATAACTTTGTAGCGAGTAAAGTTTCACGCAAACAAAGTCCTTTTCATTTTTCAGCCAATCTTTTAATGAAGCAAACTAATGTGATAAAGTACAAATCATCTATCCTTTGTTGAACCAATTAACATACTCGGCAAGCGAAATATACTATAAGAACTTTGTTTTCCCTGTGGGAGAGTGTGAGTTTCTTTGTATCTGAAGCTATATGAAAGTGAACAGCCTGCAAGGGTGACTGAGGGGCTAAACCAACATTGCCAAAGCCAATAGATAATAATTAAGGATAGGCTGCAAAAACAAACAATTACTGCCAAAGTGAACAGGGAAAGCAAATCCATTACATGAAAGCTGTTGTACCCATGAACTGTTTAATATATGAGAACGTGGTTTGAATATACATTGCATGGTCAGAAGAGTATAAAGAATTGTTGACTAAACCTGAATTGACAAATATGGACAGGCGCCAAGAGAATATGTTAAAGTGCAGCAGATGAATGGTGACGGACTTAAAAGAGAGCCATAGAAAGATGGGCATGAGTAAAACCATCACAAAGTGAATTTTATGAATGGATGCAGTGGTGCAAGGCCAAAGACTGGCAGGATGTGTGTGACACGGTATGGCAAAGCCAAGAGGCTGACAAAGAAGAGCCAAGTGAGTGTGACTGTATACACAGTGGCAAGTACAGAAACACATGTGTGGGCTGAAGAGCCTAGGAATCCTGGTTGCATGACCTGTGATGGGTGGACTGTGTGGTCTAATAACTGCACCTAGACCCGTGAGCCCGTTATTGCAAAAACCAAAAGACATTGTGAACCAAGCCAAGGAGAAGCACTATAAGCAAGATGGTGACACAATCCCTAAGGGTCAGGTTCACCTAAAGATGCGTTGAACTTTTGAAAAGACTAAAACAGGTTCACGTGGCTAAATTGAAGTCTTGGGCAAGGGAACCCTGAGATTTGAGGAACTGCCAAGGGTGTCTTGAGAATGAAGCCTCAAGACTCTTTTCTTTTGAACTGTGCTGCCCTGAACTTGGGGAAGGGAACCACAAGGATTTGTGGAACTGCTTTGAACTTGAGAAAGGTAATTTGGTGACTTTTGTGGAACTTTCTTGAACTCAGGGAAGGGGAGCTTAGAAGGAAGCTAGGAGCTGGAAGAAGCTCAAAACCTTGTGTTAATCACCATTTCTTTGATTATTGACATCCCTACACATTGTTTAGCTTTAGCTGTCCGGGCAAGCATAGGTTTTGGACACAGACAGACTTTTAGGTTGAACTCTTTGACTCAGCTATTCCTTAGTTTTGTTCAGGTAAGGAAATCCCACCTTAGTATTGGGCAAGTTAGGCCTTCTACCATCCTGACATTTGATTTAATAAACCATTTTGTTTTTAACTTTCAATCTGTTGTCTGTGTCTTGCTTCATGATTCCTTCACAGTACATAGTCATCGATATCGATCCGCTAGCACATGCACTAGAAATCTACATCAAAGATACTAAGGATGTCAATCAACAACTTGTACAGATCATGTGGCAAAAGGATTACAGATGTATTACCTTCACTGCTACATCATTATACACTGGTAAGCAGTGCACTAGTGGGAAACTCCTGACAATCACGCTCTATTTATTTCCTGTACCAAAACAATCACAAAGAAATGCTGTTTAACCATATTACATTTTACTCTGAACAAGAATATGTTCTGCTTCAATGGCACAATTTATCGGCAGTTGCAGGGCACTGCCATGGGAATGAAATATGCTCCACCATATGCTAATCTTTTTATGGGCCATATCAAAGTTGAAAATGCATGGCCCCATCCATCATTTACCCCCAGCAGCAACATAATATACTGGGGAAGATGTAACGATGACACAATACCGATCTGGAAAGGAGATGCTTTTTCGGTACTGGAAAATACTAGGTTTCTGAATGCAAATCAATATATCACCAAACTTAACATCAATCAAAGTACTGATAGGATTGCAATTCTAGGCATTGTATTATGCATAGATAAAAATGCAATACAAACAAATCTATACAATAAACCATTCACAGCAAATATCATACTACATGTTAACAGTAACCACCCCTAACATATTTTTAATATTCTTCCTGCAGAGAAGTTCTAAATATCAAGAGAAATCACAGTGACACCTACAATACTACAAACATGCAAAGGTAACAACCACGTTTGAATAGCAAAATTATCAGCAAAAAGTCATATTCAAAGTGCATGCCAGATCCAGTAGCATAAGCTAAAAATCTCCACCTTCCTCTCACCCTGTGGCACCACACTTCCCAAATTCCACGCCATTTGACTTTCACCCTGTCTCAGAACTGGAAGTAGCGAACATAATCAAAAGCCTCACGCCATCCCACTGTAAAGGCGATGACTGCCCGGCACCCATCATCAAAGACTGCGCAGAGTCACTCACACAATTCATCACAGCCATAATCAACTCCTCCTTCTCCACAAAACGATTCCAGCATCCCTGAAAGAATCATGGAACCTCCCGCTACTTAAAAAATCCTCCTCGACCCCTCCATCCCTACCAACTACAGTCCCATCATGACAGTGTCCTTCATTCTAAAGATCCTTGGCCGTGCAGCCTACCTCCAGGTACAACAATACCTTGAAGACAACACATCCTAGGCACCCGTCAATCAGGCTTCAGCACAAGGCATGGCATGGGAACTGCCCTGCTTGATCTGAAAAATCAACTAGACGTCATTCAAGACACAGGTAAACCTGACATCATGCTAGATCTCTCAGCTGCATTTGATCTCATCGACTATCAGTTTTTCTGTGATCACCTCACCACCCTATCAAACTTCTCTGCTGCAGCCACTGATTGGATCACATTCTTCCTAACAGGCAGCTCCTCTCGTCTTCATAGACAATCATAGACAATCGAGCTGCCTCACCCACACCAGTTACCTGCAGCGTCCCCCAAGGTTCTTGTCTTTCCCCGACTCTATATAACATTTATACAAAAACCCTTTTTGATCTCCTGGATGACCTCCGCATTCACTACACAAACTACTCTAATGACACCCACATTCTACTCCACCTCTCAGGATCTTACCACCAAGACACTGCTACCATCAATTCAGTCTACAACATCGTCCAAAACTGGATGGCAACACACATGCTATGCTTAAACGATGATAAAACCTAGATTCTCATTGTTGGCTCTCCCACAACTCTGCGAAACTTGGATCTGGCCTACAAAAGCTCCAACATCGACATCAACCTAATCCCCATCTCACCCGCTGCCAACACCCTGGGTATCTATCTGAATGCTTCACTCAACCTTTCACAAGTTAGCTCCATCTACTCTGCTGCCACCAACACTGCCAAACTGATCAAAACCAGTAAGCCTTTCCTCTCTGTACTCAATCGCCTCACAAGTGCCACAGCAATCACATGGTCAAAATTGGACTACTGCAATGCTGGCACCTTGGAACACAACCTGACAAAGCTAAAAATCATCCAAAACAATGCCCTCTGAGCTGCCCTCTGGCTAACCAAACACACCCACATCTCAGAAGCCAGAAAAGACGCCCATTTGCTACCAATCCGACAGCGAATCAACTTCAAGATCCTCTACCTCATTCCCAACTGCCTCTCAGAAACTGCACCGACCTACCTTTCACAGCGCATCAAAACATACACCCCCTCTCGCCCACTAAGATCCTCACACAACCACTTGTTCAAAGTGCCCAGCTTCAATCGCCAAACTGCATGTGACTCAAGCGTCCCTGTCGTTACCCGCCAAGCCGGGTAGGCATTGGAGCCAAGATACTGTATCACTGCTGAATGTCTTGAACGTATGCCTCCTGCCTTCCCCGTTTACCTATACCTGGACACCCCCTAGCCCCTTTCCCTAAGTAGCGGCTAGATACCTGAGGATTCAGTGTGCTGCTACAAACCCAACCATAAATAAATAAATAAATAAATAAATAAATAAATAAATAAATAAATACATAAATAAATGTTACTACAAACAGGCGCCATTTTAAATTATTCGTTGCATGCAATACTGGCATGAACGAAATGCGGGACACACCAGAGTTGCTTAGCTGGCCCTCAGATCAGCATTGGTAAGAACATTATCTTTTCCTGAATGAAGCCTATTATACCTTAGCACTTTTCTTCAATATAATGAAAAATAAAATGTGCTTAACAAAATTCATTTTATCTCAGCACTTTATTCTCTATAATATAATATATATTACCTAAATTCGGCAGCCTGGAAAGTAGAGGTTTCACAATATAGTTTCATACTTTTGAACACCCTCCCCACAACATTACATATTATCTCATCTTTGCATCTTGAAATGAAATGATATTTTTCTGAACAGAAACGATTATTTGTATTAGCTACATCCAATTACTACATACTTAGTTAACATACACTTAATTTCTTTCAGCCAATCTAGGAACACTAAAGTTACTCATCAAACTATCTGTTGGATACAAATATAACCAAGTCAGAATTACAGACATAAATTCGAGAACAGTTACAATATTATTGAAATTATCATGTAATAACAATAATATATTTACCAGCTGAAACATAATTTCTAAGTAAAGGATGTATACAGTTAACTTGCAGAATATTATCCTCCTGATGAGCGACATAACAATGGTGAAGAGGAAGGAGGACCTTTTGAAAGTCTGTTGTGTAACACAACTTGAATATTCAAATTACAAGCCACTGTGAAGAATCCTGCTGATCCCTCACCAAAGCCCTGCCTAAAGACTCATCCCAGGTGGCCAGGAGAGGACAGATGCACCCTGATCACAATCCTGGTGGTAGTGTACTGCAGGAGGATCACCTGTGTGGAGAAAGAGCCCAGGGTAGTGAGGAGATTCCAGTATTTTTCCTCTTACCAAAATGCCAGAAGAGGTTATGACTTATTGTCATTTTGATATCTCTCAACCTTCTGGAAAAAGTGAGATGGTAAATCCTAAGGTATAACCCCACAACATAGTATACCAAAAGACCATATCGTTTTTATCCCTAAAAACAAACACCATCCTCAATACCAATGGTATGCTACAAGGAATGGCGGAAAAGTTGCATTATATAAACCTTCTTCATCTAATATGGTTAAAACCTGCAATCCCTCTTTAGAAAATACTAAGGGAATTAATTCTACCCTTAATTCTATAAAATAAGTAGAAAAGCCTAATTTCACTAAAGTGAACTACATGTCCCAGAATCTCATAGAGCCTTTGACGAAGAGTACGGCTGAAGAGGCATGTAGAAAGGAAGGCCAGGGAAACAGACCTAACAGTCTTTGCCAGGGTCAGGCAATTAATAGTATTGACCTGCATTTGAAAGCAATCTCCCCACCTAAATACCATAACAGGCTGCATCAGGGGTGGGAAGTACAATGAAGCTGGAAGAGGAGCTGGATGGTTGGTAGTAGTAGCAGAAGGAGAGGAGTATGAGGCTGGAAGTTTGTGAGGAAATGTGTTCACTTAAGGGACGCTGGGGCAAGAGGAAAGCAGATTTCACATGCAAGTCCTGTGTTTACAAACCCTGCTTTTTTCGTCACTGCAATTAGATAGATGTGCAAGGTTGAAAGTCTTGCCAGGTGAGCCTAGTGGCTTTGACCACAGAGCCGTGACTGTGCTGCAACCCGAGGCTCATGTGCAGAAACAAGCCGAGGGACAGAGGAGTGCAGGAGACTCCCCGTGGTTAAGGCCATCTCCACATTTTGTTGAGTGATAAATTGGTGCAGGTGTGCCAAGAGTTTAAGATAGTATGCAGATGAGGACACGATGGAAATGACATGCTCTTTCATATTGAGGTGTTGGTCCAGCAATACACCCAATGTTTTAACCTTTTTTTGTGTGGTGATTTTGATTTCCATTATGCTAAAGCTTTCATAGGTTGGGCCTAATTTTTTTTTAACTCATTTTGCTAGCCCAAAACCATGAACTCGGTCTTATCCTTATTTAGTGGCAGGTTATTCTGGACCATCGAGTTTTCCACAATAGAGTATACCTTTTTGAGATAACATTCGTCCTTCTCAAAGTTGCCAGATAGTGGTATCAAACACTATGAATCATCAGCATAATTAGTAAACCCTAATCCCTTCAGAAACCACAGATCGTGACCTAGATACACAGGTTTTATGCTTCCAAAAACATAAATGTGACAAATACTGCCGGTGTAGATATAAAAACTAAGGGAAATACTATACCAAATGTGGCTTTGGCTTCCCTAGACCACTTTGCAAAAAAGGACAAGTATATAACTTGATGTCTTCGGTTGGACACAGTGTAAAAGGCACATCCTCAAAAAATACATACATTAAGCGGGACAAAGCATCCAAGTAGATCAATGAATACAATGCAATAATTGCACTCTTGTGGAATGCAAACATAGGCATACAATGCATTGCAGACAATTCCACTGCAGTTGCAAGATATGTCACAGACTATCTTACCAAATATGAGAAAACAGAGCTAAAAAACCTCTGGGATGACATATCATCTGACAAAACACTATTCACAAACAGTGTACAGCTTCAGTATAAAAATGCTCTCCCATAGAGAATGGTGGTGCTACGAAGCTGCAGACCATTTAACAGGTACAGCCTTATATGGCAAATCTGAACACATTGGGCCTCATTAGGACCCTGGCGGAGAGGGTATTACGCCAGCGTAGTGCATGGCGTACCTCTCCGCCATACTACGAGTTCCCGTAGCGCCATGGAGGTTTTCTCCGCCTGGTTTTACCAGCCGGAGAAAACCATGGCGCTATGGGACCTCGTTGTTAATTACGCCACCGTATTTTACGGTGGCGTAATTAACTCCTTCCCCACTCCCATTATACCCTATGGGGCAAAAATGGGAATGGGGAAGGGCAGAATGGGGATTGGGGATTTACCGCTCCGCCGAGGTCGGAATGGGGCGGTAAATCCGCCAACCCCCATGGCGCTATCGGCGGCTTTCCGCCATGCTTCGCGGTGCATTTAGCACCGCGAAGTCCGCCTGGGTCGTAATGAGGCCCATTGTCTGGCTGAACCTTGTACCAGCTTCATCCTGAAAAGAGTAGTAAAATCCTACCAAGAGATAGAAAACATAACCACAAATGATACCAACAGCCAGGAAATTAAAAAAAAACAATTTAATTGAAACATACTACCCAAAAAGAAGCACTGCTTTGGAAAACATTACTCTGTACGACATTGCCCAAAACTACACCTACAAAAACAATGTCACACCAAATGAGACAACTGGAAAATATTCAGTCTCAGTTTGTGAAGGAAGCCCAGTGAAACTCACCAAACCCAATCTAATTAATTATAAAAAGTTATCATTTAACTTTCCACAACATGGAGAACTGTATTATATGGCACTACTGGGAGACAAGAAAAAGAATTATTAGCTGACATTTGACTCATTTGATGCTGCATTCGAAGCAAATGAAAAGCAGTAAAACAAATTACAATTTCAAACAATACAAATAAATGTTGGACAATGAATGCCAACAAGAGGAAGAAATTGAAGCTCGACTAGACAAAGACACTCCTGAGGGTAGTCAACCTTCCCTTACAGGAAGCCAAGAACCACTTGGAGAACCACACATTCTAAATGAAGCAGAAATAGCCATGACTGAGGCAGAAAATACCATGTATCAATACAAATAATCGGAGGATGACTTGTCAGTGCTGGAATCATAGCTAAATGATGAGCAACTCACCATTTATCTAGAAGTCACTCAAAAAATTGAACATGGTTTACATGGTTTTAAACATGAAACTAAAACCTGTAGCTGTAAAAATGATAAACCTCTGCTCCTGTATGTAAATGGTGAAGCTGGTTCTGGTAAAACATTCTTAATTAAAATAATCAGCACATGTCTACAAAACTTAACAAACAACAACCTTTTGAGTGTAGTATAAGCCGCCACAGGTTTAGCTGCCTACAACATAGGAGGTGTAACTTTACACTGACTACTCCTCCTCCCCGTAGAACTCCAAAACAAATTAGAATACTACGAATTATTAGCAGAAGCTGCTACTGAAGTACGCAGAATTCTAAAACAAATGAATGTGCTCCTGATAGATGAAGTAAGAATGGTTTCTAACCTCATGTTGGCTTTAATTCATCTCAGAATACAAGTAGTCCTTTAAACCAACTATGAAGAACTGTTTCGAGGAAAACATGTTATTGTTTTCAGAGACCTGCTAAACTAAACACCAGTGAAAGGTCAACCTATTTTCAAAACATTAGGACACAAGCAATGTGCAATACCCTCAGCAGCATTGGAAATGTAAAACTCTGGCAACATTTTCTTTTCACTACAGAGTACTAGCTCAAAACATGCATCAGTCTGCACACATCACATATGCTACCATGTCAAAAAGCATTAGAACTGGTCTGCTTACTAAAGATGCAAAATCCATCTTAAAAAGTAGACTAATCCATGAGTTATATGGACGAAACACATCTCCTCCCGATGTGATGGCACAATTATCTCAACAAAATCTAAAATGTAATGCCAACCCTTGCAAGCTGTAGTCAATTAAAGGAGACAATTTTGAAAACAGAAATTCAACTCATACTACATATCAACTCCACAGACAAACTACAGGTGCACGGAATCACACTTCTTATGTGTCAATAAGCAACAGCATGAGTAAATATCTCAGAAAAATGTATCTCTAACACAGCTGAATTGGAGAAAATATTGACTTTGTGTCTAAACTGCAGAGTAATTCTAAAATATAACCTTGACGTAGAACAAGGTTTAGTCAATGAAGCAATTGGTACAGTTGTTGGCTTACAAATATATCCACATGAAAACAACATTCAGTTTGTCAACATCCACTTTGACAAACTTGCAGAAGTTAAACAAATTGGCCTGGCAATAGCATGTTTCCTTCTTTTCAAAGACATGTATGTACGCAGAGAGCAATTTTCTCTATCTCTTGCATGTGCTGTCACTATTCACAAATCACAAGGTCTAACCCTAGATCAAGCATTGATTGACATTGGCAGCACAGTCTTTCAAGAAGGTATAAGGTAAGTAGCACCTTCACGTCTGCGTACACTCAATGGTCTATTCCTAATTAACTTTGATGCAAACAAACAGGCTGCAGGTACTATACACCACCCATCTAGATATGCACCCTGTAACTCAAAAAAATAAACCTTTTACAAGAAAAGTAAACAGAAGCTATAGCATCCCCACAATACCACTAAAAAACAACGACCAACTCCTTCTTCATCCAACAATACAACCACAAAACTGTCTCATACAAATTCAACTGTGCATCCATCAGAAAATAAAGACATACATCTCTCTTTTCCAGAAAGATCTGCAGGCCTGTCAAACTCTCTGGTCCATTTAAATTCAGCAAGACAAATGGAGTAAAATGTCATGCTAATGTGACAATGAATCTACTCTTTCAATTGCCACCATTTCCAAAGCCTTTTTTCACCTATGAAAACAGCTCCACACTACCTTCATTACACTTCCCTACCATTTCTACGCCCTCTTCCAGCCATCAAATAATCCCAAATGTCTTTTCCAAGCTGCCCATTCACAGCACTTTCCGTGAACTGCCACGGTGTCCGCAGGCAGCTACGACAACTGCCCAACCCTTTCCAGCTACAAAAATAGCCCCATATCATCTTTTCTACAGTTATGTTTAAGTTGCTCAGCACATAGGAAGAGCACTTTTTGGTCAGCTTATAACTTCACCCTGCAGCAAGAGCAGCGGATTGGTCCTGAAAGTGTGCTTTTGTAAATTTGGTGTAAATTTCTTCCAGTAGTGTTTTTTTTAAATGACCAAAAAGTAGGGCAAATAATATTAATGATATCTGGCTCTGGTCTGCAGACTCACTTCCCTGTTAGGTCCAAGGATGGGCCTCAGATTGGCCCAGGGGCCCACATGAGGTCTGCGGACATCTGATGCGCCCGTTGATTGGTCAATAAAAAATATGAAGTACGTCAGATTTTTTGAAAGGTCCGCCCTGATGGATTCACGGACAGCCACCATTGTCCGCGGATATCATGGTAAAAACATATTAAAACACAACATTGCACTTGTCAAACTAATGAAACCATCTCTAGGGATTTGAGGGGTGATGAGGATGGGATGGGATATGGACGTAAAAAGACAAAAAACTGGTGTTTTTTTTCTCCAATGTCTGCAAACAACCCGGGGCAGTCCTGTGATGTCTGCGAACATCACAGGACTGCCCCGGACTGCACAGGACAAATAAGCATGTGACAGCCGTGCTTATTTGTGCATTACAGGGTTGGTGAAAAGCAGTTTTTGGATGGCTTATAAGTTTGGTGCCACTCAATGAAACTGCATGAAATGTTGGCATTTCATTCTAGACCTGATTTTGAATGGTCCTGGAAGGGATGGTGCTGTTTTGTCAAGAGGGAACAAAATTAGAGGTTGGTCCCAAATATTATAAAGGCTTGTAAATGTGGTGCCATTTGACAAATATGAACAAAGGTTTTCAAAACAATTTTAGATCTAGATATAAATGTTTTGCATAGTTCGGTAGAATTTTGTCAAGAGGCAGTAAAATTAGAGGGGGGTCTCAAAATATTGTAGAGGCTTTTAAATAAGGTGCCACTGTTGATGAATCTTCACAAACATTTGCAAAACAATTTTAGATCCATATATACATGTTTTTGCAATGTCTGGTTGGATTTTGTCAAGATGAGGTTAAAATAGAAGGGGGTCTCAACATTTTTAAATGGCTTATAACCATTTATAAGACCCAACCTTGAATGTTTGTGCAAAGTCAGAATGGATTTCATTAAATGGGGGCCAAGTTATATGACTATTGTATGTATGTACATTTTGACACGTTTGAAAAAATAAAACATGGGCGGATATCCAGCAAACTCATGTAAGGAGCATTGGCAAGGACCTGAAAACATGGTTTTGCAAATGTGTCAGTGTTTTCTTTTTTGACAAGTGTCATAATGTGGGTAAAAGAAATTGTGATATGCCTTTGATGATTGAGGTATAGCCTGTGGCCATATGCAGTGGCCAGATTGTCTGGTTCATGGCATAAGGTCATGACCCGTACAATCTGGCTACTGGCCATTACCATGAGGATGACCAATGGGGATAAAGTGGCCATGTGCACCAGGGACCGGCTCTTTGGTAAAGGTTTTCAAAATTGGGATAGGTTTGAAAGGGGAAATAAAATGTGCTCATGGTAATGTGGCCATAGGGTTCTCTTCACCTTCTGCAGGCTGCAATTGAAAGTGAAGAGGGGCTCTGTACAGAGCCCGGCCTTCCCTTTCCATGGTGGTCAACTTGGAAAATGATTTTCCTTCCTTCAGTGGGACGCCGCACGTGGTCCGGTGTAGGATAAAAAATCCTTTCTTTTTATAACCCTGGGTTACCGCTTTGGCATCCCGGGGTGCTAATGGCCTTCAACCTCATTGCAGGGGTTGGAACGGGGATAACGGTCCAGAGCCCCCATCATCCACCCTCACTTCGCTTGTCCAAATAACTTGGGCTGGCAGGCCATTATCCCCGTTCCAGTTACAGTCCCTGGAACGGGGGATAAACACCACATTATTCCCATTAGAATAGCACAAAATGCTAATGGAAATGTTGGAAATTCTTATTGAGTCTATGTACTTTACTGAGAAATGTAAAGTAGATGGAGTCTATAAGATTATTTGATTTTTGTTTAGTTCTACCTTTTAACTGTGAAAGGTGGGTCCTAAAGGAACCTCTTTGTTTTCTGTTTTATTTTTTTGCAGTAGAGGTTTGCATGTAAGTTGGGGAGGGAAATGAGGGGAAGAGCCACCAAGCACAAATTAGGAGGGGCAAGTGGATAGGGACGATGTTGCATGTGTGTTACATCTAATGGGGCAGTGTTTCTCATGCGCCTTGGTTACAGCTTCAAAAGCACTTAGAAATTGCTCCTCCCTGCAGAGTGGTGTGTTGCAGTATATAGAGGACTGTTGTCTTCAAAAGATATGGCTTGACCACCTCTTTTATTGCTTGCAAGGTAGCTGGTGGGATTTTGTGTCCCACAGAAGTAGGCTGTCTGGTTACAGTACTGGTTGAGGAAGATGAGGTTGAAGAAGACAGCCTACTACTTGGTCAGAATGGAACAGCCTTTCTGAGAGCATTGCAGTGGTTAGATTGGGCGTGGCGGCGTATTGAGGTAGTCCCATAGGATTAATGTCCAGGTAGTCCACCACTGAGTATAATGTCGCACTCATTGCATTTGACTTTGGTGGCTTAAGCCTTTGGTACTTTCCCAACAGTGTTAAAGAACTGCCACACCCATGATTCTTTCTTGGTGCTAGAGGTAGTCACTTCCTATACATCATCTTCTTGGTCCTCTTCATTGTCTTTGGAAGAAGTGTGCTTTTTTTGTTGTGTAGGTCCTCCAGCTCATGGTTGTGGTGGTTCTTGGGTAGGAGGAATGGTAATAGTTAATGCTATGTTTACTATAAATAGCAGTTTTGCTAATATTCTTCCAAGTATTTGCTCTGTACTAGATTGTTAAAGGATAATGAGAAAGAGTAGGTGTAGGTGCTGTACAAGGGGAAAGTTTTGAGCTTGAAAGTTCCTAGATCAGTAGAAAATGCAGTTCCGAACTGTCCACAAAGCATGGACCTGATCGTGAAGTGCAGACACGTTCACGAACATGTCATAATGTGCGCGGTCACGTGACACTGTCCGGAAAGTCTGCAATTAAGTCAGACATTCGCGAACATCCACGGTCACAAAAACTGTCGAAAAAGTTGCAAAAAGTGTATAGGAATGTTAGAAATTATGCTAGAAGGTTGGAAATTGTAGCGTTTTAATGGGAAACTTTGTAAATTGGACAAAAATGTTTCTATATAGGGGTAAGTATGATATTTGTAAATTGTACAAAATTAGCATGCACTGGTAAAAACCCATGAAATTCACTGAAAAAACGTTGTTAAAGGGACGTTATGGTTACGTTGCACTAATAACAACCTATGAAATTCAATAAAAAAATGATGTTAAAGGGACATTATGGTTAAGTTGAACTAATAAAAACCTATGAAATTCAATGAAAAAACGTTGTTCAAGGGACGTTATGTTTACAGGTAAAACCCCCAGAAACCTCTGATATTCACCAGTTATGGTAAGCTAAGCAACCATAACTCACGCCACCAATGTGCACTGCTAACACTAACACCCAGGACATCAAAGATGACATCACAAATGTCATTGATGACATAACTGATGACATCACATGTGAAATTAATTTTGATGAAAAGTCCCTACAAGAATTGTGTTTATAGTGTTGGTAACAAGATGTCAGGGGTGATTGTGTAATGTTAAACATGTAATAACTAGCTAAACACTCAAGACTTACTACACACTTGTGCTAGTACAAACAATACATATGAAAACCAACAATGCATACAAATCATAGGCACATACAGGGAAACTAAAGTAAGGAAGAAAGAAACAGCATCATCAGAAAATGTTAATAGCATTAAAGTTTATCTTTATGTATACAAATGAATTGTGTGTTTGAGGCCTGCTTATTGCCTCATGTATGTGCACCATGAGCTGAGACCAAACCCTAAGGAAAGTACTTTATGAACATACGACAAGGTTAACTTCTAGATATATAGCACCTTTTGAATTTTAGTATTCTGGCTGTCAGTGAACACAACCACCTGGCCTAGATATTACAGTGAACAAAAACAAGTGGGCCAGATATGTGATGTCATCAGTGATGTCATCAATGATGGGATAGGATCTGCCCAGAAGAGGCCAAAAAACAGGTGTTTTTTATCCCCGAAGTCCGCAAACAGGCCGGATGTTCGGGGCAGTCATGTGATGTTCGGGGACATCTATGCCTATTTCCGCAATACAGGGCTGGTGAAAAGCAGTTTTTGGATGGCTTATAACTTTGGCGCCACTCAATGAAACTGCATGAAATTTTTGAATTCTATTCTAGACCTGATTCTGAATGTTTTTCAAAAACGTGGAGCTGTTTTGTCAAGAGGGAACACATTTAGAGGGGGCCCCAAAATATTGCAAAGGCTTATAAATGTGGTGCTACTTGACGAATCTACAGAAATGTTTGCAAAACAATTTTAAATCTAGATGTAAATGTTTTGCAAAGTTTGGTGGGATTTTCTCAAGAGGGGGCTAGATTAGAGGGGGGGTCTCAACATTTAAATTGCTTATAACTTTGTTGCCATTAGACGAATGTGGACAAAGGTTTCCAGAAAGATTATAGACCCAACCTTGAATATTTGTGTAAAGTCTGAATGGGTTTTGTCAAGTGGGCGCTAAGTTATATGACTTTTGTATGTACATACATTTTGACACTTTTGAAAAAATAAAATATGGGCGGATTTCCAGCAAACTCATGTAAGGTGCATTGGCAAGGACCTTAAAGCATGGTTTTGCAAATGTGCCTGTGTTTTATTTTTTGACAAGTGTCATAATTTAGGTATACAGAAAATTGTGATATACTTTTGGTGACTGAGGTATAGCCTGTGGCCATGGGCAGTGGCCAGATTGTCCTGGTCATGGAATAAGGTCATGACCCAGACAATTTGGCTACTGGCCATGACCACAAGGGATGACGAATGGGGTTAAAGTGGCCATGTCCACCTGGGACCAGCTATTTTGTAAAGTTAATTGAAAATGGGATAGGTTTGAAAGGGAAGACACATTTTGCTGAGGTAATATGGTCATAGGTTTCTGTCTTTGCCTTCTGCAGGCTGCCATGGAAAGGGAGGAGGGGCTCTGTACGGAGCCCGCCTTCCCTTCCATGATGGCCATCTTGGAAAAGGATGTTCCTTACTACAGCAGGATGCTGCAGGCCATGGACAACCTGGCTACTGACCATGAGGGACCAGCAATGGGGTTAAAGTGGGCATGGCTAGAATCTGGGGAATGGCAGGGTTTTAAGGTGAAACTTTGTAAATTGGACAAAATTGTTGCTAGATTGGGTTAGGACATTAGTAAATTGTAGGAAATTAGCTTGCTGTGGTAAAAACCTGTGAAATTCACTGAAAACACTTTGTTAAAGGGACTTTATGGTTACAAGTAAAACCGAAGAACCCCAGAAATTTGCCATGTATGGTAAGCTAAGCAACCATAACTCGCGCCACCACAGTGCACTGCTAAGACTAACACCCAGGACATGAAAGATGCTATTACAATTATTCATGCGTTTCTCCACAAAACCAACTGTAAATTCGAAGACCTTTCACATATTTTTTTTAAATGTGTGTTGTAGAATGCACCATTTCTACCTATTTTTATTGAAATATATTTGAGGAGGAACGCCTTTCCACACCGATCCCATCTCTGCTGGCTCAAGCTTGCTTGCTCGAGCCAATAGAAGTAAAACATTTACTTCCCAATACTTTACAAACTCACACGCTGCCACTGTAAACACAGCTTCTCCTTCTGTGACGTCCAAAGGCCTTCAAACCTGCCCTTTGCTAAAACGCAAGAAAATGTGATTTACTGTTCCCAGTGTGAGTTCCAACACTTTAAATAAATACAAAATAAATTATACAGCAATGACAGCATTTAAACAGCAGACTTAACACAATGTATCGATTCTTTTCAACAGCGTTTGCTATTTAAGTTTAAAAAACCAACCATTTGGGAACGAGCAAATTGACTAAATATCAGTCAATAGGCTGATGCACAGTAGTTAATTAAAAAAGAACACTCTATGTTTATAAATCTATTTGAAGTCCCCTGGTGTTCTGGAAAGCTGATTTGCCTTCTAATACCTCGCTGTATAATGTAGCAATAATAATGTATTATTGTTCCCCCTAATTCGCTGGAATTCTTTTTATTACATAATCTGTATACTTAGGGCAGTGTAGGAGGCCCAATGTGTTGCCACTAGAAGGATAATCTTCACGCTCTGAAAGACAAATCAAACATTCCAACAAAAAAACACTGAGAAATAAAAGCTTCAAACAATTTGAAGAAATTGATGTTTTCGGTCCACTGAAGTAGCTTTTCCCACATGACAATCCAATATCAAAGCATAGTGTGAGGAATGTTTTTAAACACTGAACTGGAACAAATTAAATCAAGCAGTGCTCTTTTGTTTTTTTCTCCAAAATAAACATATTCTCTAGGGTTTCAGTAGTGTTATTTGGACCATAGTATCTTTTAGGTCTGTTTTACCACCGTGCAGTTGAATGCCTGATTCAAAACCACAGCGTGTGGGGCACAATTTCCAAAGACAGGTTAGGGTTCCTAGGAGCAGAGCAAGGCAGTGCAGCCTGGTCTCCACCACATGACTCTGCGGCCAAATTGCACCCATACGGTTGGGTCCCCCCAAACCCCCTGTAATAGTTTGTCATTAGTTTTTTGTGTTTTGAGTCTAGCTTTGGTTTTCTCAAGCATGTTTGATTTAATTTTGGCATGCTTGTTGATAAATTCGGAGACAGTGGAACAACAGTGAAAATAAGTTAGAACATCACATACAATATACATTAAATCAGGACGTGAGAAATTATAGCAATCATCCCCAATTCAGGGAACGTACATGGCCGAGTGAAATGAGTACCTCGGCGAGAGCTGTGGGCCGTTATCAGACGTTTACGCTCCCCTGATGAGGGGGAGATAGCTATTTGCACCCCAGGGTTTGCTCGGGGTGCAAATAGTTTATCTGTTTTTTTCTATGGGAAATGGGCTCTGCACATATTGTGCAAGCCCAATGTCCCAATAAGCAATGAAAAACAAGCTGGCCATTGCCATAGGAAAATTGACTTAGTCCCTTTTCCATTTTCATGGTGGTGGCTTCGGGAGGGAGGAACACTGAGCCCGGAGCACAAAGCTGCGCCCTGGCAGTTAAGTGGGGAGAGACGGAGCGGCTGAGTCGGATCTCTTTGGGGTGGCGAGGAGAGGGGGATGTGGTCAGGCACCCAGGTGAGCTCACTGCTGCTGCCCCACAATCAAGATGATGCCACCTGTGTGTTCTTGCCAACATTTCCAGTCACCCGATTGGCTGAGCCTCTTTCCCTGGGTGCGAATACGGCATCTTTCTCTAGGCACAAATGAGCTGAATGTTAGGCAATCTTTTTGCCAGGCTATTTTGTGTTACTGCCAACAATTTCTCCTCTTCCTTTTCTCACCCTCTACCCTGCTAACCTATCCCTCTGCTCTATCCCTCTCTCCCTCCTTTTTCTGTACAGCTCGCTGACTGGCCGCCTGGTGTACCTCAGAGACTCACAGGTCCCCGGTACCCCGCCAGTCTTCTCGTACTTGCCTCCGGGCCCTGCACTCGCCTCATCATCACTGTACTTGGTCAATGACCCAAGAGAGTGGCATCTCTCTGCACTTACCTCAGCCTCCACCGACTGGGTGAACTTGGACCACCCCGCCTCCCCAGGACTTGTTCCGCCCCTCCACCTCCCCCTCCCCTGCAGCTGTCTGTGCAATTGCTCGAATTATTGCACCATGCCTGTAGATCATCTGTCTCTTCCCCCTTGTCTTCACTCCCTGCATGGTGGTGCCTTAATTGCACTTGGAAAAACTGTAGTATCGTTGTCAGACCTATTTGCTCTTATCTCCACTGATAATTGTATTATATGCACTTACTCTGCCTGTACAGACTAGTATTGTTTCAGAATTTGAAGTGCTCTGAATGACTGTTGTTTTTCCCCTTGTTCCCACCCTCCTTGAGCGCTTTGAAACACTTGCCTTGAGTATAGGCGCTTTACAAAAAAACATTACCATTACCAACTAAAATTGTTTACCAGATAGAGATGGTGGACCCAATGCTGCTGCACTCTACACTGGCATCAAGCTAAATATACATGTATTTCCTACTAAGAATTGGCTACAAATCTATATTAACATTTCCCATGGAGTCATATGGAATATACCAATTGGTTGAGTATGATGTAATTCACCACACTAATGCGAAGTTACCACAGATATGAGCATTTTGTAGTGCTTCAACCCTCAGTTCGAGGTGGCAATCTTGAAGCATGCAGCCGAGCATAAGAACCCCAATTGCATACATTGTATAGCATAACATACCAACTAATACACTTAAGCCCTGATTCATGGATTATTTGTGCCGAAAAAAACAGGTTTTGTGGCGCACAAATCCCGTTTTCTTTGGCGATAATAATCCATGAATCAGGGCCTTAGTTTGGACAATGACATTGAGATTTCTGAGATACTATGAGGAGGAAGCAGTAGTTTTAATCGAACTACAGGGGAACAGGGACTCCTGAGAACCCTACAAAACTGATGCAGGCCAACTATATATGGAGAGCCCCTTGTAATGATTGATTGGTGAAAAGAACAAAGAATATATTCTATGATCAAATGGGAATTCAAGTAGGTTGTTGACATTATCTCTAATAGACAAGCATGGTTGAGAATACTATTATATAGATGTATACTGTTTATTAAGTATATTCCTCAGGTTCTATACTGATTCGTTTAGATGCAGCATTTTAATCACTATCCTACAGACATCTTTATTTTAAGTAAAGTGTCTTGGTGAGGACACCATGTGATAATAATACAATAATATTTAGCATTTTTATAACGCACTTCAGACTGAAGTATATCTCGGTGCTTGATAATAGGTGCTATTATTACCCAACTCTGTGGCCCTCAATTCACTGACCACGGTAGGATAAAGGGCTGGAGGATTTGAACCAGTGACTGTAGATTTCACATAGAAGTTACAGGTGAATATTATATGTATTTGGGAATGACATTTGTACACATTGCTTTTTTTATCAGCTGAACCGGCCACCTCACTGCACTATTTCGGACCTAAGTTTGCTCTGTTACATGCTGGTCACGGTATCCGTAGAAAAAATCGAATTCGAAAATACCTAAGTAGAAATTACCAAACTTTTTTGTCGAATTCTTTCAACATGTTTGTACATTTTTATAAAAGAAATAGGTGGGGGTGGGGTACGGGTATAAGTTAAGGTATGCAGAAGAGGGGGAGGGTGCAGGGGGTCTCCCCCGCATTATTAAAAAAGGGGGAAAATCCCAAAGTAATCAAATTTGGTCATTTTTAATTAGGTATGTTTTCCGGTTATTTCATGGACAACCGCTGGTCACAGCTATCTGAGATGGATGTTGTGAATCATTTTGTCACTAGTTGGGTTCTTGCCACTTTATGGGGGGGTGGCATGACCTTGCCACAAACGCACTGTGAAGTTGACGAGAGTATGACACACATGGGCACTTTATTGTTTTCTGTAACGTTGATGGGCGTGAGGTAAAGTGCCTGCCTGGTGTAGTCATAAATGAAAGCCAGGATTTGATCTTGGCTAGATTCTCAATCAATTGGGTGAACCCCTCTATCAGCTAGGAACCAGGTTTCGATCCGATCCACCAATGCTGTTTTGTCACGGCATACAGTCGACTCAGTTGAGCGCTGTATCTTTTATTTTATATATTGTTATTGGTGTACGCTTAACTTCTTGCTTTTTTGATATACAGTACAGTGTAAAGCCATTGCTACATACAGTAATTTATCCTGTGTGTTGCTGTAAAACTGAAATTTGGTCACAGCTCCATAGTGTTTCCAGAAACATAGATTATAAACTTTTTACCTGTGTAAGATTTGAAGGTAGTAACTCTGGCCAAGCAGGACAGTTAGGGTTTTGGTATTATGCGCCTTTGATCAGTGCTGCAGCTTCTCTTTTTGTTCAGACTCCAGAATCAGGCCAATTTGTTGCAATAGACACTCTCAAAGATGCAATAGGCCTCACTGGTGCTACACACTAATGCAGAGGACTGCAACCCTTGGCTCTCCATATGTCTTGGACTACAACTCCCTTGCATTCTCAATCCTGCCCCATGTCATTTTGAAGATGCTCAGCTAGTTTTGACTTTTTCTTGGCGTTCTGTGGCATATTGTTTTCCTTTTCCTTTTCCCATTTGAGACCGAGGGCACATGTCCTAGAATGCATGGGGAATATTGGCATGTACTGTGTTTGACACAACACACATCCTAATATCCACACTCATATCACCCATAAGCAGAAGAATCTGCCTAGGACATACCAAAGTCCCTCTCAGAATGTCTCCTCATGATTGGCCACTATTTGCTCTCTCCCCTTTTTTGATCTTACCGTTCCGTCTGAAGATGATATAAAAAAGGTTGTACTAGAGCTAAAACCCACACCATGGATTTCTTATATTTGCCCTTCTAGGTTTAATCAGGATTCTATTAATTTGTTAAACCCCTCTTCTACACAAAATAGTCTGTTCATCTTTTAGAACATCAGTTGTCCCCCTGAGTTTGAAGGAGGTTTGGATAACACCTATGTTAAAGAAGCCCAGCCTAGATTCTAAAATTGTTGGGAATTATCATCCCATTTTGAATTTGCGATTCGTACTGAAGGTATTGGATAGGATTGTATACCTACAGTTGCAAGACCATGTTGAACAACATGGGGCCTCATTACAACTCAGGCGGTAAGGGGTTTACGGCGCCGTAAACAGCGCCGACCCTTACCGCCTGAGTACGAGGTCCCTTAGCGCCATGGCGGATTTAACACCTGCTTTTAGCAGGTGTTAAAATCCATGGCGCTAAGGGACCATGGAGTTAATTACGCCACCGTAATTTACGGTGGCGTAATTAACGCCTTCCCCACTCCCATTATGCCCTATGGGGCAAAAATGGGAATGGGGAAGGGTAAATGGGGATTGGGGACTTACCACCCCGCCAAACTCGGAATGGGGCGGTAAGTCCGCCAACCACCATGGCGTAAACGTAGTTTACGCCATGGTGGTAAAGTCACGGCCCAGGCGGTAACTTACCGCCTGGGTCGTAATGAGGCCCATGGTCTTCAAAGTGCTCGCTAGTACAGGTTTAGGGCTATGTATGACACTGAGAAGTCCTTGATTGACCTCCATGCCAATGTAGCAGCGATAGCTGACAAGGTTAAACCTTCCTTATTGCTCCTGATGGACCTGTAAGCTGTGTTTGACCTGGTGGACTATTCCCTCCTATTGGACAGGATGAGACACCAGTTAGGGTGATCGGATTCTACTATCTCTTGGCATGCATCTTTCCTCGGCCCTCAGACAGCATGGGTGGCTGTTAACAATTTCAAAGCCCCCCCAGAGTCTTTATCTTTTTGTGTGCCACAAGGTGCTTGTCTTTCACCTATTCTTTATAATATCTACACACGTCCTGTGTTTGACAATACTTGATAAGGTTGGCGTCATCTACACAAATTATGCAGACAATCCCCAGCTTATCCTGGAATTGGATGACCTTCTCCGAGTAAACTAGTTTTATGATTTTATTTCCCCATTGGATGATTTGTAACTCATTGGCATTGAACAACGAGAAGACAGAGCTCATGATTATGAGGCTCATGGCAAAGAATCATAAAACTTGAACCATGGTACTTCCATTTCTATATATCCAACTGTCTTATCGCGGTTAGCCCTCATGTGAAAACTGTGGGTCTGACATTGGACTCTTGTCTGACTATGAACAAATATGTTTCAAGAATAAAATCTTCATGTTCATATACAAATAAACTCTTACGACAGGTTAAGCCTTATCTGTCTTTGGAACTTCTTGCTTCAGTAGCAGCCGCACTTGTGAACTCTCACCTGGACTACTATAATGGAATACTTGTCGGCACATCCCAAAAAAATCCCCATTGCCTACAAGTTGTCTAGGATAACACTGTCAGAACAATTTGTAGTCTGGGCCCACATGATCATGTTACACAGTCTAGACAAGAACTTCAATGGCTCTGTATTCGTCAATGCATTTCTCACAAAATTCGGACATTTCTTTCTTTCTTTCAAATTATCGAATGCATGGGCGGTCCCACGCCGGCGCTTCCCCATCCAAAAGGATGATGTGCACCTACCCCACCAATCTTACACACAGCCCTCACATTCTCATAACTCCTCCCACCGCCCTGTCTGCTCCACAAAATCTAGCAGCACACTGCTCCTCTCCCTGCCTCTCACCCCGACTCCTCCCACCAAAGCCTTCCCACTCAGTTCATCCACTCCCAGTGCAAACAACCGAATCCTCATCAACTCTCTCTCCTCAACATGCCTCTCACACGCAAGCAATAAATGTCCCACAGTCTCAGGCACCCCACACACCGCACAGTCCCTCGACTCACGCTTCCCCACTCGAAACAGACTGTCATTCAGCCCCACATGCCCTATCCTCAACCGGTTCAGCATCACCTCCTCTCTCCTCCTCCATTCCAGTTTCCCTGCATCCACCTTCACAGACACTTTCTCACGAACACCGAACATCCACCTGCACTTCATCCCACTCTCCCACCTCTCCTGCCACTCATCCATAACCCACTTCACCACCACAGCCTTCACCTCATTCACAATCAAAGGTATCCTCACGTCAACCGCTCTTGTCCTCATACCCGCACCTGCCGCCAAATCCACCAACTCATTACCCAAAATGCCACTGTGACTGGGGACCCACGCCAACTCCAGATCCATTCCCCCATGCACACACCGATCAATCTTCCTCCTGATGTCCAAAATCAATTCCTTCCTCTCACTATCCCCTGCCACAATCGCAGGCAACCCACTCAATGAATTCGAAAACACCACCACCTTCTCAAACCCCAACTCGCAAACCCTATCAATCACCAATGCAATTGCCACCAACTCAGCCGTACAAATTGACACGTCATTCGTCAGTCGCCCCACTTTATACTCCCCAGTGCTTTCCAGATAATACGTCATACCAAATTCTGACATTGGTATATAAATGCTTGGAATTGTACGATCAGACCAAAAAACGGTCCAACCGTACAAAAAGTCCGAAAAATGCTACGACGAAAGGTTCGAACACCAAAAGTTGGAACCTTTGGTGGGAGCATGCATTGAAGGTAAGTTACACACATTCTCCCCTAGACAGGTCTCCATTGCGACCATTCCTTCACAACAGTCAGGATTCCTAGGTTGGCACTTAGGGTGCTGGTAAAGAGGCAGCAACAGCATGTGGGGCTGTATCGTTGTAACTACTGTAAATAAAGAAGGTGTTCACTGTACCTGTAGGTGTATCTGATGTCTTTGAGGGCTTAATGTGTACAGTGACTAAGGTTCGTCGCAGCACTGTTCATAAGTAAATGTGAGAGGCACAGGATGCTTGAGTTATTGTTTCATGTTCAATACAAACCAGTTTAAAATCAGAAACAAAGATTCCTGAGAATAATACCTTTTGTTTATGAGATATACAAAAACATCATGTACACAAGTTTGCGAGTACCACACAACCGACACTCAAGAAACCTTCTAATGGCACCAAACGAAGCCAACAGCAACCTGCCTTCGCTCTTCGGTGAACGTTTGTACACTAGTATGAGGTTTCAGGGTAAAATGCATTTGTGGGACCCCGCTATCTATTGTCCCCCCAAACCACTTGAGTTGGTGGCAAACATGCTTAGTTGGCATAATAAATCTGTTACCTAACGACATTTTTTGGTTTTGTCTAATAGAGGGCTTTTGCCACCAAACTATTGATGAGGAAATAGCCTAGATGGCATGTGAGCAGGGACCTAATGCATGCAGTTGTTGTTTGGTTGTCTTCCCTATTAATCCCCATAGTCATGCAACTTCCCTCCCCATCCCTGCCCCTCGCCACCCACACCATGTCCATTGCAGACTTTTTTAACGGGTTGTCAATCAACGACATGCTCCATAGGTTCATCAGCAAGCTTGTGATGTTCAGCTGATTGACACTTGGGGAAATAGCTAAGTGAACTATGTCCTCACAGGGGTCAATCAAGGACTCCCCTCTGTGAGGTCCCTGCACAGCACCACCCTAATCTGGAAGCTTGCACTGGCAGGCAATTTTATTATTGCTTGGCCTATTTCCTTTGTTTTGTGGAGCTGGGTTGTTTGGGATTTTTTTCGAAACTGATAGGACTTTTTTAGCACGTCTTAGGGCAGTATAGGTTAAAAAGGTATAGGGAGCTGTGAGCTTATTCAATTTCTATAACATATGTACACACACACCCACACAAACACACACACACTACTTTCACACTCACAACACACTGCCCCTCCACACATTCACTGCTCCATACACTCTGTCCCCTCACTGACACCACTGTTGTAATGGTGCCGGTGCCCCCAGCTATGTAGGACTTGGAAGCACGGCTGGGCTGATTTGTGCACTAGACGCAGCACAATATAAAACATATCCCATTCAGGCCTAGCTTTGCCTGCGACTGCCCTCCTCGGAGGACATCACAGCATGTATTTCCACGTCACCACATAGACGTGGTGACATAAACATAACATTCCTCTTCTTCCCCCTGAAACAAACAAAAATACATTCTACTCATGACACATCATTCAAGTCTTTACTTGCGCACATAGTCACTTAGCTGGTCTGGTGGCCTTATAGATGTTCTCAGGTGGTATTGGCTGTGCTGTGGTCTGGTCAGGATCAGAGGGGGCTGGATGGCTGCGGGTCTTCCGATAGTTGTCCTGGGCAGCTGCCAGGGTCAGTTTCGAGGGTTCCATGCTCCCATTCTTCCTCGTTGGGTGGCCCTCTGTCATAGGAACTGGCAGTCTGGTGTAAGCTCTTCAAATGCTCTTGCTCTTTTGTCATTGGTTCTTCTTCCCGTCTGTCACTGCCTTCTTTCCACAAGGTCTTGGGGACTTGTTTGAACCATGAAGCATTCCAGGTGAGTAGCTTTGCCTTCTTGCTTGCTGTGACCATGGTTCCTTTTCGTTGTATAACTGCCAGGGATCGGTCTTGTAGGTACTTGCTAACTTCGTCCTCGATGGGTTGCGGAGGACTAGCACTTCGTCTCCTGCTTTGGCGTGTTACTTCCTGGCTCGTCTCTTGTGACTCATGTATTAATTCCTCCCCATTCTCCTCTTGCATGTTTTCTTCTTGTCTATTGACTACCCTTTGTTCCGGCTGTGGTGTGGTATAGAGGATCGTAGCATGGCCCGAAACATTACATTGGCTGGGGGATTGTTTGTTGATGCATGGGGTGTTAGGCAATAATTGCAGAGGAATCTGAGTGCTCTAGTTCCGATGGTGCTGATTGGGACTTTCTTCAGAGTTCTCATGAACCGTTCGACATCCCTGTTTGCCTCAGGCCATCTTGGCATGATGAAGTGGTGCACGATCTGGAGGTCCTCCATGTATTTGGCGAATTCAGCTCCTCGGAAAGGTGGTCTGTTGTTGTTCTTCAGCTGATTTGACAGTCCGTGGATTGCAACATTTATTTCCAGTGTGGGTATGACGACCTTCGCTCCTGTGCAGCGAAAAATCCTGACCTCTGCATAGGAGAGAATGTTGGTCAATGACAACTAGGAGGTACGTTCCCTCTTGTACAGTACAGAAATCAGCACACACTGACTCCCAGCGCAATGTGCTACTCTGTGCATTCTGAATGGGTTCATGCCTTGGCGGGGCTCCCGTGGATAGGCAAGGGAGGCAGGTCGTGACAACATCTTCCACTTTGGCGTCGATGTGGGGAAACCGTATCCGATCCCTGCTTTTTGCTTTTCTGCGCACCATCCCCTGGTGTCCTTCGTGTGCCAGTGCAATTATCATCCCTTGTAGTGATGCTGGGATCATGATGCGGATCCCCCTTAGGATGAGGCTTTCCTCTGTGATAGATAGTTCATGGCGGATGCTAAAGATGCCCGTTAGGAGCTCTCTTGGTTCTGCGGTGCGGAAGTGGTTGTGTTGGGGGAACGCATTCCACGCTCCTCCCAGAATGGCGTTCTTCGTCAGGGTGCAGCATGGGTCGTCGTTTGTGGCTTTGATAAGCTTTGGGATGTCGTGTCCACAATGGAGCAGATGTGTTCTTCTGTCTCATGAGATTATGCTATTTAAGACTCTGTGGCAGTTCGTGGGTATCTTGACAAGAAATCTGTTGAGTTATCAGATCCAGGTTTGAATAACAGATTAAAGTCATATTGTTGTAGCTGGAATAGCCACTTGCCCACTTGTGCCGGGGAGTGTGGCGCTGAGCCAGTGAAGATTGGGATTAACAGCTTGTGGTCTGTGAATGTTTTGAATTTCTGCCTGTATAAGTAGAGGTAAACATGTCTGCACCCCCACTGAATGACGATGGCCTCCTTTTCAATGTGCAAGTAGCGTTGTTCTGTGAGCCCGTGTGTCTCCCACTGGGGAGGTTTGCACTAATACTGCCCCTAATCTGACCGGGCTTGCGTCAACATGCAACTCTGTGTGTAGGTTGACATCATAGTATGACATTTTGGTGAGGTCGACAGGGCATCCTTAATGTTGTTAAAAGCATATTGGCATTTTCCATCCCAGCCCCACTTTGCGCCTGCTTTGGTTAGGGCTCGTAATTGTTCAGATAAGGTGGGCAGGTTGCTTATAAACCTCCTGCAGTAGGTTGCCATCCCCGGGAAGCAGTGGATTCTGGTTGGTGTGGTGGGGGGTGTGGTTTCCATAATGTCGGCCACCTTCAATGGGTCTGCCGATCCACCCCGGCTATTGAAGATGTATGCAAAAAAGTGAGTTCCTCCTTGAGCAACTTGCATTTGTCCCTGTGTATGGTCAGGGACGCTTTCTCCAGCCTGTCAAGAACTGTCTATAATCGAGCCATGTGTTCCTCCTTGTCTTTGGCATGTACAAGAATATCGTCATTGACATTCGGGAACCTTTGGAAGGTCTTGCAGGACAGTGTGGATCTTCTTCTGAAAAACCTCAGCTGTGGATGATATTCCAAAGTTTAGGCGTTTGTATCGGCTCAGCTCAAGGTGCGTTGGAAAATGTGGTGATATACCTTGAGTCTTTGTGCAGCTTGAGCTGATGGTAGCCTGCCTTTAAATCAGTTTTTGAGGATTTCTTGGACCCTGTGAGGACTCTGATGATCTTGTCTAGGGTCGGCGTGATGTTCCTGTGTCACTGCCCACAACACCACCAACCGCAGTCATTGGGTCCTGGTATGCAATGTCACCCCACCCGGCATGCGGGCAGGGCCTTGGTCCTCTCCTCGCGATGATAGTCGATCAGCAGTGATGGCTGTTTTGAGGATTTCTTGGACCCTGTGAGGACTCTGATGATCTTGTCGAGGGTCGGCGTGATGTTCCTCTCTAGCACTATGGCTGCATTCGGGAGGTTCATTTCGATGCAGATTCTGATCTTGCCGGGTTGCTTCAACTTCTTTGTGATGACCATCGGGCAGACCCATGGGATTGATCCAGTCACTTTCTTGATGATCCCTCTTTTTCCAGGTCAGTTAGCTCCCTGGTGACCAGGTCCCTCATGTGAAATGGAGTCCGCCGATATCGTACCGCCTGTGTTTGTATGGTTGGATCATTGGATAGATGTGCAGCTTCATCACTCTGCCTTTGAGACATCCAATCCTTTCAAATAGTTTGAGATGTTGGGCCAGGAGGTCGCACACTTTGTCATTGCTCGAGACGTCACAGATGAATTTAATGAGGCCCAGATCATCTGCGGCGTCCCAGCTGAGCAGTTTTTCGATCCCTGCATCCACCATGTGCATTTTTGACTGGATCAACTGCTCTGCTGTTCTACTAAGTGTGGTGCAGAATCGTCCGACCATGGGTAACGCTTCCAGCTCCTGTATGCATAGAGCTGGGTGTTTGTTGGCTTCAGTGTGGGTCGGGGGTTCAGTGTATGTAGGGCTCTGTGGGGCATCATCTTGTACTGAGGCACCGCTATCAATCGTCATTGTGACCTCTTGCTCCCCTACCATGATGTTGCTTCAGGGCCTCCTTTTCTATTTTCTGTCTTTCTGGTCTCACCGCACCAGTGCTGAGATTAGGTGTACTTTCCCCTTCTTTTTCCTTGTTTGGCAGTTTGCGATATGTCGCCATGGTCTGGCTTTCCTCACCTTCTGATTCTGCCGATGAGGAGTCGTTGTCTGTCTTGACCTGGCGTTAGCTTGCTTCTTGTCCCTGGGGGTTGGTCTGCCTGCGTGGCTGCTCTGGCCAATCAGGTTATTTGAGGAATTGTAGACCCTGACATAGTGGTCCATGCAGCCGCATGTACTGTACGTGGTGCCCTGAGGCGGGCAGTTGCATTTCCTGTGTCACTGCCCACAACACCACCAACCGCAGTCATTGGGTCCTGGTATGCAATGTCACCCCACCCGGCATGCGGGCAGGGCCTTGGTCCTCTCCTCGCGATGATAGTCGATCAGCAGTGATGGCTGTTACCGTTGGGGCAGGTGGTATCTGTAGCCTCTGGAGTCTGGTGCTCATGTGTGTGGCTCGAGCATTTGAAAGTTTCCCCATGTGGGCCCTATTCTAGATGCAAAATTCCTTTTTTCACTTAGTATGATCCTCTGTAATTTTTTGTATGAAATCCCATTTATGATTTGCCGTCTGATCTCTCTGTCCATGTTGTCAAATTCACATGATAGGACGAGTCATCATAGACGGGTATGGTATGTGTCAAGTGTCTCTGCCTCGCCTTGTACCGTCTTGCAGAAGTTAGTTAGTGGGGTGACTAACAAAATTAGGGCTTCATTCGCTGACTTGTATACATTATCTGTGTCTGGAGCCTGTGGCAGCGAGTTGAAAATGTGTAGTGTATCATCACATACGCTCAATAGCAGGTGTGACCGCATCTTTCCAGGTGTGGTTAAGTTCTTTGCAATCCATGGCCATCTCAAATTTCTGGAACCACAGCACCCATATGGGTCCCAATGAAGATGGTTCTAGGCATGGGTCAAACGGGGCTATGGTAACCCCTCTATGTCCCCGTATCCTTGAGCGTTTGCTGTGGGTTTGGGGGTGAAATTTGAAGCCAGCCTTGCATGGGTTGCTATAGTGGCAGCCATTTTGTATGATCCTGTGCTGTGGGTGTCTACCTGTAAGTGGCAGCATGGTATTGTCCTGCACCTCTCCCCCATTGCTGCGTTTATTGGTGGGTGCTGTCACTCACTGCATGCTTAGGCTGTGGCCATTGTTGTGTGCAGCTGTGTGCTATGTTGGCCTCCTATCATACTATCGTGCCACTCAGTCCTCGCAAGATGGGGGGAGAAGGAGAAAGAGGGAGAAGGCATGTTTCGCTCAACACGGGTGCCGTGGCTTTAATTGTATTAGTCGTGGATTGCTTCTGCCTTGTTGCAGGTGTTGTAACAGTACCAGTGCCCCCAACTGTGTAGATCTTGGGAGCCTAGCCGTGCTGATGTGCGCACCAGACCCTCCTAGGAGGATGCTGCATCATTTTCTTCCACATCACCATGCTGACGTGGTGATGAAAACATAACAACCACCCACATTGACTATCCCTGATACACACACAGCTCTCTCTCCCTCTCTCTCTCTCTCTCTCTCTCTCTCTCTCTCTCTCTTTCACTCTCTCTATCTCTTTCTCTCTGTCTGTCTCACACACACATATGCACCCACATACATAACAATGTCACCCACGCACAGTAGCACACATCAACACAAACAATGTACACACAAGCACACACACACACACAAACACACACACACTGCTCCCCGCATGTATTAGCTGCTCACCAACCCACATGCACCAGCCTTCCGCACCCACACACACCATTCACAAACACACTGACCACCCCACTCACAGCCCACACATGCCTTACACACACACACACACACATACCACCCCTCCACACTCATCTCATACAGGCACTGCCCACACACACTACCCTAACAACACTACCTCCCACACAATGAATTCACTCCCACTCCCACCCATCCACTGACTGCCACAGAGCCTTTCCATACATTGCCCACACACTGTGAATTGCCCAATGCATATATTGCCCCACAGACATACACTGCTTCCACACATAATGCATACACACATACACTGCCCTCACATACACTGCTCCCAAACATGCTCACTGTGTACAGACACAGTACACCCTGTAAGAGGATTCAATTCAGCACTACAGCTAAGTCAACGCCTAGTCTAGAATACTGAATGAAAACCCTTATTGATATATCTTTATGTCCAGTTCATGCGTTCTGGATGACTACCCCTATATAACACCCCTCTCTTGGAATCCCCCTGACCCCACTGAGCCAAGAAGTAGTTCTGTTTTGCAAGTTAAAAAGGTTTAATTGATAGTTTCAACAATAGGTATATATATCACACTTTATAATAAGTTAATAATTGAATATCACACTTAATCTGATATGATAAAGATTAACAAGGAGAATCTGGCACTAGCACACTTCTTTATAATCACTAAGGAGTTGACATGAAATGGATAAGATAGCAACAATACTTTTATGGTTTCCAATGGATGCAATGTGGAATGAAATGCAGTACAGAAAATAACTTGATAGGATTTCAGCAAAAGACAATGTAATCACTTTCTTGGACAATTCACCCCCCCTTTTATGCAATGCAAGGAAATGGAAGGAAGGCACACAATTCTCAGAAATGCAATTCAAATGTAATTCAGTTCACCCAGCAACTTAGACTACAGAAGTTGAAAACACAGGCAAAATGCTTTTATATGTGCTGGCAATAAAGTGAAAAATATGCTAAAATGCTTTTAATTCCCTCTAGAGGTTCAGGGTGAGTGGTATCTAGTTAATATTAGCTCAGGCTCACACTAGCAATGATTCAGGGATAATTAGCAGGTTAAACGAATTTCTGGCAAATGGGAGGCAAGAAGCTTCTGTTTTCACACGTGGAGAAATTTGCAAATCGCGGCAAAATTCGCGAGTGCGTTTTTCACGATTACGGCAAAATTATAGGGGGTAGGAATGCGTTTCTAGGTTCGTAGGAAAGCCACGATTCTAAGCTTTCTGAGGAAAGTTACTGCAAGTCTCTAGCACAAACGGTCGCGGAGATATGAGCGATTAAATAAAGGTCGTTTTTCAGATTTGAAATTTTAAAGTTCAAAAAGACAAGTGCAGCTTGCAACTAGAAAATGACAAGTGACAGCTTTACAAATGACAGGTGACAGGAGGCAGTTCTACTTAGATTAAAATAGATTGAATTATATTATTTTAACTAGGAGATTGGTTCTGCACAGTCTGCTAGGTACTCACAATATATTTCTGAATTAGAATGGGCCTCGCCACAGATCTGGTCAGGTTTTTAGACTGGACTCTGGTCTCTGCACTTCACAGTGATCTGGGTCAGCTCTCTCTGGTTTTGGATACTGCTCTGCTTTCTCTGGGTCTTTCTGCACAGCTTTCTCTGGAGATTGAGGGATTTGAAGTCTGGATCTCTGGAGGTTGATGGAGGTAAAGTATGGAATTTTGGCAGAGCTTCCAGCTGCAAGTGGAAAATGAATCTCTATTTGGCTTGCACTCTCTGCTTTTATCTGTTTAGAATGTGGCTGTGTGTGAGCAGCATCACTAGCCAGCCCCTCTCCACTTATCATTGGCCAAGCTATCATTTCTCCCCTGATTGGGGGAGCTAAGTTGTGTCAGAGTGATGTCATTTTACAGCCTGCAGAAAGTCCACTCCTCCTGTCAACTTGCACACAAATCTAGATTTGAACCAAATACATATTTCATAGCTACACAGTGGTTTGAAATTATATGCACCCATCACATATCACAGGAGGTATCCCCTGTTCCAACTCTACTCTTCCTGGGGGCTTGCATTCAGAAATGGCAATATTTTGTATTTTTAACTGGTTTGCAATATCGGACATTAACCCAAATTTACACACATGTGCGCAAGGAGTATGGACATTAGTTGATGAAGTGTCAGATTTTTCACATGCACACATTTTGAGTAATATCCTCTTTTCCGCTAAAACCCCCCTGAACATGCCACCGGTTCTAAAAACCTCTTAAAATGTGGGCAGAAAAATCACAAGAATTATGGTGTCATTTATAAAATTTTCACATGTCCGTACTATGAGTTATCCATCTTTTTAGAGTGATGTTCTGGCCCCAAAGGGGTGTGGTTTTCCACCAGCACAAGGTTGAATTTCTGGTTTTTCCAGTTCTGCCAAGCCAGCTTGCTCTCACAGGCAGTGCTCCTCCCCTTTACTTCCAGGAGGAAGCTACATTTACGACATCTGCAATAAACCATCTGCCTGGGTCAGGACAGGGCTTTGTTCAGAGCTCCTGTATTCTGTGGGGGCTCCCCTTAATTCAATTATCAGAGAGATGGCATATCCTTAGTGTGGCCAGCAAAAGGCAGATAGGCCTGGGAACACAGCTGTGACTCAAGTTTCACTCCTGATGGGGGGTAGTTGCCAGGCAAAATTGGAATCTCTTTAAGCCAGTTTTTAGCTACATGTCATTTCTGTTCCCCAGTTTTCTGCATTCAAATAAAACTAAACATTTTTACATATGCAGCTAGAATGCTGATTCTAAGTTTAAAACTATGACATTTAAACAATTGAAACCTATGTGACACTCAAAAGTAGGTCACTCAGTCAATTTAAACATTTAGATTTTTTTAGTGTCTTTCAGTCCAAATTTACTTAAACTGCTGAAATCCACAGCTCAGCCAGTCTTGCTATAAACCTTCAAGTCACTTCAGAATATAACTTTACATTGGATCCACCTCTCAGTAAGTCTTTCTTTGGCTTGCTTTGGGTTCATTTATTCAGTTTTCTACAAAATCTGGTGGTTTTAAAACGCCGGCTTTTGGATAGTGGTGAGTACTGGTACTGCACCCCTTTTTGGGATTTAAGAAAATGAATTCCCAACAGTTATGGGTTTGCTTTTGGCAATCAGCATTGCCATTCCCAATGGTTTCAGACTACTGTGTGGGTAGTCCAATGGTGGTTTTAGGCAGTGTCCTTCTGTGCCCATAACATCAGCAAAAATGAGTGGCAGCCTATTCTTTATGCATTTCCCTGTGCATTTTCTGGGAAGCTCTGGCCATCATGATGTTTTCCATGTCAATACTGCACAGTTTTGAGGTAGGGCTCGGATGCATGGGTAAATACATCCCACAAGCCCCCCTCTGGCGATGGCCATTCTATTTCACGAATGGGACTCGCAAGACCTGGGATGTTTCCTCATCTTCTTCCAATAGATGGCACAGTTCAGCATCTTTTTCTCCATCCGGTCGGATCGATCGGTTCTCCTCGCCGGTCCTGATGGGAAAATTGGGCGGTACCCCGGGCCCGTTGCGTCTCTGCTCCCGGTCTCCGGATCGTCCTCCTTGTCCCGTCTCCAGGTTTTCTTTCTCCTAGGACGACAAAGGAAGAGCGGCAATACCTATTCATAGACATTTTTCCACCACTGTTGAGATAGTGGGGCAGCATATGCATTTCATCATAACGAAACATTACATTCTTATTTTGAAAAAAAAACAGTATAACTAAGAGACAGTTTCATGCAAATCACAATATTTTAGAGACTAGATGTGGTATGTTTTATGGTTGGAACTGAATTAGTCTGAGACAGTACCCGCTAGGATTCCAGAGGATTCCTCCAGTTGTTGCAGAGTGTGCCTGGGATGGCAACATTTCAACTGGTTTATGTGGACCCACTTGTCTTCCCCCGCTGCCAAAGGACCTTTGGGGATGTGGATTTTGTAGGCCACAGTGGAGATCTTGTCGATGATCTCAAAGGGTCCTTTCCATGTAGGCAAGAATTTCCGCTGTTTTGCCTGGTTTCTTTGGAAGTTGTATAGATAGACCCGGTCCCCCACCTGATATTCCTTCCTGGAAGTCTTCAGGTCATAGTGGGTCTTCATGCTATCAGCCGATCTTTCTAGATTCCGCTGAACATAAGCAAAAGCATGTTAAAGGTGTTTCCTTAAATTCTCCACATACTCATGAGTAGTGGAGGCATTTATTAGTGTCTGCTCTTGGGTCCTATAGAGCAAATGCTGCGGAAGCACCATCTTGCGCCCAGTCATCAATTCAAATGGTGACATTTTGGTTGCAGATTAAGGGGTAGATCTGATGGCCATTAGGACCAGAGGTAATCGGATATCCCACCTTGGCCCAGAATCTGCCACAAACTTTTTTAAGATGCTCACAATGGTTCGGTTGTAGCGTTCAACTGCTCCAGAAGAAGCTGGTCTATAAGCAATATGCAACTTCCTTTTGACCCCCAGTATCTCCCACATCTTTGTCATTACTTCACTGGTGAAATGGCTACCCCTGTGTGACTCAATCCTTTGAGGTAGACCAAAACGGGAAAAGATGTGGTTAATCATCAGGGCAGCTGCGGTTTCTGCCTTGCAATTTGGGGCTAGGAGACATTCCACCCACTTGGTAAACAAGCATGTCACAGTCAACATGTACTTATTCCCCCTAGCAGAGCGAATCACGGGGCCTACAAAGTCGATTTGTAAATCTGACCATGGCAGTGTCATCCCCCTCTTTTGGAGAGGCGCACGGTGCGTGAGGGATGATGGCTGAAATTGTGCACACACAAGACACCCCTTCAAGTATTGGTCGAGGTCCTGCCCCATGTGTGGCCAGTATGCAACCTCTCTTAAGATTTCCAATGTGGTGTGGAACCCCCTATGACCGGCGGTGGCCGCATCATGGGCGTGACTTAACATCAGGCTTCGGAATGAGGTAGGAACCACCCACTGATCGTGGCCAGCTTTGGATTTCCTTACCAGCAAACCGTCTTGGATTCTGAACATTTTTGGACATTTCATCAACACTCTTAGGTCCTCTTTCCCAATGTAATCGGTATCCGTCAGGGGAAAGTTCTCAGGGTCCTCAATGTGCTGGTAAAATTTACCAATTGTTGGATCCCCCTTCGGAGCGGTAATCAAATCAGCATCAGGGGTCTCCTTACTCCATTGTACAATTGAAAGGTCGTTGTGAGCATTTGTCTGGGACCTAGTGATAGCAGTGACCTGGATTTCCCCCAACAGGGACTCAATCTCAATTAGATCCCCTTGGATGTCTCTGGTTTTGGCCAGCTGATCAGCTAAGTCATTTCCAGTTTTGTCTGGTCCCTCTACTTTGGAATGACCCTTGATCTTTTTCCAATAGATGGTCATCTCATTCGAGGTGACCAGATCGTCAATGTTTTGGATCAACTTCCCATGTTTCAAGGGTTTGTTGTTAGCACATAACATGCCTCTGGTTTTCCAATTAACCAGGTGCTCCACGAACCCGTTCCGTACATAATCCGAATCTGTGATTATGACCAGTTCGCGGAGTTGATGCTGGACAGCAGTGAGGATGGCCTGATGCACAGCCATCAATTCTGCCACCTGACTACTTCGGGGACCAATTTTGTATCCAGCGGAGGGTTCTGGGGACTCATTCACCCATGCATTCCCTACGCCGGCCACCAGTTCTTTCTCCCCGTTGTTGTCAACATGGTACGAGCATCCATCCACATAGACAGTGGGCATTCCCTCACACTTGTCCTCTTCAAAGACTTTGTGTGGGGAATTAAGGTATGCCTCCATGTTGTCCTTGATTTTTAGACTTTCGTCCTCGAGACAGTTTTCTCTGGCACAATCATGCAAGTCAGCCAGACCTTGCGCGAGGGGACTCTTCTTGTTTTGGCCATATCTGACCTCCACAGGAAAGCCTTGCATTGACAGAATCCAGGAAGTAATTCGGGAATTACTCACATTTCCGGCCCGGATTCTGTCACTTTGGAGATACTGCAGAGGCTGGTGTGGAGTCTCCACTATGATGTGTTCCCCCTGGATAAACGGGCGGTAATTCTTCAATGCCCACACCGTTGCCAGGAGTGCCTTCTCACAATCGTTGAATTTTTCCTCCACAGAGGATAAAGTTTTGCTCGCATAAGAGATTACTTTATTGACCTTGTCATGCTTTTGGTATAATACTGCCGTCAAGCACGTATTAGAGAACCCCGTCTCCAGGAAGAACTCCTTGTTTCTGACAGGGTAAGCTAGGCAAGGCGCTTGTGAGAGGCTTCTTTTGAGTTGTCTTACTGCCTCGGCTTGTTCTGGACCCCATTCCCACTTGACCCCCCCCTTGAGGAGATGAATCAGGGGTCTGGTGATCTCTGCGTAGCCCTCAATGAACTTTCTGCTGTAATTAGTCAGTCCAAGGAGGCTCCTTAGTTCCCGCAGAGTTGTGGGGTCTTTCAATTTCTGAAGTGCTTCCACTTTCTTTTCCTGGGGACAGAGACCCTGAGGAGTAATCTCATGCCCCAAGAAATTAACACGGGTTCTGCACCACTGTGCTTTTTGAAAGGAAAGTTTTGCTCCGGCGGCCCTCAACTGTGTCAGAACATAACGGATCTCCGCTATGTGTTCCTCCACAGATGAACTTTTGATGAGGACATCATCTACATAAGCCAGGTTACCCCTCGCACCCAGGTCGGGCATGGCCTTATGTAGAAAAATGTTGAATTCATTGCCGGAGTTGAGGTATCCGAAGGGAGTCCGGGTCCATGTATACTGCTGGCCCCCAAAGGTAAAAGCCAGCTTGTATTGGTCCTCCCTACTGACAGGCACGGTCCAGTATCAATTGGTCAGGTCGATTGCTGTGAATACCTGTGACCCCTGGATCTGGGCCAGCCCTTGGTCAATGTAGGGCAGAGGCCATCGGGAAGTATGGACCCGTTTGTTGAGCTCCCTGAGGTCAGCACAGAGTCTCCACTGGCCGTTTGGCTTCAATATTCCCAGCACCGGATTATTGAAGGTGCTGTGGACTGGACGGATTATTCCCCTGGACTCAAGGTTCTTATTTATTTCAGTAAGGGACTCCATGGATGCGAGAGGCAAACGATATTGCTTCACAAACACTGGAGTCATGCCAGGGTCCGTGGGGATTGTTGTGGTGTGGATGTCGGTGCGGCCACAGTCATATGAGTCTACCGCAAAGAGATCTTGGAAATCTAAGAAAACTTGTTTCAACTTTTGCTTTTGTTCCAGAGTCACACAGGCATCAGCTAGGTTGACTCTCTCTTCCACCATCTGCCTGAAGCCTGGAAAGACTTCTGGTTTGGCTATCTCCGCGGCCTCCTCCAGCTGGGTGGAGAAGTCCCTGGTCAGAGTGCTGATTTGGACCGGAGGCTTCAGGTGGGAAAGGCAGCCCTCATGGACCTGGAAAATCACCTCATCCCTCCTGAAGTCACAAGTCACATCTTCCTTACCATAAGGGCAAGAAGTGTACACCAGGAAGTTCCCCCCATGCCGGGTAAAAATCCTGTCTGGTGTTGTATTGTCGTCACTGTCACTGTCAAAGCAGTCCTTGGGGATTGGCCCTAACAGTTCATTTACTAAGTCGATGGAAAAATGTCGGTCATCAACCGCCATTCCAATAATGGTGCCTGCGGCTAGAGTAATACTCTTTAAGTCGCTGTTATCCACCTCTATTAGAATGGTGTCATGTTCTATGTTGACTAATGGTGTTGGGTTTACCCCTAACCCTTGCTGTTGGAGAGAAGCATTTAGATGTATGTAAGCATCAGGGTTTTGCAAATATTGTCCTCTTTTAACTTTCACTTCCAGGGAGAATTGTCGGGTCCTTTCTGGGATGGTGACTTCCTCTTTGATCTGAATTTCAACTGCATAAGGTAGCAATTGAGCTGACCTAAATGCTTTTTCTGGATCATCAAAGCCCATGGGATTATCCGCTAATCGGGACCAAGCTTTGAAGTTTATTAGGTCCAAACTAATGGCAAAGCGATTGAGAATGTCACTGCCTAAGTAAAAGGCGGCAGGGACGTCTCGCACGACCCAACAATTGTGGACTATGCTCTTGTTGCCCATGGAGATTTTGAGCATACACCTGCTTGGCAGGAGATGTTTGGAATTAGGTGCTTCCAGGTCCATTTCCCATTTGTCTATCAGTTTGAATGTGGGAATGGCTGGATCTTTTGGGAGTTGGCGGAACATGGCTTCGCTGATGAAGCTCTTACCGTTGTTCACACACACTCGAGCGAGAACAGAGTCCTTCCCATCATTTAACTGGACAGGGATGAACAACTGCTCTCCAATTTGCTGAATCTCAGCCAGGCTCTGAGCTGATTTCACATCTTTCTGGACTATAGGAGTGGGAGTTTCTGATTGTGGATTAGTAAAGAATTTCAGGGTGTTTCCTTCCAGCGTGGAGTACCACTTTAGACTGGAAGGAAGGTTGATTTTCAGAAATAGAGAGGACCCTCCATCACCAGTCTCTTGTCCTACTGCTATTATTGTCATGTCTGGAATCTGGTTATTCTGGAAGTGGAATTCTACTTGGTCAGATTTTTGTTCAACCATGTGGCAGGTGCCGTTTAAACTAACATGGTTGACACTCTGTTTTAATTTTATTGGTCGGCTAGTCTGGGTCCAGAGGACCTTGTTTACACAATCTATTAGGGGTGACAACCTTCTCAGGAGGTCATTCCCCAGTAAACAAGGGGTGCCCTCTGGAGTCACAACTATGACTGGGTGTTTCAACTTGTGTCGCCCAATTTTAATGTCCAAGTCTGCCGTCCCCTCGACGGGAATCTCCTTCCCGTCAAAGTTCTGCAGTTGTCCAGGAAGAGAGGTGAGAGGAATTTGGTAATTCTCTCCCCTTCCTGCATTCAGTTCATCAAAGGCCCTTCTGGACAGAAGGGTAGCTTGAGATCCCGTGTCCACTAGCGCTAAAATTGTACCCTGCCCCTGTACTTGTACCGGGGCATAATACCTTCCCTCCTTCTCCTCAAGGGGGCACAGATAATGTACATTTTTGGGCACCTGGTGGGCTAATTTTCTGGTTTTGGACATCGCTAGCGAAGAGATTTGGGCAGAATTCTGTGGAGAGCCTTGGGAATCTGAAAGAAAAAGTTGGCAACTGGAGATCAGAGCCATTGTGGGTTCCCCTGGCTCCGGTTCCGGGCCGCCCCCCCCTTTTTGGAGGCAGTCATCAGGATGGGTTTGAACCAGGGGATTTTCTTGCTGTTGGTTCTGGGATGAGATGGTGGGCGGCGGTAGCTCAGTCTCCACATCTCCCCAGTCTGGATTTGCATCCCTAGGGACCCATTTTTCTTTGGGAGGAGTTCCCCCCTCTCTGAAGGAGAAGATCCTTTTCCCAGGATCCTCTGAGGATCCCTCTCCCTCAAATTGGAAGATCTGTACCTCCTCCTTAAACTGAGTCTGTTTGGGTCTTTTGTTTCTCCTACCCCCCCTCTGCTCCTTAGGAGGCAGACTTTCAGGGGCAAGAGATTTTGTTTCCGGTTCCTGGGTTTCCAGGGGCTGTTTACAAGTGAGGAAGGAAGCTTCCTCCAAGGCTTTACACCCCCCTTCCCTTTGTGCCTCCTCCCTGGGAACCGGTGAGTTATCGGGGTGCTGCCCCCGTCATTGTTCTGGAGCACCAGGTCCAGAGTTGGGTGCGTTCTGCGCCGGCACGCCCATCTGAGGGTTCTGCTGAGCCCTCAGTATGTGACCCAGATCCCGCGCCATGTTTTGAACCTGGCGCTCTAACTGGGAAACCCGCTCAGGCTGATACGGGGCCCTGTTTTCTCCCCTGGGCTGATCCCGGGAAGGGTAGCTGTCCCTCCTCTGGTACTACCCCAGGTTGGGAAGATTTGGGTACCCCTCCACCCTTGGCCTCCCCTCTCCCGGATTCAGTGGTCTGGGCTCAGGGAATTGGGGAAAGAAGGATGGATGGTTTTGGGGCTGAAAATTGGGTGGATACCTGGGGAAAAAGTTCTGCCCAGGATTCGGAGAATTTCTGCCCTCCGGTGGGAAGTTAGGAGGAAAGTTCCCTGGGTTAGGTTCTTGGCTGGATCTCCCCCCTTGGGCTGGAGGAGTCCACACATAACCCAGGATGGGTCGATTTCCCTTGTAACGGGGACTTACATAATCAGGAGAGCTAGGGACCCCATTTGTGGGGCTGCCTCCCTGGCTCCCTGTCTGTGACTGGCCCGAGGACCTTCTGGGCCTAGCATTATTAGGTGCAGGTAGGTTTTTAGGCCCCCCCATCTCCAAATCCAAAACGGGGGTGACCTTTACCTCTGCCACCTTGGCAGCAGCAGGGGTGCTGTTGGCTTTGGGGTTTTTCTGGGCATTACTTTTGCTATCTACCGGTTTCTGCACCTCATAGATCCGGGTAGCCTGTTCAATGACCCAGTCTAAAGATCTTTTCTCATGAAAATCCCTCACGAGCTGGGTCATTATGTATTTGGGCAAGGCATGAAAAAATGTATTAATGAATTCTCTACTGTCTGTGCGCACCCTTCTGGTGGTCTGCGCAAAAGCACGTTTCAGTTCTTGCACAAATTCTTGTGGGGCCTGATCCTCCCCACATTGCAAATTGTAGGCTGCCTTGCGAGCCTCTTGAGGATTTCTGTGAACAGAAAAATGTTTCAAGATGGCCGCCTTATAGGTGGACCATCTTAAATGATTTTGGTCCTCCAGCCCCGCAAAGAAACTGGAGTATTCCGGGGAGAAGGTCCACTTTACATATTGAATACAGCTTTGGCTGTCCTTCAAATGGAAAGTCTCCATCATTTGCTCAAACAACTCTAAGTGCTCCCAAACAGAATACTTAGCGTTCTTATGGTAAGGCGTGATGACGCTCCTGATCGCCTTAATCTGCTTTAAGGGGTCCTTAAGCAAGGCCCTTTTTGCCTTATTGGCCTTTTTGGTTCGGGTAACCCTTGTCCATTCATCCTCTGACTCAGAGGCACTGCTCCTAGAGGTTCCTGTCTGCTCTTCCAGGTTTTCCCGGATTCTGCGAGCCTGGGAATGGCTGGCCGAATGTGGGGACCTGGTCTCCTGTGTCCTGCGCAGTTCAGAGGTGTCTTCAGATTCCTCCTTGCTGCCAGGATTTGATGGGTACCCCCCCCACTGACCTAACTGGGCAGAGGTTTTCAGGATGCCCTTAATGGGCCTACTCTCCTGGGGTTCCCCATTAAATTGCACTGTGCTGGGGTGCCCATACCCGGATGCCCGCCCCTCCATACCTGGGTGGTACTGGCCTATGAGCCCCATACTTTTGTCTGGATAGTAGTCTGCCATCCCTGTGGCCCGGTGCTCATGTGCGCCAGGGAATATGGGGGTGGCAGAGTCCAGTGACTGAGAGGTATGAGGGCCTCTGGTACTAGGGCTCCTGAGGTTATGCTCCGGAGCTTCCCTTTCCCAGCGAACCTCATCTCTATCCGCCCCTGCTCCCTGTTGCAATGCAAGAGCCTGCATTTGTGCCTTCAGTTCCTCAGTTAAGGCCTTACTAGACTCTATCAGTCTCTCCTGCATCGCTACCTGTTGCTGGAGCCTATCATTGTGCTGGCAGAGAACCTCATTCTCTCTCTGTGTTTCCTGATTGGTCCTGGAGCACTGGGCCAGTCTTTGCTGCAGGAGGGTTACCTCCTGAGCTGTGTCCCTATTGGCCTGCTCCTTTCTTGCTAGAGCATCCTCCACCCTCCTGGTGTGCTCTAACAAGTTCTGGTGTTCTTTTTGGAGGTCACCCAGTCCCTGGTGGGCCAGGTGATTTTCTTCCATTTTTCTTTTTAAATGGCAGACTTCCTGGCCTAAGGCGTCTCTTTCTTGACTAAGAGCCTGCATTTGTGCCGCCAGGTCGTCCCTCTGCCTTTGAAAGGCACCAGCTTTCTGGCGTTCTTCATCAAACTCTGCCTGGGTATCCAGGTCTTTCAAAATCAGTTTGTTGCTCTCTACCTTCACTCTATCTAGATGACTTTGCAGGGTGGCTACCTGCTCCGTGCATGCCCTGTTAAAGTCTAATTGTTGCTCCAGCTTTTTCTGGCTCTGCAGTAAGGAGTCCAAACTGTCTTGGTGCTCCTTCTGCAGGGCCAGAAATCTAGTATCCTGGTCAGCCTTTTCCTGTTGCAGTATATCCATGTCCTCCTTTATTTTACTGATATACTGCCTACTGTCATTTTCTGACTCCTGGCTCCTGAGCAGCCTCTGCTCAGAAGAGTCCAGCTCAGATTGGGCCTTCTGTAATGCCAGCAGTTGCCTACTCGCCAGATCTTGGCCTTCAGCACATTTGTCCTGCATGGCTCCCATATGTAAATATAAATATGCCGCTACCCTGGCAATCTTGTTGTGCTCATCCTTGGCCTTAGAGGACATATATAGTTCACTCAGGGCCACATGTAAGGGACCCTGATCTCTATATATATCTGACCCTGTTTCAGTGACCTGTTGTGTGATTGCCTGCAACCACGCCTCCTGGCCCTGTTCGGTCCATTCACCTCTCACAAATAGCTTATGTAAGAGGTGCTCTCTGGCTATTTTCATGTCTACTAAGGTCGTCATTCTAGAGATTGGTCTCTGTCCTGACTTACAGAAGTTTGTATTTTATTTTTGCAAAACAGACCTTTTCCTTAGAGCGTTGCTTTGAGGAGTGCTTTACAGCGTAACACAGCGTGGTGATCAGACCGGATATGTGTATCTGGTCAGCTGGCACACTGTATTAATCTGCACAAGTGATAGATCTAACCCAAACGTCCGGCACGAGCCCCCAATTTGTAAGAGGATTCAATTCAGCACTACAGCTAAGTCAACGCCTAGTCTAGAATACTGAATGAAAACCCTTATTGATATATCTTTATGTCCAGTTCATGCGTTCTGGATGACTACCCCTATATAACACCCCTCTCTTGGAATCCCCCTGACCCCACTGAGCCAAGAAGTAGTTCTGTTTTGCAAGTTAAAAAGGTTTAATTGATAGTTTCAACAATAGGTATATATATCACACTTTATAATAAATTAATAATTGAATATCACACCTAATCTGATATGATAAAGATTAACAAGGAGAATCTGGCACTAGCACACTTCTTTATAATCACTAAGGAGTTGACATGAAATGGATAAGATAGCAACAATACTTTTATGGTTTCCAATGGATGCAATGTGGAATGAAATGCAGTACAGAAAATAACTTGATAGGATTTCAGCAAAAGACAATGTAATCACTTTCTTGGACAATTCACCCCCCCTTTTATGCAATGCAAGGAAATGGAAGGAAGGCACACAATTCTCAGAAATGCAATTCAAATGTAATTCAGTTCACCCAGCAACTTAGACTACAGAAGTTGAAAACACAGGCAAAATGCTTTTATATGTGCTGGCAATAAAGTGAAAAATATGCTAAAATGCTTTTAATTCCCTCTAGAGGTTCAGGGTGAGTGGTATCTAGTTAATATTAGCTCAGGCTCACACTAGCAATGATTCAGGGATAATTAGCAGGTTAAACGAATTTCTGGCAAATGGGAGGCAAGAAGCTTCTGTTTTTACACGTGGAGAAATTTGCAAATCGCGGCAAAATTCGTGAGTGCGTTTTTCACGATTACGGCAAAATTATAGGGGGTGGGAATGCGGATCTAGGTTCGTAGGAAAGCCACGATTCTAAGCTTTCTGAGGAAAGTTACTGCAAGTCTCTAGCACAAACGGTCGCGGAGATATGAGCGATTAAATAAAGGTCGTTTTTCAGATTTGAAATTTTAAAGTTCAAAAAGACAAGTGCAGCTTGCAACTAGAAAATGACAAGTGACAGCTTTACAAATGACAGGTGACAGTTAGGAGGCAGTTCTACTTAGATTAAAATAGATTGAATTATATTATTTTAACTAGGAGATTGGTTCTGCACAGTCTGCTAGGTACTCACAATATATTTCTGAATTAGAATGGGCCTCGCCACGGATCTGGTCAGGTTTTTAGACTGGACTCTGGTCTCTGCACTTCACAGTGATCTGGGTCAGCTCTCTCTGGTTTTGGATACTGCTCTGCTTTCTCTGGGTCTTTCTGCACAGCTTTCTCTGGAGATTGAGGGATTTGAAGTCTGGATCTCTGGAGGTTGATGGAGGTAAAGTATGGAATTTTGGCAGAGCTTCCAGCTGCAAGTGGAAAATGAATCTCTATTTGGCTTGCACTCTCTGCTTTTATCTGTTTAGAATGTGGGTGTGTGTGAGCAGCATCACTAGCCAGCCCCTCTCCACTTATCATTGGCCAAGCTTTCATTTCTCCCCTGATTGGGGGAGCTAAGTTGTGTCAGAGTGATGTCATTTTACAGCCTGCAGAAAGTCCACTCCTCCTGTCAACTTGCACACAAATCTAGATTTGAACCAAATACATATTTCATAGCTACACAGTGGTTTGAAATAATATGCACCCATCACATATCACAGGAGGTATCCCCTGTTCCAACTCTACTCTTCCTGGGGGCTTGCATTCAGAAATGGCAATATTTTGCACTTTTTAACTGGTTTGCAATATCGGACATTAACCCAAATTTACACACATGTGCGCAAGGAGTATGGACATTAGTTGATGAAGTGTCAGATTTTTCACATGCACACATTTTGAGTAATATCCTCTTTTCCGCTAAAACCCCCCTGAACATGCCACCGGTTATAAAAACCTCTTAAAATGTGGGCAGAAAAATCACAAGAATTATGGTGTCATTTATAAAATTTTCACATGTCCGTACTATGAGTTATCCATCTTTTTAGAGTTATGTTCTGGCCCCAAAGGGGTGTGGTTTTCCACCAGCACAAGGTTGAATTTCTGGTTTTTCCAGTTCTGCCAAGCCAGCTTGCTCTCACAGGCAGTGCTCCTCCCCTTTACTTCCAGGAGGAAGCTACATTTACGACATCTGCAATAAACCATCTGCCTGGGTCAGGACAGGGCTTTGTTCAGAGCTCCTGTATTCTGTGGGGGCTCCCCTTAATTCAATTATCAGAGAGATGGCATATCCTTAGTGTGGCCAGCAAAAGGCAGATAGGCCTGGGAACACAGCTGTGACTCAAGTTTCACTCCTGATGGGGGGTAGTTGCCAGGCAAAATTGGAATCTCTTTAAGCCAGTTTTTAGCTACATGTCATTTCTGTTCCCCAGTTTTCTGCATTCAAATAAAACTAAACATTTTTACATATGCAGCTAGAATGCTGATTCTAAGTTTAAAACTATGACATTTAAACAATTGAAACCTATGTGACACTCAAAAGTAGGTCACTCAGTCAATTTAAACATTTAGATTTTTTTAGTGTCTTTCAGTCCAAATTTACTTAAACTGCTGAAATCCACAGCTCAGCCAGTCTTGCTATAAACCTTCAAGTCACTTCAGAATATAACTTTACATCGGATCCACCTCTCAGTAAGTCTTTCTTTGGCTTGCTTTGGGTTCATTTATTCAGTTTTCTACAAAATCTGGTGGTTTTAAAACGCCGGCTTTTGGATAGTGGTGAGTACTGGTACTGCACCCCTTTTTGGGATTTAAGAAAATGAATTCCCAACAGTTATGGGTTTGCTTTTGGCAATCAGCATTGCCATTCCCAATGGTTTCAGACTACTGTGTGGGTAGTCCAATGGTGGTTTTAGGCAGTGTCCTTCTGTGCCCATAACATCAGCAAAAATGAGTGGCAGCCTATTCTTCATGCATTTCCCTGTGCATTTTCTGGGAAGCTCTGGCCATCATGATGTTTTCCATGACCTGCAACCACGCCTCCTGGCCCTGTTCGGTCCATTCACCTCTCACAAATAGCTTATGTAAGAGGTGCTCTCTGGCTATTTTCATGTCTACTAAGGTCGTCATTCTAGAGATTGGTCTCTGTCCTGACTTACAGAAGTTTGTATTTTATTTTTGCAAAACAGACCTTTTCCTTAGAGCGTTGCTTTGAGGAGTGCTTTACAGCGTAACACAGCGTGGTGATCAGACCGGATATGTGTATCTGGTCAGCTGGCACACTGTATTAATCTGCACAAGTGATAGATCTAACCCAAACGTCCGGCACGAGCCCCCAATTTGTAAGAGGATTCAATTCAGCACTACAGCTAAGTCAACGCCTAGTCTAGAATACTGAATGAAAACCCTTATTGATATATCTTTATGTCCAGTTCATGCGTTCTGGATGACTACCCCTATATAACACCCCTCTCTTGGAATCCCCCTGACCCCACTGAGCCAAGAAGTAGTTCTGTTTTGCAAGTTAAAAAGGTTTAATTGATAGTTTCAACAATAGGTATATATATCACACTTTATAATAAATTAATAATTGAATAACACCTAATCTGATATGATAAAGATTAACAAGGAGAATCTGGCACTAGCACACTTCTTTATAATCACTAAGGAGTTGACATGAAATGGATAAGATACCAACAATACTTTTATGGTTTCCAATGGATGCAATGTGGAATGAAATGCAGTACAGAAAATAACTTGATAGGATTTCAGCAAAAGACAATGTAATCACTTTCTTGGACAATTCACCCCCCCTTTTATGCAATGCAAGGAAATGGAAGGAAGGCACACAATTCTCAGAAATGCAATTCAAATGTAATTCAGTTCACCCAGCAACTTAGACTACAGAAGTTGAAAACACAGGCAAAATGCTTTTATATGTGCTGGCAATAAAGTGAAAAATATGCTAAAATGCTTTTAATTCCCTCTAGAGGTTCAGGGTGAGTGGTATCTAGTTAATATTAGCTCAGGCTCACACTAGCAATGATTCAGGGATAATTAGCAGGTTAAACGAATTTCTGGCAAATGGGAGGCAAGAAACTTCTGTTTTTACACGTGGAGAAATTTGCAAATCGCGGCAAAATTCGTGAGTGCGAATCCACCTCTCAGTAAGTCTTTCTTTGGCTTGCTTTGGGTTCATTTATTCAGTTTTCTACAAAATCTGGTGGTTTTAAAACGCCGGCTTTTGGATAGTGGTGAGTACTGGTACTGCACCCCTTTTTGGGATTTAAGAAAATGAATTCCCAACAGTTATGGGTTTGCTTTTGGCAATCAGCATTGCCATTCCCAATGGTTTCAGACTACTGTGTGGGTAGTCCAATGGTGGTTTTAGGCAGTGTTCTTCTGTGCCCATAACATCAGCAAAAATGAGTGGCAGCCTATTCTTTATGCATTTCCCTGTGCATTTTCTGGGAAGCTCTGGCCATCATGATGTTTTCCATGTCAATACTGCACAGTTTTGAGGTAGGGCTCGGATGCATGGGTAAATACATCCCACAACCCATACATATTTTCACACACACATACTCTGCCTGCCCACACATACGATATCTGCTACCACACACTGCCACTTGCATCAATAATACAGCTGATCCCCCCAAACACACACTGCCACCCCCCACACATGCACTGCCCACTACACACTGGCCACCCCAGACACACACACTGACCTCCACACACACACTTCCCCCCACACACACTGCCCTCACACCCATATTGCCCATGCAAACATCCACACACCCACTGCTGACGCACACCCACCTGACCAATGCCCCAAAACCCATGCACCTTCTGCCACTAACAAAAACAATGCCCATGCAAAGAACAACAGACGCCACACACATGCAGTTTTCCCTGGCCACACATATACACACTGCCCCCCACAGACTCCCCCGAGCTCGCCCACACACAGACTGCCCCCACTCCAGGTACTCATCCCCATAGACCTCCCCTCCCCACAAAGACCTTCACTGCCCCCACACTTACAGCCCCACACATGTACACACGCACACTGACTCCACACCACTTCCCCACACATGCACTCATGCACATTGACTCCACACATACAGATACACACTGCCCACATACAGCACACTGGCCCACACTACCACTACCCTTACACACATTACCTACACACACTGCTCACACACACACACACACATACATACACTGTCCCCAGACACTGCACACAAAGTGCACACACACACAACAATATTGTGAGTCCCAGGGCATTTCAGGAAAATGTGAGCCGGTGGGTTGTGTAACTGGACATTTTTAGTCAATCCCTAGTGATGATGCAGGTGCTTGGAGATATGTGGGCAATAGCAGCCAAAAAGTTCATGTAGCTAAGCCTAATATGGTAATATTTATTTATTTCTTTATTTATGTATTGCACATTTGTTAGGCGCCTATACAACAGAATGATGTTTCCAGGCACCATAAGGCAAAGTGGGGAGGGAACAAGGGGAGTAAAACACATTGGCAAAAACAGTAAATATCCAATCATGGTCCTACAAGGCCTTGTGGCATTCAGACGTCCAAGTGCGGTGAAGAGAAGTGCAGGAGAAAGGGATGGGTGCAGGAGAAAGGGATGGGTAGGGGGGAGCAATGAATGGACAAGTGCAGGTGGACCCTGGCAGGGAAGAGCCAAGGGGAGCAAAGGGAGGAGTCCTCAGGCTAAGTGCCAAGGAGGACGAATCCCAAGGGTGGCATGCACAGTCGGCAGGTAGTGCTGGGGGGGGGGTGGTGCTGGTGTCCACCGGGTAGAGGGCCTGGTAACCTGTGAGATACATGCGGACCAGTCCACCAGCCTCAGTGGCAGTGGGTGATTAGCAAGGAATGGAAAGACGGAAAGAGGTAGAGAAAGCTGAGTTCTGAGAAGCTTCAGTAACATAACACGGTCCGGCTCAAGTCTGAGAGGGGCAATACTTGCCAAATGCTTATACGGTACCTATTCAAATGCCCAAACTAATGGCTTTGATAATGCCTTTTTTCGCAGGTTAGGTGGAGATTTGTCTACTGCCATGCCCTGTATTTCCATTGCCACTGGTCTAGTGTTTAGTTCTTTTTCAATTTGAAGTATCAGTTGCTTTTTCATCCGCTTCCCTTCTTATTTATTTCTGTGAAGATATGTGCTTGTGTTCTTTCCTCGCTTGTCCTTATATAAAACCGTTATCCAGAGTTCGGATACTGGGTTCCCAGCAGGCTGTCTCGATTCAAGTCCGAAGTACTCTTTTTTACAGTCTCTTGTATCAAAGTCTCCTCAGCTTTGGGATACCATTTACCCCCCCCCCCCCCCGATCCTCTTGACACTTTCCAGTAGACTGTGAATATCAGAAATATTTAGTCAAACATTGGTATTCACGATGGAAAATGATAATGATTGTTCAGAAATGGGTGACACAAGAAGCAACGAAGGAAAGGTGCACCGTGGTCATTTTCCAAACTAAAACGTCCTGCTAAATGAGCAATTTTTTTTGTAGTAAACATATAGCCAGATGCCATACAACCAAATATATGAAAGGAACCCCAAAAATGGTTTTGTATCGATACAGACATAATGAGCATACGAGATAACTGAAAGGTTAAATAAAAGCGCAAAGATAGGAGAGGACGAAGGCAATGTTATGCCACCTAGAAAATATGACTGCGGGAAGACATCTCTGAGAAGTCATAGTGGTGTGATAGTGGTAGGAAAGTAAGACACATTTAGTTGAAGCAGCGTTGAATTAATGCAAGAAAATAGGTGGAATATGTGGGCAGGGAACATTAGTATCAAACTAAGAGCACAGCTACTGTCCGGAACCACCTAGGGACATTGTTACCACATTAATCTGTAATTGGTTGGCATCTATTAGGGGCAATTAAAGTGGATCCCCTAATCAATGCCACTTTGGCATATGGAGTTGTGCCAAATGATCTTTCACCATCACCGTCTTGTGGCCAATGCTGGATTTGACTTTTATGGACTTCATTGATTCACGGTGCATCACCCTTTCACATGGTGGCCCAGAATCATGCTGTACCCATCTTCTTCTTGTATCCTGGCTTGCAACATTATGTGTTACTACTGACATCTGCAATTGTATTCACTCTCCCCTCTTGCTTCTCCACTTTTTTTGACTGCTTACTCTCTGTTCTCTCCTCTCCCATTCTCTCTTTTATTATCTCCTCCCCTCCAACCCTTACTTTCTTCTATGCACTTACTCTGTCAAAATTGTCCCCAGACCTAATATGATCACAACCTCGTCTGTCGCTCCCCTATCCCCTTATTGTTGTCCCCCCTCCCTCCAGCACTATCTGAAACGTTGTCAGGCCTAGTACAATAGTCACTTGTTTTGTTCCTCCCCTCCCTTTCTTCACCCCTCTCCCTCACTTTTTGTTTTCTCAGGCTCTACCAGAAATGTCATCAGGCCTAGTACGTTAGTCGCCTGTCTGTTTCCATTTCCTTCTCACTCTCCCCCTCCCTTCCTTATCTATGTCTTAGCTCTTGCACTATCTGAAATGTCTTCAGGCCGAGTACGATAGTTAATTTCACATCCTTACTGTTCATGGCCTGTAAGAATGTCATTGTATTTTGCGTTGTTCCCTCCCTTGCCTTGAAGCGCTTTGAAACACATTGTGTATAGGCGCTATATAAATAAACTATCATATCATATCATATCATATCTGAAACTAGCATGTTTCATCAATCTGATCTATTGGTGACAGCCAATTTTCTGCTGACTGCCAATCTGGTTTATTTGCAAAAGAGGTAAAATGTGGGGTAACCCAACAACAAGCATGTCATTTTGTGGTCACTAACATCCTGGAGCATCTGCGAGCAGGCTTAAGGGCACTTGTGGATGGGGGAATGAGTCAGTGATTATGGACATGCATAGTGATGTAAACCAACTTTGGTGGTGTGGTGGAAGGCTCTTAGTTAAATGTTGGTAATAATAGCCTTGCACTCCAATTGCCATTATGATATGATATGGCATTTATAATGTGCATATACACAAGTGTTTCAAGGCGTGACGAGGCAAGGGAGGGGGAACAGAGGGAAGAACAAACAGGGATCCTACTAGACCAGGTGTCATTCAGATCTGGCAAGTGCATGGAAAGGGCAGGGGGAAAGTGCAAGGGAGAGGGGGAGGGGTGAGTGCAGTACACGGGATAATAGACTAATAACATAGTAAGTATGGCCAGCTGGTGGCAAGTGAAAGGGTAAGTGCAGACATCCGGTATCAAGTGCTGATAGAGAGACTGAAGGGAGAGAGCGACAGTCCTGAGTGCAGGGGTTGCCAGGAAGGCAATGCAGGAGTGCGACTGGCGGTGGAGGGGACCTGGGCCCGAGATCAGCGGGTGGCCAGGTAACCAGTGCAGTTTCAGCCAGGGGTTCAGCAGGGGAGAGGAGGAGAAAAAGCGGAAGCAAAGAGAAACGTATTGAGGTGCTTCCGGAACCGGAGATGGTTCTCCTCAAGTTTCAGTGAGGTAGGAAGGCTGTTCCAGAGGACAGCCCCACCCGAAGAGAGAGAATGACCCCCAACACCTTGCTTGGAGAAGCAACTGACCCTGAAGGAGTTGGAGAAGAAAGATATTTAGGAAGAGAGAGTTGAAGGTTTTGAGACCCCAGGCTTCAGAAGGCCTTGTGGACAATGCATATGGTTTTGAACTTAATCCTCGCAGCCACTGAGAGCCAGTGCAGGGATTTCAGTCCTGGAGAGATACGATCCCTGGGTTTGAGGCCAAGAACAAGTCTTGCAGTCCTGTTCTGAATAAGTTGCAGAGGGCGGAGAGTAGAGGCAGGCAGATTTAGAAAGAGGCTGTTGCAGTAGTCCAGCCTAGAGAGAACCAGAGCTCTGGACACAGTGAGCTTCTGGGGGAAGGAGAGGAAAGAAGGAAGAATACCTCTGAGGAGGTGTAGCTGGTAGTGTGACTTCTTAGAGATGTCAGAGATGTGAGGAGAGAAGGAGAGTCTGGAGTCGAAGATAACCCCAAGGTTTTTGGCCTCACAGGTGGGCGAAGGAAGAGGGCCAAGAGAGGCCGGATAGATAGAGACAGGAAAGGAGGAGGCGGTGTGCTGATGAGGAGAATCTCAGTCTTACTGGCATTAAGGCAGAGATCATTGGCAGCGCACCACTCCTGGATGGCGGACAGACAGTCAGAGATGAGAGAGGAAGAAGAGGTGGCTGAGGGTAGCCTGAAAATGAGCTGAGTGTCATCCGCATAGCACTGGAAATTGGGGCAGAGTGCTGCAATGTGGTGGGCAAGAAGTGCCAGCAATTGGTTAAACAGCCTGGGAGAGAGGTTAGACCCCTGGGGCACACCACAGGTAGAGATAGAGATAGAGGAGAGGAAGGACCCAAGTTGATCCTGGGAGGGGTGGTCTGAGAGGAAAGAAGTCAGCCACGCCAGGGCCTGACCGGTGATGCCCAGGTTTTCACAGAGACGATTGAGCAGGATGGCATGGTTGACCGTATCAAAGGCAGAAGAGTGATCAAATAAGATGAGGACACAGGGGGTGTTTGAGTCAAGGTTGGGGAGCAGGTCTTCATGGATGTTCAGGAGAGCAGTTTCCAGGCTTCTGGCAGCTCGGAAGCCAGACTGATGGTCATGGATACAACCAACAGATTCAGTGTGAAGATTAAGCTGGGAGATGGCCAGCTTTTCCATGAGTTTGCCCAGTAAATGAGTGATGGTGATTGGACGGTAGTTGGCTAGGCAAGACGGGTTGGCAGAGGGTTTCTTAAGAAGAGGGTGCACAAGGGAGTGCTTCAGCGGGCAGGGGAAGACTCCTGTGGTGAATGTGTGGTTGCAGAAATCGGCTAGGGTAGGAGCCAGGGAGTCAATGTGGTCCTTGATGGTTTTGGAGGAGCAGGGGTGAACCTGTTTAGACAAGACTTTCATAGAGCGGACTTGTCTGGAAACCTCATCAGGGGAGAACAGGGGAAAGGCAGAGAAGGAGGGTGGAGAGGTGGCCGAAGAAGGGCCACAGGAAGAGCAGAGAGTAGAGAGAGGAAGGTGGGAGGAGGGAAGAGAGGACAGGATGTCCTGAGTTTTAGAGATGAAATGAGAAGTCAGAGCTATGCAGAGGGCCTGGGCAGGGACAGGGGAGGTAGAGACTGTGGCAGGATTGGCCAGTTCCTTACAGTTTCTAAAGAGTTCAGCCAAGTTGTTGGAAGCCGCAGAGGTGTGGCCTTGGATGTGAGCACTCTTACTGGTGCAGACAGAGAGCCGGTATTGCCTTTGGAGCAGGTGGCAGGCCAGTTTGTCAAAGGATGTACCAGAAGAACGCCATTTCCTCTCAGTCACCCTGCACTTGTGTTTAAGGGTGACTTGGTCTGAGTCGTACCAAGAGTTGCACTTGGCTTTGGGCTTCAGGCAGATCCTCATGACAGAGGCAAGAACATCAAGAGTATCAGATATAACAGAGTGGAGCATGGAAAGGGCTGTGTCAGGGTGTGAGTCAGCCAAAGGGGAAGGGGAGGTGAGAAAGTGGCGGTGAAAGCCTCAACTGACACTTGGGTCAGATAACCGAGAAGGTAGATGGCAGTGCTGGAATTGGCTTGGCCTAAAGGGTAGAGAGGGTGAAATGGGAAGAAAGGAGAAAGTGATCACTCCAGGAGAGAGGAGTGGTGAGAGAGATAGAAAGGGGAAGGTCAGAGGAGATCAGAGCATCCAGAGTGTGCTCTGCAGAGTGAGTAGGACCAGAGGGGAGAATTGGAGTGAGAGAGAGTTGCAAAGGTCGCGGAAGAGTCCAGGGAAAGGACAGAGAGCATCCAGATGGATGTTGAAGTCTCCAAGAAGGAGGAGTTCAGTGGTCGAGACCAGGAGGGAAGAGGAGAGGTCCGCCCACTCGGAGAGGAAGGAGGACATCTGACCAGGTGTCCAATAGATAGTAGCCAAAGTAAGGGAATGGCTAGGAGAGGGATAGAGCCTGCAGATGACGTATTCGAAAGAGGAGTAGGCCTGCGTAGGAATGACATAGGCAGGTATCCACTCGGGGAAGATCAGGGCTACATCCCCTCTGGAACGGTTGGACCTGGGCGCGGAGAGGATCTTGTAACCGTCAGGGAGGAGAGTGTCAACGCTCGTGACAGAGCTGGCCAGTGTGTACCAATGTGTTGATGCTTACAGTGCCAAGAAACTGCCAAGAAACTGCCAAGAAACTGCCAAGAAACTGCCTGGGTGTTTTGTAGGTGCTCAGTAGGGAGCATATACCATCACATGTATTATGTTATTCATTTATAAGTCATGATCAAGGGAATATCACTGCGCAAGGAGTAGCGAAGGGGCAGGCAGGTGGAAGAGGTGGGGAGTGAGAGGACCACAGATGAACGCCACGGTATGGCGAAGCACAGGTGCATATGGCGTTGTTGTTGCAGCAAACAGGAAGGTAGAAGGGGTACAGAATGGAAATTAGGAGTAGCGCAATACAAGACAAAGGATAAGAGGTGAGTGGTGAGAGGTAGCAAATAAGCAAGAGGGGACATGTAGCAGTGACGAGTGAGCCAATGTCGTGATAAAAGAAAGCATAAGTATGGGGTGGGGGCAGCGGTATGCAAAGTTATGATGGGGAAGGTTATGTAAAGGGATGAGGGTTGCAGAAAGAGGACAGAAGTGATAAAAAAGAGGGGTATGTTTGAAGGTAAATGGAGAGAGAGACAGCAACTGTGAGGGTCAGATGTAATAGAAAGGTTTAAAAGTGGCAGGGGATAGAGTCAGACATAGGACAAGTTTGAGACTTTAGTAAGGTGAATGCGAGAGTCGGGAAACAGTAATGCAGAAGCTGTGGGGAGTGGAGAGTAAGGGGAATTAGGAGTAACATGAAGTGTACCGGACTGGAGGAGTCATTGCAAGACAAGGCCAACATGCTACAAACATGTGATAAGAAGAAGTGTTTGGATATTGTAACTGAGCTATCAAATGGAATTTATGTGTTTTAGAACGAAATGTATCAATTTATGATGTGATGATTTTATATGGCTATATGCAAAACATTTTTTTTTGTCATAAGCATATTAAATAAATAAATAAATAAATACATAAATAAATAAATGTGATAAGAAGTGGGGGAGAAGAGGCAGCAGATGGGGTGATAACAGGGGATCAGAGGCCAAGAGCAGAGCAGGTCAGGTTGAGCTATGTAGCACCCTGGAGGAAAGGGAATGCAAGTGTGGAGACAGAGCAGAAGAGTAAGTATGATTGCATTCAAGAGTAATCAAGGGGATGGAAGGGTCAGTGAGTGAAGGAGAAAGGAATGAGAGGATAGACAAGAAAAAAAGAGGTTGCAGAGGGCAAGGATACGAAGGACGGGGGCAAAAAGAGAGACAGAGAACGGATGGGAACAGATAAGGGAACCAGCGAAACTGGGCTGTACTCTGGTAACCTACCTACCTATACTCAGAGCTGCTGGGAATTTTGATGGAGTAACAAAGTATCACAGTAGAACAGTCTACAGATGACGCCTAAATGTACAACAGTGTGCTTCCTCAATGAAAGTATTTACCTCCTTGAACATGTCCCCTCTTCTTCAGTCCCCCTGGCCGAACTACTTCTTTAAGTAGCTTGATATGGCACTCTTTTCCCAAAACGCTACCAACTCCTGCAGGTGTTTTTTATGGCTACCTTCACAACATCAACCGTTTTTGGGAATTTCTATTCTCCTGTTTTTGACAAAATACTCATCATCACACACACCCAGTTACACACTGAAAATGCAATCCTCCGGACCCAATACCTTTCTCCAAATTCAACTTCCTAACCCCTACCACTGACCACGTATTCACCCACAATGATATGTCTTTAACTGTGTTCAATCTATCCTAGTCATCACCCCATACTAAATATCTATCTCCAAACTATGCTTACTCCCGAAGTTCCATCCTTCTACTAGGAATGGTCTTCCCATACCATCCATGCTATCACTGCATACTGGATCTACACCTAGCTATATATTAAAAGTAATTTAACAGGGCCGTTCTTATCACAATCAACATCTACTCCTCCACATCTTCACCTCCATCCCTTGTGTGACATATTTAAAGCTCAGATGAACAAGCACCTCAAAAAATGAAAATAATATCCACACGCTTAAACTCCTAACGACCTAAATCAGTTTATTGACACTCTTACCTTAGCCTGACCTTAGAACTATCAAAGTCCCTCGACTTACCCCGATACACTCTTGTGCCCTCCAAACATCCTGAATTCTCACATCTAGGCTTACCCTCCACATAACAACACAAGCACAATCCATTCTTCAGGACAATCATCTTGCTTTCCTTTTTCTCTTCCTTTTTCTCTTTGAACATAACTAATACAAAACGGTTCCTGACCTGCCTCCTAGAACATCCCCAGTGCAACCTTGTCTCTCTCCTCTACCCACACCAATGAAGAGTGTCTCCATTCACTGAGCCATATCCTCAAAGGTATTATCCCCCATTCTAAGGTCAGATAACACATGCTGCACCCACTCTAGCCTCTTATAGCATCACCCCTTCTCTTAACTAGTATTGCTCCCCTCCTTCTTTCACGAATCACTCCACATGGGTTACCCTCTGAATGTACCTCAAGGAATGTCACCTTCATCACTTGCCTGTCTCCGTCTTATCCCAAATCACTGCATGCCTAGTCTTCAAGAATCTCATGTACTTCCACTTCACAAGCAACCCCTACAGTCTGACACAATTGGGCTTTTATCAGCTTCACTCTATGGCGATTCCTCTCACTTATGACTTCACTGTTATGGCTACTGCCCACCTCAATCCATGTGCTCCCGCTTCTAGTTCTCTGCGTCTCATCTGCACCTTTGTCATGACCAATCAAAGCATATTACTCTGGGTCCTGGGCACCCAGTTGCCTCGGGCAGAATGTTGTCCTTGTTCACCTCCTTCCTCTTGGACCATTAATATTTTGTGTCCATGTATTCCTCAAAATCTCCCTCAACCGATTGGTGTATACCCCTCCATTGCACAATATTGAGGCCCTCCCTCTATGACATCAGCTCCTCTGTTGGAAGACTCTTTTTTTGCACGACAAAACATTTTTTAGGTTAGGTCATTTGATGACATTTCCTATGTCGGCCACAATAAAGGATGCACAGGAAATGTAGACCATTTGGGAATGTTGTTAGAGTGGAAAGTCACATGCACATATGGGGGAGCAGACGAGATCAGAGGGCCACAGACCAGGGTGGCGTGGAAATAGGCAGGCGGAGAGAGCAGGGTGATGAGGTGAGTGGTGGGGCTCTGGGCAGCTGGAGTGGCAATCCCACGATTAAGGCAGGGTGTTTAGGGTACAGTGTTTAGGCCACCTGTGCCGTGCCTCATGTAAGAGAGGCACTGGTTTGGGGGTAGAGAGGTGGATGATGAGGGGTTGCGAATGGGGTGGGACTGGAGAGAGGCACAGGATAAAGCATGACAAAGGAGCAGGCATGTCGGGAAGCAGCATTTGTTCGGAAAGCCAAGTGAAAATAGGATCATGTGGCACTGGAGAGCAGTCTCTGCTGGGGAGTGCCAATACAGTTTGGGCGGTATTGGCCAAAGCAACATACAAAAGAGAGAGCTAAGGTACAAGTTTACCCATGCACCAGTGCCCAGATCATAACTAGTATTCTGGGATTGTAAAATGACAAATGTGTGTCATGTTTTGTACATTCAAATCTATCATAACAAGTGTGTTAATGTTAGCCTATGAAATATTGTTATTTTACTCTGCATTGCAAGATAAAATGAGCACTTAACCTGTCATGGAGGCCATATAATATTGCCATTCACTTTAATGAAAACACCCAAAGAATTCCTTTAGCACCCTGTGGATACATTTATTCATGAATCCATCACTGTAATATGATGTGCTGCATAGGTGCTGGGTGAGAATTCTTGCATGGAGATATCCGGAATAAGAGAGCAGCTGTGAGCATGGAAGAGACAGAGGGCCATATTTCTCGGCGGTGGCAAACATCCAGTATTTAAAAATGGCGGGTGTTTTATCGCTCCACTTAATTCCAACTTTCAGACATGAAACTCTTCAAATTCACCTACTTTTATGTCAAATTAGTTAACTCCACACAAAAGCATTACAACATGTGGTAATTGTCGCATGCGTTAATCACCACATTTGGTAAATCGGAACCCCCGGGGTGTACTATAGGACTCAAAAATGGGAATAACTGAAGGATCCCGGTGACTCTAAATCATGCCGTCCTTCATGGTAATTCCGTTTGTTGGAATTGCCGATAACGTAACAAGGCCAGTAGTTTTGAGTGACTCAGATATTGCTTGTTCATGACCATGATATGTGTGTGTGTGCATTTTAGTTTTGGTGAAAAGATGGGCAAGCCACCGTGAGCAAAATAACTCTAATATAAGTGTTCCTATTCATATAAGAAGGATACAGCACTTTAGCTCGTTGTGTCCTTCATTTTACTTAGGCCTCTAAACGCCAAAATGGTAGTCTTAACCCGCCTTTTGGAGGAAGCAGTCATGTTAGCCACACATAGAGATGTAAGGCAAGAACATGGACGCCATGCTCTTCTCGCCAATCTTGGGACTAGGGCAGTTTCTAGCCAATTTGGTGCCCAGGGCAAAACATCAGAATGTGCCCCTGCGCATCCCTCCGAATGGCACACGACACTCCGAAACTACACCCCTGTGTCGTGCGATACAACCCCTCCTCAATATGATTAAAAATTGTTATTATATAAATTGTTATATAAATGAAGCTGGTTTCATTACATTGTGATTCACGTGCTTTACAGAAGAATTATAATGTGAAAACACAGCTGTTGCTGCCCAAGTAAATGGGTATTCTGTCACCTGCTCCTAGAGATGACCGTGCCTGAATGTGGTTTCAAACTCTCTGTACTGCCACACTGCGGTCATACCAGGCTACCGAGGTATGAGGGCTCACTGACCACTGCACCTGTGTTGTAAGTGTTCTGTTTCTATCATCTCACTTGTATTTCGCAAGGGGCAATACTAGACTAACCATATGAATGATTTTCTGATAGAAGGTTATCATTCCAAGATGGACAGTCTGGGACACTCTTACAGTACTCTTTCAAAATAACTCTCTGAGAGTGGGAAGGGGACAAATAGCACCAATGAGGAGTCCTGTATGCTTTGGATTAAATCACAAAGTAACAGTGATCAGAGATCTCTACATTTGACAAACAAGTCTGGATAAAAGGTTTCTATGTGTGCATTTCTAAATTCATAACCGAAGCATGCTTGATGCTCACATCACGGTTCACAATGCTCAGCCTAACATTAAAATGTTTGGAACCAAGAACCATACATCTTAATTTGGACAGTTAAGTTTTTGGATGTGAGTATAACATGGCTGCAACATCAGCCCCTCAAAATGGGTACACAGGCTCTTTTGCTTTTTGTTTCTGAAGAATTTTAGACGAGGAAGGGCTGGGCCTCAGTGTGAGCATGCCCAACCCCCAATACAGAAACATCTTTAGGGAATTATATCTACTGACAGGACAGGATACCGTACACGAGAGAGCCATTAAACAATGCACAGAAAGGCTACCCAGAAAGGATTTTACCTCTTACAAACTTTAGCCTTACAACTAATAAGCTGATGAAGCGTTTTAAACAAAACAAGCTTCTAATACATGATAAAGGTTCCACAGTTCCTCAGCCACTACCTCCTCACTACTAGGCAGGCCTCATGGATTATTTCTGAAAAAAAGAGCAGGCCCATACTCTATCTAACAGAGCTGGCATTAGCATCTCTTATTAGTGCTGGCCTCCAGCAAGTGAAAATCATGGCGTGGCAGTGTAGAAAGGGCTTTTGGCCTAGTGGGTGTACAATTTGAGGCAACTTCTTTGATTGCTTAATGCGTTTATGTGTGGGCACAGTATGACATGCTCATTACAGCCACCCACATACAGCGTTCCAGTATACTATTGTGGGGACTTTGGACACATAAGACAAAAACAGGCATATGTGCTGAAACATATGGGAGTGCCACATAGATACCATTAATCAACAGGGTGGTGGCTTGTGCAGCGCATAAAATATTGCTGCACACATATCACTGCATTGATTTGCCATGCACTCCTGTCTGCATGGTGACACACAATGAACTCTGCTTTCCTAATCAAGGTGACAAGTGACATTGAGGTGCCATCTGGTGTGTGCACTAGGCAGTGGCTGGCTTTTTTAGAAAAGTAAAAGACCTTTGATGCTGAACGGATGCATTTAGTCCATGTCCCAAAGCAGCCTCTTGAATACTTAAGCAAGAAAATGATGGATAACAGTAAACCTTCCCAGGGATGCGCCTTATGTAACTAAAAAGTAATATAGAAAAACAAACGTTTTGGTATGTCAAAAAAAGACACATGAACACCAAGAAAATAGTTTAAAACATTTTCTGTGTGGCATGTTAATTCTCTTGGAGGAATGCATAGGCTTGGTCAGCTAACAGATATTTGTGCTGGCGTGGTAAATAAAAATGCCCCATGTTCAGTTCTTAACACTGAAATGTTAAGCATATACTGTGGAAAAACAATGGCTTGTTAAGTGAGCCATCACTTATAAATTGCCCCACTTGAAAGGCTGTCAGCACAAAGAATGAGGGACACAGGGTGTATGACTCCGAAGCATCCCACATGCTGAGTTTGGAATATGCATTCCTGTGTTTGCATATTCCTAACGCATCGCAGTTATCCACAAGTCGAAAGAGAGCAGCAGTGTACATCGCAGATTGGTGTTCACCGGCACAGCAGGCTACTTAATCTGTTGTCCTGCAAGCTAAGAAGCATCTTTCTGGGTGGGTCCCTTACTGCGCCCTCCTTCTGAGCTATTTAGCTCTGCGCCCCGGGCCTTAGCCCGCTCCGCCTGGGCAGAGAAACGGGGCTGCTTGGGACACACATGAGGTGGATGTGGCAATTTCAATTAGCGATCCGCAGTGGCTTTAGAGAAACCTTAAACCGGAGATGGTGCAATTAGCACTAGGCAAACATTCTCGGAATGCAAAAAACATATTGTTTCAATACATTTTATTTGCCCTAGTCGTAAAAGACTCCGACTAGTGCAAGCATTTCCATGGTGCAGAAATGCAATGAAATAAAACATGCATGGATGCACATTTTCTGTTATATGACTCAAGGCGGCGTGGGATCACTATCCCTTGTCTGCGCCACATGCACTCTGCTCCCTCCTGGTGGTGGCACTTAAATTGTTATGTGTTATACATCCTAATTCCTGAAAACGAGGAAAATTGTGCGTTTTGAAGTGTAAAACACAGAGGTTTATCCTGATAAAAGATTTTTTTTGTGTGCATATTACTTTTAATTCGTATCTTTTATCACTGGGCTAGAGTAGACACGTGTGAAATGGAGAATGATAATGGCCCCTTTCCCTGACAAGTCACAGCTCACTGGGAAGTGGCCATTAGTATCCCAAAGCCCCCAATTCTGTGTCTACTGCAGAGTAAATGTACCACCTAAGCCTGTTTTTTTATTTATTTTTGTATGGCTAGTCTGCAATGTGTCTGAGTGTATATGAAGCAGTGAGGTAATAATGCAATGGCAGTTGCACTTTTTATTCAGAAGATGCTTGTGAAAAACAATTCTGTGAGTGAAGGCAAGTACGGCAATACACATGTCTGATTGTCTTGTGCAGGTTAGAACATGCCAAGCATCAGGGTGTTGTAATTGTTTCACGAACTCCTTATTTCGGGAATAAGAGTTGTTTAAAATGAATGCTGAAAACAAGGAAAGCGGCTGTTTAAAAAAAATGGAGACGAGCCTGGGTACAACTTGAGCTTGAGAGGGCCACCACCGACACTGTGCCCTGTTGCTGGGCTTCTCTGAAGCTGTCTTTCCTGCCTGAGCTCTATTCATGCTCCCCTCACCCCAGGAAGGAACTGATTCCTCTGAAGCTGCCTCACTCAGCTGAGCTCTGATCATAGTCTACACAGGCAACAACAGGCCTTCAGAAGCTGCCTCGCTCGGATGACCTCAAGTGATGCCCGCCAGGCAGCAGCTCCACTGAAGTTGCCTTGCATGGCTGAACTTCTTTCTCAGTGGACCATCACACATCGGGCTGCTTATTTTAAACACTGCGCTTTTGAACTGTTACGAAAAAATGGTCTGCTGTACCCAACACAATACACTTATCTTATAAACACCTTAAAGCAACACCCATATTCAATTATAAAGGTTTTACACTATGTGATGTTCAGAGCTGTTCCCAAACTAAGCATAAGTCCTATAATTTGCACTATGCATGGTTAAAACATGTGCTACCAAAGTTAAACCAAGCGCATGCTTTTCTGCTCACTGCTCAGTCCCACATCACTACACAGGCCATCCATTTAATTTGATTTTAGGCTTGGAACAAAATAATGCATTTTTTCGTTGCAAAATGTCTGAAATGCTAAAAAGGCACATTAACATTTTACCCAACTGAAGACAAATCAATGTCAATCCCTGATGTACAGGCCCACGGTGCCGGTGTTCCCAAACCATATACATCGTTTAAATTAAGGAACTCCATCTTTAAGAGATGCTTTTCAGTCAGGAAGCCCAACATCAGCAATAGTAATCTGTAGGTTCTGCAGCCAGGACTGCACTAGGAACCAAAAGTGGCCTTGGACATGTTTTTTCGAAGAGGCCTCATCCTACGCCTTGCAAACAAAACCAACCCCTATAAGTAGGGTTTGAGACACTTTCCCACCAGAACATTCTGAAAAATGGATCCAAATAGTAACTTTTAAAGCATATTGGTTACTATATTGGGATTCAAATACAGTTAAATACAGCAAAGGCATGAGGGTTATGGGGAGTGATGGACGGAAGTGGTAGGATGCATGGGAGAGAGGATAAGAGGATCAGAAAAGATAGGTACCCACAAAAAAGAAGCCTTTGGTTCAGAGGCCCACTGAAAAATCTCCAGAGATTCCGTGTAGGCCTGGCTACCATTGTCAGTAACTACTTTAATGCAGCCTAAATGTTACCACTATATTTTATGTTCCTGATGCAAAATGTTGAAATCAACACCTCTATAACCTGGGCGGTCTGACTACAGGGTTGTCCAATTCCAGGCCACGAGGGCCAGAAGGATGAGTAATATAAGATGCCCTCTTTTTCATAAGTCAAAATGTTGACAGGTGGTCACACCCCCTGCTTCCGGCCTTGTTCCCCCCCATTTTGATCATTTTGATGTGCTTTGATATAAACTTAATTTAAATTTGATATAAAAATGATATAAACATTTTTATATATCGGCTTTATATCAAAAATATATTGGATAAAAAGTGTTTTCTAATTTATATCAGTTTTCATATAAAGTGATTATACATTTTATGTAAATTCTATATAAAGATGGGATCAACGACCAAATACCAATCCTTCACTGTAGACAATATTCCCATCAACGTCTCTCAAACTATCAAAACATTGGGTGTATATCTAGAGCCCAGCCTCACTATGGACAGACAGGTAAATGCCATCGCCTCATCCGTAGCATATCACTCCAAACTCATCAATGCCATCAGGCCCTTCCTTTCACGCCAAAACTGCATCTCAATTGCCAGGGCCATCATCGGCTCCAGACTGGACTATTGCAATGATCTGTTCATTGGAACCTCCCAAAAAAACCTTGCCAAACTTCAGGTTGCCCAAAATAATGCCTTAAGAGCTGCTAGAGGCACCTTTCGCAAGGACCACATCTCAGGGATCAGAAGGCTGGTACGCTGGCTTCCCATCAAGGAAAGGGTGGTCTTCAAAACCCTGGCCCTTACACATAAGTGTCTTCACGACCAAGCCCCTCCTTATCTGACTGAAAGGATAACCAGACAAAAACAGTCACCAGACCCTCAAGGGCAGCCTATGTCAACCGCATCACTGTCCCGCATACACGCAGAGTGCACGCAGGAGGCACCAGCTTCCCTACTATGGCGGCAACCTTATGGAACAACCTCCCCGCTCAGATTAGATCAATCGACTCACACACGGCCTTCCACAAGGCCTTAAAAACCAACCTCTTCATTTAAGACCCTGTCATTCTTTGCACTTCTACTGTTGCACCTTGTATAGGAGAATATCTGTGTTGCCTCCTGTTACCTAGACTAGATTATTAGTAACCAACTGTAACGTCCTATGTGTATCCTCTGTAACCATGCGAATGTAGTTAAATTTACTCTTTGGGGCCGCTTACTGTAACCCTCAAGCAAGCCTTCTTAAAATGTCCTAATAGCGCCTCGTTGCCTGTGGGCTGTAGTGCGCTTTACAAATGCTAAAATAAATAAATAAAATAACGCTCAACGGTGTTGCTCGGTAGAGCGCCTAGAGCGAAGTGAGCTCCGAAGACGGGGACTATGAAAATAGGGTTTTGCAGAGTGACGCATTGATGACGGGGTGATGATAGGAAGTGGATATACATTTGATATCAAATTGATAAGCCCCCCAAAGTTTTTGATAGAATTTTATTGAACCCCAATAATTTTTATTTAAAGTTTATAGGAAGCAGAAAATATCAAACAATTGTGATATCTTTTTGATATAAAAATGTATTTAAAAAATAATATACAAAATATGTTTGATAAACAAATGTATATACAATCAATATAACAAATCATACTTTGTGATATAAAAATGTATATAACAATATTGAAAATAATTTTTTGTTCTATAGAAATTCATATAAACATAACCATTTTTTCTATATAAAGTAGTCACTTTAAAGGTTTCATATCAATTTTGATCTAAAAATGTATATCAATCTTATATGAACTGCATTTGATACAGAGTGTAAATAATGAAAAGCGGTTTACTTTAAAAGGAAAGTGTGCTTCCCAGAGCCCGTACAAAAGTCAAACTATTGTTTTTAGGGGGTCTACGGCATTGCAGCTTACATGTGCCCCTCTGCCGTGCTGTGAGCCACCAAAGAGCTGCGAAGCTCAGGGTTTTTTATGTACAACAAAGACCTGTGGAATCCCAGGAATGTGGTGATACACAGAGCAGCATTCTATTCATTTCAGCAGAAAGGGCAGGGATCTTTATATTTAGCTTGCCGGAATACAGGATGTTTTGTGCCAGATGTATAAACAAACCACCTATGAAAATACACACAGGCAATATTAATCAACTATAACCAATAGTAGTTTGAAAGGTTATTATTAACCTATGACAGTACGACAGCACTAGAAGCATCTGCAGGCTGAACTTAATTTTAGATGTTGCTATAAGGATACTGGAAGCTAACTATTCAAAATCTCTGATGCCACTCTCTAGTTCTTGCCGAGTATGCAGGTAAAAGAATGCTGTGTTGCTGATGATAAGAAAAATGGCACTGGACCTAGGGAACCTCTGCAGGCTGACCTTAATTTTAGATGTTGCTATATGGATACAGGTAGTTAACTATTCACAATCTGTGGTACCACTCTATAATTATTGCAAAGTAGGCAGACATACATACGTTTGTGCATTGTTGATAATGAAACAACATTGAGATTTCATCCTTTAAAAGGGCCCTTCATGGGACCATCATGGGTATTGTCAACCCCATTGAAATCGTGCCATCCTGATGATCCCTAGCAGAACTAATTGACTTGGAAGAGTTGATTGTAACTTGCCTGTGAAACCTTGCTTTTTGCTTGGATTTGATCATGGGGCTGTGGACACACCGACTGTTTATTCAGAGTTTATTTCAACAACATTAAACAAAAGGTGAGTTTGGACGGTATTTCAATACTTTCATTGATGGTTTTGCATTTTTCTACTAATGTACAATTTATATAGTTTTATTCAAGCTTGATAAGGCTTTTTTCTGTATTTATTGCTATTCATACCCTTTCTGAGTCAGGCCCTTTCTGCGACAGGCCAGAGGTGAGGAGGCGCTGAAAGATGCTGGGTTGTGCAATTTTTAAATAAACGGCTGTGTGCTTTTAATGACGTGTTTAAAAATGTATAGTTTACTCTGCTCTCTGGTTATGTATGTCAACTAGGATAGTGCATAGATATTGCTAGTGCAAGATTTATATTCTGTGTGTGTATGTGTGTGTGTTGTTTTTGAGATTTTGAATACAACACTTTGGAAAAAATTGAAAATGTGTAAAGGGTCTTGTAAGTGTTTAGTGTTTATAGCACTGATACGATACACAATCAATCAGACACTCACACAATCAATCAGCCACTTCAATTTTAAAGCTTGGAACAGACTACCTTTACAGTCATTTCAAACAATAAATTAAACATTAAATAAACCCAGACTGCACTTTTGGAACACTTATCTTTTTGAGATGCAACATATTTGCATGCGCACAATGCTTTGTTTTAGTTTCACAGCGCCGGTAAAGTTGATGAAATATTTCAAATGCGTGCCTTGTGATGTTAGTATTTGAGTATTAGATTTTTCGCTAAAGATAACACATGTTGCGCAGTATTAAGGGTGGTGAATGCCAGGGTGCTATAAAGGGCTTCAGATGTTTGTGGATGTGTACAAGTTGGCTTCTTTCAAGTTTTCATGACTGTACCAGTGCATGTTTTAGATTGTGCCGGATTCATTTTGTATCTCCAAGTAGGCACTATATTTTATTCCGCATGTAGAGTGGCACAAAGTAAAACAGAATGTGTCCATTAACTGTCTGCAAGGGAAGCACAGCGTATTGGCCTACATCTTTACATTTGAAAACTGCAATGTGTACTTTAAAACACAACTGTTAAGTAGAAATGTGCCAGGACTTTTTAAATATGGTTCTAACTTTTGCAGTGTTTTATGCAATCTTGACAATGCTGACAATGTGATGTTAGGTATTTGATTATGTGCCAGAGATGACATATGTTGCTCAATGGTATAGCAGAGATTTATTTTGTACAAACCGCTGGCATGGCAGATTTATTTTTTAAGGGGCCTTTTGCTAAGGTGTTACACCGGGCTTGAGATGTTTGGTGTTGTGTCATAAATTGATGGAGAACTATTTCTGTGTAAAAGGTGCCCTATTCGGATTCCATATTCTTTTTATTTAGAACCGCCATGTCTTCCAACAACTGGATGGTGCAGCTGGAAGTGTCTCTGGATGTGGATTGTGGCAAACAACAAGTGCCAGCCATTGGATTTACGGATTTAGGGTTACCTATGGATGTGGATTGTGAACCCTCTCAACCAACATACACCAACACCAACGCCATGGAACTAGGGCTGCTGGATATGGCTACAGGGCCCTCGCAATCATCGAAGATGGATGTGCATAGCAAGGATTTGTGGAATGTGCCATTGGAAGGGGCTGTTTTTCAGGGGGCTTCAAGCCACAAATGCCTGGGATAGCAACCGACAATGGAGAATGGTACTTGGGGTACTTCAAGGGGCTTCGGCAACCGATGTTGTGGAACTCGAGATCAGGGTTATTGGACTGCATCGCTATTTGCAAGCACACTGTATAGCGGTGGTTGTGCCCATTGTTTTGTCATTGCGAGGCAATATACAGCGAGAGAGCTATCTAGGCTGTAGGTCTCTAAGGTTGCCTCACAACTGACGGCATGGAAATACATGACAAGCAGAAGTCGTTTTGCAAACCCAAGATCCTGTAACAGCGGTTATTGTTTGTCCTTATCAGAGAAAATACAGCTGGGGCTGTGCCACAGCCATCAGGTTACCAATCATGGGGCCTTGTAGGTAGTGGCTTTGATCTCAACAACTGCCACTGCAGGATGCGCTGGTGGCCGCTGCAATTTTTAAGTATGAAGTATTGTCCTGCAGGTACTCTGGGGTGGGGCAGTCATATGTTGGATGATTCATTATAACATCTAAAGGTATTTCATGTATCATATACAGTGCATGTGTGTTTTATATAGTCTTGAATGTCATATTGTTGAAGAAAATATGCAAAAACTGTCACATGTTTGTATTCGCTGCTTCTAGGTAAGCTAGAGAAGACCATGCATTTCATTTTAGGTTTTCACCTGGAGCTTAACTGCCAAGAATCCACATCTAGATACAGCAATGTTTGTTTTACCAACCCCTAGAAGGTTGAGAGGCTAACCACCGGCTGTGATTTAACCTCGCTCGGGACACTCACACGTAGATATCTGTACATGGTTTGTTAGTGCTAAAGTATTTGTCGTTATGGCTACCAGGCTACAGCATCTGTTCGCATGTGTGATGGCAGGGCCTTCCAGCTGCGGCAAGAGTTTCTTTGTCAGAAAACCTCTAGAAAATACACACACCGCAATGACAAACATTCTCGGTAATATTGTCTAGTTCTACAGCTGCTGACAACCTCTTTATACAACCTTACAACAGCAGTTTAAACACCTTCGGTTTGTAGAGGTTAGGCCTGACAGTCTCAATGACGATCATTTACTTCAGGCAAGCATGGTGAATTTGATCATCGTGGTCGATTTGATGACCGAGGGGGGGCTAGAACGCCGAGCTAGAAAAAGCCTTTACTAAATAGTCCCACTGCTGCAATCTAAGCATCTGTTACATCTCACAGAACTTGTTCAACAAGGGAAAGAGCAACCGATCTATAATGCTAAATGCTAGTTATATGGTGTTATTAAAACCCCCCAGGGTAAACAACAACTAGCTGTGATAGCTCGCCAGAGGTATCCCTCCAAAATGTATTTTTTATTAATGCTTTTGAAGACATGACCAGTAAGGTCTACGGATATCTCCTGGTTGATTTAAAAACAATCACTCCAGAGGATTATAGATTGCACACAGATAAATTCCCACCGGGGTTAACCGCTGTGTATATTCCTAAAAAGGCATGTAAAAAACAACATTAACGCATTACAGTGTCAGTAGCTGGTCATGCTTTCACTATGTCGACAAGCATATGGAGAAACATTGTGCTGCTCAAAATACTTGTATACACCGCCCCCCAACAACGCAAAGCCATTCTAGCCACAGCCTCTGACGATCTGGTGGCCGCTATTTCAGGGATTGCTCAGATCACTTTAAAGGGACACGTACCCCTAACACACCATCAAATAAGTGTGTTGACAAAGAAAAAGAAGGTAATCACGAATCTGGTCAATAAGCAAACATCGCTAAGGTCTAAAAGAAAAGCGGTCTCAGAGGCTGGAGGATACAAAGGTTCTTTGCTAGGCATAGCCCTACCGCTAATCACCAGCTTGCTCGGGGGACAGTGATGGAGTACACCCATAAAATGTATTTGCTGGACAAGCGACATTTAGAAACTCTGATGACCCCCAAACCCCTGCCAGATTGTAATATATACAGAAGATCGCCACTATGCGTGTGGACTCGGAAATGAAGGATGTGTTTAACAGAGGTGATTCACCAGCGCATGATAAAGCTATATAGGGATATCCTAAATAAACACTTAAACCATACCCAACACAGTGTTGCAAAGAAAAACAAACCACATTTATACATGCCACCCGAGGAATCTAGCAGTGTGAAGGCTCCTCCAGGGCCAGATATGGTTGCAGCTGATGTATTAAAGACCCTTAGCCAATGTTATAAACCTAGCGCTGAACCATTGCTACATAAGATGGAATTTGAAAAGGATGTGGCAGCATGGACTGATAAGGGGGAATTTATATACAGAGGCAGGGCTGTAAGGGGTTCAAACCAGCACGATCTAGTACAGGGTGTTACGAGTCGCCAGCCCACTTCTATAATACATGTCCCCATCGGCTGGAACGAGTTCATGCAGGCGGTCGCTGATTTAAATATCCTGACATCCGTTGTGGGTATTGTCGCCCAACAATGCTTTCTGGAGGAGCTTATAAATCGTGCCCCTGCTACTCCTCACCAACAAGCCCTATGAGCAAAACCCATTCCCCCAGTCCTAATGAGGGGTGGAATACCTGCTGGTTTAAGGAATCATTACCCACCCCCTCACAAATCCAGCAAGTTTCAGCCCCACACCAACTGTGCCTGATGATCAGATCATGGGTGAAATGCCTCACACTTCCGCCACAGTGACAACCACCCAAGAGGGGATCCTGGCTATACAGGCGCCAGGAGGAACTCACAGGGCTGCTGACGCAGCATATTACTGAATGTACCAGTGCACGGGATGACATCAGGGACAGTGCTGCATCAATAAAAACAGCCATTGAGTCCACCTCAAAGGACATATGTGCGGAACTTGAAGCAGTGCGCCACGTCCTCTCGCAAATGGTGGCAGCAATGCAGGACATGCATCCACAGCAGTTCCCAGGACAATCTGAGCCATCATCATCTGCCAGCTCTACTAGGACCAGCCCTGTGCGTCGGTCTAGCAGGAACCTGCGCTGATTGGACAGGGGGGCACCTGGTGCTGGAAGAGGGGAAGGGCAGTAGGCACAGCCATACATTCTGGTGCCATGTGGACCACTGGTGCGTGCTACTGCACACTGGGAAGTCAAGGGGGGAGGGGGGAGAGGTTGTTTGGGGGAGTTGAGCGGGGAGGGGGGAGAGGGTGGGTGCGTGGGAGTTGAGGGGGGAGGGGGAGAGGGTGTGTGCGTGGTATATGAGGGGGGTTGGGGGAGAGGGTGTGTGCGTGGGAGTTGAGGGGGAGGGGGAGAGGGTGTGTGCATGGGAGTTGAGGGGGAGGGGGAGAGGGTTTGTGGGTGGAGGGCTTGTTCACTTTTCCATAATTCTTTAATACACATTTTGGTAACTCATGATTCACATGTGTGGACATTGCTTATTGCGTACTTGTGGGCTTTATTGGTGAACAGTCTACAGTGTCCATGTCCCTGACACACCCAGTGCCCCGAGTGCCACCTCCATGTCACACTCCCCGTCCATGTGTGCTAGAAACATTGGTTGATCAGAGTCTGATGCATGTCACGTCCCTCCTGTGCATCGCTGACTCCCTGAAGTGCAGCCCCATCTCCACCCTCCTCATCCTCGTCGTCAGGTGGTTGTAGTTCAGCGTCAGGGGGCAGGGGCACATTCCTTCTGATGCACATATTGTGTAGCATGACACATGCCATGACAATCTTGGCCACCTTCTCATAGCGGTTCCTGAGTGCCCCACCAGACATGCTGAGGCAGCGAAACCGTGCCTTCAAGAGGCCAAATGTCTGCTCAATCACCACACGGGTGCGTGTATGTGCACAATTGTAGTCCGCCTCGTGCCTGTTATGTGGGTTCCGGACTGGGGTAAGGAGCCACCTCTTCAAGGGATAGCCTGCATCACCCGCATGTGGGAAACAATGTATATGTGTAAGTCATCACATCATAAGGGACCTCGATCAATGACACCATAGCATGCATTTATTTCCTGATTGCAACCACATTCCCATGCATGAATGGAGACACACGATGTGACTGCTATGCGTGTATTCCTCTTATGGACTGGTGTGCGTGCCATCAACTAGTGGGCGCAGGGGGGTCCAGTTCCTTGTGAGTGCTCATGCACTGTGTTATTTCAAAGCGGTTGTTTCCATGATCTGGTTGATGTCCAGTGATTTGTATGCTTTCTTCCTGGCACCGTTGATGTCAGCCTCATGATGATCTATGCACAAATAATGGTGACATGCAATTCAGTTGGACCTCTGCGTCAGTGTAGTGGTGTATTAATGTATTTGACCCTCATGTGACTCCTTAGTACGCAGTAATGGGGGACTGTCCTTTCAGTTGATGGTATTTGGTGCTGTGTATTGGCCATTGTAATTGCTTGTAGCTGCATTGTGTTGGGGGGGGGTACGGTCTGATTTGGTACAGTGCACATGTAGATGGCTATGGAATGGTTGTGACACTGCATCATTCACATGGTAGGGCTGCTTACATCTTGCATTATGTGGTCAGGTGTCAGGTCCAGTCTGGGCTGCTTTGGGGTATGAGCATGGTCCATTCTCTCCGGCACTCACAGCCAGGTGAAGTATGCATCTCCCCCCCCCCCAATATCAGCCAGGTGAAGTATGCATCTCTCCCCAAATCACCTACCCACATCGCATTTCCATAAGCCTTACAGGCAACTCACCAAGAAGCCAGGATCTGTGCCCTGCATGTCGCTCCCTGTAGCGTGGTATTGTGGAGTTCCGCAGTACCATCGAATCATGGGTTGATCCGGGGTATTGGGCACAACAATGTGTGATGATCTTGTTTGAGTCACATACCATTTGCACGTTGATGGAGTGGTATACCTTATGGTTGCGGTACGCTACCTCCATGGCATGTGGGACCACCAATTCCACATGGGTGCAGTCGATGGCGCCAGTGCAACCAGGGATGCCGGCCAGTGAATGGAAACCAACTTTGGTGTTTGAAATCTCCTGGCCAGTCCGTGGTAAGTAAATGTGGTCACCTGTGTGCTTCAGGAGGGCATCAAGCACTTGGTTCAGCGTACGTGAGAATAATGGTTGAGATATGCCATGCATGTGCCCCACTGTGTGCTGGTAGGTGCCTGTGGCCAGGAAGTGGAGCACAGACACTACCTTTAGTAGGGATGGGATGGCGGTGCGTGTTTCAATCAGGCTGACAATGTCGTCATGTATCATGTCGACAATGGTGGTGATAGTGTCCTGGTCCAGACGGTACAGGGTGTGGATCTGTTCAGGGGTTAGGTTGAATGGACTGGCTCTGATGCGAGGGATTGGGGGCTGCCTGTGTGGTGCCACTGGCTGCACAGGTGGGGCATGCTGGGCCTGCCTCACCCTCCTTCTCCTCCAGCATCTCCTCTGTGCTGCCTGTTGTTGTAGTTGTTGTTGTTGTTGTTGCAGCAGTTCCAGTGCAATCATGTCCTCCAGCCCCAGCATTGCTACTAGTATTGGATCTATTTTGGTTTGTGACTGGGTGTGGGAAGGGGTGGGGTGTGCTCCTTTTGTGCTGGCCCAGTCTGTATTGCCTCCACCTGTGCTGATTGTGTGCATCTGTGGCAGTTGGGAACACTGCACATGGCCGTTTACGGGTGGTCCGCGATGCCGGTATTTGCACCATGCCGGTAAGGTACTTTTCAGCCTTCACTAGGGCGTTATTTGCATATCTGCCTGACTTGTGATGTTCCCCTGTTTGCGCCATGCCGGTATTGCCGCCATGATGGGTCGCGTGCCCACGCTCATGACGCTATTAGCAGCACCGTTAATTACGGTGCTGCTAATAGCGGGTTGCCGTGTCCTAATTGCACTTACCGCCCGGGTCGTAATGAGGCCCATTATCTCAGGTTGATCTTCCACCATTCATTTTCATTACCAAACTTCAGAAAAAGCTGACAAATTCCTCAAACTGTTATCGATGCTTTTTTATGTAGGGTGAATGGTGAAGAGATTGAGTTCCAATTTCACACACTCCCCAGAGGATCAATGTAAGAAGGTCATTGTTCTTTAAAAGATATTACCAGCCATGTGTCTTCTAGTGATAACATGATTCTTCTTCTTACTCAGCTGTCCGCATCAACCTTTTGATCTGCTTTTCTTGGTGGGTTTCGGGGGCCCTGAACCAAGGATGCTGACCTCTTCCTCTTAACGCTCCATTGTGGTTTATAAATGAGTCCTGATGCGCCCTGGCCCTTCTTTTTCTGTTTGGCGAGATGGTCAGCAACCGTCATTGTCACGCTGCCCGTGATGTCTTTTGCAATATTGGTGGCTGCCGTTTTCCCCTGCGGTTTAACCAATTCAAAGAAGTGAAGTAGGAAGGGCATTGCTCATCTGAAAAGACTTCTAAAGCTACCGCTGAGCTGCTCACAACATTACAGGGATTCTGCTAAAATACAACGATCGCCCTAACCGGCCTAGTTCATGTAATATTCCATGTAGTCCCTGGGTACCCGCAGTTCTTCACTACAGCCATTAAATCGTTGTTTTTTTAGTCTTTCAGCTGGAGCGGTCTGAAGTGCATCCGCAGCCAGATTTTTCTGTATCTAAATGATACAAACTCCCCCGGTCATCTCTTATCTGTAGGTTGATGGTGTTCCTTAAGAACTACACTCTATAAAAAGCCCACCGATAAAAATACACTTCTATTATATAGCAGCTTCCATCCTTTAAGTATGTGAGAAAATTTACCATACGTGCAGTTTCTCAGGATCCGACGAAATTGTAGTGATATCAATGATTTCAAGAGTAACAGCAATAAATTGAGCAAAAAACTTGAAAACCGGCAATATCCTTCAAAGACGATTAAACAGTCAATGAACCGAGCAGTAACACCAATAGAGAAATCTGTCTGACAAAACAGAATAAGTCACACGATGACAGAATGACATGCATCTCCACCTTCTCCCCTTTGAGTAATGACCTTAGAAAGATCATTCTCAAAAATTGGAGAATTATACAATCGGACGACTTTAAACCTATAACCTCGACACGGTAAAAACGGGTTTGAACCTGGCCGTAGAATGGAAATTATTCTTCCACTAATGCACCCCACGGATACCAGTAAAATCGATACTGAATTCAGTCACAACACCCATACTAAGTAAATCACTTTTTTAAGAATGCTACTGTATTCTTTTCGTGTTGTCTAGGTGGGGACAGGATGAGCAATATTGCCGCACAGAGACACCACTCTGAGGAAAAAACTTTTCTCGATCATTTAGTAATGGATACATACTAACACTAGAAGATGGGTGTATCAATTCCTTTTTGGAAGTTAGTGACGCCCCTGATATCATGTGTAATAGATGGTGATTGCCACAAGCACATAAAAGATCCATTAAAACATTAGGTTGGAATGTATTTCCACCAAGGACATGTGGGATCAGATGTCCCAAATATAAGATAATGGAAAACCAGTATCTGTAATTACATATATGTGGGACATGGAATGGGTCTCCATATTAAACTGGGACGGCGAGCCCACATACCTAGATGGGAACATAAAGCAGAAGCTAGAAATCAGGACCCGCCCCATTATTTTGCTTTAACATGGATCGGGCCCCAATCAAAAATGGCGAGGACGTGCGCATACATGCAGACGGCAACGTTGAACAGACGTTAAATATCACGTCTATCCGATATGGCGGCGAGACATATATGGGTTGCTTCTAGACGCATTAAGGAGCTCCTGGAGCAACCATCAGTGACTCCAGTAAGTACAATACGGATGAATAGACTAATATTAAATATTGTTAACATCTAATCTGCAAACTGGTGACGCAGATCAATTTTTTCTCCGAAGATCTCTCTTCTGTATTGGGAGGATACATTATTGGACAGTTGTCAGTCTAGACCCCGAGAGAACACAGAAAGTGAGAAATCAAAGCATTGCTCCTCCGGGTACAATAAAACCTATTTGTGTCGCCACATCTATGCACCACAAACTGATGCAGTAAGTGTTAAGAGAATGGTGCCGTTCTCACTTTATGCACCTATGCCTATTGCGATCTTGACACCGGACTTCACCTTCCCCTTTGGTAGAACTAAAGACAAGGTGGCATAAATCGACGGACGAGATAACATTGTTCTGGCTCTCCTTTACACAACACTATACAGTGACATTGAACCGAGAAGTATTAGATACTACAACCAAACGAAAGGTATACCTACCAGTACTTACGTGGGCATTATACATATTAAATTGTAAAAGAGAGATGAAAACAAGGAGAGAATAAATGTAGTTCTCTCTATCTTTTTTCTGTTTTTTAGCTGGGGATTTATCCAGAGACTTAAACCTGATACCAAATAATATGATTTGACTCCCACACGTTACAGAAGCTATGCAAGTAGCAGGTGAGTGGGATGTGTACACCTGGCGCTGTCTGTTAAAACAAATATGGCCGCCGCCATGATATAGGTATCTTTGTTTCTAAATGTGGCTTTTACTGTTTCATTTGTAGGTAGAACAAGCAGTACACATTGTTTAGTGTTAACTGAACAAATGTCTATTTTGTTTTAAGACTAACAGGGGGCTGACTACGCATCTAATATCAAGATTCATTCAGTTTCTGTCCTTTCCACCTCCAGAAACACAAATCTGTGTAGACGTGCCATGAGAAAGAGCTTTTCATGTTGACCAAAATGTCACCTATGGTACCAACATCACATTTGTCTGAATATAAATAATTAGATGTTTATTTATCTAAAAAATGAAAGTGGTTAAAACTAAGTCTCTGTGACGCATGTGCTGTTCTCTTTTGACTCGCACCCCAAAAAAGCGCAGATGTTTTTGTCATTAGAGTTAGACCATTGAAGTGTTTGGTTTATATATGGTCTTTTTAATTATGTATATATGAATTCAAATATGTGTTTTTTATATACCAATGTGACTGTGATCAATACCGCTGAGCATAATTAAATACCACTCACAGGATTATCCATCCTATTACCAGTGTGCAGGGAAGTTGGGTAGCTAGTGGTGTCATTGCTTTTCAAAAATATATACACTTCCTCATACACCCTAGTCCCCGAAAAAAAGAGGAAAAACCCTTGCTCAACTTTGTTAAACTACTGCCAGACATGTTCACTACGTAACCGCTCAACATGAAGAGACAACCAGATTTTATTAACAACAGATTTTTATTAAATTTAAAACATGCATGTTTATTCAAAATGTATACACATTCAAATACTAGAGCAATCGGTCATGCTATGGCTCCGTAGTACATGCGATTACTGCACAGATACATTGCACGCCACATCCTCGATAAGCAAACATGTTGACATTCTATTAGGCGTTCAATCAGATATCCTTTATCTCTGCCCACTTAGGGACTGTATTTTCAATGATGTTTCTAATAGCCATTGGACACAGATGTCCAAACGGCTTCATTTTCAAAAGGGGGTTATTCGCCGATTCAATACCCTGTAATGTTTTTTTTTTAACCTATATTTATTACTGGTAACAAGATACAGGACAGTAGGGTTACATTCTGCATTATAAGATTTAGCATATTAAGTACAGACACGTATGATTACACACAGCACAAGGGACAGGAATGCATTGCTGAGTTACAATTTGTAGGGGACAATATGTTTCAGTTCGATTTAGGTACATCCGGATCACAGAGGTAAGAGCGAAAGGCCACCCAGGCATCCCGGGTCTGGAGTGGTGGGGGAGGGAGGAAACATATAGGTCTTCACATTCTTGAGCCCATGTCAGTGCAAACAACCATTCTTTTATGCTGGGGGTGTTCCTGTCTTTCCATTTCAATAAAATTGCCCTTTTCGCGATCATGCACGTCACAACCACAAACGGCCAGTGGGTTTTACTAGTAATATTCAGCCAAATGCTGAAAGAGCATGCCTAGGGGATCTTGATTGAGTGGAATGGACAATACCTGTGAGATTATATTCAAGATGCAATCCCAGTATTCTCCTATCCAGGGGCATGCCCAGAACATGTGTAGGTGGTCTGCGGGAGTGTATTGGCATCTTGGACAGGCCTGAGGTTGTGCATGAGCCATCTTTAAAAATCTAGCCGCCGGAGTCTAGTACAGTCTATTCAGAGGTTTGAACTGCATAAATTTGAATCGAAAATTCAGTGAGACTTTTTGGGAATGGCTACAGATGCGTGTCCACTGGTTATCTGTAATTTCGGAGCCTTCATTCTCGGGACCAGCCCTAATGTGCTCGGGAGGTAAGGGGGGGAGAAGTGTCTAATAATATCTTACATAGTGTAGAGAGAATATGTCTACAATCCCCTGAATTTGCTATATAGGCCAATGAAGCGGTATCTTGGGGTTTGATCGGGTAAGAGGGTCATCTGGCGGATATGGCCGCCCGCAATCTATAGTATTGGAGGTGCTCCATCCCAGAGTTCCTGTGACCAGGTTTCCATGTGGCAGGAGTGATGAATTGACCCTCTGGGAAGAGGTCTGCCAGGGCCATATAGACTAAGCATTCCCATGCCGATTGGATCACCCTGTCCCATGTGGGTTTTATTTCAGGGAATCACCACAGGGGAGCCATCGGTAGTAGAGTTTCGCTGTGCTCATGTGGGCGAATATTAAGCACCATCCGTGTAAAGTAGAGGCGACCGGGTCATAGGGGCAGTCGTCTTTGTAGCACTGATCAAGTATCAGCATTTTTAGATCCTTGTCAGTTGCGGCCAGTGTCTCCATTTTACATGTAGGGGGGTGTCATGGTATACCAGAATGTGGCAAATTGCACTTGGGCCACTATACAGTACAGTTTTAGATTGGGGGCAGTGAATCCCCCTTTGTCACAGGGGTATGCCATTCCTACCCATTTCTGGTGGACCGCCCCAGACTGCCATAGAAACTGCGCGAATAGGGCATGCATTTTTGGTAAAGTATGGCTTGCCCGGCCACACTGGGACATTGGTGAAGGTGAATAGAAGCTTGGGGAGTATTGCCATCTTGAGTAGTGAAAGTTTAGCAGCCGGTGAGAGCGGGAGGGCCTTCCATTTATGCATTTTGGACTCTGTGTATGAATTGAGTGAGGTGTAGTTGTCCTGTAGCATGGATGGAAGGGAGCGCAAAACTGTCACTCCTAAGTATTTGATGCGGTCTGGGGACCATCTTAAAGAGGAAGTGCCTCAGCAATCAGTGGTGTCATCAGTGAGGGGGAATATTTCGGACTTCTCGAGAAGTTGATTGTAAAGCCTGATAGTCTCCCTATGCGTGTGGTATCCTCAAAGATTGGGATCAGGTTGGTTATGGAGTCTCGGGTGTACAATATCATGTTGTCCGCGTAGAGGGAGACAATCTCTGGGGTGCCGGTTAGCCAGATTCCACAGTGACTGTGGTGTATCCTGATATGCCCTGCCATGTGCTCGATGGCCAGGGTGAATAGGGTAGGAGAGAATGGGCATCCTTTGCGGGTTCTCCTCTATGACTGGAATGGTGCGGAGGTGCAAACATTAACAAGAACCCTGGCCAGTGGTTGTGTATATAGATGTTTAATATATTTTATCATACTGGGGCTGAATTCCTTTGCCTCAAGTGTTATAAATAAGTAATCCCAGGTGACCATATCAAATTCTTTTTGGGCGTCAAACGTTATTGCGACTGCTTGTGCACCAGGGTCAATCCTAGCCATAACATTGACCACTACTGATGTAAAGGGTGGTGGACCTTCCTGGGATGAAGCCCACCTGGGCGGGGTGGACCAAGTCTGGCATCAATTGGAAAAGACAGTTAGCCAGGGTTTCGCATATATTTTAGTGTCGCAGTTGATAAGGGAAAGGGGTCTGTACGACCCGCAGTCATTGCTAGGCTTGTCAGTTCTCAGCATTACAGTGATTAGAGCTTCCCTCAAGGTTTCTGGAAGAACACAGAGATATAGGGGCTCCTCCCAGAGCACGAGGAGGATCAGGGCCAGTGTCGCCACATACTCTTGATAGAATTCGGCCTTGAGGCCGTCGGGGCCAGTGGCCTTGCTTTTGGGTAGGGCTGAGATGACCGCTATAATCTCCTCTAGGGTGATCAGGAGTTACATTTCCTCTCTGACTTGGGCAATGGGGTATTCGGGAGAAAATTTTGGATGGCTTGTTCATCGCTTGGTTTTGGTGTGGTATATAAAGTGTGGTAGAATGTGCGAAACACCTCAACCACGTCGTTATCTGACCATTTACTGTCACCATTCATGTCTAGGATGCAGTCCACCTGGTCCCTACTGCGTTTGGATCAGACTTCTTTAGCCAGCGTCCTCCCCAGCCTGTCACCTTCACCATACTTCTTGGCAGGCAAGAGAAGTACTGTGTTTCTCTTATGGCAAGGGACTCAAACCTTTCCAGTTTGGAGCAAATTTGTGCCAGCAGTGCTGGGTCAGATGTTCTAGAGTGTTCCTGCTCGAGGTTCCTGATCTTTCCCTCCGAAGTCTCAAGCTCCCTGTTGATGCATCTAAGTACCCCTACCTCCCTCGAAATTGCCATGCCTCTGATGTATACCTTGAAGGCTTGCCATCTGATGCTGTGTGTAGTGTCCTCAGCTGTATTGGACTCGAAGAAATTATCAATATCGGCCTTAATGTCCACCTTGAAAACAACATCAAGCAGTGCCGTGGATTTACACCTCCAGATGCGACTCAACAGGCCTCCTTTGAATTTCAGGGTGAGTTAGATCAGGGAGTGATCAGTCAGGGTTCGGGGACCAATGTACTTGTGGGACATTTTCTCAAGTAATGAGCTAGAGAGGAGAAAGAGATCAATGCGGGATGACATATCATGTACAGAGGAGTAGAAAGTATATTCTCTTGCAAGTGGGTGCGTGATTCACCAAGCGTCCTTAAGGTCAAGTGCCTGCATGATGGACAACAGTTGGCGAGCCGCCCGTGTTTGGGACTTTGTTTGTCCTATCTAGTGTACGGTCCAGGATGAGATTCATGTCACCTCCCCATATCATGGGTAGGCCGAGGTATGTGGCCAGAATGTCATTGAGCTGGACAAAGAATTCCGGTGAGTCTGTGTTGGGGCAGTAAGTGTTTATGAGCATGAGTTCTAGCCCTTCCAGGACACCGTGTATTACAAGGAATCTACCGTCTGGATCCACTTGGGTATGTTTTGCTATGAATTGCAGGGATTTGTGGACCAGCACCATGATGTCTCTGGATTGAGTAGAGAATTAAGTGAAATATCTATGTCCCCCCATGCGGTAGCTTGTTGCGGCAAGTGTTTTGTTTGGCATGAGTTTCTTGTAAGAATAGTATATTGGCTTTATGTCTATGTGAATGGAAAATTATTTTGTTGGAATTGGTGAAGGTCCCAAGGACCCTGGATGTTCCAGCTAAGTATCTTTACCTGTTGCACCATTGCCCCTACAGTAAATCATGGCTATCCCTGTCTGTGCGTGCAGTTTCCGTGTCTTGAGTGTGAGAATCTCATGTTCCTCTGAACCCAGTCGCCAGTTTCTTTGTAATTTCCACCTGTTGTACTGGTGGGCAGGCGGAACGAGCGTAATGAATAGCTTTGGAGTTCGGTTACAACCCCTTTTGGTGTCCTCTCCTCCTCCCTCACTGCCTCCCCCAACCCAGCAGTGTAGATTCCCACCCCTACCATCTCCCCAACTATCCCTACATGCCATCAGGGCATAAGGACTGAGAGCAGCATACTTCCGAATAGCAACTGCAAATGTAGCACAATCAACATTTGACAATGAAGAACCTTGCGTCCTAACTATAGCAAGTGTTCAGGTGGCGAGCTTAAGGAAGATTACGAGCAGCACATAACATTGCAAAAAATATAGGCATTGATCTTAGCTCATAGGAAACAGTGGAGTGGTCAGTCTTCCTCTGCCGGCTCCTCTGGAGGGCTGGGCATCAGGATTTGCACTTAAATAAACTTCACTGCCTCGCTGGGTACTGTAAAGAAGTACAGCTTGCCACAGAATTGTAGTTTGAGGCGGGCGGGAATAACATTGCATATTGTACATTCCATTCCGGGATCATCTTTTTGACTGAGAGCCTCAATTCTTTCTTTTCCCGGGCCAAGCGGAGAAGTGTGTCTCGGTCTCAATAACTCGACATTTCTGCTATAATAGTCCTGGGAAAGTCTCCTGTCTTTGACTTGGGTGATAGGGCACAATATGCTCACTCCACTGAAAAGAACAGAGAGAGGGAGGGTTGATCCAGTAGGTCCTTGAGAAGGTTTTTGACTGCCAGTTCCATATTTCCAGTCAGTGCATTTTCCGGGACCCCCACTATCCTCACATTATTTCTACGGAATCACGATTCAAGTTCATCGCACCTACCTTTGACTTGTTTCATGTCTCTGGAGAGGGTGGCCACCGTGACCTGCAATGAGTGGATGTTGTCCTCGTTGGTTCCAAATCTGTCCTCTGCATCAGTTATTTGAGCTCTTTGGAGTGCCAGCAGGGGATGGATTGAGGCGACGCTGGCATTGATGTCATCCAGTTTTTCGTGTACGGCTGCAAAGCCCTTCGCCATGGCCTCCATCATGCCCGAGAGGTCCGGGCGTGTCGTGAGCAATGGAGCAGAGGTGGCTGGTTCCAATGGTGATTGTCGAAGTTGGTTTGGGTCTTCTCGCAGGGTTGCGGGTTGCCTTAACAAACTTGTCCATTGCGCCCGCCTTCTTCCCCCCGCCAGACCCTTTGGTCATGGCTGGGTGTTGTTGAGCTTGGCAGTGCAGCCCCTATGGTGTGGGGCCGGTAGATGGGGTCAGCTACTGTATCTCTGCAGCTCCTGTGATTCAATAGGCACAGAGCATCAGAACTAGTTCATGCTAATATGTATATTGGTTTGTGCATTGAACAGTGTCAATAAATGTGTTTGTTCTATGTTTGAATTATCTAAAGTAAATTTCTTCTGATGTCAATGTTGGTGATATATATTTACATGGTCTTTGCGATTGAACATCTACAATATGAATATATAGCAATATTGCATACCGACCCACACTACCTGCGTTACCCACATATGGAAATTTCTGAATATAAGCAGGGAAGTTGTCCCCCTAAGAGTTATTTGGGCCACTGTGTAGTAATACATTGTTTCGTTTTTTTACTGTCCTTATCTGTCCCAAGTGGCCTTGTGACATTAGCCCATTTGCACCTGAAATAAGCTCTATATTATATTGATGTTACACTTTTTTGTTGTTGTGTATTGCTGCTCAATAGACACATGACCTCCCCTCCTAAGGGAGGCAGTACGAGCCAGTGCACCCCTGAACCACCCTCTTTTCTCTACAGCTAATTCCACAAGACCAGTAAGGTCAGCCCACGCACACCGCCTTGCTCAAACTAAATTCGAATACGGTTAGAGCAGGTGGATCAAGCTTCCCAACAGTGGCAGCTAAACACTCCCTCCGGTCCGTCCTAAGAGCCGAGGAATCCTATTGGGTCTTCAGAAAAACACTGAAAACCTGTCTGTTTGCTTAATGCTGATGACTTGACATGATCTAAGCATGTAACCTTTAAATGTATACAAATGTATGAGCATAAGTGGAGGAAGTGTACCACCTTCCTCACTGTGTGTAACAGGTCAAGAACAGTGCCCTGATGCCTAAGGGTTTAGGCACTTTACAAATGCAAAAATGAATAAATAACATGTGTATGATGAGAATAATGATATTATTGGTTGGCTGACCTCCTTTGAGTATGTCTGTGAAGTACAAGAAGTAGGGAAGCCTAATAAGATTGCTTTGTTGCTCAGCAGACTACCCCATTCTGGCTGCAGTGCCATTATGGAAATGTTTACGGCTGACAGAAAAGATTTTGAAATGCTGGAACAGGACCTACCACTGAAGTTTGGGAAGACTCCTGCACAATACTTAAAGAGATTTAGAGAATACAAGAAGAAAGATAGTAATACGTGGGTGTCTTTTCTGGCTGACTATTTTAACAACTTGTGTGGCTGGGTAGAAGGCCATAAGGTAACTATTTTTGAAGGCATAATCAATATGGTCATCCTGGAAGATCGTTTTGCTTCTTGTTCTCCTGAGCTAAAGCAGCACTTGACAGGTTCAAAGGAGTTAGAGCCTTAGAAACTGCCCATTGCTGCTGATCTTTGGGTTTCCCATAGAGTGTCCCATAAGGGCAGGCATGCTTCTATTAAACACAATAAATAAGGAGGGAAAAAAAGCAGAAATAAATAGAGGGTAGGAATCCTAAAGAAATGTCTTCCCATAAGGCCCACAAAAGGTCCAGTAAGGGGAGAAAGCCACATGAGACTCTAAGCACTGTAAGGCTCCCTACATGAAAAGGTCCAGTGGGTCTTTTTTTATGGCCTCTGGAGCAAGTCACCATGTGAAGGGTAAGATCGTGGGGGTCCACTCTGTCAATCTTGCACTTCCTTGTGAAGAGGAAGATATTATCTAAGGGGTAGCCTTCTCTTCAGACTCCTTACCCTGTGGTGAAGGACATGAAATAGATTTAGTTTCCCAGGGAACTGTGGGATTCTAGCATTGCTGGAGCATCTGCTCCCATACATTTCATCCCAAAAATAATGTTCTTGAGGATAGTACACTGAAGATGGTATAATTACCTCTACTATTAGGAGCACTGGGTCCAGTGCAACTGTGGTGGATTCCACATTAGTAAGCCCAGAGGCTCTGGCCAGAGCTCCTCTGGTGGCTACTCAGTTGACTGATGGCCCTTCTCTCAACTTCCCAGAAATACGTGTCACTTTAGCTGTTGCCGTGAAGTGGATAGGACACCTGTCAGTGTGAGGAGGAAAGTTCTTAGAAAAATGATGGCAGAGACACAACTCCAAGACTTAATTCCTAAGAGAAACACTGCAGGCTTTTCAAGCACTAGGACTCAAAACCGGGCTGCCTTAGCCAAGTCTAAAGGCCAGCCTGAGCCAAAGGGGAAACATAAGGCTAACAGAGACAGAAAACAGCAAGGTAGGGGAAAGAGAATATTCCCCCTGCCATACCTACAACAGACATTGAGGTGGATGTCCAAATCCCTCAACCAGATGAGGAAGAAACACCCTACTCCTATGAGCTGCACTATCAAGCTGGATTGTAGAAGGGTGTGTCTCTAAGGATGGGATTAGTAAGGGTGAACAAGGAAAACCATCACTTATCACACCACAAGGTATCCTGAACCAACTCATAGCAATGGCCAGGTCAGTTATGATATCTTTACTAGATACCTTTTGCAGGTTTAGCTTCCCTGAATGAGTTGTGCCTGTCACAGGCAGCAGCTTAAAGTCTAGGTATAGCTAGGACATGTGTAAGGAAGATGGGGTGTCATCCCTATATCCCCCACTTTTATCTGATCTAATTTAGAGATGCATTGAAACTCTCAGAAGTGTGACTGGAGCCCTTGAGGAGCCCCAAATAAAGCAGTGGTAACCTCTTCTGTCGTACTTATTATTATTATTGAAGGCTTTTATCATTCAGGATGCATGAGGTGCCCTGCTCCTGGTCTCAGAAAGGGAAGCAGAGAACTCTGTACCTCTCCCTGACCTGTTCCAGGGCATCCAGCAGACCAAGACTCCGGCAGGGATGGAGGCACAGCTATCATCATTAAAAACACTCTTACCTCCTATAGATGCTATGTTGGCATTCATCAATAGCCACTATTGATGAATGCCAACATACTGTTATAAAAATAACTGTTGATTCTAACACCACTATTTGCATCTTTATTATCTACCGCCCTCCTATGGCTATGCCACTGTTTGAGGAACAGATTCTCATGTTACTTAGCGACCTTATAAAAAACACTTCTTATGTCAATTTTCTGGGTGATTTCAATCTTGGGACTCTCACTCAGATGATCACCAAACCGGCAATCTTGCTCAATCTTTTCAAGCCACTGGCCTTCAACAACACATAAAGATCCCCACCCATAAAGATGGTCATATTCTAGACTGGGTTCTCTCTCATCCCCTAACCTTGAACAATTTTGACATCATGGCCTGTTCTTGGTCTGATCAAAGCTTTATCTCCTTCTATTTGGACCTTCCTGGTAAACTTGCTAGGCTTATCTTAACCCATGTGTTAAAACGTCCATAAGGAACTACCTTAAAAGTACACCTCAGGCTATCTTGGAACTAGCTTATCCTTTGTTAGCTAACCTCTTATGTTCTAATTGTATGAACAATACAATGAGGTTATTTGCACTATTATGAACACACTCATCCCTCCATCTGTTAAAATAGTTAAAACTGAAACTCTGGGAAAATTGTGGTTCTTTGAGGAAATCCTGACTCTTAGAAACAAAAAGAACAGGAATGGCAGAAAAACACCAATGACTGCACCCTTGCTCTGTATCATAAGGCAGTGGCTTATTACAAGACTGCCATCACGGCTGTCAAACAAGAGTTTTATGAAGAACACATCAAATCTGCTAATTCTTCTCACAAATAACTTTTTACTATCCTCGGGGAATTTGAAGTGAAAGATAATTCTCATGCTGCCTTGTTTAAGAGTGGCCAATAGTGTTCCGACATGCAACAGGGCTTTAGTGACAAAGTGAACTCTGTTCACAATAAGATTGCAATAATGCACTCCTTTCCTTCCTGGCCCATTAATATCCCTCCCAGCTGTGCTTTCCATACTCTACGCCCTGCCTTTACTACTCACGTCTTTAACTTTAGAGAGATCAGTGAGGCTGATCTTTCTGACATTGTCTATCATCTTAAGCCTTCCTCATGTCCTGATGATATCTGCCCCCCTTCTAAAATTAAAGAATCCTTTGAATGCCTGGCCCCTCTGGTTGCATGCCTGGTCAACTCCTCTTTCGCTACCCTCAATATTCCTGACTCACTGAAAAAGGTGTGCATTTCTCCTGTGATTAAAAAGGCCTCCCTTGACCCATCCTCTGTAGCCAATTAACATCCTATCACTAAAGTTACCTTCCTATTGAAGATTCTGGGTAGGGTTGCTCCCAGATCCAGCAACACATAGAGAACAGTAATCTACTTGTCTCTTTCCAGTCTGGCTTTCGAGCACTTCATGGCACTGAGACTGCCCTGGTTGACTAGAAGGCTAATTTATGCCACATTGTAGACCGGATCAGGTTGTGTTGCTTATGCTTCTTGACCTCACAGCAGCGTTCAACCTTGTAGACCATTCCCTGCTGCTTGAGAGGTTGGGAACATCGTCAACTACTCCAGCAGCACCATACACTGGTTGTCCTTCTTCTTGGGTCCTACACATGCCAGTGTTGTCTCTAATGGTTTTAAATCCCCCTTTGCCCCACCCACTTCAACTTGTATACTCATCCCTTCTTCCAACTTCTTGACAGTCTCGGCGTAGACTACACAAATTACGCCGATGATACTCGGGTCATAATCAAACTTACCGAAGACTATGAGAGGACCCTGAGAAAATTAGCTACATCTATGCAAAAATTGAAAACTGGATGATAAATAACTCTCTTGCTCTCAATGGTAACAAAACTGAATTCATGCTCGTTGATACTTCTCAGCGTCTCCAGAAGCTGAATCCTAAATATGCAGTATTTGATATTGCTGGCTCTTCTATCAAAACCCGTCCTTGGGTCAAGACCCTGGGAGTCTATTTTGTTTCTACACTTAATATTTAAGAAACATGCCAGTCAAGCGAAAGCATCTTGTGCCTATGCTGCTTGTTTGATTAGGCAACTACAACCTTTCTTATCCGAATCAAACACTGTCTCACTTGCACTTGCCCTAGTCAACTCCAAACTTAACTACGGTAACAGCCTGCTGGTAGGCACTTCTAAGTCCAACATGTACATGCTTCAAGTTGATAAAAATAACGCGGTGGATGCTGTCTGTGGCCTCTCCAGAATGAAGCACGTGACTAATGCTTGCATTTCCCTGCACTGGTTTCAAATCGAACATTGCATCACAAATAAGGTTCTGCTTCTCACCCAATAAATTCCTTAATGATAAAGCTCTAGTTTATCTTAAGGATGCAATTAAGCATTCTTATTACGTTCGCACACTTCGCTCCAACAACACTAATAACCCTGAGTCTCAGAGATACAAGCTGGAGCGTTATGGTGGCATTAGCTTTGACTCCATTGCCCCGCGCTTATGGAATCGCCTTCCCACCTCCCTCCGTCACTGTACTGAACTATCCTCTTTTACTTAAACTCAGATGACTAGTCCTATTTCCTTTCACTGATGTCTCTCTGGTTCTGATACGTTTCTTCCCATTCTAACTTGCTGCACACTGAGGCCTTTGGGCAAGTTGTGCCCTCTAAAACTTATTTAACAATAACAATAAGATTGCCTTCTCATGGCTTCCTTGAGGGTGAGCTTGAGTCCCCTCAGCTGACTCTACAACAGCAAGGTGAGGTGAAAGGTTTGCTGAGGCAATTTTCCCCTGTGTCATCCCCAACTCGAGGCTTAACACCATGGTGTGAGCATCACCTTGTCAGTGGAAATGGTTGGCCTACAAGGTTTAGGATTGGAGTTGTTCAGACCAATTAAGGTCTCAGATCAAGAATGAGGTCAACAAGATTATTGATTTAGAAATGATAGAGCCCTCCAGTAGTCCTTGTCCAACCCCGTGGTTCTGGTATCAAAAACAGGTACTTATGACTTAAAATGTGTTGTGGACTACAGAGCTCTAAATGCTGTCACAAAGACAGATGCATATGACCTTCCACAACTAAACTGATGAGTTGGTGAGTAAGCTAGGCGCTGCCAAGTACCTTAGCACATTTGAACTTACTGTAGGGTATTAGCAAATATCCCTGACAGAAAAAGAGAAGACAGAATTCTCAAAACTGGAGAGAATTTACCAGTTCATGCAATTTCTTTTGGCTTAAAGAATACACCTGCCGCTTTCCAGAGGTTGGTCAACCATAACCTGAATGGGTTAGATGAATTCTGCATGGCATATCTGGATGATACTGCAGTTTTCAGGACTACTTGGGAAGAACATGTAAGAGACCTTTGGACTGTGTTGCAGTCTCTCCAGCAGGCTCACTTGACGATAAACGCTACCAAATGCCAGATTGGTCAAGGCTCAGTGGCCTACCCTGGGCATGAAGTTTGTGGTGCATGAGGTTGGTGTGGGAAAAAAATCAATCTCTACCTAGAAAAGTACAAGCTGTACAGGACTGGGCAACCCCCATAACCCAAACACATGTGAGAGCTTTTCTAAGCCTCACTGGGTACTTCGGAAATGTTATGGTGGACTAAAGCTTCATGGCTGACTCCTCTCACAATTCCCAAGAAACCAAAGAAAGTCATTTAGACTAAGGATTGTGAGAAGGCCTTCCAAGGACTGAAGGATTCCCTTTGTCAGGTCCCCATCCTCCAGGTACCTGACTACCAGAGACCTTTTATTTTGCAGACAGATGCCTCTGACACTGGGTTAGGTGCTGTCCTTTTACAGTTAGATAACAAAGGCAGGGGACATCCTATATGTTTTATTAGTCACCAGTTTAAGGACAGAGAGCTCAGGTGGGCGAACGTGGAGAAGGAATGTTTTTCTATTGTGTGGGCCCTTAGGAAGCTGACACCCTACTTCTTGGGGACACACTCAACTGTGCAGACTGACTATAAGCGCATATAGTTGCTAATGAACATGAAGAGCAAGAATCCTAAATATTGCTCAAGTGGTCCATATGCCTTCAAGGCTTTGACTTCACCATTGAGCAAAGGCTAGGTGCACAACATAGCAATGCTGATGGACTGTCCAGGATTTATAATCAACTGGAACAGGAAGCCCATCCAGGGGTGGATTAGATCCCCCTGTTGTTCATAGTCTGGGGGGGGGGGTGAGTGTTTGGAAAGATTTTTCTTTTTACAACTTTCCCACCATAGTTTCCATGGACTCCCTTTCTTTTTGCTCTGTTTTTCAACCTGTTCTGACTTTTGAGGTGAAGTAATGCCTTCATCTTCACTTCCCTTGCCAATTGCTCATATGTTATGGGGAAACTGATCAGTCCTTCAGACAATTTATTTAGTTATTTATTGAACATTTGTAGGCACCTATATAACAAAATAGTGTTTCCAAGGGTTCTATGTGTTTGTACCGAAGGTTTTTTATTGAAGGCATTTTTTATGAAACATTTTAAGCCCCCTGTTTCCCCATGTTTTCATTCCCCCAGCCCTTCCCCACCTGTTTTAACCCCTTGCCCCCCATATATATATATATTTTTTTTTTAAAACATTTTGTTGGGAAACATTTTTGGGAAAAAATGCTTTGAGTAAAAAATCCTCAGTAAAATCACTGGATACCGTTTCTAGGCACCACAAGACAAGGTGGCTAGGGAACAAGGGGAGTAAATATTAATGACAAAATACAATCATAGTCCTACTAGGCCTTGTGATATTTGCACATGCAAGTGCAGTGAAGAGAAGTGCAGAAGATAGGCGAAGGAGGAAAGGAGCAAGGTTTGGGCAAGTGCTAGTGAGAGTCCAGGAAGGATGTGCCGAGGGGTGCAGGGGAGGAGGAGTCCCAAGATGAGGTGAACAGCAGCCTAGTAGGGGGACCACAAGGGCAGTGCTGGGAGGGGTGCTGGTGTCCACTGGGCAGGGGCCTGATAAACTGTTTGATGCATGAAGGTCCAGTCCACCAGTATCAGCCGCAGTGGGGTAGGGAAAGCGGGAAAGAGGTAGAGAAAAGCAGAGTTTTGAGAAGTGTGGAACTTATGGAGGTCTGGCTCAAGTCTGAGCGGGGCAGGGAGGCTGTTCCAAATGAAGTCACCAGCCGAAGAGAGAGAGCTTCCCCCCACACTCCCAATCTCTGCTCTGACATGCGTTTGACAAGGGGAGAGTTGGAGGAGCAGAGGGCTCTAGCAGGGAGGTATTTAGGAGAGATATTTGTAGATAGCGTGCTCCCAGGCCCCAGAAAGCCTTGTGGATTATGCAGAGCATCTTGAATTTTTATCCTGGCGGCCACCTGGAGCCAGTGGAGAGATCTTAGGGCTGGAGAGATAAGGTCCTTGGGCTTGAGGCTAAGGATGAGTCTTGCAGCCCCATTCTGGTTTGGCTGAAGGGGGCGAAGGGAGGAATGGGGGAGATTGAGGAAAAGGCAGTTGCAGTAGTCCAGCCTAGAGAGGGCCAGAGATTTCGAAACATTGAGCTTCTGGGTAAATGTGAGAATGTCTCTGTGGAGATAAAGATGGAAGTGGGCCTTCTTGGCAAGGTCCAAGATGTGAGGGGTAAAGGAGAGAGAGGAATCAGAGATGACCCCAAGGTTGTTGGCCTCAAGCAATGGAGAAGGTAGTGGGCCCTAGGAAGGCGGCAGAGGGTAGGAGGGAAACAGGGCACAGGTGTCCCAATAAGAAGGATCTCTGAATTACTGGCATTAAGACAGAGGTTGTTAGCCACACACCATGCCTGGATAGCGGTCAGACAATCAGGGATGAGAGAGGAGGAGGTAGTAGAGGCAAGGTTGAAGGAAAGCAATGTGTTGTCTGCATAACACTGGAAATGAGGAGAGAAGGAGGAGATCAGGTGCCCAAGAGGGGAAAGATAGATATTGAAGAGCCATGGCAATAGGATCGAGGGTGGAGTGGTAGAAGAGAAAGGGCCCAGCTGCAGCAGGGGGGGGGCGGTTAGTGAGCAAGGAGGTCAGCCAATCCAGTGCCCGGTCCGTGATGCCGAGGGTATCACAGAGCCATTTTATGAGGATAGAATGGTTGACTGTGTCAAAGGCAAATGGGAGATAAAGGAGAATGAGGACAGCAGGCAGGTTAGAGTCAATATTTGCGAGAATGTTTAGTGTTTAGGAGAGCAATTTCCATGCCTCTGAATGACCGGAATCCAGATTGGTTGTCATGGAGGCAACCAACGAGTTCAGGATGAAGGATCATTTTGGGGAGGACCAGCTTCTCCAGGAGTTTACCCAGGAAAGGGGTGGTGGAGATAGAGTGATAGTCAGCCCGGCAGGAAGGGTCAGCAGTTGGCATTTTTTTAAGAGCGGGTGCACAAGAGAGAGCTTGGGGGATAGAGGGAAAAAGCCAGTGGCGAAGGAGTGGTTACAGAAATCGGCAAGAGCCGGGACAAGAGAGGATATGTTGTCCTTAATGGTTCTAGAAGAGCTGGGGAACACCTGCTTTGATGAGACCTTCAGAGAGCGGACAGCTTTAGAGCTGTCATCGTGTGCTATGGTTAGGAGAGTGTGGGGGTTGGAGTGATGGGAGCCAAGGGAGGCAAGAGAGAGGGAGTGGGAGTGGAGGTGGGCGTGATGGAGAGTGAGGACAGGATGTCCTGAATTTTGGATGTGAAGTGGAAGGCCAAAGTGGTGCAGAGAGCCTGTGAGGGAAGGAGAAAGGTGGAGACTGCAGTGGGATTGGCGAGTTCCTTGCAGATTTTGAAAAGTTAAGCAGTGTTGTTAGTGGCTCCAGAGATGCAGGCTTGGATGTGGGCCCTTATCTTGGAGCGGAGAGAAAAACAACATGACTTTGGAGCAGGCGACAGGCCAGTTTGTCAGAGGATGAACCCGAGGTCTGCCACTTCCATTCAGTAACTCTGCACTTACATGTCAGAGATGCTAGATCGGAGTCATACCAGCCATTGCACTTGGAGGCAGGTTTCAGGTGGCTCCTCATGACAAGGGCAAGGATGTTGAAGGTGTTAGAGATAGAAAGTGGAAGCAACACCAACGACTGACACTCTCTTCATCGGCCGAATGACGTTGAAGTAGACTGGCAGTGCAGGGGCATCTCTGACTAAGGGCTGAGGGACCCCAAGTGGGAGGAGAAGAGAAAGTGGTCAGACCTAGATACGGGGGTGGTGACCGGGTTAGAGGGTGGGATTTCTCCTTAGATGAAGGCATCCAGAGTGTGTCCAGCTGAGCTGTTTGGACCGGATGGAAGAATATTGAAAGAGAGGGAGTTACAGAGGTCACAGAACTGTGAGGTGTATGATTCAGGAGAGTTGAGGTGGATATTGAAGTCACCGGGAGGAGGAGTTTGGAAGACGAGGTCAAGAGGAAGGAGGTGAGGCCCACCCATTCAGAGAGGAACAGAGAGATAGGGCCAGGGGGGCCTATAGATGGTAGCGATGGTGAGTGAAAATATAAAAGAGACCCTGAGCCTACAGACGAGGTATTGAAAAGAAGAGTAGAACTGAGTAGGAATGATAGAAGTAGGGTCCCTCTCAGGTTAAATAAGGGACACTACACTTCTGCCAGTTGGGTCTGGGTTTCGAGAGGATTTTGTATCACTCAGGAAAGTGAGTGTCAAGAGAAGTGACAGAGCTGGCATTGAACCACGTCTCGGTAAGGGCGAAAACGTCGAGGTCAAAGTCTTCAAGAAAGAGACAGATGTCAGCGGAGTGTTTGACAGCAGAGCTAGTGTTCAGGTTAGCTAAGTGAACCTGATTACCATCTTTGAAAGTTTTCCGGGGGGTACAGGGTCATGGTACTCCCATTGGTGGGGGTGGAGTGGATAGAGGAGAGGAGGAAGGAGGAGTAGCAGTAGAAGGGAGGAAGTTAATAAGAGAGGGCAGGCGCCGGTCAAGGAGGAGAGTAGGTTGAGAACCTTGGGCCATGATAGTGCCATTGTGATAGACATTAATGATGCACCTAGAGGATAATAAGTATACCAAGAGTACTTCCCATCTAGTGCCACCATTAATGGTTGAAGAGGAGAAAGGGGAGAAAGTGAAGACCAAGTGGGGAGTCGATAGGTCCGTGAAGGGGACAGAAAAGAGGACGTCGGTAATAGTCTGCCAGGAAGTAGCATTGACGTAGGTGTCAGCAATAGGTAGGCCTGGATTAGAGGACAGGAGAGCTTTTTAAAGATTTTTTTCTTCCAGACTTTGTGAGATGGATAGGATTGGTGATAGAGCAGCAGTTAGAATACATAGGGGAGATAGAGAGTGCCATGTGGCTCAAAGAGGTGGAGAGACCGAGTCAGACAGGGGAGCTGCACAGTGAACTAATAAACTGACCAGCAGCCTAGCAACCAAGCAGGCACAGATGAAGGAGATGCTTTAAACAAGATATATACACAGGGAAGCAGAATGTTTGAATACCCAGACTGGGAGCACTAAAGTGCAGCTGAAAATAGTCAATGCGCAGTTTTAAAGGCACATCTAAATTCAATTTGCCAGCAAGAGCACTGAGGTGCAGTAGAAAACAATCAATGAATAAGGAACATCAGGATGCAAAATTCAGCAACACTGTGAAATGCAGAGTTAAACAGAGTAAGGGATCCCTACATTAGGAATTCTAGCAATACAGTCATTGAGCCAAAACAAGAACAGAAATAGAAGCAGTGATCCTGTAGTAGAAGAGAGCAGCAATTAGGTAGTTCAAGCGCTACTCCGGAGAACTCCACTGGGCAGACCAGGATCAATTAATGCATGACAGGCTTGGAAAGTGGGGAAATCGATGGCGGACCCAACAAAGGGCCAGAAGAAGGTGGAGTTTAGTCCAGTGAAGGCAGGATGGTCTGCATTGAACCAAAAGTTAATGGTGCAGTTTCAATTTGGAGGCTGTCAGGCTGCATGTTGTAGGAGGAACAGGGAGCAGTGAGTGGGCTGCCAGCATGCAACTCTTATGGCCGGATCTTGAGAAGGAGGAGGTGGGCAGCATGAGTGGAGCAGTAGGAGGGGGTGGAGGCCCGACTCAGCCCAGGCAACAGAACAGGTGTAAAGGCAAGCAGCAGTAACGAGCGTGGGGCTCTTACCTCCAAGGCTGCTGACAGATCAAACCAGCAGAGAGCTCTAGCGAGGAGAGCAGCCCCAGCATCCACGGCCAGACAGGCCATACAGGGTCCTTAGTGTGGGCTTTCGAGGGGGCCGTCTCCTTCGCCTGCTTGCTCACTTGTTTGGTAAATTTGGTACTGGGGCATCCAATCAAACTCGCAGAAAGGTGGGCTCAATGGGAGGCCGTGAATGCAGTTACACTGTGGTGGCCATCTTATAGTAAAAGGAAACATGCTGTAAAATGTATGCACAACACATGCAGTCCCCCTGAGCCTACCGTGTGGACCTCGCCGGCATCAGGTGGATGGCCATGGTGGTTATGGCCTGCAGCTCAGCAGAACAGGCAGCGACTATGGTCATGCGCAAGAAAGTAGGAGGATCTGGAGGGGGCCTAGTGTGTGCCTCAATGGGGGCTGGCTCTTTTACCTGCCAGCTCCCTTGATTGGCAATACTGGTAGAGGGGCAGCCAGTTGAAGTCTTAGGAAGGACAGGCTCAAAGGGAGGCCGTTAATGCAGTTACCCGATGGTGGCCATTTTATAGTAAAAGGAAAAGTGCAGGAAAAAGTATGCACAACACACGCAGTCCCCCTGAGCGTACCTTCTGACCGTCGCCGCCATCAGGTGGATGGCCAAGGTGGCTATGGTTTGCAGCTCAGCAGAGCAGACAGACACTCCGGTCTCCCACAAGAAGTGAGGAGGATCAGCAGGGGGCCGAGTATGGAGCACTGTCAGTACTGTGAAACTGTATTTCCCTTTTATCTTTTAAATGTTTATAACTTATTAACATTGCACACAGCATCTTACAATGCAGTGCAATGAGGATACGTTTTTACAAGTCTGAATTTTGGTTACTTTTATATCTGCCTAAAAACAAGCTGGTGGCAGCAGATATATTGTTACCATTTTTGCGTTATTTCTGGTGTGCACATTCGTGATTACCGAATATGACTGCTAAAAGTGGCTGGTGTCCTAAAATGGCAGTGCCACATGAATTTCCATTGTTCTTTGGCCATATTGTAGTTTGGCCTTCTTCCTGCCTTGACAGGTCAGGGAATCCCATAGGATCATGCACTTGCTCTGGAGCACTGCTGCTTTCACGGGCTAGTGCTGCCTTTGTGTGTGTGTGTGGGGCCCAGGAAGTGGGTGGGACTGTCTAGTCCCATTCCACATCTATGGAGCTAGAGAGTCTAGGTGTGTGGCATGAATGAAACCAATAGTTGTCCCTGATTGGACAACTACTGGCTCTTTGAATGGTGCAGATATTTAACATTGGTGGGCTTGCCTCACGGCTTGATTTTGGATAAGAGAAGGACTCCTGCAGCCATTTCTTAAGATCAGCATTCAAACTAAGAATCCCTCATATATAAATAGCCACCTGTAGATCCGAAGAAGAGTCCTAAAGAGACATGGCATCCCTTCCTGAGCCTGGCCCAGTGAATATCAGCATGCACCCACAAAGAATGGGCATACCCTGGGAGACAGGGAATGTAAACTGCTGCTTAGCACAGATGATATTCTCTTGACTGTAACAGAGTTAGTTCTGCCACATTTATTACCCATTGCAGAAGAATATGGCAAACTATAAAGTTATATGATCAACTGGAATAAAACAAAGGTGTTCCAACTAATCTGTAGAGCCCCTCCATTAGACCTATGTGCCAATCGCGGGAATACAAGTGACACATACTTTGACCTACCTAGGTATTAAGGTTAAGAGCACTATAGGAGAGGAGACACATTTGAAATGCTGCACCATCTTTCCTCTATCAATAATGGGTAGAATATCCCTTTTCAAGGTGGTCCATTTATCACAGCTTGTGGATATTCTCTATGGTCCCGATGATGATTCCTCAGAGCTATTTTAAAAGCTTACCAAGACTTTACACAACTTCCTATGACAAGTAAATATAGCAAAAATCAAAATGAGCACTCTGTTATGACTGAAGTCTCAAGGCTGTACTACTGGGCCACTGAAGTGGTGCAATTAGCTAGAAGCAATATGGAAGGTATGGAGCATCCTCTGTGGGTTCACTATGAAACACACCTACCCTTGCACTACGCTAGACTTCCTTTACCAACATAAATGACTTTCGGGACATAGCATGATTTTAGACCACACTAAATTACTATGAATGGCTATGCATAAAGGAAGGTCTCATTCCAACTTTGTCAGAGCTGTAAAAAAGTGGTGGTAATTCAGTTAGGACCACTTTTTTGGGCCATAATGGAATTACTGATGTTTTTACTGTTCTGCCAAATCCTGAGTTTGGCTTTAAACTCAGGAAGATGCTGGAGGTAAATCCTCCACTTAGAAAACAACACATTTTCAGAATTACCACAGTGGAATTAACACTCCCAGTATTTCTGATAAAAACCAGATGGACTCCTAAAATGGGGACTAACACCACCCTACCACCACTTGCCATCCCGTGGTAATCCCACTGGACCAAATGGCGGTGAAAGTTGCCAATTCTGGTGGTAACTCGACTGAACTACCACCACTTGTGGAATATTTTTACACATGCCAATGCACCCTACTACACCCCTTTGCCAATGGGGAAAGAAAACTGCCAAAAATGGAGGAACTAACCCACATGCGCGACAAATCTGCAAAACTGCGCATGGTGCATAAACCTCAAAAGAGCTGCACACGCTGCCACACACAGGCAAAGTTGATGTCAAAGCAAGAACTCCCTGTGAGAGAAAGCCAGAAAGCCAGAAAGCCACATGAATCAAGGAAAAATCTGAAAATGCGCTTAAATACAGGTTCCTAATCAATGGCAACCTTCAAAGTGATGTTTTGGTGCTAAATTCAGTCATTTTCCCAGTGAATTATTGAAAGGAAAAGTGTGCTGAAATCATAGATTCTCCAGGCAGTCAGAGGAATCCAGGCCACACTGACTGACAGGTGCATCAGAAAATTAGCTGTCAAACCCAGTTTAAAGTATACTTTTTCCTGAAGAGATTGCAAAATGCGCCTATTTAAAGCATGTTTATGAAGGGCTAATGTCCAAATCCCTTATAAACTGTCTGGAGATAATCAACTATTTAATTCTGATCTGACAGCCCAGCCTAGGAAAGATTCACATTTCAGCTTGACACTCAATTGCTACAGGAAGGCTAATGGCTGCTTAATGGTTCCCGCATATTGACAACAAGGAGCACAATAATACTTCATTAGACATTTGTCTTGTGGCTGAGCCAAGAACAAAGGACAGGCTCTGCAGGGGAGGGACATGATGCTTCCCTCTACACCCCACCCTGATCAAAGGGATCTGACAAATGTTGTTTGTTGAAAGGAGAAAAAAAATCTCCGAACTTCTTGGTGTTTAAATCTGTATTTGTGGTTAAGTTTGTAACTCTTTAACTGTGCAACCTAAAGAGGGAGAAATCTGAAAATTGGTAGACATTCACCTAATTTCAGGCTTGCGATTTGAACACATTGATGAAACCTGTGCCATTTAAGGAACCAAAGTTATGAAAACATTCTCATTGTAGCAGAACTATTAATGTGGCAAACCTAAGGTTGTATGCACATGATCCACTGATTAGCCCCCAGAGATGTACCGAATTAGAAATTATTAATCCAAACTGTTATGATTAAAATGGATGAAATCCCATACAATGAGAAAGGCAGCTCTCACAGAGATGGGAATTGGAAGCCAGGATAAACCATACAAAATGTAATGCATGTGTCTGATTTTAGTAGAAGGCATGAATGTAAAAATGTGTATTTATGGGAAAGCTAAATTGTGGTCAAAATCAATGTGGGAGTTCCTAAATCCCATCATAAAGATGACAGCTCTGTTCTGACTGCCAACCAAAACAAAGCATGTGCCTACAGCCACTCACAGCCGTGGGGCTGTGTTTTGAAATTCTGCCCACATCATAAACTTAGGTGATGGCATTTGATAGCATAAATATAGGAACTTCACTCCACATAGACAATGCTTCCAGAACCCATCCAGATTTCCGTGCAGCACCTTGTTCCAGAACCCTTCATCTTGTAGCTGACTCCAGACTTCTTTGAAAGTCCAGATTTCTTTGCAGAATCTAGACTTTATCATTGCTGAACTCTTGCTAACTAGACCCAATTTCAAACATCCAAAACTTAAACGAATAGTTCTGATTCAGCTGGGCTTGCTACCATTAAGGCTTGCCCTCTGAAACTTGCATCCTGTACTCTACCGTGTCCAGTGACCAGAAGGGCCCATCCAAATCCAGTCTGAGGTGCAGTCCAAACTTGACCAGAACTGTGCCACTGATCCAATCCCTCCAGAAGTGCCCTGCTGCTGGTAGACCCGACCCGATCCAATGACCAGAGCTGACGGTCCAATTTAATTACAAAGGACTGTAAGTATTAATAGGAAGAACAGTGACCCATAGTATATCTGCATTGTATTATCCCAATCTCAATCCATCCAATCTTCAAATTCAGAACCCTAGTATTGTTAGAATCATTCTTGCCCTGATTTTTCTCATCTGTGTTACAAAACCATAACTCCTTAGTGATTTTGAGTAACTGAAGTAAATCCCAGAATGAAATCGAGTATCCACCACGTGAATGGTTGCGCTGGCCACGTAGCTGTGAAAATTCATGTGTGGCCTCCTCTTTTTCATAGTCATTAATATAGTGTAATAAAACGTATCTGTCATTTTCAAAACCGAATTCCTGTTCCATTTTTGCGTATATTTTGTAAAAACGCCTCTCACTAAAACCTCTATAACTTCTTCAAATTTAAAGATAGAAGTGCAATTTAAACTCTCACTGATACCTAAGACCCTTAGCTACATCTAGGCTAAAAACCACATCGCAGAACAGTGTATTTAACCTGTTTTTCTCCAATATCGCATAGTAAAAGTTTGCAGAGAATTTGCAGTTTTCAAAAGTTTACGCGTGTCTTTTTTCAATTTCCAAGTGCTTCTTCCATCCCATCCTGATCTAAAGTGTGTCCTGTTGTTTATATGATAGCTTGTGTGTGTTAAGACCTGTTTAGTGTTGCTTTCCTCAGAATTTTTATCCATTTAAGCATTTTTGCAATCTTTTGCATTATTTTGCAAAGCAATTGTCACCTGTCAGTTTAGAAGTGTCAGTTTCCAAAAAGGGTTTTCTCTCTTGTTTGGGGAGGCAAGATTGCATTTAAACTCTAGACATTGGGCCTCATTACGATCCAGGCGGTAGCCGTGCCCTTATTAAGGGCATGGCTGCCGCCGATAATGATTTTTTACCGGGTCCCAGAAAAGGGCAATAACCGGGTCATTCCGACCTTGGCAGACCCGGTTATTGCCCTTTTCTGGGACCTGGTAAAAATCAATCTCCATTCCCATTTGAGCCTCAGAGGGCTCAATGGGAATGGGGATGATGCTAACAACAGGCCCATTAATATAGTGCACCGGGCGGCCATTTCGAACGCCGTACACAATTTTTGTACGGACAACATACTGCATCGCCTTTTTATTTAGGCTGCACACATTATACAGGTAATAGATGTGACTTTTGAATTTGTTTTTAATTTTGTTACCATGTATGATATTGCCCCTCATACTTTGGCTTTTCTCCTTTTTTTTGTATGTAACCACTCATCTTTGAAACTATCCACAAACGGTATGTTTTATTTTACTTTATTTGTGCTAACATTTCTGTTTATTTTACCCATCATGTTGATTTGTGACAAAATACATGGATGTTATTTATTCATATTTTACACCATAGACTAGCCCTGAGAAAGGAGAAGATTCTCTGAAATGCATTGGCATGTTAAGTCTGTTCTATAAAATAGATGTGTCAGCCGCTTCCTCACTAAGAGTTTATTAGTGATGCTCCTTGAGACTTTCTCCATAAAACTCATTGTTGAAAAACAACGAAGACTCTTTTATTTTGGAAACCTGCTCATCTAATTTTGAATAACTATTTTCATACTAAATATATACAGTTTTGAAGAACCCTATAATTTCACTACCCATTTTGGGTGCAACGGAGAGCGGCTGTATGACTTTGTTTTTTACCTAGTCTCCTGCTACACATGTTTTTTGAGTCAGGGTGTCTCCAGACTCATCACAGCCAGCTCCTGTAAAACCTTTTGGAAAAAAGTCAGATTATCTTAATTTTGTATTTTCTACATTTGAACTATCGAATCCAAATGGATTTTCTGAAGTGGTGCCCGCTTTTTCTATTTTTGCTGTTACTGAGAGTGAGCTGTTTTGTAATTGTTAATCCCATGGTTTAGAATCTGAAATAAGTGTTCTAGCTGCCTGTTTTGAAATTACAAGTTGGTTTTAAGCAAAGGAAAAATGCAACAGAAATAACAATTACATTAAGCCTGGCTGAGCTGCAAGAACTTGAAAGGCAGGTTTCTTCCCAGAAGGAGGACACTTCCCCACAGCTGAAACTCACAGGGAGGTGCCAATTGCTGGGCAGCCAGAACGAGACAATGGACTTCCTCCAGCTCAAAGGAGTGCCAAGTGTGAAGGGTCGTAAATGGCCGGGGCCCAGGAGGAAATGGGAGGAGACTGCTACAGGGCTGCAGAGAGGCAGAATGAGGCAGAGACAAACAACCATTTGTGGCTGGACATTCACAAAGAACATTTTGTTTAAATACATATAACTTACCACTTAAAATTATTAAAAATACCAAAATAACATATTTGTGAATCTAAATTCTGGCTGCACAGTTTTAAAGGCGCCAGCACTCTGTGACATGTTCTAGGAAGAAACATCGGAAAAAGTGATATTACACAAAATGTATTTTTGATAGAAGCATGAAACTTCATACACGTATGCCCATGTTCAATGGGCACATTTGTACACATCTTCTGATAAACTGGAAATTGGCTTCCTGATCAAAAAAAGGGCGGAATTCGGTGAAAAGCAGACACAAGATCCTACAGCGACAGGGTTTTGCAGAGCACCTGCTACTCAAAATATGTAATCTATATAAATTATTGTTATAGAGGTTGCACACATGGAAATATATATTGTACCAAAAGTAAATTTGGTGTTCAAGAGGCTAGGGGTGGACTCTAGACCTTGTAAACCCACATCATCATGGTGACACACTGTTTTTCTCCTCCTGTCAAGGAAGAGAGGAGACCCTGAGCAATCCCTGGAAAAGGGGCGCACTTAGGATAAACCAGCACCCACACCCCTTTATCATAAGCATAAATAGAGACAGCTGAGGACTTAGAAAGACACACAGATTCACCCGCTAACCATGTGCTGGCGGAGCATCCATCTTCCTTGCTCCAGACTCCAGAAACTTGGAAAGCAGAAAGGCCCATTCCATTAGCTGAACCATTTCCAGCTAGGCCTTATTTCCAGAACTAGAATTCTACCACCAAAGGGGAACATTAAACAGACAGCCGGGTTGTGCTGTACTGCTGCCTGCTAAAAGAATTGTCATCAGAACCAAAAGATCCAATCCAGCTGTGCCGTGCTGTGACCAGAGCCATTGCAGACCCGATCCAGTCCTGTGCCGTGCTGGGACTGACCCAGTCCAGTCCGATGTGCGCAGCTGTCTATCCCAGAACCAGGTTCCCTTTCCTGACCAGAAATCTTGATGGACCAGAATCCTGACGGTTCTGTGTAAAAATATATCTAGTGAGTATCTATAGATAGGACTGTGTCACTAGCATATGTACTGTCCATAGTTAATCCCTATCTTAAACCCATCCTCTCTTGTATTCAGAACCGGTAGGGTCAGGAGTATTTTTGAATTGTCAGAACTTTTCTTGCGCTAAGTTTCTCTCATTTGTTTTCTAAAATCATAAGTTATTAGTGTTGTGAGTAAATAAATTGAATCCCAGAAAGAAAGCGAGTATCCACCATGTGAAGGGTCCCTGGCCAGGACTGTGGAGATTCATGTGTGGAATTCTCTTTTTCTATAGTCATAATCTAGTGTACGAAATCCTTTTTGTCTTTTAAAAGTGCATTCCCGTTTTTTCCATTCTTCCGCCTATCCGAAAAAAACGACATCCACTAAAATGTCCATAACTTCCTCAGTTTTTATGCTAGGAACAAAATGTCAACTTCTGCTTGTAGCTAACATCCTCAGCTTTCATGAGAACCTAAAACTGCATTACCGCGTGCTGAAAGGTTTGCCACAAATTTTCATTTAGGGAAATTTTGACACGTGGTAAACAGCTTTTGTTTGCTTCCAACCTTAATTGTAAGCTTTCACATTGTTCCTTGGTATCAAATCATTGCTAGTGTTTATGTGCAACCATCCAAAGCGGCTCCTATAAGAATTTAAACAATTTCAGCAATGTAAACCATATTTAGTGTTGTTGCACAATCCATTCTCTAGATAACTTTTTACAGCGTGCCCATCAATTCTGTTTCTCTATTGTGTTGCTGGGGGGAATTGGGATTGTTATTTTGTTTGAATTCTGCCATTCCTGCAACCTGTTATCTCCTCCTATCTCTTTACATTGCCTATTGGGGGGCTGAGAGGTGTCCAAGGGGAACTAGTAACCACACTGCCATTTGATTTGAACACACACACAAAAGTATTATTTCTGTGCAGAATTGTTTTGCTCACTATTACTCCTTGTGCATTAAAGAGATTGCTTAGTGTTACATCACCCCATTGGTGATTATTGTATACCCATTAAGACATAGTGTGATTGAATTGTGAATACATAAATAAATATTTTAACTTTGCAAACCAGCCTTATTCCTGGTTCAGTGTGACCAGGGGGGTTCCAAGAGAGGGGCGTGATATGAGTGGTACATCGTTCAGAATAAAATAACTTTTAGACACAAATAAATAAGGATTTCAGTTGTGCATTACACGCTAGGCGTTGATTTAGGTGAAGTGCCGGATTGAAATCCCTTACAAGAGTAAAGAAATGAACCCACCAACTGGCCCAAAATGCACATTATCTTTGCCCCTTGAGGAAAAGGAGGGAAGATTTTATGCCCCGGTCCAAATACAAGGGCAATATACATTTTTGGCACTGGTGGACACTGGATCCCAAGCCACCCTTCTGTTAAAAAGGACCTTTGATCAGCTGAATTCAGGAAGGGGGAGAGATACCAGATCCCTCTCACCCCTCTTCCTGGACAAGTTCAGAACTTCAATGGGAATTAAATTCCTGTCGAGGGGACTGCAGATTTGGAAATTAAAATTGGGCGACACACAATGAAGCACCCGGTCCTAGTTGTGCTGCTAGAGGGAACCCCCTGTCTATTATAGAATGACATCCTCCATAGGCTGTCTCCTCTAATAGATTGTTTGAATAAGGTACTCTGGACCCAGACTCACAGGCCAATTAAATTAAAACAAAGCATCAACCATGTTAGTCTATATGGCACATGCCACATGGTTAAACAAAAACTGAACCAAATTAAGTTCTACCTCCAAAACAATGACATACCCGACGTCACCACCATAGCGGTGGGACAACAAACTGGTGATGGGAACTCCTCTCCATTTCTGCAAATCAGCCTCTCTTCCAGTCTCAAGTGGCATTCCACCCTGGAAGGGGATACATTGAAATTTTTTACTAATGTACAATCAGAAAATCCCAAGTCCATAGTAAAAATTGAAATCAAACCAGCACAAAACTTAGCTGGCATTCTGAAGAAGGGTGAACAGCTCTTCCTCCTGATTCAGTTAAATGACGGGAAGGAGTCTGTCCTCGCCCGAGTTGACTTGAATAGCGAAGAAAACTTCATCAGCGAAGTATTATTCAAAAGACTCCCAAAAGACCAGACCCTATCCGCTGTACAGTCAGTGCAGCAATGGGTATGGGGCCTGGAAACACCCCGCTCCAAACATCGTCTGCTTAGCAGTTGCATGATCAAAATTTCTATGGATGACAAAGGCATAGTACATATTTGTTGGGTTGTGCGAGGTGTTCCTTGCGCCTTTTATATGAGCAGTCACCTCCTCAACCAACTCGAGATTAATTTGGACCCCAGTTATTGCCAAGCCCGGTCACAACTGGAGAGTAAATCTCAGGGTCCTGGCAGACGTAAAGAAAGCCTTCCGGTCAGCACTAGTGCTACGGTAGGAAATGGAATCTCAGAAATGCAGGAAAGGTCACCATCCCAGGCCTCACCAACAGAAGCCACCTTCCCAGAGGTAACTAACTTGCTGGCTGAAAGACAAGTTGATCCCCCTCCACCAGTTACAGAGTTGCCATCCCAGGCCTACTTTGCAGCAAATAGAAGAGCCTACCGGAAACGCAGAGGGGGAAAATACGGAGACCTAAAAATTATTATTAAATGTTCATTGAGTACATACAAAGAAAGAGTGTTAAGACCATTCTTGAATATAGGCGGGGAATATTGTAAATTCTATTCAATGCATGCATCCGCCCCACTACACCCCTGGGGGAACAGTAGTGGGGAAATTTCCATAACCGTGCTATGTTCTGTTTTCTTGTACTGGAACTAAAAACCACCTAATCACCAAGGACGACTCCTCGGGGACAAGGAGGAAAAACCCAAGAGCCCGGAGTGTCACTCCACACTTCCAACCAGAACCTTAAGGAGAGCGTGTCGCATCCATCGCTGACAGGTGAAGCAACCAACCAGATTTCTTCACATGGACCGAAGGAAAAATAATCCCACGTGCCCGACTCCCTCATGACTGGACATCACGCTGGAGTCGGGTGGATGTGTGGAATGCACCCTACTACACCCCTTTGCCAATGGGGAAAGAAAACTGCCAAAAATGGAGGCATTAACCCACGTGGCCGACAAATCTGCAAAACTGTGCATGGTTCATAAACCAAAAAAGAGCTGCACACCCTGCCACACACAGGCAAAGTTGATGACAAAGCAAGAACTCCCTGCAAGAGAATACCAGGGGGTGGTGTTACCTGTCACATGAATCAAGGCCACAAAAGTGGGCTAAAATCCAAAAATGCTCTTAAATACAGCATCCTAATCAATGGCAACCTTCAAAGTGCTGTTTTGGTGCTAAATTCAGTAATTTTCCAAGTGAATTAATGAAAGGAAAAGTGTGCTGAAACCATAGATTCTCCAGGCAGTCAGAGGAACACCAGGCCTCACTGACAGTTGCATCAGAAAATTAGCTGTCAAACCCAGTTAAAAGTGTTCTTTTTCCTGAAGATATTGCAAAATGTGCCTATTTAAAGCATGTTTGTGAAGAGATAATTCTTTTAATATGTTCAAATCCCTTATAAACTGTGCTTATATTTTATATGTGTAAAATGAAAAGACTTTAGGGGCCGATTCATGGAACAAACATGCGCCGAAAATCTTGGCGCAAGCTGGCTCAAGCTGGCGCAAGCGTGAAAAAACAGGCGCACGCATACGCGTGTGATTCATGGAAGTCCCTGCGCGTGTTTCCCTCGGGATGTGCACCAAACACGTGCGTGGCGCACACAGGCGCACACGTCATTGCAACATCCCGAACGCAGAGCGCGACGCACCCAGGGAAAGCGCACAACATCGGCGCACACACCAAAAAGGGGGCAGGACACGGGGCGAAACACGCGGAATAGGGAACAACACGTGTAAAAGAAGGCGTAACTAGGGAAGTACTGCAGGGAAATACACAGAACGCCCACGCGCACTCGAACAACACGTATTCATGGAATCGAATACGGGAAACCCGCGCACGCTAAAAGACACGCATAGGCGTCAACACGTCCGCCACACGAAGGCACACGAAGGCAGGCGGAAGCGTCCCTGCGCACAGTATAAAAGTGCGCGCAAACAACAAACACGTATATCCAGCTACGATGAATGCCCCATTTGTCGCAGCACTGATCGTGGGACACCGCAGGAGGAGGAGAATAGCCAGGGCCTGCATTTTTTTTCCCAGCCTAGCCTTTTTGGGATGCCTGACGACCAGGTCTATGGCAGGTTTCCACCCTGTATCATCCTAGACCTGGTCAGGGAGTGGGAAGATGACCTTACATCACCCACCCTGTGCTCCCAAGCATTGAGCCGCTTGGAGCCCCTTGGAGAAGGTGCTCAATGTCCTGCATTTTTTGGCCACTGGGTCATTTCAGCGGACAACTGCCATAGTGGGGGGGTCTCACAGGCCACGCAGTCACGCTGCCAATGCCAGGTGTTGGCAATCATCACTGTGCCCCTCAGTCCGCAGGCACATGTACATGCCCAGAACACCCGCAGAAAGGCAGGCCGTGGTCCAGGACTTTTACAGGGTGGCACACTTCCCCAAATTGCTCAGTGCCATAGATTGCACCCATGTGGCCATACGTCCACCTAGGGCCACCGAGCACATCCATCGAAACCACATCACTGGCATTCCATCAACGTGCAGGTGGTATGCGATGCAAAGGGAATCATCACCTCTGTCTATGCAAACTACCCTGGCTCTACCCATGACAGTTTCATATACAGAATGTCCACCCTGAGCCGAGTCCTGGAAGCTGGGCAGCATGGCGACACATGGCTCCTAGGTGAGTACAAATGCCTGTGCACATGCATGCATGTCACACACAGCCAAATACACAACCCCCAATAATCACAACCATTATCACCTCCCCAGGGGACAGTGCTTACCCTCTGAGCAACCACATAATGACGCCAATCGAGAACCCCACCACACCACCCCAGGTAAGATACAACGCTGCCCATATTACAACCAGGGGCATATTGGAGTGCACATTCGGAGTGCTCAAGTCACGCTTCCGCTCCCTTGACCGCTCTGGTGGCCAGCTACTATATGCACCCCCAGTAGTGTGCAGGATCATTGTGGCAGCATGTGTCCTGCACAATGTTGCAACACAGTGGGACGTACCAGTGGACATGGTGGTGCCCCCACATCCCCAACCACAGGCACAGGCGCTGCCCATGGGTGGGGAAAGGGCATGTGGCGAGGCAGCCCGGACCCAGCTTGTGGCCACATTTTTCACCTAAACTCCGACCCCTGCGGAGGGCACACAGGCCTGGCACATACCAGGTGACAATCGATGATGACATAGAGACAGTCAGCTGTTACAACTTTACCACCCTGAGAATGTTGCCATTGAAGTGCTACATTGTGTGCATCTTTAGCTACTTAAACATAACCAATCCTGTGTGACCAAAAGGAACACATACAAGGTGTGTATCACACCCCCCCGCAAAACAGGACATCACAATCCCTGGTATGTCACCCAATCCCTCCCAAACCACATCACCCTTCTCTGCCACACCATGACATGACCAATAAGATACAAAGTGGCATGTCATAAATGAAAACTGTCCCGAGACAATGATGCCTGACATGGAATCAGATGAAATGACTGACCAACAACCTCGAACACACACAAAGTCAGACACAAATGCTTTCCACCAGTCGTAGCATGAACGCAACACTGAATGCCTGTTCACATGCACATTGGGCATGGCAAAATCCGGACTCCCGAACCTGTGTGCTGTGTGTGTCTCCTGCAACACACTGCTCAGCACACAGCACATTGAGCAGTCATTGTGTTGCAGATACACCTTGGGCATCACATAAAATTGACAAATCAAATCAATAACCAAATGACACATGTACAGGATACCCAAATGGTAATAGATCATGTGCTGCAGGGACACAGCGGGCCTGAGAATGCAATCTGTGTGCACCTGTGGCCATGGAAGGGTGGTTGTACGTGTGGTGGATCATTGTGCAACTGTGTGTGTCATTAGGGACATGCACTCAACATATGCATGTGAAATCAAGTGACCCTCAGTGTCCTGTACACATCGCATGTGAACATTGCCCATGTGAACACCCCAGCATGTCAAACCACACCAATCCCCTGACACCAGAAAAGTAAAGACAACACAGGAACAGGCATTGACCACCACAACACATCATGTACATAGTACCCCACAGTTACAATGTCAGAGTGCCCAAAACACTGTAGCCCAAGCCAACTGTCCAACAAAAAAAGTCCCTCCCTCATTTACACATCACTGTGACCTTCTGAACAACTGTGTCTGGGGTTTGTAGCCTTCTTCATTCAAGTCTACCTGGCTACAGGATCACCCTACCCCTTGGTCTCCATGTTCCAGCTTGCGTGTAAATAGGGTCCAGAACCCTTAGAGGCCACCTTGCCTGGTAAAAATACCAAATCGCAGAGAACTCCAAGTAGCCAAACCCACAAACCAGGGAAAATGCCTGTAGGCACCAAAAACCCCCGGAAGAGTCTCCAGTAGATGGCTTGAAGTAGCAGGAAATGTCAAAGCACATGTACAAGCACAATGATAGAACAACCAAGGTAGCACAGTTGAACAATGGACCAACAGGATGGGTACCATTTACCGTACATAACATAAAATGAGCATGCAACAACTGATGGGTAGTGTCACAGCTCCGGTGTCCAGGTGCAGGAGTGGCACGAACCAACCACCCCTCTGTGGTCTGGGTGTCTGCAAGGTCAAACTTACACAGGCCTCTGAGACCCCGGCGGGGAAGGAGGGTCAGGGATATGTTGTTTGGACAGGCATTGGTATTCAGGATAACCGGAAAGAGGGGCAGGAGAGGGGAGGTGGATTTGCAAGGGAAAGTAGGCAAAATACAACTATTCACAAAAACACATACTCAATTTGAGAAAACATGTTCATCATGCACATTGTACCAAATGAGTCAAATGCAAGCCAAAGACAGACTTATCTCTGGGGTGAGTGCTGGCCTCCTGCCTGCGCACTCTCAGGTCCGATAACAGGAGCAGTGCAATGCTGCAAAGAGAGCTTGAGTTACTAATCTGAATGTGTGTTCACAACACACACACACAACACCATCCATGCCCCAAAGTGACTTCTCCACCAACTAACACCCCTCTAGCTGCTTTGTACCCATACGTTAGCTTGGCCCCCTGATGGTTCATACACTTTCAATGCAGTAAGGCAGGCACATGTGGGCATGCGGGAAATGGAAAACCAATGCGTCAACAATCACACATGATACAATGGTCCCTGTGTGAGCTGCCAGACGCGTATAGCGAGGTGCAACTTCAGTACAAGTTGTGTTCTGGCAGCCGCAGATTTCAATAGGTAGTGCACGTGGCAATTTGCACATGCAAATGACATGCACTGCCCACGAGTCTGTGTCTCACTGGGTGTCCCTGTGCGCTGTATCAGTTTCTGGCTAGGAACGCTACTGCCCTAATAACCCTTCTTCAATGGAGCAGGGGGACTTGAGGATATGTTCGATGGCCCCTGCGTGTGCCCCTGACAACCTGTAAAGCCACCTGGCATTTTGCCCTCAACGCATGTCAGCTGTACTGTGCGCTTCTCCAACAATGCCTGGCAAAGCTCCCCAGCACTGGTGCTACTTAGCATGCATGTGCAAGTGGCCTGGTGGAAGGTTGGCTGCAGTGTGGCCCCTTGTGCTGCTCACCTTTCCTGGAGCTCCTGGAAACACGTCTGCTTCTGTCGGATGTCTGAGCACAAGCCCTGTGCTTCTGCTTGCACACACATCCACACGTCTGCACCACCGAACGTGGGCAGTTTTCTGGATTACACGTCCCTGTGTCTGCTGGCAAAGGTAGTCTGGAGACTCATCTTCCTGAAGAAAGGGCATAACACAAATTAATAAGGCTGGAAAGTTCTATGTGTGTGTCTTCATGCTGTTGTCACTGGGCCAGGTTACAGACCTACATCCAAACTCCTACCACCATCAGTGCCACTTTGACAGGCCAAGGGTGCAGGCTACTGTGTACAGCATGAAGTGCATCAAGCACATATAGAGGCAAGGAAATAACATACATCACAATCCACATCAATTAATGGAGACATCAATCACATACTCACCCAAATTGATTACAGACATGGGGTGGATAAAACACAACCAACCCCCACTAGGGATGTTAACACAAATAGTACAGCATCAGACAGGCCACAGTTATGAAGAAAGTCCAAAGCCCTTGTGTAAAGTTTTGTTACACCAAACCATCCTAGCAAGCCCATGGATAAGGGAAGGAGGAGTGGCCTATGTGAGTCAGGACCCCAAGCTGCAAACACATACACGAGACAAGCTTGAAGGGCCCAGCTGGAACATACAGTAGATGCTTTCAAAAGCCACAAAGCACCACACCGTCACATGAATACACAATAGACAAACAATATTACACTATATTAACTAATTAAACTAACAATGAACAACCTACTTAACCTAATTAAAATAACTATCAAATAGTTAATATTAACTAACTAAACTAAAAGGAAAAATAAAAAATGGCCACATACGACCCATGGGGGGAAGGCACCCAGGAGGGGGGAGGTACAGGGTGCACCTCAACACCCACATGCGATGATGTTGAGACAAAAAAAAACCTCCATGGGCTCAACGCCTGCACGCCACGACCTGTGTGGGAGATATCTCGTTGTCCGAGTCTGGCTCATCCTGAAAAGGAGGACGTGGCACAGGAGCCTGACCACGACTAGCCGCAGCTTGCCCCTCGTCGGCAGCAAGTCTGCCGGATGGGTGAGCCTGGTTCTGTGCGGCGATGACACGTAGGTCTGCATGCAGAACCTCCTGTGATACGCGTGCTTCCTCTTGCAAGGTACCACGTGTAACACAGAGTTCTTCCTGCAAGGCCTGGCTGGACAACTGATGCACCTCCCGGCAAGCACGTAGCTCAGTCAAGATGGTGCGCTCAAGCTGCGCAAACCTCTCCTCTGCCCGCTCCCTCTGGGTCATCATGAGCACACCCAGAGTAGATCTGAGGGAAGCATACTCAACCTACATGGCCTCCACGTGTGCCTCTGCGTGAGCAGCAATTGCTTCACGCAGAGACAACATTTCAGCCTGGCGTGCCCTGTCTGAGGCCGCCATGCCCAGCCTGAGCGAGTGGGCTGTGAACTGCGCCGCCTGCTGCTGGAGAAGCACCTGCCTAGCAGGGGGGAGCACGGATTGGGCCACATGTTCCATGCTCACAGCGATGTTATCAAGTGCTGCCCCCTGCTGTTCTGAATTGGCAGTCATGTCTTGCTCCCACTCAGTATACCTCGGTGGCGCGCAGCCACCGCATTGCTGGGCTTGACACCTGTGGGACCCAAGGACCGGCCGTCCTCGTTGGGTTGGCACCGCCTGTGGCCGCACGACTACATGCCCCCGTCGACGTGATGTCCCGGGCACATCAGCGACTTGTGTGGAGGGTGACCCTGCGTCCTGATCCACCACAGGTGGAGGTCCCATCACTGTCTGGCCCCTCAGTGCAGGTGTCGCAGACAGAGGAGTGTCCACATCAGAATCATTCACCCCTGACGTATGGACCTGATGCACATCCAACTCGACATGGACGTCAGAGTGGTCATCTGGGCTGGACTCATTGCCAGCCAAAGACATGATGGACTGTAGCACATGTGGTTTCGAGTGGTTTACCACCCCACGACCCCCACTTGTGCTCGGTTGCTGTTGTGATAACAACCCTTTGACTGGCATGACAACACCATCCTCTGGCTCCATTGCGTCCTCATCTGAAAAGTGGAGAGAAAGAAACATTAGTATACATGTCAGAAGCACATAACACACACACACATAGACATCACACAGACAGCCAACACATGAAGCAGACATGTCACACACAAAAGAGAACCTGCCATGCATGCCTGGTCAATTTGACATTGCATCAGTGAGTAGGCATGTAGAACGGTGTTACACGGCTCAGAAGTGGGTTGATGCAGTGCAGAACATGTGTACGTTACTCACTATCTACATGAACAAGTACTTCATGATGTGTATCAAAAAACGTGAAGCCAGTGCAAGGGCAAGTTCAGGCATCACGTGCAATGTGCATGCAATGGGTTGCATGGCTACAAGCAACCCCCCCTTAGTGAAAATGCAGGGCTGCCTTGCATGGTAGCAAAAGGGTGACCAGAGACCTGTGTATTGGCAGACAGTGTTGACTAGCATCAATGGCATCATCTGAGTCAACTGACAACAAAGCAGATGATTATGGGACAGTAAGCAGGACACATGACGAACCCTCAGTAGTACACCCATGTGTGCAGAAGCCACTACACCAGTTGGACAGAGTCAGTGGGCCTGAAACAGGGGGAGGACTGTGCCCCACACAGACTGTGACACCCTAAACATGTGTGTGATGCAGGACTGGGCCAGAGTGGGTATGGGATGGCTGAAGAAATGTCATGAAATGTTGATTATCCTGGACACGTACTACAATTATCATCCAGTCAAGGATACATAGGGGCATGCATGGAATGCACATGGAGCATGAATGGGCACTCATGTCCCTGAGGACCATCTGCCATCTGCACAGTCCAAGTGAGACACCCTGCATGAAGGGCAGAGGATGTACCCCACTGCATGTGTCTGGCAGGTTGGCTGGTGGAAGTTAGCATGTACACAGGAGGCTTGAACAGGCCATTGCAGTATGCTAAGATGATGCACACCAGTGAAATGGTGTAATTGGAGTGCAGGGGGGGGTGGAGGGGTAGGGGGGCATGCCTACGTGGAGTACCCGCATGCAGGCAGAGGACACATGCACGTCAGTCATGCAATGACATAGTCCCAGTGCTAAGAGGAAAGACACCCCTGGCTACATGCAGAAGGGCCAGTGAACTGGAACATGGACCGGAGGGGCATCTGGGTGACTGGCATGTGAGTAGGGTGCAAGTGTGGTGATGCGGACAGTCCCCATCTGCTCTACATGTCCACCACCCTGCACAGCAAGCATGCATCAGTGAAGCATTGCATGACTAGCACATGAGAACCATGTACACATAGCATGTAGTGGCAGTCAAGCACAACACATCACACAGGCAAACCACACATGGGCTGGACATACACATAACAATACTCACTGGACGGGGCATCAAAGTCCTACATCTCTCCCACTCCTTTGATTGATTCTGCTGGTATGAACTCTGCAACGAGTGACTCGTGCGGAGTGAGGTCATCCTCCTCAGGTGGTGGCCCACCGCCAGTCACCAGAGTCATGCTGTAATTAGAGGCATGCTTGGCCTTAGCGCTGTGTTTGAGGTCATCCCAACGCTTCTTGCACTCGGCACCTGTGCGCACCTCATGGCCGAATGCACTCACATTATCCGCGACATGCTTCCAGTGGGCAGTCGTAGTTTGACAATTCGGCCCCACTAGCATGTCACGCCTGTGGGCCCGCACGTAGTCCACAAGGGAGTCCAGTTCCTGCGCACAGAAAGGCTTCTTCCTTGACGTGCAGGAGGCCGTGGCTGTGTCTGGGGTCCCAGCCTGTGCTGCAGATGCAACCTTCCTCCTCTTGGATAGTGGCGCGGACCCTGGCTGGCGAATGCCGCCCTGATCAGTATGGCCAGTGGCAAAGGTGGATTGAACCAAGGGAGTGGCAGGTGGAAGGACGACCGAAGGCCTGACTTGCGTCAGTGGCTGCTGGGTGCCCTTGAATGGACCCTGCACAGCAACACACGCTGTGCCAGGGTCATTGACGCGACTGTCCTGGTTGGTATACTCACAACCACGGTGTTGTTGGCTGCATCTGCCCCTGCACTTGCCAACAGCCGGCTGGTCGGGGCAGCAGATGACATTACTGCCCCAGGGACGCGTGTCTCGGTCAGGGCAGCCCTGCGTGCACCTACAGTGTTCCTCCTCACCTGCTGGAAATCTTCCATGGACTCTTCAAGTGCCAACGCAGCATGCGCTGGCAGACACTGAGCCTGTGTGGTGGTGTCCACAGCTGCACCTGCAGCTACCACTACCTATGGCCCCGTGGCAGTCGATGAAACGGACTGCCGGGTCACATGGGTGCCAGTGCCAGATGCAGAAGCTGCATCTCCCGGAAACACAGGGGGTGGTGGCATGACTGCACCGACACATGGTACAGCATTGTGCCGAAGTGACGCACCGCTGCCTCTTCCCACTCTGCGGCCACCCTGGTCACCCTGGAGTCCCCTACTCCCTGGTCACCCCGGCCACGTCCCTGACCATGCCCACCACGAGGAGTACACCCAGCTGAGGCACCCCTCACATTTGGTGGCCTCCCAACCATGGCACAGATGGAGTAGTGCCGGCACAGATGGAGAAGTGCCAATGGGTGGTGTACACGACAATTGTCCTGGGCAATTGGTGTGAAGGGGGTGGGATACAAGATGTTAAAAGCACCCCTGCACCTGCAAGGCTGTATGTGACCCCGGTGATGAAGTGAAGGGTCACGCAACGCTCAGGCACCCAAAAACCGCAGTAAAACTGTGCATGCAACCCCAGTAACTCACGTGTGTGGAATTAACCTCCCGCAGTACGCGGTGGCACCCAGGGACACAAAAAACACGTATGCGTGGGACACGCAGGCTACTATGACCTCGAAAATGGGTACGCGATACACAGGGGCACCCGCAGTGGGAAAAATAGCATGCTCGACTCACCGTCAGACTAGCATGATAATGAAAAACAATGGTAGCCAATACCCCCGCCAAAAGAAGAGATACGTCCTTGATCCGATGTGAAGTTGTGTTGGTGCGCAAAACAAAAACGAAGTAGCAACACACACGTCGGTCTCCACGAAAGGCACGTACAGCAAACTGCTGGCCCTGCTCACCTTTAACCTGTGCTGAGGGAAACGCCCACGCGCGTCACACGCGCTTAGGCCCTTTCCTCGGTCTACACGCATTAACACACGAATGTGCTGTTTTTTCACGTGCTGAATCACTATGCACCCGTCACGAGGGAAACGCCTGCGTGCATAACGTTACAGACGCGCTTACGTGTTAAGGGCCTTTCATCAAATTACACGCTGATGTGCACTTTTTTCACGTGCCAAATCACTCCGTATCAAGCTGGCCACGCAACAACACACGGAAGACCACGCTCCTCCCCAAAAGGCCATTTTCCTGCCCCCCAGAGCCCTGAGCATGCTCTCATCTGCTGCTGCCTACCTGCTGCCCACGTGCTCTGCTATTTGGTGCCTGCACGTCAGCCATCTGCAGGGGTCCAGTTGCTGTGTCCACCTCTGCTGGAAAAGAAGGCTCCCGACTGGGATACCATCGTTCCACAGCCCAGCCCCAGGACCCAGTTGTCCACACACACCTGCCTCGGGGGTCGCCATGTCAGGGCAAACACCATCCAAAACCACTGGCGACCCCCAGCCAGAGAGGCAGAGGGCTATCAGCTTCAGCGATAAGGAAGTTAGTATCCTGGTGGAGCAAGTTCTGGGGCATTATGATGCCCTCTTCACACCATTGCCCACCGACAAGGAAGGATGGAGGAAGATCTGGACGGACATAGTGGGTGCCATCAACGCGGAGGGGGTGGCACCCCAAGTCCTAAGACACAACCAGAAGCGCTGGGAGGACTACAAGTACAGGACCCTCAGGAAGGCCCAGCGCCTCTTAGAGGCAGAGGATGCAGTGGGGCACTGGGGCCAGCTTACCAACTAGCAGATGAGGGTCCTGGAGCACATTTGCCCAGTGCTTCGCCACCAGATCCTCAGGATGCATGCCCGCCTGGAGTCGAGCGGTAAGTGGCCATGCATTGCTGTGTGAAACAGGGCATGTTGCAGTGTGCTGGTAGTCAGGTACTTGCCTATATGTTTGACATAGGCCATGTATGGATGAGTGTGCGCAGGGACATCATGGTAATGCATGTGAGACCAGTCATGCGTGAACCACATGGATGGTGCATGTGTTCCAATGCAACATGGGGAGCAGCATGCAGAATGCACACATGAATGCATGCCTATCTCTGTTCTTGGACATGGATGGGGTGTGAGAGATGGGTGCTGCTCTCATATACATGTATGGTGTACATGTCTGTGTGTCTGAGTAGCATGTGTGTGACTTTGAAACGCCATGGATGCATGACACATGTCCGTGATGATGTGTTGATTCACTGATGCAGTCTAGTCATCCTTGTATCCACTAGGTCTGTGGTGTATGAGCCCTGATGCATGACCCTCCGGTGATGTGTGTGCATGGGATCAGTATGAGCCATGATGCATGTGAGTTTGAAGCCAACATTTATGTCAATAGAGGCCCTTGTACATGGATGCTGATGTTGATTACATGCGCCGTGCCTGTTTCTGCATGTGTGTTGCCTGCATTAACCCATGTGTTGTGGAGGGAAAGGATGAAAGTGACGTTTGACAGTGCCACTCGTGTTATTGCTTCCTGTCTAGGGGACAATTGTACAGTACCCTGATGCTTGTGTTGTATGTCTCCCTCTATGCAGCGTCGAGTGAAGAAGAGGGCGGAGACGATGCTGTGGAGCAAAGTGGCGGGGATGCCTCCACCGGGCAGCGACGCAAGGCTCAGCCACCCTCCCAGGAATTGCCATCATCCGGGAGCGAGGGGACTGGTGCTGTGTCTGCCACTACGGCTGTAGCGGAATGGCCGGGTGAGCCCTCACAGGGGCTTGCAATGGCGGAAGACGGTGCAGAGCCATCCAGGTTGGTGGTCTCCACAGAGGAGGAGGAGGCCGCTACTGAGCCGCACATGGGGCCTGGTGGGGGTAGTACCACTGGTGCAAGTGGTGCAGTCTAGGGCCAGGGGCAGGAGGCAGCATAGGTCGTAGCGGAGGGGCCTGTGCATGTCACTGTCCCTGACCCTGTGACTGCACCACCATGCACCAGCAGGGATGCCCCGTCCCAGGCCCGTCCGCAGGTAGGGGGGAGGCCCACATCATCTGGCACTCCACTACCTGTGGACGATGAGACCCATGACCGTATGGGGTCCTTCCTGATTCGTGTCGCATTGCGCACGTGTGTCATTCGTGATGACGTGCGTGCTTCCTGGGGGGACCACGCATGCCATCACGAAGAGCTGCGTGGCAACGTGGTACAGTTGGGAGGGGCCCTGGTCGGAGGATTCCTACATGTGTCGAGCACTCTGGCTGCCCTCTCCTCCTCTGTGGAGACTATGCACCAGTCGTTCTCCCTACCAGATTCCACCAGGGCCCCCTGTGGACCTGGCCCGACCAACACAGCCAACTTGGTGGAGATCACATCCCTGCCACAGTCGGAGTCGGAGGTCCAGCAGGGGTGGACACCCCACCAACTGGAGACCAGCAGATGGAGGATATGCCGGCATCATCGGGCAGGGCACATGGACAGCAGAAGCAGGCTCAAGGTGGGAGCGATGATGGCTCGGGGCCATCAACATCAGAGGGGCAGGCATCGACCAGAGGGCAGGAGGACCCTGGAATGGGAATGTCTTCCGTGTGGCAGCGGTTGGGCCAGCGGATAGATGCGGAGCGGCGGTGGGCGGAAGAGGCACGGCTCACCATGGTCAGGGCAGAGTTCTCCTTGCGCAGGGCATTGAGGCGGGCTGAGTGCCTCGAGGTAACTCGCAGGGATTTGGAACAGGCCATGACTGCATCCCTGCGAGACCCGGACATCACAGATTGAGTCGTAGGACTTGCTCGCCGCCATTGTATATAGTTAGTTAGTGTTAGGTTTCCTTTCTGTTTTTATTTCTCTTGGGGTGCTTGGACAATGCCCCACCTTTTTGTATACAGTTCTTCATTAGGTAGTGATTTTTGTAGGTTTCATTTCAATGGTTAGGATTATGGACCCTGGATTTGTACTTTGTAAATAGTTCTTCACTGGATTTCACTTCTTATTTTTTGATTTTTCCATGGAGCAATGGTTTTAACTTCTTTTTTCACTTTGGATTTGTTTTGCCGGACTGACACTTTGGTCACGTCCTTTGGATTGATTTAGATTCTGCTCTCCTACATTTTTATTTTTTATTTTGGACATGCAGCTTGTTAAGTATTATTTGCATTCTTGTGTGTTTCATTTCATTCCCTTGCTTTTGTGTTTAATACATTTTTATTTACTACTTCAATGTGTGGCATTCTCTCTTTGGTTTCATGCATGTCACAATGTGTGTTTTCTCAATCACATGCACCCATTGTGTGGGTGTGACGGAAATATGTTGATATGCATACTTGCCATTTGGAATGTATCATGTGATGGGGATTTCATTGTTGGGTGGATGTAATACCTGGTTGTGTGTTTGGACTGGGGTGGCGTGGGGTGTGATTTGGGTGGCCATAAGGCCCATGATTGTGGATCGTCATGAGGTGTTGGGGGGGACATGAGTCAGGGCCTGCTGGTAGGTGCCTGTCACTGCTGGATGAGTGAGTGGGTGGGGGGACATGAGTTGGGGCCTGCTGGCAGGTGCCCGTCACCGCTGGGTGGGTGAGTCAGTGGGGGGACATGAGTCGGGGCCTGCTGGCAGTGTCACTGCTGTGTGGGTGAGTGGGTGGGGGGACATGAGTCGGGGCCTGCTGGCAGGTGCCTGTCACTGCTGGGTGGGTGAGTGGGTGGGGGGACATGAGTCCGGGCCTGCTGGCAGGTGCCCGACACTGCTGGGTGGGTGAGTGGGTGGGGGGACATGAGTCGGGGCCTGCTGGCAGGTGCCTGTCACTGCTGGGTGGTTGGGGGTGTAGGGGGACATGTGTCGGTGCTCACTTGCGCTGGCTGGGGGGCATGGCCAGGGTGGATGGGCTGCCTGCGGGGCATGGCCAGGGGTGCAGGGTAGTCCCCTGTGTTGTGGGCTGCCTGCTGGGCCTGGGGAGGGGGGAGAGGGCACACCTGGGAGGACACACACTGCCAATTCGCATTGGGGCACACCGGAATACACGTACCCCTACCGTGGCAGCGAAAACGTGTGTAAAACTCCCCGTGCACCCCCCAAAATACACATACCCCACTCGCCAGGGGTGTTGCTAGGGGGGGGCTAAGGGGGCTATAGCCCCTGATCTTTTGGTTGTAGCCCTGGATAGAATCTCAGGAGCTACAGCCAAAAGACTAGCTAGCCCCCAGTCCCAACAGTTCTGACATCACCTTAGCCCCGGGTCTTTTCCAGGCCTAGCAACTCCCCTGCCACTCGCACAAGGCCTATCACGTGTGATTCTCCCTGCGCACCCCCGAAATACACGTACCCCGCTCGCACAAGGCCTATCACGTGTGATTCTCCCCCCGCACCCCTGAAATACACGTACCCCGCTGGCACAAGGCATATCGCGTGTGATTCTCCCTGCGCACTCCCGAAATACATGTACCCCACTCGCACAAGGCCTATCGCGTGTGATACTTCACACGCACCCCCAAAATACACGTACCTCGCTCGCACAGGGCCTATCGCGTGTGATTCTCCTCGTGCACCGCTCGGAATACACGTACCCCGCTAGCCCAAGCCCTATCGCGTGTGATACTTCACGCGCACCCACGAAATACACGTACCCCGCTCGCACAAGGCCTTTTACGCGTGATACTTCACGCGCACTCCCGAAATACATGTACCCCGCTCGCACAGGGCCTATCGCGTGTGATTCTCCCCGCGCACCCCTCGGAATACACGTACCCCACTAGCCCAAGCCCTATTGCGTGTGATACTTCACACGCACCCCCAAAATACACATACCCCGCTAGCACAAAGCCTATCGCCTGTGATACTTCATGCGCACCTCTGAAATACACATACCCCGCTCGCACAAGGCCTATCGCGTGTGATACTTCACGCACACCCCTGAAATACACGTACCTCACTTGCACAAGGCCTATCGCGTGTGATACTTCACGCGCACCCCCAAAATACACATACCCCACTCACACAAGCCCTATCACATGTGATACTTGACGCGCACCCCCGAAATACACGTACCCCACTCGCACAAGGCCTTTTACGTGTGATACTTCACGCGCACTCCCGAAATACATGTACCCCGCTCGCACAGGGCCTATCGCGTGTGATTCTCCCCACGCACCCCTCGGAATATACGTACCCCACTAGCCCAAGCCCTATTGCATGTGATACTTTACACGCACCCCCAAAATACACATACCCCGCTAGCACAAGGCCTATCGCGTGTGATACTTCATGCACACCCCTGAAATACACATACCCCGCTCGCACAAGGCCTATTGCGTGTGATACTTCACGCGCACCCCCAAAATACACATACCCCACTCACACAAGGCCTATCATGTGTGATACTTCACGCACACCCCTGAAATACACGTACCCCACTCGCACAAGGCCTATCGTGTGTGATACTTCACTGCACCCCGAAATACACGTACCCCGCTCCCCAAGACCTATTGCGTGTGATTCTCCCCGTGCACCCCTCGGAATACACGTACCCCGCTAGCCCAAGCCCTATCGCGTGTGATACTTCACGCACACCCCCAAAATACACGTACCCTGCTAGCACAAGGCCTATCACGTGTGATACTTTACGCGCACCACCAAAATACACGTACCCCGCTCGCACAAGGCCTATCGCATGTGATTCTCCCCGCGCACCTCTCGGAATACACGTACCCTGCTCGCAGAAGGCCTATCGCGTGTGATTCTCCCTGCGCACCCCTTGGAATACACGTACCCTGCTCGCACAACACCTATCACGTGTGAAACTTCCCGCGCACCCCCCAAATGCACTGTCCCAGCCCTATGAACTGGTGCAGGGTTAGCGCGGCCCTTTCCGCTGCATTGGGGATTTCAATGCCTTATCCTTGCGCAAGGGGCGTTCTTGGGGGCGTAACTGGCCCTGCGAGATGTTCTCTGCGCCAGTGCACAAAATGGCTTTGATATTCCATGAATACGCGGAGCGCCAGACTGCTGTTTAGCGCATATGGCTGGCGCACACTGGCGCATGCTAGCTCTCTGCGCTGTTTGCGTGCGCTGCCTCTGCGCTGATATCTATGAATTACCCTGTCAATTTAAAGGAACCCAGTCTGGGGCTAATCAACTATTTAATTCTGATCTTTTAGCCCAGCCTGGGAAAGATTCACATTTCAGCTTGACACTCAATTGCTACAAGAAGGCTAATGGCTGCTTAATGGTTCCCGCATATTGACAACAAGGAGCACAATGAGACTTCATTAGACATTCGTCTTATGGCTGAGCCAAGAACAAAGGACAGGCTCTGCACAGGAGGGCCAGGATGCTTCCCTCTACACCCCACCCTGATCAAAGGGATCTGGCAGCTGTTCTTTGTTAAAAGGAAAAAAAAAACTCTGAACTTCTTGGTGCTTAAATCTGTATTTGTGGTTAAGTTTGAAACTCTTTAACTGTGCAACCTGAAGAGGGAGAAATCTGAAAATTGGTAGACATTCACCTAATTTCAGGCTTGTGATTTGAACACATTGATGAAACCTGTACCATTTAAGGAACCAAAGTTATGAAATAATTCTCATTGTAGCAAAAGATTAATGTGGCAAACCTAAGATTGTATGTACATGATCTACCGATAAGCGCCCAGAGATGTACCGAATTAGAGATTATTAATCAAAACTGTTATGATTAAAATGGATGAAATCCCATAGAATGAGAAAGGCAGCTCTCACAAAGATGGGAATTCGACACCAGGATAAACCATAAAAAATGTAATGCATGTGTCTGATTTTAGTAGAGGGCATAATTGTAAAAATGTGTATTTATGGGAAAGCTAAATTGTGGTCAAGATCAATGTGGGAGTTCCTAAATCCCATCGTAAAGATGACAGCTCTGTTCTGACTGCCAACCAAAACAAAGCATGTGCCAACAGCCACTCACAGCCGTGTGTGTGTGTTTTGAAATTCTGCACACATCATAAACTTAGGTGATGGCATTTGATAGTATAAATATAGGAACTTTACTCCACATAGACACTGCTTCCAGAACCCATCCAGATTTCCACGCAGCACCTTGTTCCAGAACCCTTCATCTTGTAGCTGACTCCAGACTTCTTTGAAGATCCAGATTTCCTTGCAGAATCTAGACTTTAGCATTGCTGAACTCTTGCTAACTAGACCCAATTTCAAACATCCAAAACTTACAAAGAATAGTTCTGATTCAGCTGGGCTTGCTACCATTAAGGATTGCCCGCTGAAACTTGCATGCTGTAATCTACTGTGTCCAGTGACCAGAAGGGCCCATCCGAATCCAATCTGAGGTGCAGTCCAAACTTGACCAGAACCGCACCGCTGATCAAATCTCTCCAGAAGTGCCCTGCTGCGATAGACCTGACCCGATCCAATGACCAGAGCTGACTGTCCATTTTAATTACAAAGGACTGTAAGAATTAATAGGAAGAACAGTGACCCATATTATATCTGCATTGTATTATCCCAATCTCAATCCATCTCATCCTTAAATTCAGAACCCGAGTATTGTTAGAATCCTTCTTGCGCTGATTTTTCTCATTAGTGTTACAAGACCATAACTCCTTAGTGATTTTGAGTAACTAAAGTAAATCCCAGAATGAAATCGAGTGTCCACCATGTGAATGGTTGCGCTGGCCACGTAGCTGTGAAGATTCATGTGTGGCCTCCTCTTTTTCATAGTTATTAATATAGTGTAATAAAACTTATCTGTCATTTTCAAAACCAAATTCCTGTATTTTGAGAAGGGTGTGAAATGATATGAGTGGTATAGCCTTCAGAATATTGAATTTATAGACACAAATAAATAAGGGTTTCATTGCGCACTACATGCTAGACGAGACCTGGGTGTGTGCCTGATTGAAATCCTTAACACACTGCCAAACTCAGAATGAGGCCCAAGATATTTAAATATGTTTAACCAAACTAAGCCTCCTATGGCTCAGTAATAACTTCCTAACAGATAAAAATGTGTTTTACTTGAAGCAATGGCATAGGTTAGGGTTAAAATACTTGGGGCAACGCTGTACAGCGTGTGACAGACTAGTTTGAACTTCATACATGGAAATAGAGTTTACCCAAAAAAGACTTGTGTAACTATTTACAACTCTGTAAATGCTTATACACTGAATTAGGATGACATACTGATAACGTGAAACCTTGTTTTCTTATGCTTTGTTTTAGCCAAATATGCAGGAGCAAGAATAGCTGTCACTATGGCACAATCAGTGTGAGTTTATGGCCCTTTATTGCTGGATGGGATTAGACCAGAATAACCGGACAAACTCAAGAAGATGGCAAGTTGCTGTTTTTTTGACAATTATATAAAACAAGGAGTGTACAAAGAACATCAACGGACGTAACCTAATCCTCTCAGCAATTTCCACAATAAATAGTATTATATACTTCTTTATGCGTCAAAGTGATGTCATACTACATGGCAATAGTGGAAAACCAATCAAGGGTTGGGATTGGTTAAGGGACACATCTAGATATACAATCGTTTAGGGGCTAGGTTTATTAATGGCTGTCCGATATCAGGTGCACAACTTATGCCTACCTCGTCATATGTGTCATTTATGAAAAATCAGTTACACAGTGTGTCATTGGTTCCTTAAGCTATATGTTCCCTTCATTATATGGAGTAATAAAATTGGTTTGGCATGCTTGCACCATGTCTGGAACATTTGGTTCAATTAGCAGCACGTAAGCCAAGACCCAGGTACAAGTAGCTAGGACATGAGGCTGCCCTACCACCCAATTAGCCCAGCATCTCTCATCACCCATGCCTTCTGCCATGAAATCTTCTTTGTACTTGGCCTTAAAGTGCATTCTCGTCCTGGGAGTGCAAAGGGAGTGAGGGCATTCTCTATCATATCTAGAATTCCAAGTTCAAGCTGTATTTCCATCCTTGGCTCACGTGACAAGAGATCACGATTCTGCTCATTCTGCAAGCTTTTAAATGTTTTAAATGAATGAAGACTTGGCATCCTTTGTGTTCTTTCTTGCACCTTAACGTGAGAGGATTCATCCTCCGCACACGCGCTCCTCTTCAGCGTAGATAGCTGACCTCGACTTCTCAGTTCTTGGCTTCAGGCGAGACAGCCTTCCAACGCAGCTCCAATAACCTGCTTTTTCTACTACGACACAGTCTTTCCTTCTTTCTCCATGATTCTTTGGCTCATTATTTCATGATACCAATGTCCAGTTTCTGTACAATGGTTGCTCTGCCTGCATTCTATTCACTACCTATAGCTAGCCTATATGATGACTTGATCTATCTTGCGTTTTAGTGTCTGTACATTCTTCATACCTCTAATTTCTGTAGAGCTTTTCACTGTGTAATCTTTTTCTTTTACATTTGAGCATTCACTTGATTCATTACTTCATCCTTTCTTTTCTAAGATCCATACATCATCTTCATTCAGTATCTCGGGACACTGTGCACACTTTCTTATGATGTCATCAGTTTATTTTCTTAGCTCTTTCACATATTCCTTCAGCGAGCTCCTCCTGTAGGCTGTCGTCAACTCAAGGGTACATTCGATATGGTCATCTCAATGGATACTGTCTTCCATATGCTCTCTGTACTATTGGTACAGTAGCTGAGGTTAGACAGGGCATGGTCTCATGGCTCCAATACACGAGAGGTAGTGGGGTACGATATCCTTTGGATATGTACATCTGCTACTCTACATTCCCCCCTCTGGTCGAGTCCTCAAACACCTCCACAGTTTTTCCTGCTTCTTTGAATCTTCTCTTGCAGAAAGGTTTCTTTGTTATCCATATCTTCACCACCCCCCTCAGGGTGCCCACATTTTTTATGTGTTTGTCCACACTCCAGGTCATGTAACTACATTCTCCATTTGGGGTACAGAAGACCCAATATCCCACATAATTCTTAGGATCTCTTGGGTACAGGAACTTCATTCCCTCAGGTGCCACAACACTGGCTTTTATGCGGTCTCTGATGGTACTTTCAGTCTGAGCGTTGTCTTCTGTTTCACCCTTTACATCGATCATGATCTTCATTCCTACTGCTTTCTTTGCTGTTTTCTGGCATTGTCCAATTATTATCCTTATAACACAGAATCCGAACATTATCATCAACAATATTGTTTCCTCCTCCATTTTCATGTGCAATTCTGACAACATGGTTATAGCATCCGTCAAAGTCCCGTTCTCACCGTAATGAGATGGGGAGAATGTACAACAAGAAGGCCCGACCTTGGCGCAAACAATTCCTTTGATTGCTTTAATCATGTCAAGCCCAGGCCTGTTCTGGAGGGTCATCACTCTTACGACCCTCAATTCTTCTTTTATAGAGTTTAATCCTTTTATAGTGGCATTGTTTGTGTGTAGCAGCTCCAACCTGGTAATCTGTAGCCATTCTGCATTCACTATTGTTTGAAGTCCAGGCATGAATATGGATGTCATTATCATAGCAGTCTTGCTGAACAACGTGTGTTCATCAGGAATTTCTTCATAGGCCTTTATTGATTTTTTCAAGTGCTCATCCACTTTGAGAAATCCCTCGATATTCAGGTCATTCTGGGGTATCACCAAGCTGGAACATGGATGAGTACAATGGAACACACTCCTCCCCAGTTCCTGGGCAACTTAATATATGCTCTGGATCCACAGGCCCAATATCGATCCATTAGGACAGCAGTCCCTCACTTAATTTCTGGAATATTAATTATGTTCTTGCCCACTTAATTTTCGCCAACTTTACGGATTTTACCATTGATTCGAAAGCACATTTGTCGCATTAATCAATGGAAATACAGACATTGGTCCTGATTCATCGTCCACCCATGTTAGCAGTTTAGAGTTCTTGGCCCATGACTTTAGGCACTCATTGTTCACTTTCTGCACCTCGTACACTGGTTCCTTCCTTAGTAGGTGAGCTGCACAGGACATCATCCAATCTTCCCATCCTTTGGTCGTAATCACTCATCCATAGGTCAATAGCTGTGAACATTCCCAGGATCCAGGCATTCCAGTTCTTTCAGTTTTTTCAGAGCAATTCATCCTCTTAATTTCTTCAACTAATACTTTATCTTTTTCCAAGGACGGATACACAAGCATCTTGTCTGTCCATCCAGGCTCCTTTTCCATTTGTGTTGACTTGATATAATCATGCTGGTATGGGAACAACTGTCTTGATCGCCATGGCAGGGTTGCCCAGTTCCCTTGGAACTGTCCCCTGGTAGTACATGCTGCTAGATTGATAAGGCATTTTGCATCATGTGCTGACATCTCTTTTGAAATTAATGTTTTTACTATTCTCATGGCAGAGGGGATGAGAGAGCAGACATAGCAGCTCTCATCAGATGCTCTCTCCCCCACCTTTTTCATGTGTTGGTACCACATATTATTCCCCAAGGGAGCTGAATTATCAAGTTACATATTTAGCCCCTGGTTACCTTCTTCTGCATCCCTCCTATGTCCTTTGATATACCCAAATATGTCAAAGAAATTAACATCATTCGTACTTATGCTGGGAAAGATCACAGGTGTCGTGTTTTCAATTAAACCATCAGAATGATAAAGGGCCTCATTCCGAGTATGGCGGTAAGGGATAGCGGCCACCGGTAACGAGACCGGTGGCGGTAATCCCTTACAGCCATACTCCGAGTTCCCTCTGCGCCCTCGCCCTTAACGCCTGCTTTGAGCAGGTGTTAAAGTCGAGGGCGCAAGGGGGCCTCCAAGCCAATAACGGTGACCGTAATGAACGGTCACCATTATTTGCATCTTCCCCATTCCCATTGAGCCCTATGGGGGCTCATTTGGGAATGGGGAAGAGCCTTGGTGAATGGGGAATTACCGCCCCACCAACGTTGGAATGGGGCGGTGATTCCGCCATCCACCAAGGTGCTGCTGGTCCAGGTACGGCGTCAACCAAGGCGTTAATAGCGCCATTGGTTAGCGCCGTACTCGGAATGAGGCCCAAAGACTTTGAAATGTAAGATACAAAACGAAAAAGCGAAAACACATTCATATGTATATCAGGCATAAGAGTCTAGAAAAACCTTGTGTACCACGCCATTTCTCTTTGAATTGCTAGTCTCCCTGCAACTGCATATTCCTCCTCCTGGATCATGTTTACTACAATTTCTCCAGTCACAATCTGCTCAATTATTGCACTTAAAAGCATTCTTGCTACTGGGCCATTCTTTGGATGGTGGAGAAAAGTAAGAATATCAACATCTCTTCTGACGAGGGTACGGTTTGACTGGAGTATAAACACAAAAACTGCTACCACAAATCTATGTGTGTCGATATCAATGGGTGGCATGTGTATATTCTTAAAATAGATGTGCTCTCAAAAATGAATCTGGGTATTGATCTCTCTTCCAGTTTTTAATAAGGAATTGGCGCTTGGCCATAGTGCTGATCACCTGTTTACTTTTTCAAAGAATCTCTAAAAGTACACTTAAAAGAAATGTTCTAGTCGTATACTGTATTATCGTCCTTCTTCCTGGTCATCGAACGGGTCTACACACGTGACAATTCTTCTTCTTGTCTTGCTTCTTGGTCAGCGGGTACTAGAGGGAGGGTTTCGCCTTTGTACGTACATTTTTTATGTCTCCTAAATGCAGCCAAGCTCTTCTTCCAACCACCCTAACTGCAGTAGGGGAACCTCTTCTACACAAAAAGGTCTGTTAAATCTTGACTCATTCCACCTATGGGTAACCTTGGTGCTGGTAATAATTCACATGGATTGGTTACTGGACTGTCCTCTTCTGTGTTCCTTGACCCCTACCTCCGATGCTTGACTTGATCTGAAATGAAAGAAACACTGATAGTCATGAATGTCAAATAATCATGCATCTCATCACCTTGCATCTGTGCTACAGTCTGGGCATCACTCCTGACTCTCGATGATGGTGTAAGGGGCATCCTCATGCAGCACCCGGTTACTAGTTCATGGGGCATTAAGGTGATGGTCCAAACCTGGCTGATTTCGAAGGGCATACAAGGCTAGGGGTAGGCAATATAGCCATCCCTTTTTCAAAGTTAATCTGATCCTTTGCTTAAGGAGGCCGTTGAGCCTCTCACATTTCCTGTTTGCTTGCAGGTGATAAGTAGAAGAAAATGTATGCTTATATGCTCAAAAGAAGCCCTATTTGTTCAAACAGCTCATTGACAAAGTGAGGCCCATTGTCTGACCTCAATACTTCATACACACCCCATCTTGGAAATACTTCATGCACTAGAAACCTTGCTGCACAGTTGGCATCAGGATGTGTACAAGGACCTGCCTCGATCCATTGAGAAAAGGGACACACCACCACTAATAGATACCTATATCCATTACATGTCTGCAGCATATCGACGTAGTCAATATGCAAATGTTGATGTGGGCCATTTGGACGGGTTGTTACTCCTCTGATTGTTCTAGTGTATGCCCAGCTGTACATTTCTGACATCCGATGCAATTCACAATGAACTGCGCAAGGTGTTCCAATAAATTGGGAATAAACCAGTACTATGCAATGGTGGCAGCAAGACCTTCACTGGTTATACGCATCGGGTAATGCAGCTGCTAAAGTGTGATTTTCAGTAATGCCTCCGGCATCACTGGCTTTCCAGTGCTTTCTTGTCTCAATAGAGCTTCCGTGGGGTATTATGAACACCCACTACATCTCCATAACTCCTGCTCTTCTTGTGGGGGTCTACCCTGTTTCAATATTAGTTACGTAATTGAGAACATATTAAACCCCTCTCACACCAGCATGCTTCTACTCAATATTTCCTTAATATTTTCAGTGTCAAAACTCAACATTTCTGAGGTATATGCAAACCTTTTGGCCTCTACATCTGCGGTTTCGTTTCCATGAGCGATAACATCTGCTTGTTTAGTATGCATTTTATGACCACTATGGCTACTGTACTGAGTTGTAGTGCCTTAATGAGCCTGTCCAATAAAGACGCATATTGCGCTGGAGTACCGTCTGTGCGGAGATAACCCCTCCTTTTCCAACCTGACAGCCCTGCATGTACGGTTGACATTACATAGGCGGAGTCACTGTACACCATCACTTCCTGATTCTTGTGTTTCTCGAGCACAACAATAAGCGCTACCAATTCTGCCACCTGTGCTGAAAAATGAAACAATAGTCTTGCACTCACCACTACCTCAATTTCACCATTTCATCTGTGTCTTAAAACTGTGGATCCTGAATGCCTCTCCCCGCTAGTTTTCAATTTGTGAAGAACCATCAATAAAGAGTATCTCCCCTCCTGCAAAAGTATTTTCTTTCACACAGGGTATATCATCATAGAATTCTACATAATTAGCGCAGTCATCTACATCATCACCTTCTTTTACAGGTTCAGCTATAAACGTGGCTGGGTTCACTATTTTACACCTTACCATTTTAATCGCTGGATTAGAAATCATCACTTCATAAGCAGTAGCTCTTTGTGTCATCAATGTACCTTTGGGTTTCTCTAAAATGCCAAATAAGGCGTGCTCCAATTATAACATCATAGCACAGTCCATGGTAATACTTCTGAACTTCTCAATTGCAAATGTGTCTGCAGCCAAAGATTGTTCGCATGGAAAATGTCCTCTCATGACTGGATCTAAAATCTCACTATAATATGCCACAGGTTTATGCTCTAGTATTGTTCTTTGTGCAAGTACTTCTGTCATTACTGACCCATTAGTGTGCTAAAAAAAATAGAATTCTTCACTATGATTGGTAATTCCAAAAAACTGGAGCTGTACAAATTGCACTTTTTAATTCCTCAAATCCTTCCTCCATTTCTCCAGTCCATTCTATCTTTTCCTTACCAACTTGTGCTTCTTTCTTAAGTGCTTTCAGCAGCAGTGTATGTGCTGTAATCAACCACCCAGGCCCTGCATTAATTGTATAGGCCCAGAAATTGCTGCATTTTTCTCACTGTATTTGGCTTTGGTGTCTCCATGATAGCCTGTTCTCTCTCAGGTGTCACTTTCTTTCCTTCAAGTGAATTTAGCTGACCTATGTACAACACCTATGCCTGACAGTACTGTCATTTCTCCTTATCCACTTTGTATCCTTTGTTTGCCAGTATAGTCATTACCTGAACAGAGTCCTGTCTGCATTCATCCTCTGTTTCACTACAGATTAATATTTCATCTACGTACTAAATTACCAGACTCTTGAGCTCAATGTTACCTAAATCCATCTGTAGGACTCTATTAAAATTTGACGGGGACTCACAATACCATTGAGGTGAAAGAGTATGTTTTAGTCTCTTTTGTCTGAACGTAAAGGATGTAAGGTCTTGTGAGTCTTTTTGTAACGGGATCGTGAGAAATGCATTTTTCAAATCGATCACCGTGAAGTATTTAGCTTCAACTGGGATGCTACACAATATTGTTGCAGGATTCGGACCTAATGGACACTCTGCTTCAACAATCTGATTAAGAAGGCGCAAGTCCTGGATAAATCTCCACGGCCCTCATCACTGAAATAGTCTTAAATATACCTTCATCAGCTTCTCTTTTTATTTGCCCACGTCATATGGGCCCGTAGTCCAAAGGACACTTGGCACCTTTTCTAGGTCTTCCTGAAAGAACGCTGGTCTCTGCTGCATCAGTTCCATTCACTGTGGGACTTCCCTTCTCTCAATATTTATCCAGTATGTAATGCTTATGAAAAACACTACCTCATCATATGAACGTTCATCTCAGAACATATCTTCACCTGTTATGTCAGTTGATCTGTATCCCTCTTCAACTGCTATCACTGTTCTCCACGCTCTGCCTTCATCATCTACTCCTTCAAGAATAGCTATTTCCCTCATAGTATAGCTGCTTCGACTTTAATAGGAATAGTCTGCCCTTCTTCCTCATCCATAGGTACTTGTGGTCTAAATAAAAATTCATCAGGTATCCTCACAACTTTCCCTACTAATTCAAGTAGCCATGGTCATAAAATGCTCACCCCATACATGAAGACTTCTGGATCTACCGCAACTCCTCGTAGAGCCACTTGTCCTGTAAATGAAAGTATAAACTCTCCTACATTTAAATAGTGTATTCCTGGAGAAGAGCACACTATTCCTTGATCAGAGAATGAAATTGTCATGTTAGGTTTTGTCATTAAATCTCTTCCCAGAATGTTAACTGGCGTTTGTCACAAATATAACAAGGGGACAGACATATTACATTTCCCTATAGAAACAGGTAATTCATCAGTAAAAGGAACTAAATTCATAGCTCCAGAGAACCCTTGAGCATTCATGGCAATACCTGAATTGGGTATGATCCCTCCCTTGTACAAGAGCAAGTCGCCCCAGTGTCTACAAGAAAAGCAAACAATTTGCCTCCTATCTTCACATCGATACTTTGTTCCTCTTGGGTGTCTGGTTTTACTGATAGTACTGAACACATCAAGTCACCCTGTGAGCTGTCCTATTGAGGGTGCAAATTCATCCCTGTCCCTGTGAAAGGGTTCTCTCCTACTCTAGTGACACCCCCTATCCTAGGTGTTAGTATTTGCCCTGTGTTCACATTCTGTTGCAACTTCATAGGTGCCTGTTGCAATTGCCCTTGCGGTGGGTACATTTGCCCTGACCCCTGCTCCTACATCTGCTGTACTTGTGGCACCTGTGACTGATAAGATGTGTGATTCAGGGCAAAGCCGTCTCGTGTTTGAATACTGTATGTCAGTGGCTAAGCGGTACCCCCTCTTGAAGATTGTCCATTTTGTTGCATGTTTCCTTGGCTTCTACATACAAGCACTATATGCCCTGTTATCCCACGATTCCAACACAATGGGGGTGACCCTCTGGCCAACCCTCCATTATATTCTACCAGAGGGTTCTGACTTCCCCCCGGGGCATTTTGAAATCCACCTTGGGTGTTCTGAAATTCACATTGGTTGTTTGGAAATCCACCTCCTCTTCCTCTGAAGCCTCTGGAAGCCCTTCCTCGCAGACAGAACCCATACCCACTTTGATCCACTGGGTGTACATTATTCTCCTGAGACGCATCCGTTTTTTTCTTGCATTCCTCCTCCTTCTCCACTTGTCAAGACTGCCCCTTCTACAGCAAATTTTGACAATTTCTTCGGAACTAACTTAGCTTCCTCAGTCTGTATGTTCTCATCGGCAATGATACACGATAGTCAACTGTATCCCCGCTCATAGCTTTGCTTCCATTCATACTTGTTTTTTCATGTGTCTCTCTACTTGTCCTGTCAATGCCTGACAAAAAATATGATAGAGCAGTGCCACTGTTTTTTCCCAAGGCTCACCCATCTCAAGCTGACATTTCTCTTGAATATCCTGAATATAAGCAATAGGGTCTTCATCTTCTTTCATTTTATGTGTCATGATTGCACCCATATCTGATGTATCTGAATACTGTACCCTGAGAGCCCTACAAACATCTGCCCTACATTATTAAATGGCACTCCATCAGATGCTGTGTTTTGTGCTGTCACACCCGCATATCCTGCTCATCTCCAAATGTCGTCAGCTCTCTTTCCGAGAATAGACCTTATATGTCCCCTATGGCTAACATATTTCCCCCTGTCATTTTCTCTAATTCGTATATCGACTTCCCAGCCCCTGAAGTCAAACTTGGTAACTTGCATGTCAAGTTATCCTTATTCATCTGAGGCCATGGAATATATTGCGGTCTTGCTCCCCCTTCTCTAGCAAGGGGAACTGTGAGAACCCCATCCCATAATTGGATCCCATTATTCGTTTACCTAATGCAGGTGTAATCGTCCCTATTCGTCTTCGTGGTGGTAGCAACCTTAACCTACACACATAGGGTGGAGATTCTCCTCTCTCACTACACAATCATCTTTGGGGAAGTTCAGGATATGGTGTAGGATCTGGTGTTCTTTCCTTAGGGTGTTCCAGATATGACCATCTCACTTCTTCATCTAGGTTTTGACTTCCTAAGAGGGCGAACGTACCCTGCCCTTCTATCTCACGACATGACCTTTCTTCGTCTGACATTGCTCTACCCCAACTGGTGTGACTATTATCCTTCTCTTCTCTATCTAAATTTAATCTACTCAAAGACAGTGCTCTTTGTACAGCACTGAACATGTTTTCCTCATCATCCCGCAGTTTTGGTATCCAGGATCCTCTGCCACTCTCTTGAGTCCCATACTCTGTGTTCTGCCTTCTTTGCTGATATATCTTATTGATCCTCTCTCCAACAATTTCTGCATCATATCTTTCCTCTTTTTGTGCTACTTTAGGTATTTCTTAAGTCAGTTCTCTCATTGGGAAAACGTTGCTTACTGTTTCCCATTGACCCTGTATTTCGTCGCTTGGTCTTATTTATTCTTTAAGAACGAGACTGGCATCAAGATCTCACTGCCTTCTTTTGTGTATTATTTCTTCTTCCACCTCCCTTTGCTTTCTCGCATTCCTTCTTGCCGTGTCTTCTTCTTATCTTTGTTTTCCCCTGCTTACTTCTTCTCCTCATTCTTCTTCTCTCCTTCTCTGTAATCTTCTTTCTTCACAATGTGTGCCTTTTCTTATTCTTTATTCCTTTCTTTCCTATCCCTTTCTTTTATTTCCTTCTTCTTTCTGTCGTATTTCCTTTGTTCCACTGCCCCCTTTTCATCTTTTTCTTGTTCTTCCCTATACATCTGTTCCTTTCGTTCCCTGCTTTTCCTTCCTTGATCATCCTCACTCAACCGCTTTTGTAGTTCTCTATCCTTCTTTTCTTGCACATCTTTGTCGTGCTTTTGCCTAACTTCCTCAATACTTTTTCCATCTAACTTGAGTAATATCTGTCCTCCCATCCATGCATTCTGTACAAGCGTTACCTCATCGACCCTATCCTTCTCTCCTTTCCATCTCTTAATTTCTCTGTCTATATCTGTTGATATATTCAATCTCTTACCTCTTTCCTCTTTATCTCATATGAACTTACAGGCATCTGCCTTAGTGTCATCATCACTATAAGCGGGGGGTGTTCATACGTCGGGTTACTATACCCTACCACTGCTTTTAATTCTTTTAAAGGATAAAATCCTGTTTCTTCTACAACTACATTCTTAGTTTCAGGTGGAGTAAGACAAGCTGAGGGCTTGATGTCCTCCCTTTATGCTGATTAAGCACACACTCCTCCTGTGGTTGGTCCTCTTTCTCCTCTTGATACATTTTCCAAAGTTCTAAAACGTCCAGTGTTTGCTCTAATTTATTTCCCGTGAACGCAGTATGCACATATGCGGTCATGTGTTGTAATGCTGGCCTTGACAATGATCCCCCTTGAGGCAAGGGCATGAATATTTTATCAGCTGTGCCATTTTCCCATTCTCCACCATCAATCGATCCTCAATCCTTTTTTGTCTCAACAACCTATCTGTCTTCTGACTGGCGCAAATCGCTTTTTTACTCAAACCAACTTCACTTCTTACTTTTGCAATTTTCGATTTTCAAAACTTCATGCATCAAATAACAATCAGAATGACAGCACAATACACATTAACAACAAACCCGTGATCACTTTCTCTGTTCCCTATAATAATTTATAGTAAGAGGTATTCTCTCTTTACCTCCAATTATATTACCCTGTACAGAGTTTGAGACGTCACCTTACACGGTCCTGACCGTGCATGTTCTCTCTCTTAATATTCTGACTTGAATTTGAGATGTCTTCTTCTATCTCCTTGAAATAGGATTACCTAGGCATTCCTTTATCCACACAAAAGTTTCCGTTACCCATTTTTTTCATAAAATATTACAATCTTGCCCCTTTCTATTGTCATTTCACTTAGTATACTTACATCCATTTAATCGACTCAAGGCCTTCGGTATCAACTCCTCCTTCAATCCGACCACGTCACCCTCCATCTGCGGAGCACCCGTGTAAACAGAGCATGGATTTCTTCAAAGAGGGACCTGCCAACCATCTCGATTCTGCTGGCAAGTTTATTTCTATCAGCTGCTCTACACTGGAAACTCCATGATCATCGAGCTAATGGCGGAGGATGCCTGATCGTCCAAAACTCTGGCGTCAAACTAGTTTAGATCTCAAACCATCCGAACCGCTACCACATGAATTTATGGCCCGTGGAACATGCATTTATTGCAGGATGGGATTACACCAGAATAGTTCTGAGTCCAAAATAACTGTTCAAACTCAAGAAGATGGCAAGTTTCTGTTTTATTAACAATTATCTAAAACAGGGAATTTATAGCAAACACCAACGGACGTACGTTCATTCTCTCAGCGATTTCCACATAAAATACAATGATATACTCCTTTAGGCGTCAGAGCGACGTCATATTATGTGACAATAGTGAAAAACCTATACAATCGTATGGGGGCTTGGTATATTATTGGATGTCTGATATCAGGTGGACAACGTATGCCTACCTCTTCATACGTGTCATTTATGAAAAATCAGTTACACAGTGTTTCATTGGTTTCTTAAGCTATAAGGTCCTTCGCTATATGACTAATACAATTGGTTTGGCATGCTTGTGCCATGTCTGGAACAGTTGGTTCAATGAGCAGCACGTAAGCCAAGACCCAGGTGCAAGTAGATAGGACATGAGGCTGCCCTACCATCCAACTAGCCCAGCATCTCTCATCACCCATGCCTTCTGCCTTGAAATCTTCTTTGTACTTGGCCTTGCATTCTATTCTCATCCTGGGAATGCAAAGGGAGTGAGGGCATTAACTATCATATCTGCAACTCAAAGTTCAAGCCCTATTTCCATCCTTGGCTCACGTGACAAGAGACCATGTTTCTGCTCATTCTGTGAGCTTTTAAATGTTTAAAATGAATTAAGACTTGACATCCTTTATGTTCTCTCTTGGACCTTAACGTGAGAGGAGTCATCCTCCACACCCACGCTTCTCTTCAGCATAGATAGCTGACCTTGACTTCTCCGTTCTTGACTTCAGGCCAGACAGCCTCCCAACGCAGCTCCAATAACCTGCCTGTTCTATAGCAACACAGTCTTTCCTTCTTTCTCCATGATTCTTTGGCTTCTTATTTCATGATAGCAATGTCCAGTTTTTGTACAATGGCGGCTCTGCCTGCATTCTATTCACTACTTGTAGCTAGCCTATTCGATGACGTGATCTATCTTGCATTTCAGCATCTGTACATTCTTCATGCTTCTGATTTCTGCAGAGCTTTTAATCATGTAATCTTCTTTTACATTTGAGAGTTCACTTGATTTTTTACTTCGTCCTTTCTCCTCTAAGAACCATACATCATCTTCATTTAGTATCATAGGATGTCAACGACTCTTTCTTATGACGTCATCAGTTCATTTTCTTAGCTCTTTCTCATATTCCTTCAGAGAGCTCCTCCTGTAGGCTGTCGTCAACTCGAGGGTACATTCGATATGGTCGTCTCAATGGATACAATCTTTCATATGCTCGATGTACTATTGGTACAGTAGCTGAGTTTAGACAGGGCATGGTCTCATGGCTCCAATTCAGGGGGATAAGGCGGCAGAATCTCCTTCGGATATGTATGTCTGCTCCTCTACAAGTGCTTAACTTGTAAACAAATACATCCAAGAGCTCAATAGGTTGATTATGAAAAGTCTGCCCACTATCGCCATGGGCCCTATCTAGTGTTATCACTGGCACTGGTGAATTCCGCTGTTGTAGATGCCCATTATCCTTTCTCTAGCCATGCAGTACCAAATAATGCTATTGCCAGCCCTATGCATGCTACTACCACATTCGCAATACAATCTCTACCAGTGACATTTCTGGTGGGAGAATTAATATAGAGAAGGAAAGGTCCTTTGAGTTCAAGTTGCCCACATATACAAGAGGAGAGTAAAACACCTGTTATGTGAAACTGCACCAGTCACCACCACAGTGGTCAAACATCACAGAGGCTTTTCTGAGAGTGGTGTATTTTGCCCTAACCAGTGAGGTGTAGGTGGATGATCAGTACAAAGTTATGCTCAGTGTGATGCCTCAAGGGAATGAAAGTCAAGGACATATAGTAAAACAGATGCTTGTGGCATTGCATAGTGTTTTAACTGGGCTGTGTAGTGTGCCCCCTAGCATTCAGTTTTAAAGGTTCACTTGCATTACATAATTATTTTGTTTTTGACCCTCCCGTTTACCACCCATGGCCATGCTAATACCTATGGCCATCCCCAGCCACCTACTGCCCCTCTCCGCCCCGAACAGACCCTCCTGCCATCTTTTTTTAGCTATCTCTATTTTGAGGTAATATGAAACTGGGTGCTGCATTGTGCCTGCCAGTGTTAATTCTAAGCAGTCTTCTGAGAGTTAATCGCTTAATTGTGGGTATAAATGAATTCCTGGTGTAATCAAAATGTCTTAACCATGTGTGCCATCAACCACCTGATTTATAATTAATATGTGTGTCCTTGCTTCTGTTCCTTGCACTCAGCTACTGATATAAACAAGAATTAGCAATGCCAACAGTTTTGGAAAGTCTAAAAGTATTAGGTAGGTATTTGCCAAACACTGTCATTATATGTGCAGATACTCACACGTTTTATCAGCTGTTGCCATTTTATGGCCAAGCAGTACCATTATGGCAGTGTCTGACAAATGCCCACACCATGCCGACACAAAAGCCGATGGCTATATCAATGCTTGTTGTTCCTCTTTCTTGATGTTACAATAATAGTGTGCATTGACAATATATGACTAGATGATGTATGCTGTGCTATTTTGTACCTAGTGATGTTGTTTTGTAGGGTTGTCACATTGCTGTCCCTTGGACTTGATATTAGAGTGCAATTCCTAGTTGAGAAGTATAGTCTGTGTCAATCCCCTCTTATGCACTGTGCATGTACCGGCTATCTGTGAAGTCTGCATCCTTTTAGGATGCAATATTGTTTATTGTTTTTTTGAAAGACTGTGTGCTATACTCCTCACTCTTTTAAGGTTAAGGATGTGTATGTTTGTTTTCTGGGTTGTATATATAAATGTGTGTGCATATAGTTGAGAGAAGACGTTTGCTTTGATCAAACTCTGACAACATCACCATCCTAATGTGAAGAGATTAATGTTACCAGTTTAGCAATTTGCGTTATGCAACATCATTTGAGTATGTATTACTCAATGCACTTTGGAAAAATTAGAAGGTACGACTTGGACCTTTGATTTAGCGCTCACACAATGGCGTTGAGCTGGATGAATTTCGAAGCGAGCCACTCACATACTCAATGTTTGTAGGGTGTCCTGACCCACGTTTAAGCTACCCTGCTACAACATTTGGTGCTGTGGGCTTAGGAAATTCAAGATGGCGGAAAACCCACATGTGCGCCGAAATCCAGGAAAGCTGCGCAGTTGTGCGCACACCAAAATGGTTACCTAACTTGCCACCCACCAGGGTAAAGAAAGGTCTTTGTTAACAAAATCCACTTTTACTGATGTCAAAAAGTTGCTGAAATCGTGACTCATTGGACCACTTTAAAGATTCAACCCTTTTTGTGGGGTTCCACATAACCATCTTACTGTAAGGAGCCCCATCAAAACAATGTTAAGCAAGGATTTACTACCATGTAAGAACCATTCCTGTTTAGAATGCATTAATCCAAGAAAATCCCAAAAATGGGTGCAGTACCAGTACTCACCACTATCCAAAAGCCGGCGTTTTAAAACCCACTGTGTGTTTTTCTGAAGGCAAGCAAAATGCCTATTTCAAACCTTGCAACATGTGCAAAATATTCACTGAACACCAGCAGACATTTGGCAGAATGGAGTTTTGTGTGCCTACAAAATCTGGGAAATGAAGAGCCCAAAAACAATGCTTATAACAAAAATGCTATGGAGTCAGCAGCTTAAGCCTAACTGCAACTGGATTTAAAACCACCAAAATCGAAAATGTTAAATTAAATGAGTGACCTATGTTTGGTGTCACATGCCTTTGTAACTGTTGAAATGTCATAGTTTTGCACTTAGAATCAGCATTCTAGCTGCATGTGTAAAATTACAAGTTATTTTAAAAGCAACAAAAAGTTAGCTGAAGGTCTGGCTTAAGGAACTTGATTTTGCCTAGCAACGGATCCCATCAGGAGTGAAACTTGAGTCACAACTATGTTCCCAGGCCAATGTTCCTTTTGCTGCCCACAATAAGGATATGCCATCTATCTGATAATTGAATTTCCTGTGCTCTGCCAGAGAGTGAACAAAGCCCTCTCCACTCAGGCAAAGGTTTTTATTACAGACGTCGTAAAAAGTGGCTTCCTCCTGGAGAAGCTGGGAGGGGCACTGCCTGTGAGAAGCAAGCTGGCTTGGCAGAAACTGGAAAGACTGGTTTCTGTACCATGTGACCTGAAAAGACACACCCCTGCAGCAAGGATATGGTTTTATAAAAAGGGGGATAATTCATAGTGCGGACATGTGAAAATTTTATAAATGATACCATAATTCTTGTGATTTTTCTGCCCACAGTTTAAGACGCGGTAGGAACCGGTGGTATGTTCAGGGGGGTTTTAGCGGAAAAGTGGATATTACTCTAAATGTGTGCATGTTAAAAATCTGAAACTTCATCAGTTAATGTCCCTACCCCCTGCACACATGTATGTAAAGTTGGGTCCATGTCGGAAATTGAAAAAGCAGTTAAAAAGTCAATTATGTACACTCTTTGAATGCAAGCTCCGAGAATGAGCAGATTTGGACATAGACATGGCTAAATTCAGCCACACCATGTATATGTAATTTCAAACAACTGTGTAACTCTGAAGTATGGATTTTGATCATATATATATTTGGGTGCACAGATGATAAGGGAGGATGTTTCAAGAGATCATAAAATGACATCAATCTGACTCACAGTTCAGTTTGCCAATCAAGCGGAGGAATGGAAGCCTGACCAATGACGAATGAGAGGGGCAAGTCTAGTGATGCAACACACACACCCATTCTCAAGAAACAGATAAAAGCAGAGAGTCAGGACACATAGAGAGATTCAATTTCATCTGCCGCTGGAAGCCCTGCCGGAAAAATCCATACTTACCTCCATCAAACTCCAGAAAGCCAAACTAGAGACTTCAATCTATCCAGAGCAGAGACCAGACCAGAGAGAAAGCAGTGCTGTGCCTAGCAGAGACCAGACCAGAGAGAAAGCAGTGCTGTGCCTAGCAGAGACCAGACCAGAGAGAAAGCAGTGCTGTGCCTAGCCGAGACCAGACCAGGCGCTGTGAGCAGAATCCGGAAAGACCTGACCAGACTGAAGATCGTGACCAAGTCGCTTTCCTGTTCAAAATCTCTTGTGAGTACTTAGCAAAACTCAGAACACATCTCTTAGTTTAAATTCATCTAATTCAATCTATTTAACCTAAGTAGAACTGCCTCCTATCTGTCACCTGTCATTTCTAGTAAAATTTGTCATTTTGAAAAAGTGTGCGTTTAAAATTTACAAAACCAAAAACGACCTTTACTAAATTACTCATATCTCCGCAACCGTTTGGGCTAGAGACTTGCAATAACTTTCATTTGGAAGCTGAGATCCCAGGCTTTCCTAGGACCCCAAAACGGTAGAGATAGTCCTTGCTGTTCCTTTGTAATAGCGCTCGGCGCATCCGCGAATTTTGCCGCGATTTGCAATTTCTTCACATGTAAAAAAACTGCTGCTGCCTGATTTCAATTGCCAGAAATTCGTTTAACCTGCTAACTATCCCTGCATCATTGCTAGTGTGAGCCTGGACTAATATTAACTAGATACCACTCATCCTGAACCTCTAAAAGGGAATTAAGAGCGTTTCCAGCATATTTCTCATTCATTGCTAGCACCTATCAAAGCATTTGCCTGTGTTTTCAAACTTCTGTTTAAGCTTGCTGGATTGAACTGAATTACAGTTGATTGCATTTCTGAGAACTGTGTGTTTTCCTTCCATTTCCTTGCCTTGCATCAAGGGGGGGAGGGGAGTAGCCAGAGAAAAGTGATTACATTGTTTGGTTGAAATCATATTGCGTATTTTCTGTACTGCATTCATTGAATATTGCATCCACCTGAGCCTACATAAAGCATCCTCTACCACATTATACTTTTGTTCCTATTTACCAGTGTGCTACCTTATCCATTTCATGTCAACTCATTAGTGATTAAAGAAGTGTGCTAGTGCCAGATTCTCCGTTGTTAATATTTACCATATCAGATTAAGTGTGATATTCAATTATTAATTTATTAAAAAGTGTGATATATATTTTAATTTATCAAATAAACCTTTTAAACTTGCAAAACAGAATTACTTCTTGGCTCAGTGGGGTCAGGGGGATTCCAAGAGAGGGGTGTTATACAAGGGTAGTCATCCAGAACGCATGAACTGGACCTAAAGATATATCAATAAGGGTTTTCATTCAGTATTCTAGACTAGGCGTTAACTTGGCTGTAGTGCTGAATTGAATCCTCTTACAAAGTGGGGGCTCGAGTCGAGACGTTGGGTTAGATTTACCAGTTGTGCAGCTTAATACAGTGTGCTAACTGACGGGATACATACACCCGGTCGGATCACCACGCTGCATTACGCTGTGAAGCATTCCTCAAAAGGGACACTCCAAGAAAAGTTCTGTTCTGCAAAAATAAAATACTAACTTCTGTAAGTCAGGACAGAGACCAATCTCTAGAATGACGACCTTAGTAGACATGAAAATAGCCAGAGAGCACCTCTTGCATAAGCTATTTGTGAGAGGTGAATGGACCGAACAGGGCCAGGATGTGTGGTTGCAGGCCATCACACAACAGGTCACTGAAACAGGGTCAGATATATATAGAGATCAGGGTCCCTTACATGTGGCCCTGAGTGAACTATATATGGCTCCTAAAGCCAAAGAGGAACACAATAAGATCGCCAGGATAGCAGCATACCTGTACCTATATATGGGAGACATGCAGGATAGATGTGCTGAAAGCCAAAATCTGGCAAATAGGCAACAGATGGCATTACAGAAGGTCCAATCTGATCTGGACTCTTCTGAGCAGAGGCTGCAGAGGAGCCAGGAGTCAGAAAATGACAGCAGACTGTACATTACTAAAATAAAGGAGGATATGGATGTGCTGCAAAAGGAAAAGTCAGAACAGGATACTAGATTTCTGGCCCTGCAGAAGGAGCACCAAGACAGTTTGGACTCCTTACTGCAGAGCCAGAAAAAGCTGGAGCAACAGATCAATTTCAACAGGGCATGCACAGAGCAGGTAGCCACCCTGCAAATCCAACTAGACAGAGAGAAAGAGGAGAGCAATAAACTGATCCTGAAAGACCTGGATACCCAGGCAGAGTTTGATCAGGAGCGCCAGAAAGCTGGTGCCTTCCAAAGGCAAAGGGACGACCTGGCGGCACAAATGCAGGCTCTTAGTCAGGAAAGAGACGCCTTAGGCCAGGAAGTCTGCCATTTAAAAAGGAAAATGGAAGAAAATCACCTGGCCCACCAGGGACTGGGTGACCTCCAAAAAGAAAACCAGAACTTGCTAGAGCACACCAGGAGGGTGGAGGATGCTCTAGCAAGAAAGGAGCAGGCCAATAGGGACACAGCTCAGGAGGTAACCCTCCTGCAGCAAAGACTGGCCCAGTTCTCCAGGACCAACCAGGAAGCACAGAGGGAAAATGAGGCCCTCTGTCAACACAATGATAGGCTCCAACAGCAGGTAGCGATGCAGGAGAGACTGATAGAGTCGAGTAAGGCCTTAACTGAGGAACTGAAGGCACAAATGCAGGCTCTTGCATTGCAACAGGGAGCAGGGGCGGATAGAGATGAGGTTCGCTGGGAAATGGAAACTCCGGAGCATAACCTCAGGAGCCCTAGTACCAGAGGCCCTCATACCTCTCAGTCCCTGGACTCTGCCACCCCCATGTCCCCTGGCGCACATGAGCACAGGGCCACAGGGATGGCAGATTACTATCCAGCCAGAAGCATGGGGCTCATAGGCCAGTACCATCCAGGAATGGAGGGGTGGGCATCCGGGTATGGGCACCCAAGTACAATACAGTTCAGTGGGGAACCCCAGGAGAGTAGGCCCATTAAGGGCATCCTGAAAACCTCTGCCCAGTTAGGTCAGTGGAGGGGGTACCCATCAAATCCTGACAGCAAGGAGGAATCTGAAGACTCCTCTGAACTGCGCAGGACACAGGAGACCAGGTCCCCACATTCTGCCAGCCATTCCCAGGCTCGCAGAATCCGGGAAAACCTGGAAGAACAGACGGGAACCTCTGGGAGCAGTGCCTCTGAGTCCGACGAAGAATGGACAAGGGTTACCCGAACCAAAAAGGCCAATAAGGCAAAAAGGGCCTTGCTCAAGGACCCCTTAAAGCAGATTAAGGCGATCAGGAGCGTCATCACGCCTTACCATAAGAACGCTAAGTATTCTGTTTGGGAGCACTTAGAGTTGTTTGAACAAATGATGGAGACTTTCCATTTGAAGGACAGCCAAAGCTGCATTCAATATGTAAAGTGGACCTTCTCCCCGGAATACTCCAGTTTCTTTGCGGGGCTGGAGGACCAAAATCATTTAAGATGGTCCACCTATAAGGCGGCCATCCTGAAACATTTTTCTGTTCACAGAAATCCTCAAGAGGCTCGCAAGGCAGCCTACAATTTGCAATGTGGGGAGGATCAGGCCCCACAAGAATTTGTGCAGGAGTTAAAGCGGGCTTTTGCACAGACCACAAGAAGGGTGCGCACGGATAGCCGTGAATTTATAAACACGTTTTTCCATGCCTTGCCCAAATATATCATGACCCAGCTCGTGAGGGATTTTCACGAGAAAAGATCTTTAGACTGGGTCATTGAACAGGCTACCCGCATCTATGAGGTGCAGAAGCCCATAGAAAATAAAAGCAATGCCCAGAAAAACCCCAAAGCCAACAGCACCCCTGCTGCTGCCAAGGTGGCAGAGGTAAAGGTCACCCCCGTTTTGGATTTGGAGATGGGGGGGCCTAAAAACCTACCTGCACCTAATAATGCTAGGCCCAGAAGGTCCTCGGGCCAGTCGCAGACAGGGAGCCAGGGAGGCAGCCCCACAAATGGGGTCCCTCGCTCTCCTGACTATGTAAATCCTCGCTACAAAGGTAACAGACCCATCCTGGGTTATGTGTGGACTCCTCCAGCCCAAGGGGGGGGATCCAGCCAAGCACCTAACCCAGGGAACTTCCCTCCAAACTTCCCACAGGAGGGCAGAAATTTACCAAACCCTGGGCAGAACTTTTTCCCCAGATATCCACCCGACTTCCAACCCCAAAATCATCCATCCTTCTTTCCTCAATTCCCTGAGCCCAGACCACTGAATCCGGGAGAGGGGAGGCCAAGGGTGGAGGGGTACCAAAATCTTCCCAACCAGGGGTACTACCAGAGGAGGGACAGCTACCCTTCCCGGGATCAGCCCAGGGGAGAAAACAGGGCCCCGTATCAGCCTGAGCGGGTTTCCCAGTTAGAGCGCCAGGTTCAAAACATGGCGCGGGATATGGGTCATATACTGAGGGCACAGCAGAACCCTCAGATCAGCATGCCGGCGCAGAACGCACCCAACTCTGGACCTGGTGCTCCAGAACAATGACGGGGGCAGCACCCCGATAAATCACCGGTTCCCAGGGAGGAGGCACAAAGGGAAGGGGGGTGTAAAGCCTTGGAGGAAGCTTCCTTCCTCACTTGTAAACAGCCCCTGGAAACCCAGGAACCGGAAACAAAATCTCTTGCCCCTGAAAGTCTGCCTCCTAAGGAGCAGAGGGGGGGTAGGAGAAACAAAAGACCCAAACAGACTCAGTTTGAGGAGGAGGTACAGATCTTCCAATTTGAGGGAGAGGGATCCTCAGAGGATCCTGGGAAAAGGATCTTCTCCTTCAGAGAGAGGGGAACTCCTCCCAAAGAAAAATGGGTCCCTAGGGATGCAAATCCAGACTGGGGAGATGTGGAGACTGAGCTACCGCCGCCCACCATCTCATCCCAGAACCAACAGCAAGAAAATCCCCTGGTTCAAACCCATCCTGGCGACTGCCTCCAAAAAGGGGGGGGCGGCCCAGAAACGGAGCCAGGGGAACCCACAATGGCTCTGATCTCCAGTTGCAAATTTTTTCTTTCAGATTCCCAAGACTCTCCACAGAATTCTGCCCAAATCTCCTCGCTAGCGATGTCCAAAACCAGAAAATTAGCCCACCAGTTGTCCAAAAATGTACATTATCTGTGCCCCCTTGAGGAGAAGGAGGGAAGATATTATGCCCCGGTACAAGTACAGGGGCAGGGTACAATCTCAGCACTGGTGGACACTGGATCTCAAGCTACCCTTCTGTCCAGAAGGGCCTTTGACGAACTGAATGCAGGAAGGGGAGAGAATTACCAAATTCCTCTCACCTCTCTTCCTGGACAACTGCAGAACTTTGACGGGAAGGAAATTCCCGTCGAGGGGACGGCAGACTTGGACATTAAGATCGGGCGACATAAATTGAAACACCCGGTCATAGTTGTGACCCCAGAGGGCACCCCTTGTTTACTAGGGAATGACCTCCTGAGAAGGTTGTCACCCCTAATAGATTGCGTAAACAAGGTCCTCTGGACTCAGACTAGCCGACCCATAAAATTAAAACAGAGTGTCAACCATGTTAGTTTAAACGGCACATGCCACATGGTTGAACAAAAATCTGACCAAGTAGAATTTCACTTCCAGAACAACCAAATTCCAGACGTGACGGTAATAGCAGTAGGACAACAGACTGGTGATGGGGGGTCCTCTCTATTTCTGAAAATCAACCTTCCTTCCAGTCTAAAGTGGTATTCCACGCTGGAAGGAAACACTCTGAAATTCTATACTAATCCACAATCAGAAACCCCCACTCCTATAGTCCAGAAAGATGTGAAATCAGCTCAAAGCCTGGCTGATATTCAGCAAATTGGAGAGCAGTTGTTCATCCCTGTTCAGTTAAATGATGGGAAGGACTCTGTTCTCGCTCGAGTGTGTGTGAACAACGGTAAGAGCTTCATCAGCGAAGCCATGTTCCGCCAACTCCCAAAAGATCCAGCCATTCCCACCTTCAAACTGATAGACAAATGGGAAATGGACCTGGAAGCACCTGACTCCAAACATCTCCTGCCAAGCAGGTGTATGCTCAAAATCTCCATTGGCAACAAGAGCATAGTCCATAATTGTTGGGTCGTGCGAGACGTCACTGCCGCCTTTTACTTAGGCAGTGACATTCTCAATCGCTTTGCCATTAGTTTGGACCTAATAAACTTCAAAGCTTGGTCCCGATTAGCGGATAATCCCATGGGCTTTGATGATCCAGAAAAAGCATTTAGGTCAGCTCAATTGCTACCTTATGCAGTTGAAATTCAGGTTAAAGAGGAAGTCACCATCCCAGAAAGGACCCGACAATTCTCCCTGGAAGTGAAAGTTAAAAGGGGACCAGAGTTGAAAAACCCTGATGCTTACATACATCTAAATGCTTCTCTCCAACAGCAAGGGTTGGGGGTAAACCCGACTCCATTAGTCAACATAGAACATGACCCCATTCTAATAGAGGTGGATAACAGCGACTTAAAGAGTATTACTCTAGCCGCAGGCACCATTATTGGAATGGCGGTTGATGACCGACATTTCTCCATTGATCTTGTAAATGAACTGTTAGGACCCATCCCCAAGGACTGTTTTGACAGTGATGACAACGCAACACCAGACAGGATTTTTACCCGGCATGGGGGGAACTTCCTGGTGTACACTTCCTGCCCCTATGGTAAGGAAGATGTGACCTGTGACTTCAGGAGGGATGAGGTGATTTTCCAGGTCCATGAGGGCTGCCTTTCCCACCTGAAGCCTCCGGTCCAAATCAGCACTCTGACCAGGGACTTCTCCACCCAGCTGGAGGAGGCCGCGGAGATAGCCAAACCAGAAGTCTTTCCAGGCTTCAGGCAGATGGTGGAAGAGAGAGTCAACCTAGCTGATGCCTGTGTGACTCTGGAACAAAAGCAAAAGTTGAAACAAGTTTTCTTGGATTTCCAAGATCTCTTTGCGGTAGACTCATATGACTGTGGTCGCACCGACATCCACACCACAACAATCCCCACGGACCCTGGCATGACTCCAGTGTTTGTGAAGCAATATCGCTTGCCTCTCGCATCAATGGAGTCCCTTACTGAAATAATTAAGAACCTTGAGTCCCGGGGAATAATCCGTCCAGTCCACAGCACCTTCAATAATCCGGTGCTGGGAATATTGAAGCCAAACGGCCAGTGGAGACTCTGCGCTGACCTCAGGGAGCTCAACAAATGGGTCCACACTTCCCGATGGCCTCTTCCCTACATTGACCAAGGGCTGGCCCAGATTCAGGGGTCACAGGTATTCACTGCAATAGACCTGACCAATGGATACTGGACCGTGCCTGTCAGTAGGGAGGACCAATACAAGCTGGCTTTTACCTTTGGGGGCCAGCAGTACACATGGACCCGGACTCCCTTCGGATACCTTAACTCCGGTAATGAGTTCAATATTTTCCTACATAAGGCCATGCCCGACCTGGGTACGAGGGGTAACCTGGCTTATGTAGATGATGTCCTCATCAAAAGTTCATCTGTGGAGGAACACATAGCAGAGATCCGTTATGTTCTGACACAGTTGAGGGCCGCCGGAGCAAAACTTTCCTTTCAGAAAGCACAGTGGTGTAGAACCCGTGTTAATTTCTTGGGGCATGAGATTACTCCTCAGGGTCTCTGTCCCCAGGAAAAGAAAGTGGAAGCACTTCAGAAACTGAAAGACCCCACAACTCTGCGGGAACTAAGGAGCCTCCTTGGACTGACTAATTACAGCAGAAAGTTCATTGAGGGCTACGCAGAGATCACCAGACCCCTGATTCATCTCCTGAAGGGGGGGGTCAAGTGGGAATGGGGTCCAGAACAAGCCGAGGCAGTAAAACAACTCAAAAGAAGCCTCTCACAAGCGCCTTGCCTAGCTTACCCTGTCAGAAACAAGGAGTTCTTCCTGGAGACGGGGTTCTCTAATACGTGCTTGACGGCAGTATTATATCAAAAGCATGACAAGGTCAATAAAGTAATCTCCTATGCGAGCAAAACTTTATCCTCTGTGGAGGAAAAATTCAACGATTGTGAGAAGGCACTCCTGGCAACGGTGTGGGCATTGAAGAATTACCGCCCGTTTATCCAGGGGGAACACATCATAGTGGAGACTCCACACCAGCCCCTGCAATATCTCCAAAGTGACAGAATCCGGGCCGGAAATGTGAGTAATTCCCGAATTACTTCCTGGATTCTGTCAATGCAAGGCTTTCCTGTGGAGGTCAGATATGGCCAAAACAAGAAGAGTCCCCTCGCGCAAGGTCTGGCTGACTTGCATGATTGTGCCAGAGAAAACTGTCTCGAGGACGAAAGTCTAAAAATAAAGGACAACATGGAGGCATACCTTAATTCCCCCCACAAAGTCTTTGAAGAAGACAAGTGTGAGGGAATGCCCACTGTGTATGTGGATGGATGCTCTTACCATGTCGACAACAACGGGGAGAAAGAACTGGTGGCCGGCGTAGGGAATGCATGGGTGAATGAGTCCCCAGAACCCTCCGCTGGATACAAAATTGGTCCCCGAAGTAGTCAGGTGGCAGAATTGATGGCTGTGCATCAGGCCATCCTCACTGCTGTCCAGCATCAACTCCACGAACTGGTCATAATCACAGATTCGGATTATGTACGGAACGGGTTCGTGGAGCACCTGGTTAATTGGAAGACCAGAGGCATGGTATGTGCTAACAACAAACCCTTGAAACATGGGAAGTTGATCCAAAACATTGATGATCTGGTCACCTCGAATGGGATGACCATCTATTGGAAGAAGATCAAGGGTCATTCCAAAGTAGAGGGACCAGACAAAACTGGAAATGACTTAGCTGATCAGCTGGCCAAAACCGGGGCCATCCAAGGGGATCTAATTGAGATTGAGTCCCTGTTGGGGGAAATCCAGGTCACTGCCATCACTAGGTCCCAGACAAATGCTCACAACGACCTCTCAATTGCACAATGGAGTAAGGAGACCCCTGATGCTGATTTGATTACTGCTCAGAAGGGGGATCCAATAATTGGTAAATTTTACCAGCACCTTGAGGACCCTGAGAACTTTCCCCTGACGGATACCGATTACATTGGGAAAGAGGACCTAAGAGTGTTGATGAAATGTCCCAAAATGTTCCGGATCCAAGACGGTTTGTTGGTAAGGAAATCCAAAGCTGGCCACGATCAGTGGGTGGTTCCTACCTCATTCCGAAGCCTGATGTTAAGTCACGCCCATGATGCGGCCACTGCCGGTCATAGGGGGTTTCACACAACCTTGGAAATCTTAAGAGAGGTTGCATACTGGCCACACATGGGGCAGGACCTGGACCAATACTTGAAGGGGTGTCTTGTGTGTGCACAGTTTCAGCCATCATCCCTCACGCACCGCGCGCCTCTCCAAAAGAGGGGGATGACACTGCCATGGTCAGATTTACAAATCGACTTTGTAGGCCCTGTGATTCGCTCGGCTAGGGGGAATAAGTACATGTTGACTGTGACATGCTTGTTTACCAAGTGGGTGGAATGTCTCCCAGCCCCAAACTGCAAGGCAGAAACTGCAGCTGCCTTGATGATTAACCACATCTTTTCCCGTTTTGGTCTACCTCAAAGGATTGAGTCAGACAGAGGTAGCCACTTCACCAGTGAAGTAATGACAAAGATGTGGGAGATACTGGGGGTCAAGAGAAAGCTGCATATTGCTTATAGACCAGCTTCTTCTGGGGCAGTAGAGAGATATAACCGGACAATTGTGAGTATATTAAAGAAGTTTGTGGCAGATTCTGGGCCAAGTTGGGATATCCGATTACCTCTGGTCCTAATGGCCATCAGATCTACCCCTTCACCTGCAACCAAAATGTCACCATTTGAGTTGATGACTGGGCGCAAGATGGTGCTTCCGCAGCATTTGCTCTACAGGACCCAAGAGCAGACACTGATAAATGCCTCCACTACTCATGAGTATGTAGAGAATTTAAGGAAACACCTCCAACATGCTTTTGCTTATGCTCAGCGGAATCTAGAAAGATCGACTGATAGCATGAAGACCCATTATGACCTGAAAACTTCCAGGAAGGAATATCAGGTGGGAGACCGGGTCTATCTATACAACTTCCAAAGGAACCAGGCCAAGCAGCGAAAATTTTTGCCTACATGGAAGGGACCCTTTGAGATCGTCGATAAGATCTCCCCTGTGGCCTACAAGATCCGCATCCCCAAAGGTGGTTCGGCAGAGGGGGAAGACAAGTGGGTCCACATAAACCAGTTGAAATGTTGCCATCCCAGGCACACTCTGCAACAACTGGAGGAATCCTCTGGAATCCTAGCGGGTACTGTATCAGACTAATTCAGTTCCAATCATAAAACCTACCACATCTAGTCTCTAAAATATTGTGATTTACATGAAACTGTCTCTAGTGATGCTGTTTTTTTTTTCAAAATAAGAATGTAATACTTCGTTACGATGAAATGCATATGCTGCCCCACTATCTCAACGGTGGTGGAAACACGTCTGTGAATAGGTATTGCCGCTCTTCCTTTGTCGTCCTAGGAGAAAGAAAACCTTGAGACGGGCCAAGGAGGACGATCCGGAGACCGGGAGCTGAGACGCAACGGGCTCGGGGTACCGCCCAATCTTCCCATCAGGACCGGCGAGGAGAACTGATCGATCTGACCGGATGGAGAAGAAGATGCTGAACTGTGCCATCTACAGAAGAGGAAGAAGATTATGCGGACAGACCGGTGCGTGGGTCAAAACCCTTGGGCACGCGACTCCCCATCGACCCAAACTCAAAGTGCAGTCACGTGGGGGGGCTTGTAGGGTGTCCTGACCCACGTTTAAGCTACCCTGCTACAACATTTGGTGCTGTGGGCTTAGGAAATTCAAGATGGCGGAAAACCCACATGTGCGCCGAAATCCAGGAAAGCTGCGCAGTTGTGCGCACACCAAAATGGTTACCTAACTTGCCACCCACCAGGGTAAAGAAAGGTCTTTGTTAACAAAATCCACTTTTACTGATGTCAAAAAGTTGCTGAAATCGTGACTCATTGGACCACTTTAAAGATTCAACCCTTTTTGTGGGGTTCCACATAACCATCTTACTGTAAGGAGCCCCATCAAAACAATGTTAAGCAAGGATTTACTACCATGTAAGAACCATTCCTGTTTAGAATGCATTAATCCAAGAAAATCCCAAAAATGGGTGCAGTACCAGTACTCACCACTATCCAAAAGCCGGCGTTTTAAAACCCACTGTGTGTTTTTCTGAAGGCAAGCAAAATGCCTATTTCAAACCTTGCAACATGTGCAAAATATTCACTGAACACCAGCAGACATTTGGCAGAATGGAGTTTTGTGTGCCTACAAAATCTGGGAAATGAAGAGCCCAAAAACAATGCTTATAACAAAAATGCTATGGAGTCAGCAGCTTAAGCCTAACTGCAACTGGATTTAAAACCACCAAAATCGAAAATGTTAAATTAAATGAGTGACCTATGTTTGGTGTCACATGCCTTTGTAACTGTTGAAATGTCATAGTTTTGCACTTAGAATCAGCATTCTAGCTGCATGTGTAAAATTACAAGTTATTTTAAAAGCAACAAAAAGTTAGCTGAAGGTCTGGCTTAAGGAACTTGATTTTGCCTAGCAACGGATCCCATCAGGAGTGAAACTTGAGTCACAACTATGTTCCCAGGCCAATGTTCCTTTTGCTGCCCACAATAAGGATATGCCATCTATCTGATAATTGAATTTCCTGTGCTCTGCCAGAGAGTGAACAAAGCCCTCTCCACTCAGGCAAAGGTTTTTATTACAGACGTCGTAAAAAGTGGCTTCCTCCTGGAGAAGCTGGGAGGGGCACTGCCTGTGAGAAGCAAGCTGGCTTGGCAGAAACTGGAAAGACTGGTTTCTGTACCATGTGACCTGAAAAGACACACCCCTGCAGCAAGGATATGGTTTTATAAAAAGGGGGATAATTCATAGTGCGGACATGTGAAAATTTTATAAATGATACCATAATTCTTGTGATTTTTCTGCCCACAGTTTAAGACGCGGTAGGAACCGGTGGTATGTTCAGGGGGGTTTTAGCGGAAAAGTGGATATTACTCTAAATGTGTGCATGTTAAAAATCTGAAACTTCATCAGTTAATGTCCCTACCCCCTGCACACATGTATGTAAAGTTGGGTCCATGTCGGAAATTGAAAAAGCAGTTAAAAAGTCAATTATGTACACTCTTTGAATGCAAGCTCCGAGAATGAGCAGATTTGGACATAGACATGGCTAAATTCAGCCACACCATGTATATGTAATTTCAAACAACTGTGTAACTCTGAAGTATGGATTTTGATCATATATATATTTGGGTGCACAGATGATAAGGGAGGATGTTTCAAGAGATCATAAAATGACATCAATCTGACTCACAGTTCAGTTTGCCAATCAAGCGGAGGAATGGAAGCCTGACCAATGACGAATGAGAGGGGCAAGTCTAGTGATGCAACACACACACCCATTCTCAAGAAACAGATAAAAGCAGAGAGTCAGGACACATAGAGAGATTCAATTTCATCTGCCGCTGGAAGCCCTGCCGGAAAAATCCATACTTACCTCCATCAAACTCCAGAAAGCCAAACTAGAGACTTCAATCTATCCAGAGCAGAGACCAGACCAGAGAGAAAGCAGTGCTGTGCCTAGCAGAGACCAGACCAGAGAGAAAGCAGTGCTGTGCCTAGCAGAGACCAGACCAGAGAGAAAGCAGTGCTGTGCCTAGCCGAGACCAGACCAGGCGCTGTGAGCAGAATCCGGAAAGACCTGACCAGACTGAAGATCGTGACCAAGTCGCTTTCCTGTTCAAAATCTCTTGTGAGTACTTAGCAAAACTCAGAACACATCTCTTAGTTTAAATTCATCTAATTCAATCTATTTAACCTAAGTAGAACTGCCTCCTATCTGTCACCTGTCATTTCTAGTAAAATTTGTCATTTTGAAAAAGTGTGCGTTTAAAATTTACAAAACCAAAAACGACCTTTACTAAATTACTCATATCTCCGCAACCGTTTGGGCTAGAGACTTGCAATAACTTTCATTTGGAAGCTGAGATCCCAGGCTTTCCTAGGACCCCAAAACGGTAGAGATAGTCCTTGCGGTTCCTTTGTAATAGCGCTCGGCGCATCCGCGAATTTTGCCGCGATTTGCAATTTCTTCACATGTAAAAAAACTGCTGCTGCCTGATTTCAATTGCCAGAAATTCGTTTAACCTGCTAACTATCCCTGCATCATTGCTAGTGTGAGCCTGGACTAATATTAACTAGATACCACTCATCCTGAACCTCTAAAAGGGAATTAAGAGCGTTTCCAGCATATTTCTCATTCATTGCTAGCACCTATCAAAGCATTTGCCTGTGTTTTCAAACTTCTGTTTAAGCTTGCTGGATTGAACTGAATTACAGTTGATTGCATTTCTGAGAACTGTGTGTTTTCCTTCCATTTCCTTGCCTTGCATCAAGGGGGGGAGGGGAGTAGCCAGAGAAAAGTGATTACATTGTTTGGTTGAAATCATATTGCGTATTTTCTGTACTGCATTCATTGAATATTGCATCCACCTGAGCCTACATAAAGCATCCTCTACCACATTATACTTTTGTTCCTATTTACCAGTGTGCTACCTTATCCATTTCATGTCAACTCATTAGTGATTAAAGAAGTGTGCTAGTGCCAGATTCTCCGTTGTTAATATTTACCATATCAGATTAAGTGTGATATTCAATTATTAATTTATTAAAAAGTGTGATATATATTTTAATTTATCAAATAAACCTTTTAAACTTGCAAAACAGAATTACTTCTTGGCTCAGTGGGGTCAGGGGGATTCCAAGAGAGGGGTGTTATACAAGGGTAGTCATCCAGAACGCATGAACTGGACCTAAAGATATATCAATAAGGGTTTTCATTCAGTATTCTAGACTAGGCGTTAACTTGGCTGTAGTGCTGAATTGAATCCTCTTACAAAGTGGGGGCTCGAGTCGAGACGTTGGGTTAGATTTACCAGTTGTGCAGCTTAATACAGTGTGCTAACTGACGGGATACATACACCCGGTCGGATCACCACGCTGCATTACGCTGTGAAGCATTCCTCAAAAGGGACACTCCAAGAAAAGTTCTGTTCTGCAAAAATAAAATACTTAACTTGGCTGTAGTGCTGAATTGAATCCTCTTACATGTTATTACATTAAAGTAATGGCAGTTAAATCTAACAATCGCACACTGAGTCGAGTGAAAGATGGCATCTCTCACTGCAAGAAGCAGCAAAGGGAATTATTTAAACAAAGCTGGAGAACTATATATTTATTTTAATATTTATAAAGCACACTAAACCCACGGACATCAAGGCGCTGGTTACAAAGGTTGCATACATCAGTTACAAGGATAAATAGAAGGTCTACAGTTGGTACTGGCCAGTCTTTTAAAGGGGTAGAGGACCATGAGCAAAGAGCAAAGGCTTGAGGTGTTTCCTAAATGTCCAGTAGGATTGTTCTGCTCTTAGCGTAAGGGGTAGTGGATTCCAGTATTTGCAGGGAATTACTGTGCAACTTGATTCACCTGCTCTCTTTAGTTTGTATCTTGGGGTGGTCATTAGCCTGTAGTTATTCGTAGAGCAGGTGGGTCTAGAAGACTGCATTTTGTTAAATGTGTGTGACAGGTAGGCCGGGGCATCTTTGGTGATGCATTTATGTGAAATGGAAAATGTTTTAAAGATGATGCGCTTGCGAACAGGGAGCTAGTGAGTGTTTTCTTGCAGCGCATACACGCTCTCGCTTTGGGATATTTAGTGCAACTCTGAGGGCATTGTTCTGTACGACTTGTAACTTGTTAATGTTACTTGTGGAGGTACCTGCAAAGAAGGAGTTAAGAGTAATCAAGCCTTCGAGCCAATGAGCGCTTGGGCAATATTGAGGCAACTGTCAGAGGAAAGAAACGGTCTGCTGGCGTTGAGTAGTTTTGTGGTGTAGGCTGCTGAGGAGGCGATAGCATTGACCTGCTCTGTTAGCGAGAGGGTGGCTCTTAATGTAGCTTGACACTGGGATCAGGATCCCGTTGATGGCAAATGGGCTGTAGGCTTTGTCCAGTTTTTTAGGACGGTTTGGAGCCAAAAACAAACATCTCTGTCTTGTCATCGTTCAGACACAGCCGGCTAGAGGCCATCTATGCCTGTATTGTTTGGTACACTGAGCACAGCAGTTGGGAGTCAGAGGCATAGTTGTAATTCAAAATGGGAGAATGGCTGCTGTTTTGAATTATCGTGAGTTTGGATACTCAAAAACACGTTTGCAAGTGATAGTCTGCACAACAGGGTATTGATTTAAGAAATGAAATAAGTTACAATGCTTAGAAAAGGGAGACTCTGTATCGTCACATCATGCCTTGCTTGTCTACATAAACCATGTCTGACATACAGCACATCAGCAAACAGTAAATAACATTTCATAATTACACTAGTACACTAATCTGTTTTCCTTCTGCTGTACTATACATTAATTCGGACCATGTCTGGTCCAAATGTGGTATCTAATGGTTGGCAACGTGCTTTTGTTCCGTACGCATTATCACTTTTTGGGGAAAGGAGTTTCTTTGTATCACTAAACCATGACTCATCTCTGGCCTTTTGGTCCTAGCATGATGCTTTCTCATTATTGCCATTGGTGACAGTATGCCTCCACCATAGGCTCAGATCACCAGCTGGGTGCAAATCCCCCCAGGTAATTGAATCATCAAATGTAAATATAATGTTAATATCACACATACTGAAATGCTTTTTGGGGGAGGGGTGTGCATTGAGTTTACATTAAGGAAACTAGTGAAATATACAGTTCACTATTTTGTATTTTAAATCTTTCATTGCTGCTAATATGCCAAGTTTTACGGGTGCTATTTCACAATTATTCAGGACATTGCTTGCAATGGCGATCAACACTTTAATTTCCTATCTGCTGATTTGACCTGCAGCTGAAATGCCAAATGTCATTTTGCTGTGCTTAGGCTTTCTTCAGGTTTTCCTCTGGCAAAATGAGCTTAGGGGAAGAGTTCTAGAAATATCACAGATGAGGATGCCCTAGGCCTCAAACACAGTGAGGATACATGTCAGGGCTCCATTCCTCTAATCTGGAGGAGTACACATTACCAGGATCTGGTGGCTTACTTGCAGTTGCTTCGATCATTGTCCTACACCAAGAGGGATCATTTATTTTCCTCCCTCACCGAGATGCAAAGCAGGCCACTTCCTCCTTCCTTTCTGTTTATGGCACTGTCACATATACACGGCACACTCCTGGTTCTGGCTCTTCAGTCAGTTGACTTTATACTCCCAGATTATCCAATTGGCCACTTTATCCGCAGAATAAACCACCACAATTTAATGGAATGCTTGAGCACATCTCCATTCCATCAGATCACAATCTGCTCACTAATTCTAGTTCCAATGAAAATTCCAAACGCCAAATGGAGAGAGTGGTACTTTTGCTTAAGGTTTCATTTACTACCTACCAATGACATTTTGGGGGTCCTGACAAAAAGTAGATAGAAGCAAGCAGTGTTGTAGATACTCAAAGATTGTTGAAACCTTAAACCATGTGGTTGTTGAATGTGTAAATGTGGACCATTTGAGGCGTTTTTATTTTGACCATATTCCTCTGTGATATGAACTATGCTACCTCACTTGATCTTTGAAATAGCATATTGGCTGGCACTCAAGTGTCTTACTATCACATATTTAATATGCATCTTTTCTAATACAATTGATGAATATATTATCAGATACTTGGCCTATAATTTCATCTACTGTGAAAAAAGAATATTTGTATTAAGTGTGCTCATGTAGGAATTTTGTGTCTTTTAAAATGAATGTTGTCTATTTTGTTTATTTATTGTTTTATAAGTGAAAGGTTTGCCTTAGACCATTAATACTAAATAATAAAAAGCAAAACAATAAACAGAGTAAAAGAAAATGCCTTAATGAAAAAGGCTAGGATTTATGGGTAGCTAGCATTCCCTCTTTCCATGATCAGCACTCTGTCTGTTCCATTCATTACACGTGCACCCCTGTCACCATAATCATACATCCTCCACCTTACCTTGTATCTTTCCAATTGTTTATGTTCATGTCTATACTACTCCTGCTTCACTTATCCTCTCACCTTTTACCCTCTTCCTTTCCTATGGTCTGTTACCACTAGTTTGGTGGGGATACCATACGCCACAGTACGGAAAAGCTTTTGTGACCAAAGACGACCAAGGGGGTGAAAAGCTTATAAACATAAATTAGAACCCTCGGCTGGTGCAGCAGTCAATCAGGTGGCTCCAAACCCCGCGTGAATCTACTGATGCTAGACTGGGTTCGGAGTAACGCGAGTGGTCGCCACACCCAGCGCAGCTGTTTTCCCTCCTCACTTGCATCCTTCCCCCAAATCCAGCCCCTCCACACACGCCCACCAATCCATTCCCACACCCAAATCTGATTACCTCGTAAGGGCTCCTGCGCCCAGGCCGCACAGCTTCCTGGTGAAGCCATGCAACCCTGACTGTCCATGGCCGCTGCTGTGAACAAAGCGAACAAAGCAGCGTAGCAATTTTTTTCTATTGCTTTAGCACCTCGAGGGTTTGCCTAGGGATGCTAATATCAATAATCCTACGTTCTGCAGGCTTCACTGGCCTGGAAACAGACCCTAACTTGGGCCCAGGTCTTTACCGGCCAGTGAAGCCCGCAGAACGCAGGATTATATACCGTTTGTGAACAATACTTGCAGTTGTGATGATGGAAAATTGGTTTGTGCTTTAAGGGTCCCATGCTAGCCTGGGAAATTGAAATATGTCGTGACTGGATATATTTGTATCACTGGCGATAATTACCTCTACCAATATTACAGTATTTTCCCCTGGCTGTGACTGCGATAACAATGGCGTATTGCCCAGTGACGTCATAATTTCGGCTGAGCTGCAATTTATAGCAGGTGGTATATTTTCTGGAAAGATGCTGGCTATATGAGAGATAGATGCATGCACTTGCAATTTCCAATAAAACCCTTCAATTCGAAAACAAATAAAAGGGTTAAACCCACCAGGTACACTGAGCCTAACGACGTGAGGCTATGGTTTTATATCTTGTTGTGCTTATTAGCAACTTTACAACATGCGGCACTTTGACCTGCAATTTGCAGAGTGAATTGTTATCTGCATCTTCCCATTGTTTTCCCACATTTTTTATGCCCTTGCAACACTTGAAAACACGCTGCTTTCGGGCACATGAGCCTCTGTCACTGTAACAAAATGAGACTAAAATTGATATTGATAAAAGGCTCTGGACTGTAGAACGATGCCTCAAGAAATGATTCTCTAAGGTAATGCATGGATTTTCTTCCATTCACAGGGGCAGTAAATTTAACAGTGGAATGGATTCTATGATTGCTAAGAAACGAAGGTCTGAGATCCCCATCTGAAGACTAGCAAGTGCCTGCATTATGTAATCTATATTACCTGAGAATCAATAAACCAAACTGTGCTATCCATTTCATTTACCTACTGTATGCAAGGGTTAACATAATTTGACTGTTAGGTAATTGTGAAACAGAACATCACCCCAGGTTAGCTTAAAACTGGAACAAGGAGTGGTTCCAATATCAATGTACCCACTGCAGTGTGCCATACTTATAATTATTATTCTAATTGGTCATTTATAATGCACCTAATACCAACAAGGGGTTTCAAAGTGTGGGATTGGGATTCGAAATTGTGTTGCGCTGCGTTGTCTTGTTTCCAAGACAAACACATTGCCCCTGAGCTATCCTTCCTCCCTTAACCTTTAACCAACTACTGTGAGTCACAACTTCACATATTAACATAACCATGTATTATGTCCTCACAATGGGGCAGTGTGCTATTGAAATAGACTTTGGAGGTGGTGCAGGGCATAATGTATTCCTGAAATGGTTTTCATCCCCGCTGTGGGGGGTGGACATGGCTGTTAACGGCCTGCCAAAATGGCTCTAAGTATGCCCAAGCCAAGTGAATCCCTCAGCAGGGGCTGTGGGCCATTACCAGCCTTGTCCGCCCCCACAGCTGGGGTGAAAGCCATTAGCACCATGGGGTGTATACAGGGTGTGAATGGTTTATTGCCAATCTCCTGAGAAAAAGAAAAAACAAGATGGCCACCACCACTTCACCATTTCTATGGTGTCTGGGAGCAGGAGGTGTGCTAGGAATGGAGAACAAAGCTCTGGTCCAGCAGGTAAGTGGGGCGGGAATGAGGGGTGTGGAAAGAGTTTTGATTTGGCTCCCTGTTGCCTCCCCATATTCAGAAGAAAAATAAAAAGATGTTCTTGTGTACTTTATGTATAGGTGTTAGGGCAAGATATCCTTTGTTATTGTGTTGTCTTTAGTTTCTGATGGGCAGGGAAATCCTTGTCAGAGTAGGGATAGTGAGGCTTTTACTGAAACCTATGTTTTAATAAAATGGCATATTTTGAGAAATCATCTGAAAGTTGTCTGCCTCATATTTCTGACCCATCCTCACAGAGGGCTGCTGCTGAATGGAAGATGTATGCCTACAGTTTACCACACACACTTCTAGCATCCCAAGTGCATGCAACAACAGCCGTGACTAATGGAAAGTGCCCTCTAGCTGCATACATCACTCTTAAAAATGTCAGAATTAAGTACTCAGTACTTCTTTACAATCAAAATGGTTTCATCATCCCGCTAGCCACAAGAAAATTACATGACTGGTCTACACTATGTTACAGCCACTGTATGAAATCACATGACTGCCTGAGGATTTTAACTTTGCTTGTATTTTCTCCTGAGTGGCCCCAATAATATTGTACTCTAGGAATTAGTTCCCAAAACGTACTTCTTCCTGTCATCAACTAACTCTGGGATTGTCCTCTTACTGATCAGAAATGTTGATGTATGACATGCAAGGTGAACAAGGGGATTCCCTCCTCCCTTCAAATAGCAGTCATATGAAGATGTTGTTTCCGTTGTGCACTTAGTTATAGCCACTGAATGTAATCTCCTACGTCAAACAAGATTATGATGTTTTCTCCGCAAATAGTATTCTGTCTTGTCTGCTATTTAAAGTTGGCACACTCAATGACAATTGCTCAATATAATATCCATCCCCCAAACACTTGAATTATTTCTTTTCCTTCCAACTAGTATTTTGTCTCATAACACATTTTTCAAACTTGTATTTTGTTTTGTTCTTCACAAAAAGCTGGCATACTCCACTGCATGTATATACAGTAGGTCGAACCCTTAATTTTTATTTCTTGAGGGGTCTGTGACATAACACGGGAAAACACATTATCGAAAACAAGGATCACAGACTACTTCCTTCTCCTGCATTTTAATGCTAAGGACCCACACTCGCTGAAAAACAGTTGACTATGATGTCAACCAATGAAGAAACTACAAACAGTCCAAAAATAATTTATGTTACTTTTTATACCTTTATCAAAAACGATTTTATTGATTTATCACATTTCTCTCCTCTGGAGAATGTGATTATGTTAAAAAGCATGTGTTACCTCATACATTCCATATTCACATACATCAATTAAACACATTAATCTTAGGTTAGTATACAACAACATGGCCTAATTCTTAGACCACAGGTTCAGTTGTTACCCAGCAATAATATTGACAGATATTCACATAATTTCTGAACATCTACATACAGAGTTGCAAAAACAAGAACAACAACATCAAATTTCTCTTTCTTCCATCTTCTAATCACAAGCAGTGTGTTTTAATTTGAAGTTCACTAAAATGGTCACTGCGCCCTACACTGTCTTGCGGCTGTGGTTTTTTTTTTGCTTTTTTTTTATCTCTGTGGGATATATTATTGTCCTTTATCCCAATCTTTGATTAGCAAAGGATTGAAACAATTGCTGTTGTGTCGATGCACTGCATTTCGGCTTAAACATCAGAGGGTAGACCACATCCCGGGTGGGCTTCCCTCATCAATTTCACAGAGGCCTTCGTCAGGACGAAAAATATCTTTGTGGTTACAATGATCCTCGATCTTCTAACTCCAAACTTCATTCAAACCAATCTCAAAATTATACAACACAAATATTTAGGCCCCATAATTATGTATTTACTTTACTTTACTTTATTACATTTGTTATGCGCACCCATTGACCCTTGGGCTTGAGGGCGAAACAAGACAAGAACAACAAACAACAAATAGGCTCATTGAGCCAAGGCATGAATCAAGTTCCTAAAGGTGAGAATCTCTTCAGTTAGGTGAACAGATGACTCTTTAGCTTCTTTTTGAATATTTCTGAAGACTTAATACATCGTAGCTCCAAAGGGAGATCATTCCAAGCCTTTGGGGCAATTGCAAAGAAGGCTCCTTTAGAGACCTTCACAGTTCTGCATCTTGAAATAGTAAAAGAATTCTGATGACTAAATCTTAAACGTCTGACACAGCTTTTGTTAATCAGAGGTTTTTGTAGGTAAGAAGGCATTTTTCCCAGTAGAGACTTCTGAGTGATTGTCATGATACGAAAAATAATTCTTAATTCGACTGGTAGCCAGTGCAGTGCACATCTTGCAGCCGTGACATGGTCTCTATGCCCAAGCCTCATCACCACCCTTACTGCTCCATTTTGAGATACTTGTCATTTGTTACAAACAGCTTTATCAATACCTATTAGAAGGCTGGAGCAGCAATCCATTTTTGCACCTATAATCGCGTGGTTTCCGCGTTATTCTGCGAGATGTACGGTCTAAGGTGGGCAAGTAACTTTATGTAGTAAGCGCAGAAAGATACTAGGCTGCTTACATGTGGCTGCACAGAGAGGTGCTGATCGAACAGTACCCCCAGAGTTTTAACTTTTTTCAATGAGATGATATTTATTGCACCTAGCGAGACCCTCTCATAGGATGGGCCGAGTTTCAGTAACATGTGGGGTGATCCGATCACCACTAGTTCAGGTTTTTCTCTATTAAGATCATCCATGACTCAATAAGAGAGTAGATCTTATTAATCACTACAGTATCCAGATCACAGTTGCCGGACAGAGGAATGATGCATTGTGTATCGTAGACGTAATCCGTAAATGTCACACCCTCATGTGCCAGTTTGGCAAATAGGGGTACAGTAAAAATGTGCATGCACCCTCTGGTACACCCAGATCGACGTTAATAGGTGCCGACTCAGCCTTCTTGAAAAAAACCCTACTCTCCTCTCGATTGCTCAGGAAAGAGATGATCCAGTGGGCCGCTAGGGGGGAAAAATTAGCCACCTCCTCCAGCCTGGTGGACATGATGGAATGGTTCACCAGGTCAAAAGTGGACGAGAGATCTTGTAGCATCAACAGGGAGGCTTAATTTTGTCCATGCGTGCTGAGAGCTTGGATTTGAGCTCTAGGAGAGCCGTTTCTGTAACAAAGCCCACTCGAAAGCCTGACTGGTGGTCATTTAAGACCGGATGAGCTTTTACGTGCTCGGCTATTTGTTCGTAAGTCACAAGGTCGAGGATCTTTCAGGTCCTGGGGTATGTTCATGTTAGCTATACTATACCAGACTGCGTGGTCATGCATTACTGACCTTATTTGGTTTGCAAAACAGGGATAGATTTCTCAATGCGGAACGGTTGTCTCACACAGCTGTCGCTACCTGTTGGTGTAATCACATCACAGGGAGCTCATTGTGTTGGGTGAATTATTTCCCAACATAATCATCAATATACTATTGTGTCACTGATCAAAAATATCAGTGATTGTGTCTTTTATATACTTTACCTATGTTGTATCACAGGTGTAGGCATTTATTTTGTGTTCTTATGCTTCCTTTTCTTATTTCACTCATCAAACGCGTGCTGGAGTACCCTGGTTTAGAAGTGCACTGGTATCACCTGTTGGATCAGAATTAAGCTTACCTCAGTATTTCTTATGTTGCTCTATCTCATATGGTGGTGCTCAATGAGATGTGATGGACTTATTTAAGGGGTGTCCCAGCAGCTAGTGTAACTAGGTGCTACTGTTCAACTATTTAGCCCTTTGGGGACCGTCCAGGGGGAACATTTGTGAACATTCTGTCATCTCAGCCCCACTACAATGCATAATGCGGCTAGTGTCTTTCACTTCTTTCTTTCTGGGATGAAAATGCGCCCTCACAATTCGGTTCAACTCATAAAACTCCTGACAACGAGTACGCAATCTGGACAGCCTTACTCTAATTCTCACTGTCTCTCATGGGTAAACTGGACGCACAATAGAGGTCTCTCACGCACTGGAAAATACCTTGCATTTGTCCTCTCATCATCATTTCAAATACACCCGGTTTCGTACATGCGGTGCTTTCATGGAAAACGAAAGGGACTGTGTTTACTATTTGCTAATTAACTGATGGTTACTTACAACTGTGTATATCAATGTTGAAATGCAACCATGGGTACTGGCGCTTTACTTGTGCACTTCCAAAATACAATTGTGGTGATTCATAGTTACTTCATTTGCATCGCTATTTCAAATACACCTGCTTTCATACGCGCAGTGCTTTCATGGAAAAAGAAAGGGGACTGTGTTTACTTGTTACTGGGTCACTGATCCTTACTTTTAACCATGTGTATTAATGTCGGGATGCAATCATTGGTACTGCTGCTTTACTTGTGCACATCCAAAGTGCAATTATGGTATTTCATGATTACTTCAATGTTGTATTAGATCATACAAATGTTGCACTGTAGACAATTACAAGTGAAGAGGATCCCACGACATAGATGAATCTCCTCATTACATTATGACCAAGATGCCTTATTAAACTAATTTCTTCTACTTGAGATGGCACCTGTATAGTAATTAATAACGTCAAACCGATTATGTGCGAAGGAGATGTCAGCACCTTGGCGAATTTCCCAATTACATCGAGATAAACGCATACATTCTTTTTCAAATTTCTTATACTTGAATTCACACGTATATTTGCTACTAACATCAAACAATAATGTATGAAGAAGATATCAACACCTTGATGGATTTACCCATTGCATCAAGGTAAACACATATGTTGTCTGTCTCATTCCTTATACTTGACATTGCACATGTATATTTATCAATGGCAACAAATTTCTCTATAGGTGGGGTCAAATTCATGAATACACATAGTTACTTTAACCACATGTGACAATGTCCATATTTCTGGAAGACACACATTTTGAGTGCTATATTGACTGTTTTTTTTTAAAGTAATGGACTCACTCATCTCGCTCTAGTCTCTACCTAACAACAAACTTCTATCAAGATCAGAACAATGGTTATAGACAAAAATGTCCTCAAAGATGAGGAGGCTTAAGAAAAAGATGTGTAACATTCTCAGACACTTCCAATACCACCAGTGGAAGTGAATCAGAACAAAGTAGTGACAACAACCCTTCAACCTCGAATGCACAGAGTACACCTTCAGAACAGTTTTTTCGCGGACGGGAAGGAAGGAGGTGGAGAGGCAGAACCAGGAGCCCGAGACTCCAAGGGATGTACACGGTAAGCACCCACCAATGGAGAAACAGACAAGAAGAGACTTGGTAGCCCCGATTTTCAATTTAACAAAATATTCTCTCACACAAGTCGAAGAAAGAGTACTCACAAAAGGTTTGAGGTATGTACCAATGAAAGAAGCAGATAGTTTTTAGACAGAAATAGAGTTAAGATGCTTTTTTAGGGTAGTAAGATTGGAATTCTTTTTTCGCGAGAAAAAAGAGGAAAGTGATGAATTTGCAAGAGCGGCAAGTGTGACAGGCCTAAAACCTCCTTCAACTTTAATGTCCCTGCTTGCGTCCATCAGCTCAGAGATATATGCCTTTGTGAATAAGGTTTTAAACTACAGAAATTAAGCATTTTAATCCACTTACTCACACACACACACATCCAAGAATTACATTAAGGGGCTGATTCATGGAATTATTTGTGCCAAAAAATGGGGATTTGTGCACCATTCTGCCCGCAAATCCCTATTTGTTCAACAGGGATTTGCGGGCAGAATGGCGCCCAAATCCCTGTTTTTCAGCGCAAATAATTCCATGAATCAGCCCTAAATCTCTCCGGTCAATTTTCCTCACCAATTCCAACCCATAGAGGATTGTGTCAGGGATGTACACTGGCCCCTTTTCTTTTTAATTTATATCTTTCTGATATGGGAAGGGCATTTTCTAGAGCTGTTTTTATCTCGCCAAAGATTTTTAATACAAAATTGGCTCGGATGTCTTACATGGACAATGTTATCCTTATGGATTGCACCAAAATAGGTCTGCCACCCCTTCTTCCTGCTTTTGAACAATATGCATTGAGCAATGATCTTGTCATTAAGGCTAAGAAGACTAAGGTCTTGCACCTCTCTGCTGGGTGAAAGTGAAAAAGACACAATGGTGGCTATCAGTCCATAGATTGGATGTTGGTAAATGATTTAACATATTTGGGATTTTTATTTCGGCACAACCTTCCCATGCTCAGAGTCAAATTAAACACTTTCAATAATAAATGTGGCAAATGTTCACTCTTGCCGCTACTTGAATTTTATGAGATAGTCTTGAGATCTACCACATGCTGTTTGTCTGTGACCTGACCATTCTGGAGGGCTTTTTATGTAAGAAAATTCTAACATTGCCTAATGGAACGCCTATGCCAGCCATTCATTATGAGCTAGGATTATTTCCCTGAATATGGATCTCACATGACAACAACTGTTTTTCTGCAGGAGATTCCTTGAACCTCCCTGCTCTTCATTGTTTGAGGATTTTTCTTGCACAAACACTTTGTCAACAACACCTTATATAACAAAATGTCAAGATTGGCTGTTGACTTGTGGGTTAAACCTGGCCGATGATGTGGCATATCCTTGTAAGTACAAGGAAAAGCTTCAGTGCATGAGTGGAGCGTGACCTGAGAAGTTAAGGACCTCCAAGTGCCTCTCTAGCCTGTCGGCCACCCAGTGGCCACCCACAAAAAACTGGGCCAACAACCGGCATATGTGACATGCTCTCCTTCTATCCTGAGATTCAGACTCAATCTTTTGCACACTAAAGAGAAACTGAGTTTGTGGGATCGCGCCAACAGTTTGGGCCCCTTATGCCAATATTGTTCACGGCAAACTGAAACTATGAACAACCTAGTCTTGTTTTGCGATACTCTGATGAATCTAAGACGCTCGTTTTTTCGTAAATGTATTACCAATGTTAGGGGAGACCTCTGAGAATGTTTGTGGGGAGGATACTTAGTGGTCACTCCATAGCACTGCTCTTCTCCTTAAGCCAGTGTTTGTAAAGGATTAACTTGAGTGGACTATAAAGAACTGATGTTAGTTCAGCAGGTGAGAATCATTCTCTTTTAACCTCATTGGACATTTTAACCTTATTTCTGTATGCTGTATAATTAATGTGTATAATACATAGGTAATTTCACTTTTTATCAGTGTGAATTGTGTAAGGTTTGTTTTTATCGAAGAACACAATTAAATCAAAAATAACCCACATGGCTGCATTTAGATCTTGTCCTTGCAGCTTAGCCAGAGGTGCCAATCACTCACCTCGACTCCCATATCTACATGACCTAGGTTCTGGGCAGTTATTAACAACCGTTGACCTTCAGAAAACAAATACAACCCTGACTATTCAACTAACACCAACATGAAACCAGCATAGAAACCTATTCATCTAACACCATACCAGACCAGTACAGATCCTCAAACAACTCTACATCAATTTGTGTCAATGTCGTTCCAATACCAGGCACCCCCTAAAATGTTATGGACATACCAGAAACATACCAGAAACAAACATGCAACTCACCGACAAAGGCCAGTTTAAACCTGACTATATGGATCCCAATTATCTAGCATCAGATACTCCCTCCAAGCTATATCTATCCTCATGCCTCCTCCCGTAAGCAGGCATTAAATGATTTTATCCTGGCCCTAATCTTCCCATTCATATTAATGCACCACTATGCTGTTTGTAGATTTACTCCTACTACCCTTTCCCAGCGATTTGGTTAGCCCCTAGAATTCACCAGCTGAAAATCACTAAACACCTATACCTGTGACATTGGTGAAAATCCTGCCTCCCTCCAAACACTTAAAATAATGTCCTACTAAATCTTACTAGAGCAGTGGATGCCGCTAAATCCTGTTACATTATCATTCTCATTTCATCCCCTCACTTGCCCCCTGATAATTTTCTTCTACCATCCCAGTCATGTTGCTTTACAGCCCTGTTCTGCTTCAGCTAATTACTTTGCCTTCTTCTCTTACAGGGTCTCAAAGAACAGTGACACTCTCACTGCCCTTCTCTTCTTCCATTGCCCCATATCATCTTTATCCTGCCATCATTCCTTCTCGTCAAATAAACCTAGTTAAATGGGTGCCTTTGACAGAATGACAACTGGTTTACCTTCTCCACCTCTTTTCTTAGGTGCATTGCAGCCTCCCTCTATCTCTTTATCTCTTGTGCCTCCTCTACCTCTCCATGCCTTCAACTCAGATGTTTCATCTTCTGATCTTCCGCACCCCTCTAATTTAGCATTTTCACCTTCTCCTCCTCTTCTTCCTCTCTCCTTGTTCTCCCCATTCTCTTTTTGTATCTACTTCTCCTCTACAATGTCTGTCCTTGTACCCTCCTCGTCCTCCTCTCTACTTTCTCTCTATTGCTCAACTCTAAATGTTTACTCCTCAGTACTTGGCACCTATCTAATCTGCACTTGTCACCTCTCCTGCACCACTCTTTATCTGGGCTCCATTTTTATATGCAGTGTGCCTGTGTAATTAGTACCATAATCATAAGACCAGTGATAGCAGTATATCAGTTTGGAAGGTGTTTTTGGATGCTCCAGGATCGCTACTGAAAATAATATCTCCATATAAATATGTTTTTTATTCAGCCATCTTGGAATCAGGCAGTGTCTTGTTTTTTTTCCACAGTCTCCAAGATGATGTCTCAGCCTGTAACATATGCTCTGTGTATATTGTCAACTTCTTCGAAAGTCTGCAAGATTCTCGCTGCTCTAGAGGGGCATATTTGCAGAACCCCTATGTAGAATGTCTGTTCATTTCTCAGACTGATTTTCATAACCACTGTTCCAAAGCTTGTGGAGCCCTTTGAAGAAAGACTCACTCGCAGAACACTTCTCCTCTCCACGGCTTTCTCTTCCTGTTTCAATAATCACTCTTTGTGAGCTTGTTGGGTATTTCTGAAATCTAGGACATCAGGACAAGAAAAGCTATAGATATAGTGGAGATCCTGGGAGATGCCCTTGTGTAACATGGCTGGGGCCGGCACTGCAGCGATTCCCTTGTCGCTCATATGTGAACTCAGCAAAGTGGGAGGCAGAAAATGTTATACTGGTATTTGTAGTTTTTCTATCTCTAAAAAGTGTATTGGTCACCGTCTAGCCGTCTCAATATTCAATGCACTAAGGATTGGAGAGTTGGGGTGCTTCTGGGGATGTAGGTACATTTTGGAACAACATGTTATTATTTTTGCTGGAAACATTTTAGCTAGAGTCTATACTGTAATGCTAAAACTACTTGTCATCAACTCTTTTATTCTATATGAAATGCATCTCTGCGAGTCGTCCCGGCACATTTATTAATTGTATTCCCTATCAATGTTATGCCTAAAAGCAAACTAATTTCACTTCTCCGCACTCTTCCTGCTGTGGCACTACACACAAACTGTGCTGACCTTTTTCGAGGTTTTAGTCATAACAAACACGTTGCATTATCTACTGTACACCAGTGCAGGCTCTGAATTCCATCTCCAGAAGGGCACTTTTCACAAAGTGATGTAGCATGCTGTGTTTAAGATTATATCTGCTTGAACATGTTTCATAGCCAATGCATGGTAGTTTAAAGGACTGGCCATTCGACTTTGAAAAAAGAAACATCCTTGTGATCTGGGTTTGAAATTCTACACCTGTTATTTACATTTTAGATTCCAAAATGGCCTATACGTTCCGTACAATTAAAATAAAAATGAACAGTTGTACAAAAAGTTATTTTTCATCTTACCCGAGAATAAAAAGAAAAGAGCATGGAGTTTGAAGTTAAAGGGAACAGCCATTGGAGGTGGATTAGAAAGTATGCACCAGTACCCTTTCTACCTCTTCGTTTGTTGAATGCAAAGTGATGACCTGTTAAGTTTCTGTCATTATATAAAGCTATTTTTGAATACTCACAAGGCCAATGTGTTACTTATGCAACAGCCCTACACCTAGCTGCTTTGGTTAGTCCACACATTCTTCCCCCCACTTAAGACTCCCTGTGAGCTACGGAAGGACACTCGCCAGCACCCTTGGTGGCAGATCCACTTGGCAAACCAAGCCACAGGCTCATATTAAAATGTACTTTTATTAATAAGTGGATTATAAAACAATAATTTCAATCCATATGGCACTCAGCATGTGGAGACTTTATTAAGAAAACATAAATTGATTTTTTTTTAAGTAAAGAACGGTGTAATGTGGCCCCATGTGTGCAGTTCTACTGTGCTGTGAGAGAAGAGAAATAATCTGAGGTCATTGGTGGGGAGGATCGAAATCACAGCTCCTGCAGCTGCCTGGTTCACAGATGGGGTTTACAACCTCGGGTGCACTACCGCTCTGGCAATGATGCACACCCGAGTGCACATGAGCCTACTTTCATTCAATGCCACTTGCATCTCACTCATGTTAGCATCATTGACGCCCCCACCCAATATGCCAAGAGACCACCATGACTCGTGAGTAGGGACTTAAAGTGTGGCTGCTGCTTAACACCTTCCCTTACCTGAAATACAGTGGAGGTGACACAGTGTGCCGCAGTGGAAAAATGCGCAGCAACAAAATGCAACTGAGCCACTGCCAAATATTCCATATTGCTTCAGGTGTGGAGTTGTTTTTGTTTTTAAAAAACAGATTTTCAGATTTGCATGAGACAGGGTTTTCCTTGGAACACATTTTATTTTGGAAGACATTTTATGCACAAGAAAATTGTACAAGTTGTGCCTACCTTAAATAACAAGTCACCATCTGCTGGAGAAGTTTGTGTAAAAACTGTATTTTGTATATACTGACTCACCTGATACTGTAAAATAGCTTTTCTGGCTAAATGCTTCCCCAAAGTAAACAGCTGGCAAAAAAACATTGGTTCACCAGAAGGAAGTGAACTAACAACTGTATGAATTCTGTCTCATGATGCCCTTCAATGCTGCAAGTCCTTTATGGGCACTGGTCATCTTGGAGGGATCAAACTAGTGAAATGTTTCGAGTTCAGGTTATGATTAACTTCTACAACCTCAATCAGTTCCTCTTGGCCACACTTAACCTGACTGAATATGTGCACCAGGTTTTAAGTCCTGTAGAACTCCACAGCTCACCACAAAGTAATCTGATAGGGAAAACAGGCAGCAAACATAGAGACAAGGTTTGTTTCCATAAAGCTGCACAAAAATGGACATGGAAACAGGTAGAATCTCCATGTACCTCCAACACACACATATAAGTGTTTACAGGAATTCACACAATGAGTCTCATACATAACGTTAACATGATGCATTTAGTCAGTTACATTAACAGTCAACTTCCTAACAGTACATCCTCCACCCTTCTAGGGCATGGCTTTATAGCACCATTTGAGCCAAGTACAATTCCACTCAGCGGCCTACCCACATGATACAGAGCAATGTCGCTACCAAATCTTTTCATCACACATAAAAAAATCCAGAACCTCCTGCCCACGTAATTCGCCTTGCTCTTCTCTAGTGGTGAAGTCCACCTACCCTGCTCTATATAGCTGGGAGCTGGCCGTACATGTGGCCTGGATATGTCCCTGCATCACTCCTGCATGGTCTTATGGGCCATTATGTGTGTGCCACCGAATTGGAGCTCAAACCGTGCTGCCTCCTAAACATCACAGCAGTTTCTCCATAATTGCTGTATTATGGCTGCGCTTTTGCTCTATACATTGATTATGTACGTCCACTGCTCATGCAGCAATAAGATACTGACAGCTTCAACAATCCCTAATTTTCATATTATCAGTGACGATTGTTTGCAGGGTAAACAATTTGACTAATCAGAATAAGCAAGCATTGAAAATGCCAACAGTTTGAATCTTAGTGTAGGAATGGAAAAGGCGCTTGCCAGGCACTGTCGTAATGGTATTAACTGGCTATTGATGATCGCAGGTGCAACATGGTGTGTATACCTTGGCATCTAATAGCAGTGCCTGGCAAATTCCTAATACTTATACATAAGCCAAAGTTATTTTTAACAGGACTTCAGTGAAGGACATGCATAGTGCTTATAAATCGAGTGGCTGAAGGCAGACCTGGTTAAGTCATTTTTATTGCACCAGTAGAGAGTTTACAGCTCCAATTAAGTCATTAACTAGCTCAAGACTGCTTTGAGAAAACACTGCCAGCCACTTCGAGTGCAAAGTTTGGTGGTAAGGCTTCATTAAAACCATCTCACATAGTTCCCATGAGGAGGTGTTTTGGGCGGGAAGGGGCAGGAGCTGGGTGGGAATGACAATAGGGATTATCATGGCCATTTGCAGTAAATCGGTGGGCAAATAACCACACAACACCTACACACTTTGTGTCGCTCCTCATATGCCAATTCTCCCTATCTGTACTTTAATGCAATAGTTTCGGCTTACAGCTCCACCTAATAGTCTGAACAAAAACAAAAAAATAAAGGATAGCAAAGTTGATGTTGTGTTTTGTCTTAGGAAGAGCATTTCGAATAGCACCATGTTAAGATTTATTCACACCCTGGAAAGGGAACTCGGCCAATAATGTGGTTGAAACAGCAGGCAAGAATACACTATGAACCTCCTGCTGTTTTCAGCCACCCGAGGCCCTTCCCCGGGTGATGCCATCTTAATTGTGGGGAGGCAACAGGGAGCCTTGCATTACTCTCTTATGAGCTCATTACTGACTTATCGTGTGGCAAAATGCACTTTGTTCTTGATCTTAGGTCTGCTTATCACCAAATCAGAATACACCAGGAATCTCAAGATCTTATCACTTTTAAAACACATATTGGAATGTTTAAATGTGTTTGGATGCCATTTGGCCAGATATCAGCAGCAAGTGTATTTCAGAAGTACATGCATGGGATTCTTGGTGGTATAAGGGTGTTAATTGTTATCAGGATTACAAATTGGTTTGGGGATGTGATGAAGTTTAACATGATGATCTACTGATGGAGGTATTGGAGAAATCGGGGGAGTCAGGTCTGACTTTGATGTTGGAAAAATGCAAGTTCAAGAATTCGAAGGTTGATTATTTGGGTTATCAGTTATCTGCTGAAGGAGTGAAACCAAAAGGGAGTGCAGTTAGAACTATAGCTGAGATGGTTGCTCCCAGAAACAAAATGGAAGTGTCGTCCTTTCTATCGCTAATAGAATATTACACCGCGTTTGTCGAAGGTTTATCTAGTAAAACGAGCAATATAAGGAAACTTACAAAGAAAGGTGTGCAGTTTGAATAGTCAGAAGACTGTGAAAATTAATTTGGATGTGTGAAAGAAGATATCATCAAAGCGCCCATCCTGAGAGGCTACAGCGATGCATTGAATACTGTGGTGTGTACGGATGCATGTGAGTTGGAATTAGGGGCTTTGTTGATGCAGAAGTAGGGTTCAAAAGAAAATACTGTTGCATTTGCTTCCAGAATGCTCAAAGATGTTGAGTCATGCTATTTGGTCATAGAACAAGAGGCATTGGCTGTTGCGTGGGCTATAATGAAGTGTAAAGTCTATTTGTATAGGAGGCCTTTTATTGTGGGGACTGATCATACATCTCTGATCGCGATTTTTAACAAGAGAAGGTTGGATGGATTTTCGAGGAGAATAGTAAAGAGAGTTACTAAATTACAATGGATGAATTTTAAGGTTGAGCATTTATCAGGTAAAGAGAATACAGTGGCAGATGGTTTGTCCAGGAATCCAGTAATGGATGATGAGGATTTTGAGTTGAGTTCACCAGACATTAAAGACACATTTGCCCTAGAGGAGTGTCTCAAAGAGGAGGATCTGATCCAGGCATGTTCAGATGATGTTCAGATGATAAGATTTATCAAGAGATAAAAAAAGGTGAAATGTAGATAATCACTATGATGCTGTCAAGTGTGATGATGAGATCAAGAAATTTAAAGAGGTGAAGAATGAGCTCAGTATTCAAGTGGAGTATGTGTGTAAGGGCAAGACTGTTAGTTCCTGATGGGATGAGAGAAGTGATTGTGAAGCTAGGACACAGAGGATGCATGGGTATCTGTAGGACAAAGTCCATAAGAAGAACCGAATATTGGTAGCTGGAAATGGATGGATTTATTGAGACATAAATTAAGGAATCTGAGGAACACAAGGACAGTGATAAAGTTTTGCAACCCAGAGTACTTCCAATGGTAGCTCCACGGTACCTAGAGTTCAGTGGGAGACTGTAGCTATTGATTTGCTTGGTTAGTTGAATTTTGCACCTATTCAAGATAGCTAAGTCATATTAGTGATGGATTTGCTGTCTAAATGGCCAGAAGTGGGGGTGTTGAGAGATGTCACATCAAAAAGCATAGTTAAGTTCCTGGAAAATGTATTCGGGAGAGAAGGATTTCTTTCTAACATATTGAGTTATAACAGTCCTCAGTTTGTCTCCATAGAGTTTGAAACATGGTTAAAAGAAGTGGGAGTTGCACATAAACAGACTTGTCTGTATCATCCCCAAACCAATGGATCTGTTGAGAGATTTAATAGGATAGTGATTTATGGTATAAGGATGTCAGTTAAGGTAAATGAAGATCAGAGAAGAGCTTTGTTGTTGATAGCGTTTCATTATGTTGAGAGCATTTCATTACATGGTGAGTCCTCACAGCATGACTGGTGTTTCTCCTTTTGAGTTTTTCAGAGGACGTAAACCAAATACATTGTTGACAAGGTTGGATAATTTGTCCAGAGTGGTGGTGTCGGATGTGAATAATATTAGAGATTCCATCAATAGGAATGGAGAAATGTCTAAGGAGAAGTATCATGCCAAGCATGGGTGCATAAGTGAAGAGTTCTGTCAAGGTGATAGGATAAAGATAAATGTAACAAGAAATGTGAGGAGGTGTGAGTCAAAATACTCTCGTGAAAGGATAGTTGAGAAGTACCTTGGGTATGCTGTGAGGATGGTGGTGAGGAGAGGTGTGGAATAAGGAGAGAGTGGTTAAGTTAAAATAATAATCACTATCATATTCACAATTGCAGAGGGAAGGAGATGTGTTATATAGTTGTTTAAATCATACTGTAAATAGTTGCTATGTGTAGAAGAACAATTTGTTAGTTCCAGCTACAATGGCATTGCTTGAAGAAATATAATGTGGGTTTAATAGAAGAACATTAAGGTTGAGGCAGTTAAGGCCAGAGCATAAAGAGAGAGGTCGAACTGCAGTTGCCTGCCTGTAAACCAAATAAAGAACTACCTTTCAATCAAGAAACGCAAGGACCATTCTTGTATGGGGCACTGAACATCTGCTTTTATTATTGAGCGTGTAAGTGTGAAACAAGCTAATTGTTATATTCAACTGGTCAAGATTTCAGTGTGATACATTCATAACTCAGTTAGATACAAAGGAGTTGAATGAAGTGGTGTGTGGTAGACAATTCACATAAGAAAACCTTTTTGTTGCAGGCTAGACAAATATGCCCACGTTGTATATGACCATTACAATAAAATACATTTCAAGTGCTACTGCTGTGTTACTTCCATTGTATCCACTCCATATGTTTAGTGAGAATGTGAAAAATAAAACACCACCCCTTTTTCATACACCTATTCCTTTCTATCACTCATTAGCCATATTCTATGAATAGGTCACTATGTGTTTCCTCTATTTTCTCTCTCGAATCTACCTTCACAATAGAATCCATAGTTGAATTGATCTGTGACAAGGTGGAGGAGTTCCCACCAGGCTAGGGCTCTGGAGAGCTGAGGGTATGTGATAGAGCCAGTCATATTAGAGTTACCCACATACACACATTTGCATATGACTGAATCTTACCCAGCCCTCGCTGCCTTTTGGATGAACAAACCTGTGGGAGAGACTCTGTGTTTCTCTGTTGGCAAAGCCACTTCAGTAGCAGAGAAAGAGTGAAACATAATAACATATTTTCACATTTTGCCAATCAAATTGAAAAATGTCAGTTAAGGAACAGGCCTCAAAATTTTTATTTGTCACTTGCTATTGGCTATTGATAATTGACTCTTGGCAAATAAGATATGATGTGCTGTGTGCATGTAAAGAACAGAGAGAGCAAGTAACTTTGAATGCCTGGTTAGTAGTTTGAGACTTGAACATTTATCTGTATTTGTTCAATACATAGATTAGGTAAGGGACTGTGTTGTCTTATCTGACATTTCATTTATCTAGCCATCTTTTTTAGTAGTATTGGCTGAAAATTGGCAAATCTAAATAGACCAAAACAGTACCCTTGAGTAGTGTGGGCTTTCAGATTTATTTAAGGATAAACAGTACTTCAGTTTGGTGTTTCCTACTCGTAGCGCATTCACCCTGCCAGGTTTTAACTGGAAATGACACAATACCATCAGACAGACTCTGATTGGATGCATACACCTGTCATTCCAAATGTAAGACTACCTCTCCTCCGTCCTCCCTCCTTCACCTTCCAGCTCCTTACTTGGAAGAAACACACATTCATTCTACGTACTCAAGGCTGCAGATCGGGCTATACAACTCTGTTGCAAGACATAATCAGAATTGTGTAGGTTAGTTGAGTGTGTGAGCTACTTTTGCGGTTCTTTTCAGTTAGCAGTTATTTGTGGAGCCAGTATCCCTACTTCCTCTTGTTGTGTTGCTGGGGGAAGGGTAAAGGCATGCAGTAGAGTTGTGGAAGGTTCATTGAAAAGGATTGGGGTAGGCAGATGCACTATTAAACAGAGCAGGCTGCCCAAGAGCATCAACACTTCCAGTGATGGTCTCCAGCTGGATTGGGCTGCCTCAAAGCATGGGACCATTGCCTAGCAACTGTTGTGAAAGAGTATTTTTCTAGAGCAGTGCTTCTGAACAGAGAGCAGTTCAAAGTGGTTTGTATAGAGGGAAATTTACAAAAAATGTACTGGTGAGTCTGGAATGTTCCCTTTTCCAGAAAGTGGGACTAAGGTGTTGTGAATATGCAATTAGTTCTAGCCTTAAATGCTTACTTGCAGAGGGTATTGTTCATGTGCAGTGTTCTCAAATTGTTCCATTGTTCCATGCCAGATAGATTGGCTTTCAGTCCTGTTTTTTTTGTTGCATTATGGGACATGTAGTGCTTTATTTATGATTGTTACAGGATGAAAACAGACGCGCAGCAATAAAGTGGCTACCCAAATCTGATGTGGGGCACTTTGAGAGCTCTTCACATTGAATTCAAAAATAAATATGCTGTATATTTAATTTGGATCAAGATAAAAGATTGACTTCATGCAAGCATCATTAAAGACTCATTAAAGTCGGACATTTGCTGGATGAAATAACACCAGCGGTACTTACTGGAATACTGCTAGTACCAGAAATACCATTTGCTTTAACTTTGTTCTATGCGTTTGCACCTTCGCATTGATGCTGGTAATGAAACATGTATTGTAGTGGTTGATAACACAATTGTAACATTATTTTTCAACGCAAAAAAATGTCACAGTTTATGCTTGCATACATTACATTTGAAAGATAGTGAGAGGCTGGGCAATGTAGATGTCCACTTACTCAACCCTTTCTTATATCCCCAAAACAACACTTTTTTTTTTTTATTGAAAATCTACAGTTTTAACATAAAGAAAAAACTTTTGTTTTAAAACATCAGCACATCTTTCGTTCCTTCACTACCGACCCAGTGGTGGATTGCAGTCATAGATACGAGCTCTTGGAGCATCAAAATAAACTCCCCTTGAATTAAAGCAGAAGCTTCAGAAGCGCATTCAAGTAATTTACGATGGCGCAAACATGTTTAGTGTTTTGTCCAGAGGAAATCAAATGCCAGCAAGCCGCCATATCCTCATCTAGAGGGGCAAATTTGCCTAGATAAACAGAGCAGAGGTCAGGAGTGGCTAGACAGTCTAGGATTAAATGTTTCAAAGTTTCAACAGAATCAGCGCAAAAGCAACAGAGGTTGTTGCTTACATAGGGATATTTCCTTTGACATAAAATTTCCTTCGAATTCAAGGTGTTTAAATGGAAGCGAAGGAATTGTTCACGGTAAAATAGAGAGTAGCATCGTGTCAGATATTGAGGCTGGCAGTTTAGTTTTTTTTGTGCGTTGCCCAGCCATTTTGATGCAACAAGTTTTGTACGTTTTTCCACATTGACGATCCAGGCCCAAGCTTCAAATTTTCTTTTGGCAAATTGGGGACGGGAGAATAGGTCAAAGTTATTGATTTCCGCAGCAACAATCCATTCTTGAACTCTTGTGCACCATTGATCTAACAGGCTACTGATTTTAGGCTCTTCAGTGGATGTAAAGATTTTGTAGGCTGGCGCCCCACTCGCCTCTCTCATCTTTCGCAACAGCGAGATGGACTTCCAGATCACGTGAGTGAAAAGGGAATTCAGCGATAGTTCGTGGCGTATCAATATAATTGATACACAGGCCAGAAGATTGAAAACACGTCTCCAAAAGAGACCCTCTAGTTGGTTCCATTTTTTCTCACTGATGTTCCAGCCGGCCTCTGCGCCAAACGTTAAAGTGGGAACTACCTTTTGCAGGTAGAACGTTAGGACCGGTGTTAAAGAAAATTTGCCAAAGTTTTTTTTGATCTTGGCCGCTTGTAGCGCTAATCTTGCAGATTTCAGTTTTAAGTCTTTAAACCACTGCTCTTCACTGATTGAGTTGTTAAACTGAATTCCCAAGTAACAAATCGAATTCACTGAGGTTAGCGGCTGGCCACCGACAGCCCACTTGAATACACAGTCTTTTCTGGAAGTTGTAGGACCAATTGACATGATTTTCGTTTTGCCTGTATTGATTACAAGTTCATTGATGGATAAGTAATTAAAGAGGCAACCAAGCAGGCGTTGTAGACCAATCTGTGTTCTGTCAATCAAAACCAGGTCATCTGCATCGGCGATGTATCTTACAGACGACTTGTTTAGCCTCGGTGGAAAACAATGGGCCTGCTCAAGATGAACTGGGAGATCTGCCAGAAAGAGTTTGAAAAGGTTGGCTGCAAGAAGACAGCCCTGCTTGACACCCCTAGTAGTAGGAATATTATCAGACAGTTCACCAATCTTATTAAAGCGAACTCGGAACGACGTGTTCGAGTGGAGAGCCATTATTGGATTGAGTATGGCATCAGGGCAGTTCCATTTGATCAATTTTGCCCAGAGCAGATCACGGTTGATGCCGTCAAAAGCTTGCTTCATATCAATGAAGGCTAGATGAAGTTTGGTTTTTCTGTTTAGGGCGTCAAGTTTCAGTGTTGTTAGGATTGAAAGGTTAACATCCACTCCTGTTCCCTTTGTAAACCCTGTTTGACGAACATCCAGAATTCCTGCTTTTATCGCCCAGTTTGCCAGCTTTAATCTCAAATTTGAGCCAAAAAGTTTGCCAATGGAGTCCAGAAGAGCGATGGGGCGATAATTCCCTGGAACATTCCAGCTGCCCTTCTTATGGATTGGGATCACAATGGCAGTGAGCCAGGACTCAGGCAATCTATTAGAAACAGCAAATGTTTTGAAAAGACACTCTATAAAAGGAGCCCAAATCCTTGGATTTTTTTTTAGCATTGCATTGCTAATCATATCTGGACCTGCTGCGCGTGAAATTTTTAGCGTCTTAATGGCATCCACAATATCAGTGTGCGACATTTGCACATCCCAAAGCACTATTTTACCCTCAGGAGTTAGTTTAGGCACCTTAGACTGACAGTTAAACACTGTCGTAAAGTGCTTACACCAAGTGTCCCCGGGGTGTTCTGCGTTGATTTTAAGCTGGAAGTCTGCCCCATGTTCAAGATTTTCCAAATTTCGCGTGAGTTCTTGGTGATCAATAGCTTCATCATGAGTTCGGCGCGGTCTTGCACAACAATGAATCTGTGTGATCTGACCCAGTTTCTGTTGATTGCTCGTCTTGCTTTTACTTCGTCAAGGAGAATCGAAAAGGAGACATTTTTTTGTTTTTTTATTCTACGCACGTCTCTTCTTAGCTCTTTCTTTTTGTCATCCAACACTTTGCTGAGCAGATGATTGTGACTTTTATGTTGCTGAGATGAGTCATTATAGTTTATTGTGTGGATTGATAAGAGCGGGAAGTAGCGAGTTTAACAGACGTTCCGTTAGAGAGCAGATCTTATTGACACTTATCCTTAGACGATTTCCACTACGATATGCCTCTACTGGCACGGAATATGAGAGGGCAGAGTCAGACGCTGCCAATAAACAATCAAGGTTTAGCAGCATATGGTCGCTATTTGTCATTTTTAAAGATTGGAGAGTAATGAACTTCAATTCAAAATTCCTCGATAGCCAGAAGTAATTGATAATGCTATGTAGAGACTGGCGATGCCAGGTAGGTTGCGCCGGGATGTCACCTCGCACTCCGCCATTCAGCATCACACAATCATGCAACTCCATTGCGTTTGACCAACATTGCTCTTTTACCCCCAGATCTTCATGGGCTAGTTGACAGTAGCTGTGGTTATGTGTCTCGTACTTAAACCATGACCCATTTAAGTCACCACAACAAATAATTGACAGGTTGTTATACTTCAAAGTTGCATCATCCATTAGGGAGCTGATAGCATTGATGAAGACTTTTTCATTTGTTTTGACTGGGTTCCAGTAGCAATTAATAATCAGCAGGGAAGAGGATTTGTTTGGGTCGTCGGGCCTTGAGTGCATAATAGATCCTTGGACAAAAGGGTTTGGATTTATGCAGGTCGGTGTAGACCAATTTTGTGTCAATCGGACCATGGTCAATAACCCTGCACTTGGACGACCTTGTTTATTCATAATTGCCGGGTTAATCAGCATAGCATATCCATCTCTCATTGGAGCGTCAACAAGCCGTGTCTCTTGCAGACATATAGCAAAAACGTCATCTAATGGAACATCAAACCCCTGAAACAAGTGGTGGAACCAACGGGTATTCCACGATAGAATGGGGAAGGGGGCCTCCTGCGATGACAATCATGGCTAGTTCTGTTTCTGTTGTCTTTGATGACTGGCTTTTTTCTCATTTAGGTGACTTGAGTGGCCTGGTCTCGCATCAGAAATGAGACTATTGCGTAGATTCTTCACCTCTGCTGACTTTTTGCCAGATAATCCATGAGCCGACTGTTCGGAGTTGGTACTCCGAATTTGCTCATCAGGTTCGACTGAATTGTCGAAGCCAAACATCAAAAGATCATCAGCTGCTTTAAGAAGAGTGTTACGAACTCCAGCGGCATCGATGTGTAGCAAAACAGCATCAGAGCAATGTTTGGTCACATATTCAACAATTTTAATATTGTCTCAATTGATCAAACGCAAAGGTGGAATATGTTTGAATAGCCTTAAGACATTTGCTCGGTTGAGGTTCAGCTCATTGTCATCTCTGTGGATGTTTTGAAGTCTTAGTTTGCACCTATAATCGTTTAGTCGTTCTGAGTGCAAATCTTGCGGCCTTGATGAAGATCGGGGTTTGCTGTTTGCGTTGGTTTGTGGTGAATTTAGGGTTTAAACTTGAAGTGGCCACAATAGAATTTTGGTCATCCTTGTTTGCAGTGGTTGAGCGTTTAGCTTGCACTACTTGCCACTTCGACGAAGGGAGGTTTTTCCTTGTAAGCACAGTTTGCGATGGTATCTGCAGATCAGGCTGATTTTCATTGCTAGAGATTTGGGACTTATCATCATCGCCGGAGTTTGAATATGTTGAAAGATCACATAGGTCTGGTGAGGCCGATTTCACCGAGGTGACTGAATGACAGTCATCTGAATGTATGCGTCGCCGCTTTGCGCCGTGTTTCCTGGGCAGCAGCTTGCCATTCTTTTGCGATGTTGTAAGGTCTTTCTCGCCATCAATGTGGCGATTAAAGAGACCTAGCCGCGGAGGAGTGGTAAGGTTTCTTATGAAGCTTTTCGTGGATGAGTGGGTTGCAGGTTTTACTTTTTTAACCATTGTGATTGGTTTGGCAGCGTTTGCTTGAGCCAAGGACTTAACATTTGTGCTGGCGATAGTTTGTTTTGGAGGGCAGCCAACTGTACCTGTTTTTGCTGAGCCTGTGAAGATGCCAAATGAGGGTGGTGCACTTTCCTGGTGATCAGCTTGTGTTGCAGCTTTTAATGGTTACAGTCCCCGATGGCAACTTAATTTCGGACGAGACTTGCAAGAGAACACAGTCTGATGTGCACAATGAAGACGTCACTGCAGAGTGTTAGGCACTTTGACTTGCCGAAGATTGCACTGATGTACACTCGTTTAGGGGCGCCACTAAGTCAAAAGCGACTCCACTTGGCTCAGATGCCTGCGGCCTAAAAAAGGATCTTGGCGGTGGAGTAAGACTTTGCGTGGCGACTTTAGAATTTTTTTAATTATGGGCTGGATTTAGCAGTGACGCAAGCTCACTTAACACCTCCAGGAGACATTTTATCTGGAGTTCATGTCTCTCCTGTTGAGAAGTGACGAGATCGCTGAGGCGAGATTGCCAATGTGAGCTTAAATCTTTTCCTGCTTGCACATCTTGGTAAATGAACTTGGTTAAAGAGTCTATTTGGTCGAATTTAGACGAAAGATTCAATAGCAGGGCCCGTTGGTCCCGAATTGTTTAATTCAAGGACTCGTACAGCTTAACAAACGGTATCACCACTTGAGACGACGACGCAAGCACATTGTTGTGCAGCTGGATTGCAGCACCCACTGAAAGGTTAATTTATGAATTTGGCGTTTTCTGACAGTCTTTGCCTGGAGTCGGAGCATTCGAAGGCTCAGTCAAAGCAGAGGAAACTTTTGATGGAGTAGCTAACAATGCTGATATATTTGATCTTTTTGCACTGCTGCCGCCTTCTGGCTGTTTCGCTATAAGCGGCGTGTTTTACGAAACATTTCCTTTTTCTGGATGTCCTTGACGCAGCATTGATTGGGTTGACAATGATAGTGAAGCCACTAAAGTTGTGTTTGAATACTCCATATTTTTCTGCGATAAACGCGGCTGAAGATTATTTGTTGGTGGTCGATCGCTATTTCGGCTCTGATCCAAAGATGTATCGTTAAGTGACCCATTTAGTGGAAATATTTGTGCAGACCTGTCAGCGCTAGAAGTAGGCAAGGCAAAGGCTGCCTTGACAGGTGTACAGCCAAGGCTCCGAGAAGCCGAAGCCGGAACTGCGACATGTTGTGCAGAAAGGGTCTTTTTAGTGGTACTCGAAACAAAGTCCATCGGTGTGAATTTATATGGAACTTTCGAAACTGGATGCGTGCCGTTGATAGACGCGCGGCCTGTTAATGGCAGAGAGTTTTTCGGTGGCTCGACTGTACCACTGCCCAGTGTAGGAGGGGTCAGATCGTCCATGGCATTACAACAGTCATGCTGCACAACTGGATCAACACTGAAGTCTAGTAAGGGAGTGGAACATTCAGGCTCAGTAATAGCTGGCATGGCTGGACGTTCACAGTCACTGACACCAACCTGTTCGTCTGGTATGTTATCTGGGGCCGCCAGGATTTTATTTTCATTTGTTTTCTCCTGTGCAGCAATTGTGGCGCATATAATTTCTGCGTCCGTTAAGTCAAAGGGAGAAAAGTACCTTTCGGGAAAAGGAATTTGCTTGGGTAGAGAAATCTCCGCCACCACACTCTCAACTGGCTGCTGCAGCATTGGAGCAAGATCAATAAGGGAAAGCAAGACAAGAGGTCTTATCGAGTTTTGAGAGGGTGCCGTGCGTTGTGGACTGCATTGAGGACTGGAAACAAGGGTATTTGCGGTTGGGGCAGTGAAGCTAGAACAGCTTTGCACGGCCGTAGAATCGTCTTGGTGCACTTGTGCTGTAGTTTGAAGCAAGGGAGCCGCTGGCTTCAAAGAAGCGGAAGGCTTACCTTGAGGCTTGTGGCTTGCAGCAGAGGTTGCGGGCAGAGCAGTCCACGGGTTCAGCATCCTGTGCTGCTGCAGCGTCTTGTGGCGAGTCTGGGGCCCACTCGAAGGGGGGGCCTTCGGGAGGACAACCATCTCCAGGGCCAACCCCCAGTCGCACCCGGGCGAACTGGGCAAACTGGGACTCAGCCGGGCTCTGCGCCGCGCTCCGCGCGGCAAAGATGAATATAAACAGATGCAATGGAGGTAGAAAGGAGACTCCGCACCAGTCGCTGCAGCTCCTCACTGACACACAAACACACAGAGTCTCTGGGCAAACTGGGACTCAGCCGGACACTTGTATTACTGTATTGAAGGGAAGTGATTCTGTTTCTCTTCTTCAAAATAAGTATATGCAGAGGTCACAATTCTTGGTGCAGTTGAACCCTGACAGGAAGTCTGGAAGCCACCAGGAGCACTGTCAATGGCTCCCAGAGTGTCATGTGACTGACTGGATGTTCTTTTTCGGGTCACATCCTGCTTTCCCAGAGGATCCTGTGCACCATTTGAGGGTCAATCCCGAGAAACAAAGCATTCTGAGCCTGCAATACTCCGGTCCTTGTCTGAATCCTTGCTGGAAGCCATCTGGCCCACTGTAAATGACCCCAGAGGGTCATATGGCATATTCCTCCCTTATTGAGTCCCTCCTGGGTGTCCAGCTTGGACATCTGCAGCTAAGGGGCATATTTAGCAAAGGGTAACTCCCTGTTTGAGCCTGTTGAGGCGCAAAAAAGCCTAGGTCCAGATATGCTGCTCAAGCCAAGAATGTTCTGAACTCACACCTTACTGAACTCCTGTATCCATGCACAGAGAACCTTCCACCCATTACTATCTATGCACAGCAGAACTTCTGTTACTGTACAGGGCCAAGCAACATTACTGTTCTGGGGCTGTTAACTGACATTTGGTTACCTATAGCCCCATTCTAGCCCAACTCATAATTTACACTGCATCTTCTCAGTTTACCATCCCCCCTCTCCTCTCTCTCTCTCTTTGGCTGAATCCTTTCTTCACTTGCTTATTTCTTCTATCCTCCATCATGCACCACGACTTTGCTGCATTCCTCCTTGTACTCACTGTTCTTCCCTTCTCTTGTAGCCTTCAGCTTCAACACAGTCTAACATCTTCCTCATGTTTCACATGGCCATCTCTCCCCTTCCTCCCTTCACCCACATCCCTCAAACACAATGTTTTTGTTGTCCCATGATTTCCAAACTCAATTATCCCACTTGCCTACTGCACATCATATGCTCCTCTCCTTCACCTCCTATAACATTTCCACTTGGCCTCTGAAATGCACAAACTCTCTGCAGCAGGTCTTCCTACATCACTGACTACTTTGACTCTTATAGCCCTCCACTGTCTCTTCTTGCAATAACTAAAACCTGGATGTTTCTTCATGACTGTGCTACACTAGCAGCTCTCCACTGTGACTCTGCTACCTTACCTCAATCTATCCGACCTGTTGGTAAGGGTGACGGTGTGGGTTTCTTTATCAATAGGTCCTTCAACACGCTCTCCTTATCTTTGTCTTACATCACCTCTTCCTCTTTTGAAAATGCCACTATTCAACTTCAACTCCTTCCTCCTACTCCGCCCATTGGTCTGGCTCTCTATTATCTGCTAGGTCCTCTCATCTCCTTCCTCTCTGATCTGAACCTTCTCCTTCAGTCACTTCCTACCAACATCAACATTTCCATGCTGAGGACTTTAACATTCCCGGGCCCTCTGCAGCCACCTGTCTTGAACTTAACTTCCTCCCTCTACTCCCACCATGACCTGCTGCCTAACTCGGGTTGGAACTTTCTTGACCTTGTATTTCTAATTCACTCTCCTCCTCTGACATCTCCATTGTCCCCTCTCCTTTTGTTCACTCCATTGTTCACTTTAACATCTCAGTCCCTCCAAACTATAATCCTGATCTCCCCTATTAAATGATAAGAAGGAAATGCAGGCTCAACTTTCCATTCCTTTACCTTGATGATATGAGTACCTCTCTCCTATTTCTCTCCCTTATTCATGCCTCTTCCATTGATCAGGCCTTTTCTGAATAGCAGCATGAACTTATGACTCCCTTTGACCAACAGTATCCTACTCACACGTTCACACCTTCCTGTCCCAGTCCTAAACCCTGGATCACCAGTGAGGTTCAGACGCTCAACACACAGAAGCACCCTGACCTACAACACTGATGCAAATCACAGACCCCTACCCTACTCCTAGCCTACAGAATTTTGCTTGCTGCTCCCATCTCTATACTGGACTCTGCCAAATCTGACTGCTTTACACACCCAATCTGCTCCCTTTGAAATCACCCTGCAAATGTTCAACTACCCTCCAAGCTTTCCTCATTCCACCCAAGACAATATTCATTGCCTTCTCCCTTTGTGCTAATGACTTCTCTCACTTATTTTCCTGCAAAATCTCTAGAATTCCTGATACTCTCACAGCCCTCCACTATCCTACTCCCCAACCCTCATTCTGTCCACCAACTCTTCCCCCTACCTCTACTACTCTTGACCACTTATCCCATTCTTCTCCTATCAAATTATGACCCAACCTTTGCAAGCCATTTTGCACTCCTATAGACCCATTTGCACACCCACATGGTCAAAGGATTAGTCTCAATCGGCTGTCCTTATCTCTCTGAGGTCCTTAACCTCTCTTGCTACGTATGCCTCCTTCGAATCTGCAACCGTTCACACCTATTCAAGAAACACTCTGCAAACCCAAACATCCCTGCAAGCTATTGGCCAGTTTACCTCCTTCCTCATTATCCATGCGCCTGTCAACACATGGGGCCTCATTACACGGTAGGCGGTAACCATGGCGCTTTTAGCGCCATGGTTGCCGCCGGTATTTTACCGCGTAAGCCTTGGTGGATGGTGGAATTACCGCCCTAATCCAAGGTGAGCGGGGGCGGTAATTCCCCATTCACCAAGGCACTTCCCCATTCCTATTTCTGCCCCCATAGGGCTCAATGGGAATGGGGAAGGAGGTTATTACGGTACTGCAAATTGTGGTACCGTAATTAGCACCAAGGTCCCTTTGCGGGCCCGTTCCTTAACGGCTGGTAAAACCAGCCATTAAGGTTGGGTCCCGCAAAGGGACCTCGTAGTAAGGCGGTAAGGGTTTGCGGGTACCGGTGCCATTACCAGTACCGGTAAACTCTTACCGCCTACCGTGTAATGAGGCCCATGGTCTTCAACTATATCCTTTAGTACCTTGAGGATGAGAGCTTGGAGATCCACTTCAAACTGGCTTTCATACTACACACTCCATAGAGACCATGCTCATGCATGTGAACAACGTTCTCTCTGATGCTCACCACACCAAATTTTCATTCATACTCATTGTTTTGGCTCTATGCCACTTCCAATAGTGTCACCCTCTCCACTCTCCTTCTCACTCTCCAGCACTGTGTTCATAAATCTGCTCTTGCCTGAATCTCCTCACAACTGGAAGATCAATCCTTTAAAATCTCCTAAAGCTCGAAAACTTCTGACCCCACCCCTTTCTCTGTCATTGTCCCCCAAGGATCAGTCCTTGGACCTCAGCTCGTGACGATCTAATCCTCTGCCATAGGGAGACTTATCTCATCCTTTGGCTTTCACTATCACCTCTTTGCTGATGGCACTCAAATCATTTTCTCCTTTGCCATGTTTATATCAGCCATATCATAACAGATTACCAACCGTCTCATTGCAATTCATCACTGGATGGCTCGCCACTGCCTCAAGCTGATATCTTCAAAAATGTAAGTGATCTATCACAACCTTGATGTCCGCTTTGATAGTGACCAATTGCAACAGTTCATCACTACAACTGCCACTGCGGATCATATTAACCTTCTCAACATTCAGAAAATGTGTTAATTTCTCAATGACTACTCTACTAAAACTCTAATCTCCACCATAATGTTCAGGAAACGTGACTACTGCTCAAACCTACTTTGTGTCCTTCCTCTCTATTCCTTCCTCCTTTTAGACAAAGTCCTCAACTTTGCTACCTGCACACTCTACACGCTACACCCCCACTTCTACCTACTGACAAGATGCTAGTTCACTCTTCACGCGCAATTGCTTCCTTTTCAAGTTTCTTCTCCTAGTCTAGAAAGCTATCAATGGCCTTGATCCTCAATACCTGTCTGATCGTATATCTCTGTTTACTCACCATCTTGTTCCTCCTTCTCCTCCTTTTCACTCATCCTCACTGTCCCATGCCCCCTGTACTTCCTCTCACTTCTGCTGTTTCTCCCTACTTACCTCACTCCACTGGAACTTGCTGCCCATCACAGTCAAGGCCCACCCAACTCTGGATCACTTCAAAGCTCAGCTTAAAGTTCATATACTTGTTAAAGAGGAATCTCCACCTGCCCCCTTCATCATCTTACCCACAACACAACAACACTCCCTGGGGATGGGTGCGTCAGTTGGTGTTAGAGATTGTGTTGTTTGGAGTCTGGGGAGAGGGTCTTTTAAAAGTCATGTGTGGTTGGCTAGTTTGAGTTTGCGTGTGAGGAGTAAGGAGAAGAACTTGAAGGTTAGTCCAAAGGGTGGGTGGTTGGTCCTGCAGGATATGTTTATTGGGTGCAAGCAGATGATGTCACTGTTGGATATGTTATGCTTAAAGATGTTACACTTCTTTGTGGCTGTAGTCGGCTGATGTCCTGTGTTGCGTTTTTGAAATTAAAGAAGAGAGGTGCACTCTTAGAGTTTTGGCAGTGCCGGAAGGAGTTGACATATTGAATCATCATTGTAGTTTGGCACTGTATGTAATTCTAATGCATTTGAGGGTAGGCATGCCGCTGCAACTAGATGTTTAAGATGGGAATGTTACTGCATTTGAAGGACCGGGTGATGGGCAATGTATCACTCCAAGATCCACACAGAGGGTGGGTATTTATTGCAATTAGATCTTATGTGGGATTAAGCACTGCTTGTTACGCTCACCTGGTATCCACAGGGATGCCACCCAGCCGGGTTACTCGCTGGTATGCTTCTCAGCTTTGCCCTGATGTGGTCTGTGGGGAAGGTTCTGCCTGAAAATACAGGAGGACTGTGTTCAAGACTGACCGACTGGGGTAAGCATCCTCCCTCCACCCCCGTATGATTTCAGTCCCTCTGGCGCCCTATCCTCACCTTGTGGTAGAATTAGGCGTGCTCTCCGTCCTGTCTTCTTTGCAGGGGCGCCTTGTCTTTCATGGGCGAGTGCGGTCCACTTACTTCACTGACGCCGGCCTGTTTGATATTGTTCAGGTAGGTCTTATTGCTGTTCTTCGGTTTTGTTGCTATCCTGCATGCCTTTCTTTGTTTAAAATGTCTCTTTTTTCTCCCTTAGGTATGCATAGCTTCAGCACGGCGAACTGGCTTGGTTGAGCCCTGCTGGTAAATGTTGGCATATTAACAGCGCTATGATGCGGTAAGAAAGCGCTATGTGCAGCGCTGCAAAGTCTTGCCTTTGCTAACCTGTGTTTTCCTTCCTTGTAGGTCACAGTGTTCTTCAGCGCGAGTGGAATCTCCAGAGTGGTGCCAGCTGAGAGGTGACCAGCGAGGTAAGCCTTTTGAGCAGTTCGTAATTTGTAAATGTCTCTACTGCTTTCTTTGATGTTGCCTCTATCTTCCTCTTTCAGGTTGTTCTGTCCGGGAGGCGTGCAGATTAGAGGAAGCTGTTCTCAGTAGCTGCAAGTGTTTAAAAATGAAGACTGCAGGTGAGATGCTGCTGCTAATGATGTTCCTTTTGTCTCCTTGCAGGTTCTGCTTCTCCAAGGTTCGAGGGAATAGCTGGACACGGTGAGTGAAGTAACGCGAAGCGTGTTGTCTTGCTCGGGTGTGGTTTCAATAGCCCCAATAAAATAGTCCAGGAAAAGTAGTCCCTAGGCTACCACACCCAAAACACTAGACCGCATAGCTTGGTTCCTAGAAACCAAGCTATGTGGATGCCTCCATGTTGGCTGACAATAATAAAGTAGTTCCCAAGCACATTGTGTATTCATGGTGTATGAGCCTGGCGCCATAGGTGCCAGGACTGGCCCCATGAGGGCTTTTGAAGAGGATGCCAGGATCTAGTGGCCCGAGTCTTGCCTCCACCTGGCCAATGGGTTTGCCAGAGGGGGTTTTGGGCGAGGGTCGTGACACTGCTCTCTGTGCCTATATTGAACCCAAGGGGTAGACAATGTTGAATGTATAGCAAATCCATGTATTCCCTTTGCACTTCCCCACCTTTGGAATTTAGGAGAAGGCAGGGCCTCACTCCCACACACATCTGCTCTCACATATAACTCAAACACTGTTACACAACACCCCTGCCATAAGATTGCAGCTACCTTTCACGATCAAACATGTGAACTGTAGCTACTCGCATAACTATCCTCTTACAAACACCCTCCTGCTGAGCTCCTAGTATACTTCCTTCCCCTCATCCACATGTCATTCAGACAAGGGTGACTAGCAGGGCCTTGGCCACCCTCTTATAACTTTAAGGGCTGAAATGCACACATGCATAATAGCACCTCCCAATGTTGACATATTTTACACTTTTGTCCCTCTGAGAGCATTTAACCACCAGTGCTTTGGGGCCATAATTATGTTGAAAGGAGCTATATAAATGATAAAATTAATGAATATTCTAGTCATTGGTATCTTTCTCTGAGTGCCATTAGTTGGTTCAAAAACGGAATTCAGCAGACAGTATGACGTTCCATTAGATCAGGGGTCCAAAACAGCTGGAGGGCCAACGGCTGCAGACTCCCTGGCTTAAGTTGTGTCTGTGTCTGGAAGTTGGTTGTGCTGTTTCCATTCTTTGAGTGTTGGATAATTTACATTGATTATGTGTTGGAAATGCAGATTGTTAGATGTTTCCTTGATTTAAGGTTGTACTGGAATGCTCTGATTTCCCTTTGTAGCATGCTTCTAAGCTTGGCCACCATAGCAGAGAAGTCATTGGTTTCATGTCTTTCTCTGTAGAATCTCCTAGTTATTAATAGCACATCATTTCTGGATCTTAGATATTAGATCTCTTCTTGGTTGATAATGTGAGCTTTTGCTTTGGATGAATTCAGTTACTTCACATTGGAGGGCTCTCTTGGTTATCCAAAATGCCTTGAAGTCGATTATTTTTTTGACTCATAGCCGGTGCAGTGCTCTAAGAGATGGGGTTACATGTTCCCACCTGTTGAGGCTGAGTAATAGAATTGCTGCTGCATTTTGGATTAGTTGCAGTTTTTTTGGGAGGCAGAATGGAACCCCTAGATAAATGTTGTTGGAAATTGAGATAGGGCATAACCCCTCTGTTTGAGCATCATAGTAGAGTCACTTTTTAACTAATGCTTTGAGTTGGGGTACCAGGGTTAGGCTGCTTTCCATTAGTATGCCAAGATTCTTGAAAACATTCGGAATTCTAGGACAGTTACCCATTTTGAGGGAACATGTTAGATGTGCTTCTGGGGAAGCATGAGGAGTGACCACCATTATTTGTGCTTTGCCTGGGTTGAGGTTTAGTTTGTTAGCCATAATCCAATCACCTACTTTTGTGCAGCATTTAAAGTGGGTGCTTCTGCAGTTTTCCACACTGCTCATTTTGTATTTGTAGTTGTTGAAAGCCACAGAGAGCTGCGGTTGTGTTTTATCCGTGGATATTTTGCGGTCATCACAGATGAATAGTAGTGCTGATTCGGTGCCTCTAAGAGATCTACAACCAGTGTGTGAGTGAGCTAATAGGTAATAAAATTGTACATGCTTTAACATTTGGCTGTATAGGTAGCTTTCTAAAATTGTGTCTATAAGGGTATGTTTGAGATAGTTTGGTCCTTGAAGGGTTCCCTAGATGTGATTCTTAAAAGTCGTTTGATGTAGATGGTCATACATGTTTTCTCTACAATTCCTGTTTCGAGTGAGACGTTTATCAGTTTGCTAAAATTTGGTGTTTCTTTAGTGAGAATCTCATTGGAGCTATCCATGGGGGAGGAGGAAGAGGGCTGGAGGGCAATCGGAGAATTGGTTTGTTACTCAGTTTCACCATTTATAGTGGTTTTAATCTGTTCATCAAAGGAGTTGTGGGGTGGTTGTTGCATCCAGGAATTCCATTATTTCTTCCATTCCGTTCTGATACTTTGATTTCCTTTTGTATATCTGATACTTTATTTCTGAAGCGGTTGCTGATATATTCATACAGTTTTCAGTTGGGGCAAGTGCTGTGTTGCAAGATTCAGTGTTTCTCATTAATGATTTGGTAGAGTCATTTCTGTGTGGGGGCTTTGCTAACACGTTTGGTTAATAAAGTTCTTTATTTTCAGGATTTCCACTTTTCTAGTTGCAGACCTGTCTTAGCTATGCTGCCTTTTCTTGTGTTATGTTTCCACCATTTTTTTTCTTATATTCAATTTATTTTTTTAAGGTTCTTAGATAGGTTGGGAAACAACTTGCTGATGCCTTTTTTCCCAAGAGGGTCACATATTTTAATGATTCTCGGTTGTCCATTAGCTCAGTTATCCAGTTCTGTAGTGTTGTTGCTAAGTTTTCTTCCAATAGTGACAGATTTGATTCGTGGTCTTTTTTTCTTGCTCCCTTTAAATGGATCTCCAGGTTCTCTGAGGTTTAGTGCTTTTTAGCTTATCGTAGTGGATGTCATATGCCCTTTGTGTATCCGGACTTGTGCATAGATGTGTTAATAGAATAGTAAAAAAAAGTATCGTTAGAGGCTCCATTGTGCCTGAGTTCAAGAGGTGGTTACCAAGCATCGGGATAGTGGCCAGCGGCCTGTCTCGCTTCTTTTACTATTTGTTTTAGGTGGAAGATGGCAATGTAGGAGTTCAGACTTCTGGGTGCTGGTTCCATTTCTTCCTTGAACGAAATACTGAAATATCTCAGGATCGGTTATTGGTTATTTTCAATCGCCAGGCTAGCAATTACATCTGAGATGTTTTCTCTGAAGGCCGGGTTGTATGAGGGTGGTCTGTAAATGGGTAGGAAAGAGAGGTTTGTTTCATGATTCAACGCATGCCTGATCATTCAGGGAAGACTGTTGTGTGAAGTTGAGTTTTTGAAGAAGGAACACAATGTCTCTTGGTATCATGAAAGTTTGCTAGTGGCAACAATGACATACAATGTGGTAAACATGTAATACAAGTGTTTTACAGTGGTTATGGTGGCATACATTGTGAACACAGATATCATGGTTGTGCTTTACAGTGGGAACTGATTTTTAATAGTATGGCTTTTAATGTTTTGTTTTGAATTGTGCTATAAAAGGCACCATTTCAACCAATTATGTTTTAAACCATTTCTAAGGGGTAGTCCCAACCAATCCACTCTAAATTACTTAGAGGACCATTATTACGCTTGGTCCCTTCTGCTAATTTTGGGGAAATATTAATGCTGCATCCCTGAAAATATTCCGGGACCAGCCCTCACTGATCTTTAATCATTTAGATCACAACGATCCAATCCGCTCCACATGTCACCAAACGTTGCCTACAGCAGTGTGATGGTAGGACACAGCAGATGATCTGCTTTTATCCTAGGATGGGGCTTGCAGTCAAATCAACATCTGAAGCACACCATTCACTGCCAAACAAATTAAAATTGATAAAACAAGAATATCGGGCTGCTGCTGAAAGTCCTTCATGAATCCTGCTGCATTCTGGGATTTTCTTAAGTTAGTTCATGTGTGATCAGTCTCTTACCATTGCAGGCTGTTTTGCGTATCCTGAAACTTCCTGACCATTCTATGTTAAACAGTGGGGTAGCTTGACGTAGCCTTACTGTGAGCTTAACACTGATGTTTACACATGTACTAATTTCCCCATCAAAATATTTGCATTCAATTGCCCATCCCCTCACTGATTTATCCATCCTTACATGCTTATGCAATAATGTATTCATTCATATAACACTTATTGATTATATGTCCATACAGTCTCCCACTATCATATGTCCTGAAACTTTTATTTATTTATCCATCTTCAAAAAAGGTAATTCATGCCTTCAGCACAGTCACTTACCCATTCCTCGATCCTCATAATGTTATGTTATGCTATGGAGATGTATACTGTGCACCACTGCCATTTTCCTGGTTTGAAGGTGCTCAATCATTAATTGGCATGTTCCTCCTCACCCTCATTAATTCATCAGACCTCACATTTATATTCATTTATCTACCCTGCTTGTATCCTCTCAAAACTCTTTATTGGCTTTCCCTGAGACATATCGCCCATCTGCCTAATTGTGTCTGTGTGCATGAACTAACAAAGTGGTTTCAACTTACAGCTATCAAAACTATTGTTGGCATTGTCAGAGCTTGTTCAGCATGGCTCTATTATAGATTCTGTTTTCTTTCTTTTGTTGTGGCTTCATTCCAAAAGTACCTTATTCTTTTATGACTTGAGAACTGTTTCTCGCTGTATCAGGGTACTGAACATATAGCTGGAGAAAAAACATCCTAATATTCATGTCACAACTGATGACCCTGTCTCTCATTATTTCTTTCTGTTTCCCAGCTTTGATGTGCTCATATTTGGGGGATATTAAGAGCAGGTAGCTGTTTCTTTGGTCATCGCATCACACCTATCAGATAATTGTTCTTTCCATATTTCTGATTTCTGCACAGGTATGGCTATGGGCTGGGTCAAACATGTATTTGTAGGGTATGAACCACAGTATATCCAAAGCTTTCTACTGGTTACCTTCTCTAACAGAACACTGTTCATTTGTATTTTATTTAAGGAAATTGTTCATCTCTTACTTGGTTGGATTGGCTATAACGACTTTCTCTTAAATTCATAGACCACATTCTTTTATGAATGGTTGTATGAATAACAACAGTGAGTCACATCTTTGAAAGCCGCCTCCAGCAGCGAACAATTGATTAATGAAGTGCCGTTCCCATAGCCCTGAATACTTGTAACCCTGTTGCATGGTGCCAGTGGCTTTATCAATTTAAACAACTGTATTGAATCCCACCAATGGAAAACACATCTCTTATTCTTTTTCCCACCCTTTTCACCTTTATCAATGTTAATTCCACATGCATCCATGTGAGATTTACCTTTATTTCTTAGCTGATGGGTTTGATTTTCAATAGCTCCTTGCTGTTTATTCTATAAGCCTTGACTTTTGAATTTGTCAGATTTGCTTCCACCATCAATTATGTTATCAATATATATTATATTATTTTATATTATCAATTATATTACATTTTATTTGTCCTTGTTCATTTTCAGCTTGTTTTAGGCAGTACCAATGAGTTGCTTTCAAAAATGTTCCTTATGCCGAGAGTTTCATAGTTTAGAGTCATTGGCCTTTACAAGCATTGAGACCTTCCACTCTATGTAAGAGGCATCTTTCCGTTACCTGTGCCAATGCTTCTGACATGTCATTAGTGTAGAGTGCTGGGGCAAGTAGGTAACCTTCCAAATGCTTGTTCGGTCCCTTGCCATTGCTCCTTGTTCCTTCTAGGCTTAACCTTGTCCTGTCATCAGAGCTAATGGCAAGACTGTCATTGTGATAGACAGTGTTGGTCGGCACCCTTTTCCCTCAATAAGGTCACAAATCTAATGAATTAAGTGTGCACGTCAAACTGAGTCATATAAGGATACACTGAATTATCTACATGCCAAACATGCATTTTGTTTCATAAATTAGTTTATCAGAACCTTTATACGTATCTATAAATATACAATTCCCAAAAGTTATACAATTCATTTTTCATAAACAATTCCTCAAGCAATATCATATGAAATATAAACTCTTAAATAAATTCGTACATCCGATAAAACTTGGGCATGAAACCCTATGTGTCACGAAATTTCAAAATGCTGATGCATAGTTCAAAAACTCCGTTTTGCCAAAACGGGTCAGTTATAGTGACTAACGCCCTCCTAGTGGCATTTCTGCCAACAGATTGTAACATGCATTTATGAAGTTAATTGCCAACAAATAGAAACTCTGTTGTTCGCCATTTAATACTCATCTCCAGAACAATTAATCAACTGACAGGCTGCGCAAATATCAAGGGTACCCTCACAACTTAAAAACAAGTGTTTCCAATTTTTCAAAGGGACCCAGACTTTTAAACAAACGGCAAATTTGTTTGTTTCTAGGGATTCCCCTTCTTGAACGCCAGACATGTGGTTTAGTATGAAGCAACCTGTCAATAGAATGGCCTGAATACACACTTTAAGTTCCATGAGAGTGTGTCAAAGCGTCTAGTTGTGAGCTTATATTCCTTTAATGCACTGTACTGCACTAATTTATCACATTGTTTAGTCCAATCGAACTCCCTTACTTTCCATTTCCTCTTTAGTGGTTCAAATGTTAGCAGATATCTATTACCCCCTATTTCTACTAGCGCGGGCATACAACTGTTGTGGAAAGAGTTCAGTGCACTACAGTACTCATTGCTTAACATTAAAGCCAGTTCCTTCTACAGTGTGGCTTTTGCATGATTACACATTTTCAACAACGTCTTCAATCTCCTCGTTAGAACATGTGAGTTGGTCAATTGGATAGCCAATTCCAACTGGAGAACAACCACAGGAACACAACTTGGTAGGTTCAATACTTTTTTCCTAGATATTTCTCTTTACACAATCAAGTTCGTGTTCGTTAGGTGTATTCATAAAGTCAATCCCATATAGCAATATCGGTAGAATGTTTTGCCTACACAAAGTTACCAATGGAATTAAAATATAACTGCAATGTTTGGTCTTGATTTATTTAAATTCAGCCACCAGTGTTGGTAATTTCCCCATTAGTCTTACCTTTCAGTCCGCAACTTTGGATTTATTAATGATTGTGTAGCCCAGATTGCTGTTTATAGAAATGCCATTACGGCCATTTTCTTTATATTTAGCCTTAGATTATTGATGGTAGGATAATCCACCATTTTTGTAAAGCTTCTCTACAGGCTAATGCTAGTTCGATCAAGAATGATGATGTCATCTGCAAAAGTCATGTACCTCAAACGGAGGTGGATCATTTTTGGTGCAAACAATCTTACGGTTTCCAGCTCTCTACCCAAATCACACATCACACATGTGGAGGTTGCATAGGCAGGGAGCTAATACACACCTCTGTCTCAAACCTACATTGGTGTTAATTTCATCAGTAAACAAGCCTCCCATACTAGTTCTGATGGATGCGGACAGAAGTATTAGAATGCAAGAGCATCAATACATTCACCAACCCCCCTGGGATGTTCATGGTCTTCAACTTTTCCCACAGTCGGTGGTGATCCATGCAGTCAAATGCGACATGTAGATCTAGAAAGGCTACATGCAGGGTTTCTCCTTTATTTGCCTAGATCTCGTCTCTCAATAATTTTAACAAGAACCTGTTCAAGTCTGTCTCCAATACCTTCCTTACCCGTATTTGAAATACTGAAAGTATATTGGTTGTTCTCAGCAGCCCACTTCAATAGCTCATCTAGAATCAGGAGGCAAATATCTTACTTGAAGAATCTAGCAGGGCTATTGGCCGATAGTTCCCAGGTATACTTTGAACGGCCTTCTTAAAAATAGGGACAATATAGATTTGGTGCCAGGATTCAGGGGTTTCATTTACTCTTAGCATGTTCTGAAAGAGCGTAAGTAGCCAGTGTGCCCATAACCAGCGATTCTGTTTGGGTAGCATTGGACGAACAGTCAGGTCCCATGGACCTTGAGTTTTTGCATTTGAGTATCTTCCATTAGATGTCCTTTAATACAAAGGTATACATTTGTGACTCATCTGAGAATGTTGTCTCTTCTCGCCTCGGGTGAGACCCCTCCCACGTGGCCAGGGAAGTGCATCCACACTAGAATAGTCACCCTAGGTATGGTACACTGATGGAGGATCACATGGGGGAGGCACCCCTTACAGGATATGGGATGACTATATTCCGAGAACACAATATCCCCTGAATTAGTACCCCCAACCCCTCTCCAATGTTCAATCCTTCCCACCCTTCTTTTGATAAAGACAATGGGGGTCATTACGGGTTTGGAGGCAGCCATGGCGCTATTAGCGCCATGGCTGCCTCCAAACTCGTGTCCAGATCCGGGTTCTCAGAATGGGGACTTACCAGGTCATTCCAACCTTGGAGGAGCCGGTAAGTCCCCATTCTGAAAACCATTCCCCATTCCCATTCGAGCCCCCATAGGGCTCAATAGGAATGGGGAAGGAGCTAATAATGGGTGCGTAAATTACGGGCCCGTTATTAGCTCCCTGGTCCCTTAGCGGCTCTCGCTAAGGACGGCTGGTTTTACCAGCCGGCCTTACTGGGACCCGCTAAGGGACCTCGGAATGCAGCAGTAAGTGGTTAACGGCACCGGCATCCTTATCTTTGCCGTTAACCCCTTACCGCCGCACTCCTAATGACCCCCAATATCTGTTACAGTCAGGCTAGTCAATCGAATATACTTGACAAAGTTCAAAACCTAGAAAATGCAAAGTCTGTTACATCTGACTCTATGCCATGTACTGCGAAGGAGAAGATGATCAGGAGTCCAACGATCACTATCGAAAATCAGAATGAGCTCTCTGGTTTCCCAATGAACTTGATTGGCCCAAAGCTACTCCCTTCCCCAACACAGGAGTTTACATATCAACAGCTGAGATGCAAAGGAGACACACTCCCCATAATAGGAAACCGGCAAGCCGTGCTGTGGCCAGCAGGACGACAGCGAGCGAGAGGGTAGCCAAGAGCAGAGAAAGTGAGCACAGTCCAAGATCCAGGAGTGCTGGTGTCATTGCAGTCTGGAACCTCCGGGCATCCTGAGAATCAGCAAAGTGCCCAGCAGAGAGAACGCAAGGCCGGGAAGAAGCAGACGTCAGGGAAGCTACTGCCCACTGTGACGAAGCCCTCAGTGCGACCAGAGCCTCCAGAGAAGCTGCAGCCACTCGGGAAATGCTGGTACCTTCCAGAGTGAAGCAAACAGGTACAATGGTTTCCCGAGTGATGCCGGAGGTCTGCGGCGTGAAGGGGCGATGGCGCAGGCCACAGAAAGGGCGTATGGTACCCTGAGAACTGAGTGCAAGTCTGTGGCACACACACATTTGAAATCCAGAAGTAAAAGCCAATACTAGCAGGCTTTTTTTCTCTTTGGGTGCGAGTCCCGGACTTGCAATATTCATTTTTGTTTCAATTTCTCATATAGTTGCGAGTCCCAGACTCATTGCAAGTCTGGGACTCAAACCAATATGAGAAATTGAAACAGAACCAAAAGCGAATATTGTGAGTCTGGGACCCACACCCAAAGAGAAAAAAAAACAACATTGGAACTGTTTCTTGGCAGAACAGTAAGTCAAGTAATTGTGATTGTTAGGAGCCTGGGACTCTTACCCATAGAGGACAGTCCATGAGGCAGCCTAGGCTGGTTTCTGCCTCTCCAGAGAAGTACATTGCTACATGACTGAGGACAGCTGGAGCAGGTTCTTAAGGGGAAAAGCTGCCATGGGACGAGGACATTTTTCTTGAACACAACTTAGACTTTTCTCTTTATGGCTATATATATGGAGATGTGTTTTATGAGCTGCATTATTGGCAGTGATTCGAGTAGCAACTCCACCTGTATTTTAGGGCAAGACACGCCTAGGGTGGGCAGAGCAGTCCTCCCAGTCATTGGTTCCTGGTTACATTATATTCTGTGCCTTTCTACTTCTGGTCTCCTGTGTCTTCTTCAGTGTCTGAGTGCACAATTATTGGTGTGGAGCAGGACAAACTAGTAACAGGATGTTCTGATTGTGTTGTGTGCTTTTGTATCAGCGACACAAATACTGTTCTTTCAACTTGCTATGAGTGTGTCAGTGGTTTGTGAACTTGATTTGATGTATAGGGACACACACAGTTTGCCTCTCCCAGAACCGCATTCTCAGGGGGATGTTATGGGCAAGGTGAATTAGCCCTAAATCATTATTGAAGGGCATCAGGGATGTTTCTTCACTATGTATGCTCCAAAGGAGTTGCTATTCAGGTGAAGTATGTTTGCACAACCTGATTGCGCGTCTCCTCTCCCTGTGCCCTTCGGCCTGCCAAGGTCGTTGGTGGTGCCTGTGGCTGAGGGAGATGCCCCTCCTGCAGTTCTACTGGTATGCCACACCATATGGCAAAATTGTGCAGGACACAACATGCCATGATGATATGGCATACTACTTGCAGGTCTTATAGTAATACGCTGCCACAGTGCTCAAAGTAGCAAAAGAGTGATTTAAGCACCCGAAGGTGTGCTCCACGCTGCCATAGTGGCTATGTGTGCTGCTCTATACCTTACCTCACCTGCGGTGCAGGATTCCTGAATTGTGTGAGCAGCTATGGTGAGAGCGGGAAGGCGCAGTACCCTGCAAACGTGGAAATGGTTGTTGTTAGCATTCATTTTCATGGCCTGTAATTATGTGTGTCATGTGGCTGCTTGAATGTGCGTGATAGTTGATACTCACCGACAAGCCAGGTGTCCCCAAAGATTTCAGATGCCAGGGCCTGGTATAAGACATGATATGATATGGCATTTATAGACAGCTGTACACAAGTGTTATAGTGGAAAACGCCTGTAAATGAATCTATCATGTGTACTTCTGGGGAAATTGGCATGATAACTCCTGTCAAATCGCAGATGACCTGTGCATTGATTGAATGCAAAATGCAGGATGTCATCACACCGACGTAATCTGACGCAACTAGGCGCTACTTAAAGTAGCCATTCGCAACAGTTCACTATGCCAATCGGACCATCAGGAGATATCGAGCAGCAACATCCTGATTTAGAGCAGGTAAGACTTTCTGCCAAATAAGAGTTTCTTATATTCTAGCCACAGAAACCTTATTTTGATTTTTTTTAAAAATAAAACAATCTGCTAAACCTGCTTCCAAACAGGATTATCTGTTTCAACATAGTTCTGGAAACCTCCTTCTTCTCTTTTTTCTAGCCACTGTTGCCCATATTAAGGAACTGTTAGAACACTATCCTGTCTCCAACTCAACCTTTTTATGTCTGCTATAGCACATCCATTTGTCCTGCACTTAGTGCTCCACCATTCAAATTACTAACTGCATTTTGTTTAATCATTATTTGAATCACCAATTGTACTAAAGTTTTCAATATATCAACATATTGAACAAATTAGATAATTACGCATCATGGAACAAACTCAAAACTAATCTTTGTTTCTCCATAACTCTAGGCACACAACACCTGCCTTATATAGCACTAAACCAAAGGAAATCACAGAAAAACCACTAACTGCAACATAAAGGATACATATCAATGTGAGTACAATATACTTTGAGCAGTGATGAGTTTAACATATGATTGGGAGTGTGATAGTAAACAATGCATTTCATTTTATCTCTTTAGGGAAACGTTATGCATATAACATTATAATTTCTTAAAATTGCAAGTAGAACCCATCTAACTCTTATTGGAATCATTTTAATATGTCTACACCAATTGGAGCAACTCTCCACATCAAGACCAATATTCCCCCTGAGGAACCACTCAACAAGTAGAGTGGGGAAACACGTGTTGAGGATAATTTTTTCAATCACTAGGATCATTCTCCTCAAACAATTCGAGGACCCACTATTGAGGATTCTTTTCAATTACCAGGAGCACTGTCCTCTAACAACCCAAGGATCCATCATCAAACCTAACTGAGGACCCTACAACAATTAGGAGCATTATCCTTAAATTAACTTAAGAAACTATCATGGGGATAGAAACTAAAGAGGATCTCTTCAAATATCAGGAGTACAACCGTTTCTTGTAATAGTGAATTCAACTATAAATCAGGAACACTATCCTAAACTAACTCAAGAACGTTTATGGGGAAATAAACCCAAGAGGAGCATAAACCATTTCTTGTAACAGTGAATCTAACTATTTTGATATTATTTCCATATTCCTGTTTTTTTTCTTTTTCTCATGGAAATATTCCTTTTTCTTTTTTTTAATTTATATTAAAATGGACTTATCTCTTTATCTCACAATTGAATCCTCTGTTTAATTATACAGACAAGCGCGACTTAGGAACTTTTGAATTTAATTGAATGCCAATGCTTCTGGTTGCGGATCAAGTGCTCACTCTCTCAGGCGGGGCTGTAGCACACCATGCATACAGTCAATGGATTCCAGTACCCATGGGATGTGTGCAAAAGCATAACACTCCTGGCACTCTCTATGCCTTGCCTGCAGTGTGCGTGGCATGTATATGTGCCTACGCACATGTGATGTTATGCAGCACAATGCCTGGTGTAGGCACTGGGATTGCATGGGCTGCAATATGCCCCAATAATGGCAGAGATGTGTTGGAATGAGCCAGTAGCTAAAAAATGTAGGGGTGTCAACACCTTCTCCAGGGTTGTGAGTGCATGTGAGCAGATGGTGGGTGATGCAAGGGGGAGATGCAAGGGGGGGTATGTAAGTTACTTACACATCCTCTTCTGGCATTCCAAATACTGTTGTGCGCAGATGGAAAATCTTGGGCTGATGCTCCTCCTCCTCCTTCCTTGAACAATCACTGCCACTACAGCGGGGTTCATCATGGAAGTCCTATTTTGTAATTTTACGTATTGCACCCTTTTATACGTAGCCCGCGCTTTGTATGGTGCATCACGTATAATGTGATGGTAAGATCACAGTGTTTGCGTTTCAATCCAGAAAATTGTGCTTTGTAATCCATGAATTGGGTTATGTTTTCACTTGACTGGGCACACTAGTTGTTTGCTCAGCACATCCCTCATCGTTCTTCCTTATGTTGCACAAGAAATGGGGAATATGCATGGTCTGCCCCCTTTACATTTCTTTGCGCTGGCCCTTCCTGCATTTTGCGCTATGTGTCGCGCAAAGCACTCAGCACAGTGATAAGAGGCGATAAACTTGCTCAATGCTCAAAGTCCGATCTGTGAATCGGCAACTTAAGTTTTGTGCGGCGCAAAGAACACTTTTTTGGCGCAAAGTGAATTGGGCCCCTGGCATTCAATGTTTGTTTGTTTGTTTGTTTATTTATTTGTATGGCGCACCAAACCCAAAGGTAACTGGGCGCAACAGAGAACAGTTACAGAGTAAGGCACAAGGGTACATGAAGAAAAGATAAACATTGCAAGTAAGTAATTGAACAAATCTGGTGAAAGAATATACATATGTACAAGCGGAGAGGTTAGAGCCAGGACAGAATTCAGAGGCTAAGCTAGTTCACGGTTAGTCTTGGGGTCATTGAAGTGTAGCCATATGAGAATATTACGTCTGAAACTGTAATAGGATTGATCTGTTCTAATGTCAAGTGGGAGAGAGTTCCAGTACTGGGCCGCCTTAACTGGGAAGCTACTGCCGCCTGTTTTTTTTAGCCTGAATCTCGGTATCTGTAGGCAGTAGGAGTTGGCACCTCTGGTAGGGCGGGTTGATGTTCTTCTCACTATTCTCTCTGCAAGGTAGGGGGAAGCTGCGTTATTGAGGCATTTATGGATTATTGAGGCTATTGTGAGTGAAATCCTGTCGCTGATTTTTAGCCACTGTTGTTCTCCTCTTATATTAGAGATGTGTTCTCTAGTAGGTAAGTTAAGGGCAGTTCTAAGGGCATTATTTTGCAAAATGTTCATTTTGTCAGTGATGTATTTGTTGGCTCCCAAATACAGACCATTGCAGTAGTCGAGTTTTAAGAGTATTAAGGCGTTGCCAAGGATAATACAGCTTGCTTGTTTTAGGAAAGCTAGGAGGATGCTATGGAATTTACCGGTTTCCTCAATGTCAGGGTGGAGTCAAGGTGAAAGCCTAATGTTTTCACTAATTTGGCTACTGTAATTATGTTTCCGTCAATGTTGAATGCAGAGTAGTTAGGGCTAAGTTTCTTTAGGTTAGCAGCAGAACCGAGGAGCAGGATTTCAGTTTTGTCATCATTCAGGCAGAGACTGTGATTAGCCATCCATGCTTGAATGATGAGGTATATTTCGTACCAAGGCAGTATCAGAGACAAAATTGCCTGAAAGGGGAATGAGGATCTGGGTGTCATCTGCATAGTTAGTTTAGGCAACACCCAGTCTGTCCAATTTGTCAAATAGGGGCTTGGCAAATATGTTGTACATAGTCGCAGAGACGCAAGAACCTTGGGGTACACCGCAGGCTATTTTGATGGGGTCTGCTGATGCCGATGTGGAGAAAACTCTCATAGTTCGGTTGTCCAAATATTATTGGACTCAGGCTATATCCTCACTTGACAAGTGGGCCGCCGATGCCAAGTGTTCACATAAGATTGTGTGATCCACCAGGTCAAAGTTTGCCGACAGGTCAAGGAGGAGTAGCATGGTGTGTTTCCCTTGTCGTTGAGCTTGTCAATTTGGGTTTTGAGATCAATTAAGGCTGTCTCTGTGCCATGTTGTGGTCTGAACCCAGATTGGTGGACACCTAGGAGTTGGTTAGATTCAAGATAATGCTGAATTTGTAAGTAAGCTACTCTGTCTATTATCTTGAGAAGGAAAGGTACCGTAGTAATGGGCCTATAGTTGAGAGGTAAAACCCAGTTACTTGGTATAGTGTTAGTAGAGAAAGAGGCATTAATCAGTTTAGTTATAAAGGGGGCTAGGTCCCTTGCTGCATCCTTAATTAGTTGGGCTGGGCAGTTGTTGCCCTTACAGTTGGAAGGCTTAAGGGATGCAATAATCTTTTCACTTTCCTGGATGGAAACTTTGGCGAATTTGAAAGGAGCCGGGCTAGGTGTGTTTGTGGTGGGGCTGGTCGGTGGTGTCTCGTTAGGAGACAGGGAGGCTTTTTTTTTTGGAGATTTTAGTTTGAAGTGTTATAATTTTGTTAGCGAGGGCATGTTGGATGCTGGTGCACAATTGTTTATCTTTGGTTGTATTGTCAGATGGGGTTATAGGGGATTCCAATTCCCTTAAAATAGCTAATAGTTCCTTGGTGTTGGAACTTGCATTAGAAATCCTTTCGTTGAAAAGTTTTTTTTTTAGTAAGTAGGATTTCTTTTTTGTAGTTGTTAGCGAAATGTTTGAGTTGCAATTTATTTTCTTCAGAAGGGGTGTGTCGCCATTGAGATTCTAATTTCCTTTTTTGCATTCTTAGTTCTCTGGTTCACCCCTCTTTTAGGTGAGGGGTGAACCAGGCATTGAGCTGAGCTTGTTGTTTACTTTTGCGTGACTTCAAAGGTGCAATAGTATCTAGGGCTTTATTCATAGCGATATTGTAGCTCTCCACAAGGAGTTCTGGGTCCAAGTTATTAGGGAGTGCATTGATGGTAGGGAGTAGGAGTGGCAGGAAGTTGTCCAGTGTGATATTTTTTTTAGATCTGGTAGGTAAGGGAGGAGCCATGGCTTTATCTTTGGTAATCTGTTTATCAAGAGTTAAGGAAAAGTCGGTTAGGTAGTGGTCTGTCCACTGTTGAAGGGTAACTTTATTGATAGTGGTATCGCAGTTCAAAGTGGTAACCCAGTCGAGGGTCCTTCCTTTGTCGTGCATTGGGGTGAGGACTTTTTGGGTTAGGCCATGTTCTGCTAGCATGGTAGATATAGATTGGGCTGGTTTATCTTCGGGGTCATTGAATCCTAAGTTAAGATCTCCTAGTAATAGGATTTGCAATGAGTCTTTAGTATAGGTAGCTATGAGGCTAGATAGGTCCTCCTTGAAGGTGCCGGTGGGGCCAGGTGGCCTGTATATCAAATAAATAGTTAGGGTGCGACAATTGGAGATAGGCAATTTGGCTGTGAGCAGTTCACATGTTTTAAGGGGAGGTTGAGTAAGTAGTCTTAAAGAAGCAAGACCGCCTCCTCTACTGTCAGGTCTGTCCATTCTAATTAGTTAGTAATTTTCTGGAATGGCTAGGGAAAGCGCTGGGCCTGCTGCTCCGTGCAGCCAGGATTCCGTGACTGCCAGAAGGTCGAGGTCATCAGATGATAAGATGTCAGCTGTTTCTGTGGCAAGAGCCACTAAGGATCTGGCGTTGATCAGGGCTCCAGATACTGTAGTTGGATTAGACGTATTCTGGAGTTTTATAGGAATACGTTTAGGACTGGGGAGTGGCTCAGAGTGTGGCGAGGTAGATTTATGCTGGGCATTAGAGACCTCGTTGCTATGAGCTGCGGGCTCATAAAGGTAAGGTAATCTAGCTCGGAGTCTAGTATTTCTGTCCAAGTTGGGGCCTGGTACAAGTTTAGAGAGGGACATGATTAAACAGATTAGTGGTAAGGTAAGGCACAACAGATGGGTTGCCTGGGTCTTTCTTGGGCACATAGTTGTGACTGGCTGAGGAGAGGTAGAAGAGCAGGCTAGTTCAACATGGTCAGTGGACGTGATAGTAGGCGTAGTCAAAAGAATTCAGAAGGAAGTATAGTGGGCACAGTAGGCTATTTGGATCAGTACAATGGGCATGAGAGGCAAGTTTAGATCAGAGCAAAAGACACAATAGGCAAGTTCAAATCCGAACTGTCAGCACAATATGCAAGTTCAAATCAGAACAGTGGGCACAGTAGGCGAGTTCAAATCAGAACAGTGGGCACAATAGGCAAGTTCAAATCAGAACACTGGGCAGAATAAGCAAGTTCAAATCAGAACAGTGGGGACAATAGGCAAGTTCAAATCAGAGAAATGGGCACAGTAGGCGAATTCAAATCAGAACAGTGGGCACGGTGGTAGGCAGAGTTAGTAGTCTAATTTGATCACAAGGCTAGTCATCAGGTCTGGTCCAAGTTAATTAATGCAGGCTAGTCAATACAGTAGAATAGGCTAGTCCAACTTGTCACATGCAAGTGACATAGTGGGTTATTTAGAATTGTCACAGTGCTACACAGAACATTTCTGTTATAATGACATAGTAGTTTGGCTGCTGCAGTAGGATATTCAGAGGTGCAGTAGGCAGCTCAGTTGTAATGGCATAAAGGTTGGTTTACAGTTTACAATGGGGTATACGGGTATGCAATGGACTAGAACATGGTAGGTGATTCAGTTTCAAAACAAAGGTACAATGGGATAGATGTTTCAAAAATGGGATAGTAGCTTCGAAGAAATGTACTTAACATGAAAGTGGGCAGTGCAGAGGGTCAGGCCGGGGTGCAGTGTACATGTATATATATTAGGCAATTAATATTTTACGTGCTTAAGTGTTAATTACAGGCGTGGAGACCGCTGTTAGGATATCGTCAGGATTACATAGGTTGAAGAAGCTTACAGAGCACCTCATGTGCCTAGAGTGGAGATATTAGCACAACGGTAGCCGCAAATCCTCGTAGTAAATAACCAAGGCATCGCTCAGTATTGCAAGAGTGCCGCCATCACAGGGCTCTGCCTCACCTTGGCTTCTGTGGGGTACACTGTAAGATCGTTTCATTTCATGAATGGAAAACTGTCTCATCAGTGCCCACCATTCTCGAGGATGTAACATGAATCAAAGTCGCTCACTATCAAACAAAAGCAAAACGTTAAATCAAATGTCGTATAAAACAATGCCTGTCTTTATTCATTAGACTCGAGACTGAGGGAAGCTTCCAGGCTTGGGAACGAGTCTTGACATTTCCACAGCAAAGCCAAAATGCCAGCTGTGCGCAGTGGTGATGGAAGCCTTACCAGCAGCACGACGCTGTTCAGGAGGCCTGCTTTGCTCCACGGTTGCAATAACCCTGTGTGGGGCTCTGGAGCTCACACATGACAGCCAGTCAAAGCAGTTTATGAAAAACTCTTGAAATGTGCTCCGCTGGGGAGGGATAAGAAAAGCGCCCACCCGCCTGCATGCTGTATTCATTGCAACTGTCAAACACACGTTGTTATATGACGCACTCTAAGTGACGCACGTTTGCATAATTTAAGACAATGGCCTTGCTCTTCTAAGATAGCAAAGAATATGATATGATGAGTTGGCAGACAGGATGTTCAACTTTCTTCTCAGTAAAGATAAGAGTTTTGTGTAAACTCGTCAAATGCAACGTAATATCAGTGGGATACATTAAAAGAAAGAAAGCCAAGGTGATGGTAATCCAATGGCCTCTTTGGGCCAAGCCTGTCAGTGGGATGCATAAGTGTCATGGAAAGAAAACTTCGCGCCTTTTTATCTCGCATTCGCAATCCGAGGTCACGGTTTGACCATTCAGAATGCAGAGAACGGGTCCTGTATCTGCAGGCCCACAAAGGAACAGCTCTGCTGCTAAATTCCTGTCACAGTTTTCCTTGTGCACTGCGATCTGTGAATTCTTCCTACGCACAATGAACATTCTAAAAATACTCTAGAAAAAGAGCTCACTTTCATTTTCACTCGTGGCCATGTTATTTAATAGTCATTTACACTGCACTCTATTAGTTACCCCCGGGGTACACTGCTAGCAAGGCTTGCCCAGGGAATGTATTGTCCCCACGCCCGCGGTAACCAGCCATGTCATGAAACGTTTTTCGCCGCTGCGGGTATTAGAGGTGAGCGCACCAGGCGAGGCTCGCACCAAGTGGCTGACTCGAGTTGTAAATCGCTGGCAGTCCTGGCATGTAAAACCCCAAGACAGGCCTTGTCTGATCAGCCAGGAAAATAAACTGTATTTTAAACAAAATCTTGCCTGGGGTGGGTTTCGCCTGTCTCTGACATCTTTTCCCTCTCTCAGCACAGAGCCTGCAAACTACTCAGCCCTCACGTTCCTCGGGGGTGTTCAGGTGGTGAGGGCATGGAATGAAACAGCCTAAAATCTGCCTTTTACCAGCTCTCTTTGTTAACTGCAGCACATTTAAATTGTGGCACAACAATCAGCCATCCAAGTTGTGAACGCTTAGTGACAACTGGATGGGTGAATTTGTACCTAATATCGATGTATTTTATTTATTTATTTATTTCTATTGATTCATAAATGATCCTTTGCAAAGTATCAATTTATCACAAGTTTATAAAACACGATTACCCTAAAACAATAATACAATAAAACATTTTAAAACAAATACATATATGTCATAAAACGTTTCATTTGGATTTGAAAGCAAATTGAGACATCAGTAGATAGCATTCATTAATGGGATACCGGGGCACTTTTACTCATACTCTTTCTTTATGAATTTAGGTAAGCAGACGCAGCTCTCCAGATTCGGAATAGCGCTATATGGACCACTTTTGCAAAAGTAACTATTAAACAAATAATCAATTGTTACTAACATTGTAAACTGACTCTTTTTAAAATGTTATATTCTTTTCTAAAAAGTACTTCCAGTGTATATATAGTAGTCACCATAAGAATGTTACACTTGTCTTACGCCACAAAACACATGACCAAAACCTAAAATTACCCTATACATTTTTTTTACTGATGTAAGGTTATATTTCCATGATGAACAATCTGTTAGACTCCTATTTTCGAAATACCCCTATGGGATAGGGGACAAACAGCACCAATGATGGTTCCAGCCTCTGTGGCATAACATCAAAGTGTATGTCTGTGGGATGGTGCCCAGTATGCTCAGTATGGTGTCTACACCAGTTCGGAGAACATTTTGTAGTCACTCTAAGTGCTTAAATAAATTGAGAGTCACAGGATTACTGATTAGTAAAACGAATAACACATTTGTGTTACTGCAAATCAGCGAAATAACTACGTTACCCATACTGACTAGCGTTGAGCTCACCCCTACGTGTTTTGCATATAAAGAGAATGCTATCGCCAAAACTGTTTTAGAGAGTGCTCCGGAATATCAGGTAACAGGGAAGCGCAAGCGTCTTATATAGTAGGACACTTATAATGGCTACACATGTGTATTTAGTTTGCCTATTCTTTTGTAGCTAAATATATAGATAATACAATCTAGAGCATTTAGAGTATGATTTTCTTCAGCAATAGAACTTAATCCCCCATGAAGCGGCAAGGCCTTTATCTTTATCCACCACTACCAGTAGGTACAAAGCTAACAAAACATCTTTGTCATTTATGAATGATTGATAATTATGGGTTGGTTTCTTCTGTAATCTAGTGATTATTCATGTTTCTTCTGCCAGATAATATGAAGGTGAGAGATGAGTTGACATCACTAGAAAGGAAAGCAATATATGGACACACATCAAGATACACAGCATATTCTTGGGGACCAAATGGTAGGTGAAATGTTCTCCCTACTTTATTTCCAAAAATTGAATTGGTGATGGACTAATAGTCTTGTGTGTTCTTTGTAGATGTGTTAACGATAGCATGCATGGAAAAGAAGATGTAATGAAAGGAAAACAGGATTATTTAAAGCCCTTGAAGAATGTCCTGCATATTATAGCCTAGAAGACTGAAATGTGCGCATGTAGGGGTTAACACGAGAGCCAGTGGAGCTGTGTGGGTGTTACATCTCCCAATTGTGGTTATGTTGAGGTTTTCACATTGTTTAAGGAGTGGCACTGTATTTAGTATGTGTCTGTATCTTTGATATATGTAAGTAGATGAATGGTTACATGTATTGTGGGATTTCTATGGCTGCTACATCAGTCACTCCATTAAAGCCCAGGGGCCATCTTGAGCTAGTGTTTCCGTTCTTTGTGAAGAATTTTAGATGGGGCACAGTGTACGGATGGGTGTGCGCATGCTCCATTCCCAATGCATAGAGCCATCCCACGAGAATTACATACTGGCTATGGTAGAGCTCACAATACGTGATGAAATGTCTAAAGTGCGCAGAGCCCCTGGAGGGCCTAAATCTCAGCTTCGACGATTAATGAGTGCATGATCCTGTGCAAATTCTCTGGATCATAACTGAAGAAGTGGGACACAAGTTCTGAGTTTTGTGTCGTGGGTCGGCAGAATGCTACATGCGTTTTTTTGTTGTTGTTGTGGGAGTGGGGAGGCAGAACGCCAGTTATGGGCCTTGTGTTGTGGAGGGCGGCGAGACCAGATGCCAGGTATAGGTCTTCTTCCAGCTCAGGTTATGTTTAGCTATAAATGCCAGGCAAGAAACTTGGCTCTGCTCTACCCATGAATTCTCTGGCTCTCCCACATATAGTGTGCACGCTTGTGTTTTATTGTCTTAGCAACCCGCTGATGCTCACCCAAGCACAACGTGCAAGGTAATAACCACTGCAGCTGACTTTACCTGGCTCTTGTTAAAGGCCCTTGCTTTGTCGAACTTATTAAATTAAGTCTGTACCTCTCCAGCACAGTTTGCTATACTGGTTGTTATCACCAAATTGCTCTTTTAATTTGATGAAGTACTTAGTATCTATGTTACAAGCTGTATAATCCGTCACTAAAACTGGGTCAACAATAACACCTGACCTTTATTAATCAGATCCTAGCTTTTACTATGTATGCTTCCTTGAGGAAATATCTCTCGTCTCTTATCTGCTTTCCCCAAAGTCATTTAGAATATGCGGCAAGGAAAGACATGTAAACAATGTTAACCATTCGCATATTCATTTACGGTTTCCTGGAGAAACACAATATATATATATATATATTACATGGCCACGGTAGTGGCCATGTAGTTATGGTTAAGTTGCTGTTTCCATAGGAAGAGCACTTTTTGAGTGGCTTATAACTCTGCTCCCTCTGGACGAATCCTCACCAAACTTTGCAAAAAAAGTATATGGACCACTCTGAATGTTTTTGTAAAGTTTGGTGAGAAATCATCCAGGGGTAGGGAGTTATAGGGGCCGTCCCAAAACGTCTTTTTTTCTCATAGACTGAATGGGGAAAAACTTTGCGCACAGCTACAGGTGAAACCGCTGGATGGATTTTGACGAAATCTGCGGCAGGTACAGGGGCTTGGTCCACAAAGAGTTCTTTTGTACATTCTGTCACCATACATGCAGTACGTTCATTTATAATTATGAAAAAGTAGATCTGAAATAATTAGTGATATCTATGTTCGCTCCGCGGTCACACTTCCCTGTTCGGTCGGCGAACAAGAAACCGATTGGCTAAGGGGCTGCCGTCATGACTGCGTACATGCGACGTCTCTGTCCATTGGGTGCTGCAAGACGTCTTCTGCATTAGATGGTTTGGATGCGCCCGACATCTTGGATCTGCGGAAAGCGGAGTAACAAACAGCGTACACATGCTTTTTTCATTACCCTATTTTGCTGTGGCACAGAGCATTGGGAAAGGTTCACACAGTAAGAAATGAGTGATCTATGCATTTGTTCCTCGTCCGTCATGATGTAATTTCTATGGACACCTTGTACGTACAGTAAATGTGGGGGATAATAACGATAGTGGGCAGGAATTTTGTAACACTTGACTGCATGAAGTGGATAGGACATTTGTAACTCTTGAAAGCACACGGGTATAGGTAGGCAACATTGAAATTGACAACATGCTGTGACCGTATTGTTTTTCGTAATGCCTATTATTACAATCAGTACGCCGCCATGGGTGGCACATGCTACGGTGGTAGTGGCCAGGGGCTACAGTCTTCACATATGGGTGATTAATGCACTTGTTCTGGGAGTCGGTCGTCATGATCTAATGTGTATGGACATCTTGTACGCACAGTACACTTATACCTACTTAATGACGTATGTTGTACGGCCTCCTTGTACGCACAGAAAAGGAGGGGTCCAATAAGGGCAGTATTTGAGGCTGTGTATTGCACGGGGGAGTTGTTACATTTGTACGGACACGTCTGATGTTAGGGAACATTGAAATTGTGTATGTCCTGTGAATACATTACTATTTCCAATGCCTATTATTACATTCATTAGTACGCTGCCATGGTTGGCACATGCTATGGTGGTTGTGGCCAGGGCCTAGAGTCTTGGATGCATGGCCGTCGACCGAAGGGAAAAATGTGGGTGCATGGCAAAAGGCCATGCACCCAAAACCAAAGAGGTGGTTGTGGGGACATCCTGCACTCTTGGGTGCAAGGCCGAAGTCCATGCACCCAATAATACACTTGTACATACTTACTGTTTCCAATGCCTTTTATTAAATTTTCATTGGCAAGTTGTGGAGAGTGTGTGCAGTGTTGGGTTTGAAATAGTATTTATCTTTGTTTTTGTATTTACGGCAACAATATTTGCCACATTTGTGTCTTTGAAATTGTAAAATCTGCTCATGCAGCTCATTATGACTCTGTTGTGAAGGGATTTCACATGTGATATATTTTTGGATAAACTGCAAAACAGTCATAGCCAAATTTCAGTGCATCTTTGATCCATAATAGCATGTGAATATGTGGTGCTCCTCTCACTTGATATTCTTTGCTCCAAAAGAATTGTTGCACTTCTCCATCTTTTTCTTGTACTTTCTGTATTAACTGCGTAGCTGACATATTTTGAAAGTACGTTCCAGATTTAAGAATGTGTGCAACTCCATAACATAGTGTTGCTAATTCACTTTCGTAGAGTAGGTGGAATATGTATTCCACATTTTGTCTAAATCGGGGATCTTGGGAATACATTCGTAATGAGCAGTATTCTGATGCCCCAATCTGAGTGGGTCTATCATCGTACCTCCCACTTTTGCCACTAGGAAATAGCAGTGGAAAAGCACGTGCTTCTATACTTTTTTTCCCAAATACTCATTGGTGATCCATTGGTTTGTCACATTTGGTAAGTTTCTAGTGCACCATCTATTTTTTTTATATATTTTTTTGTTATTCATTTTTTTTTTGATCAAACCTTTACAAAAAGATATATACAAAAAGAACAAAATTACATTAAAACAATAAATCTACAATAACTTACTTATGCATTTTCATTTTCATTAAGATACAAGATACAAAAGACAAAGTAAAAGAACATACTTCATCCCAAATATTTACCGACTTACAGGCTAAAACAAGAGTTTTTCTTTAAAAACCTTTTGAAACAATAGGACATTCTACATTCTCCATTTTAGAAGCCTGGAATGTCTACACAGTTTTTTTTTTATGTCAACATACACGTATTTTTCAGGAATTCGTTGACTTTTATTTTCAGGGCAATAGAAGAACCATGAAGCATTTCACACCACAATTTGTTTCTATCCACACAGGCTGTGTTAAAAACAAATTGTGCAAAGTTTACCAGTCTCTTCTCTTGAAGATTCGGACATTCCAATAATAAGTGTTTTAAAGATTCACCAACTTCTTTTGATTTACAGAACCGACAAACTTCTGTCCCACAAGAGCTCTGCCCCCGAATAAAGAGAATCTCATTTGTATTAAGGACATTAAACCTAAAGCGCATGTAAACATTTCGAAATTCTCTCGAAGGATATTTTTTTAGATATGCTTCCGGGTAAGGACAAAATTTCCAATATGACACACTTTCAGCATATAACTTCGAATTTAGCAAAACTACATCTCTAACCAATCAAATGCATTCACAACCTCCTTCACTTTATCCGGAAACTTAATAAGTGTATTTATCGATAAACCCACATCAGAGAGTTTCTTCTCGCAGTCCTCTTTTAGGTTATGATTAAAGTTTCCATTTGTCACATGTTTAAGATAAGCATAGATTGTGCCGATTTCGGCAACCAGACATTTTCTTAATAGAGCCAGTATTCTGTTGAACTTGATGCTATTAAGTGAACGTAAACCAAGTTCATATCTTATTAGCTCTAAGGGAATACATTTTGGAACAAAGTATAAAACCTTTCGCCAAATCATAGACTCCAGTTGGCGTAAGCAGGACCACATGTTTTTAGAGAAAAATTCACACCCATAGGCCAATCTTGGCACCACCTTAAGCCTCTAGAATAAAATGCAGGGATCAAAAATAAATTTGCCATATGTTCTTTCAATACCTTTTATTTGGTTGAGAGCAACTTTTGCTTTTTGCAACAGTCTGGATTTTATCATTTTACTGGAGTTACTGGAAAAGACATACCCTAACCAAATTAGGATCGTTTGACTTTTGATTTTAGCACCATTACAGCTCCAATATGAAAAGAACGGTGTAGGACTTTTACAGCCCACGTGAAAAATTATGGTTTTGTTTGGGTTAATTTTCAGTTTTCTCTCTTCAATAAATGAACCAAAATCATTTATCAACTTTTGCAGGCCGATTTTTGTACAATCCATAAGTAAAAAATCGTCAGCATATGACACCCACCTCAAAACTGAGCCTCCAATTTTAGGTCCAATTAGACCACTATTATCCAAGGACCTACCTGCATTAGTCACATACAGATTGAAGAGTGTTGCAGCTAATCTGCAGCCTTGTTTAAGCCCATTCACAGTAGGAATAATATCGGTCATACTTCCTTTATTGTTTAGCCTAACTCTAATTGTTGTTTCTGTATAGAGGTGAATGATTATATCTAACAGGGCTTTATCTATACCTAGCATTGACAAGGTTTTCCATAGTGTGGGCCTGTCAACGAGATCAAAGGCGGAGCTTAGGTCCATAGATGCAATATATAAGTGCTTCATAGCTTTCTGTTTAACCGCACTCATTAATTCAACCAACAGCAGACCACCAGCATCAGTGCCTATGCCTCTGCGAAAACCAATCGGTCTAAAATCTAGTATGTTGTTGTCTTCAATCCACATATTCAGTCTGTCAAGTACCATGCCAGCAAAGATTTTTGACTCTACGTTCATGAGTGTAATCGGGCGATAATTTTTGGGACACAGACGATCACCTTTCTTGAATAGTAACAGAACATATGACACTTTCCAGTTGTTAGGTATCTTCTTTTTAAGACAAATGTCCACAAATAACAAATGCAGGGGCTTAGACCACACATCAATATTATTTTTTAGGTTAGCAAATGATAAAAGATTGGGACCTGGAGTAGTGGTAGACTTTGCTTTTTTGATTAAATGTTTAATGTTCAGAATTGATGTATCCAAGTGCCATACAGTTTCTATGAAAACCTCAGACCACAAGCAATTTTCAGGAGACTTGTATAAAGAACAAAAATACTTAGACCATACCCCAGCATCAATGGGATTCAGTTGTGAACTCTGTTGCTTACCTTGGTCTTTATTTATTATAGACCAAAAGCTGGAATTATTGTTCCCTCGCATGGCCTCTAACATCACCACCCATCTTTTTGAGCTAGTTCGCCTTTAATACTTTTGATCCAAGTCTTGTATTTTTGTTTACATTGCCTAATTTTTAAGCTCCTCTCAATTTCGCCCATCGATCTTGTTTTTATATTTCTTATAGATTTTCTCAAAGTAATCTTTGCTTTTTTTACAATCTCAGCAAATGTGTGTATGTGCACTTTTTTCTTTGTTTCTGACATACCACTACTAAGCACCTTGCTACGGTTTAGCATATCTTCAATATATTCACCAAAATTATCAACAGAATAGCAAACCAACTTTTTCTCATAGTTTGAATATGCAAAATCCTGAGAAATAATGTTGTTAGCCTTTTCCAATTTACCACGATTCCATTTCACACGTTTGCCGTCGTTAAATGTTTCAATTTGAATAGGAAAGGACAAAATTTCATTATTACCCTTACACCAGGGGAGTTCCAAACTTAGCATTGCATGATCGCTATTACAGTGTTCTGTAACTTCAAACTTTTTACAGTTCAATTTTCCATGGATGGTCACAAAAATTTAATCTAATATGGAACATGAACCACGAGCAGCCCATGTAGGCATAATGTTATAGACTGGTTCCATGCCCCAGCTCTTACCAAAATCCAACCATTTGCAACCTCTAGTTTTTTTATTATCCAGATTGGATGAGAAAGCACGTATCTGATACTGTTCCGCTTTTGTAAGTGAACAATCCGCATTCAGATCCCCCGCAAGCAGGATGAAACCTTGTGGGTATAGATCAAGCCAATTACCTATCTCTTCATTTAAATAAACAAAGAACTCCTGTAGTTCACATCTATTCTCATTACATGCATTCCAGTATACGTTGAATAACAACATATAAGCACTTCCAGAATCTGTTAACAATTCAAAGCTAGCTCTTATGGCACAATCCAACACAGAAGAACTATCCAATAGTTTGATGCACTCATCAATTCTATATGCCACCAGTAAACCACCACTTGGTCTACCACTATCGTTTTTTTTTTTGCAACTAGATCTAGAGTATTAAAACCATCAATGTACAAGGCAGAGGTGACCCAGTTTTCTTGCAACAGCACAAAATCGTATTTACTAAGTTTCACACATTGTACGTTGTCTAGCAAGAGATGTTTATATCCCCTTGTGTTCCATGACACAAGTTGAAAATAGGATCTTATGCTAAAGTGGTTTTGGAGCCGATTTCAATTGTGCAATAGATTCTCGTAGAGAAAGTGCCAGCCAACGCCACTCTTGCATGTCCTTTAGACAGGACTTAGCTTCATTGATGACCTCCATCCCTTCGCTTTGTACTGGTATTGATTCAGATGTTCTAGTCACAAGAATTCCCTTATTCATCTTTTTTGGCTGTGAAAGCTTATGGTTGGGTGCATTGTTGTAGGGTATGACATCAAAGCCTCTCCTCTGTAGAGACCCAACCTCCTTTAAGAGAATTGCTCTTATCAGGGGAGACCTGATAATCAACCGTACATAATCATACCTCAGATTGTGAACAAAAAGTGCATCATCTATACTTTCATTGGAATGCAATGGATGAATTGTGTAATGGTCTAAGAGAGTGGATACTCTAGCTGGATCCAGAAGTTCAAATTGTCCAGTTTCTGATGGCTCTTGAATTATTTCAGTTGTTTGCCTTAAGCTTTCATCAATATTTATTTCCTTGTAGTACTCATTGTTTTCTTTTAGATATTGCAATGCTTGTGTAACTTTGTGTAAGTCCACCAATTGTTGCCACATTTTTTTGTCCTTTGTTGGTACTCCATTTACCAAGACTATTAAAGAATGCTCTATTGAACATTCCACTCCTAGAGTGCGCACATTTTCCATTAGATCTAATGGCAAGTACACTACTTTACCACGAATGCATTTCACCAATTCAGAGGGAGGTAAATTTGCTGTTTTTGGATGAAGGCGTATAATTGCTTGAAATGGGTGAACTGTTTGAATTATTATGCTCTCATACAAATTGAGCTGTTGCAGACTTTTTGTTAATGGAAACAATTCCAAATTATTTGTAATTGCACGTGAAGGAGTGTGGTTGTTGTCTAATTTTGCAGTACAGTAACTGCAACATATTAGACGTTCAGTTACTTCATATTTGCTTTCAGCTAAAAGGTACAAAGCTAATTCAAACCATTTAGAGTCTTCATTGTTTTCTATTTTGTATGCTATGTCCACACTTTTTGTGTTCCTTTTGTAAAACGTTCTGCGGCAACATACACAGACATGGTTTGGTACTTCAGCCGATGACCTTTTAAATGTCAGTATTTCTTTTCTGCATGTGTGCAATAGAAGGTTGCTATGTGCAGAATTGTCGCTACTATGCTCTAAAACTGTTGCATTTTCTACGTGGCACTCACTTCCAAAATACTTTTTCTGAATACGGTCCATTTCTTCTCGTAAGTATTTGGGTGTACCATGCAGAAAAGTGGTATTTAAATTTCCTAATTCTCAAGCTGGACTTTTTGCACAATATATTTAATACACAAAATGTCTTACTTTAGAATGATGTACTGATATTCTTCTGATATCATGGAAGGTACTTTTGCAATAAGGCCCAGCAATGCAGGCTAGTGAATGTCCTTTTAATCCTGTGTGTTTTCGCACTATAAAAATATCCATATTTTGCAGCACTTTGATTTTACTTTTGTCTTTACCTTTTACATATTGATTGAGGAACATACGTAAAGACTTGAAAGCTTTATTTGGAATGGCACACATTGATGTGCACAGCCATTTGTATACTGGACGGTGTGGTTCTGCTGAATCGAGAGGTAATTCTGAGTTTTCAGAAGACAGTTTTGTAAGCAGTGTTTCTTGTTCCATGATGGTAGTATTGATTTTCTCATACCCACGTCAACTGCTATGGATGGCAATTGTGTTTGTTTGATTTTGTTTGTATGCTTCTTCATTGAAATATGGCTCTGTGGTTGTTGTGTGACTCCACTCACCACCACAAACATGCAAAAAATTATTTATGTTCACATTCCGTTTATTGCTCAGTTTCATTTGTAGTTTGGTACTTACTTTTATTAGTGCGTCCATCCTTTTTAACACTAATATGAACAACTTCCTTTTGAGAAGAATTGCACTGTCCACGAGTGCTTGCAGAATTAACTTTCTACAGTATGTTTTAAGGGGTGAAGATGACTTTGGTCCTCTTTTTAGTAGATTCTGAAGGACTCTGTGATGAAACATTTTTGCTAAAATAATCTTTTTACTATGGCTTCTTCTTACACTATCAGGATTATTAGGAACATTGTTAGCTGTACTGGGAGCCTTTTCGTTGACATCATTTCTGTGTTTTTTGATACTTTTTGATGGAGGATGTACAGTTTCGGTAGTTGAGACTTCTTTTATTATGTTACCCAATTGCATTACGTGGTTTGTACCAAGATTCCCCCCTAACTCTACAACAGGTGGATGCTTACATTGGGTACCTTTATTTTTATTTGCTCTAATTCTGCATTCCTTTCTATGGAGCTGCTTTTTGGTAGGCATTTGTTGGTGTCTGTTGAGAAAAGAAAAATATTGTTTGGTCGGTTGTCAAATGTATGTCTGCTGTGTGCATGTGTGCCTAAGTGTGATTATGAAACTCTTTGCCACGGTGTGTCAATGCATAGTGACCTCTACCTATCATTTGGTAAGGCTACTTTACTGTTTGTATAGTAGTACAATGTGCTTTAGATGAGAATACACAGTGCCCTACTTGTGCTGAGAACCACTATTAATAACCAAAATGGCAAAAGTTTGCTACCGCCACTTATTTTCACAATCTAACCTTCTACGGATTTCCCATGTCATTTCACCAAGCACACAGCCATTTGTCACCCATTCCACGTGTTCATCTTTGTCCTACAATTAGATATTTGTAGGCAGAATGGTTTACAAATGAATGCTTTCTTTGGTGTCCAAAATAAACAAATAACCCACGCAGCCTCTTTAAGGAGAACGTTACAATATGAAGGTTGTACTGTACTTACTTTTTTGTGCACGATGACAAGCTTTCTTCCGATATGTCGTCTGCAGTGTCGATGTTGGTGATTCTCAGGAGAGTAGTCTTCACTGTGAATTAAAAAAAACGATATGCATTACTTTGTGTGTTTGCAGCCGTCAAGATACTGCAGCCTTCACTTGTACTTCGTTCGTCAAACGATTCAACTTTTATGTTTCTACCCAATCCACGTGCACATTTCACTTCTCTCTGCGCACTCTTTGTATACTACTTTCAATATGGTCCTTCAAAGTCCTTCAAAATATCTATCTTTTTTTAGGGGTTTGGAAATGCCTTGTTCTTTACAAAGTTTAGTATGCATAGGAGAGAGGTTTGTAAGCGATAGGGCAATGTAGTAGATGGGCAAACTTTTTGTACTTGTTAATGCAAAGCATGATATCCAAAAATCGTGTCACCCTCCGAAGGACATGTCAGCACCACTATCGGAAGCGTTTACTATTCGCATACCATCACATTGCAAGTAGCATTACTGTTGCCAGTACAGAGGACAGAACTGCGACATTTTCACACACAAAATTAAGGTCAACCCTAAATTATACTTCTCAACTCACACGCTTTTAGCGGGTGTCACCCGCCTTGTAAAGGGCAGACTCACCCGCCAAGCCTCCTGCACGGCCATTCCTTCCAATGGACGTGTCACCCGCCAAAAACAAAAATAAGCTCATTTCACCCATTCTTCACACAAAAATGTTTGAAAGCTATGCCTAAATAGGCATGCTTGCAACGTATGTACAGGTAATGCTGAAGAAAGTAAGCAGTCGTGCCAATTGTTAATGGCAAATCGGCATTCTTGCACTTTACTAGGGGTAGCGATGTTATGTGCTTTCTATGGAAATTTCCCAGCATTATTTTGTCTATTTTAAATTATAAGGCTTCCACATGTACTCTGAGTAGAATGAACATATCTGTACTCTATACTGATGCATGTGGTCATGCATGGAGCTGAACGTAGAAATTTGCAATCCTTCCACAGTAGCTTGTGAAGTAGGTGCTTTGCAATGGTATGCGATTTCCATTAAGAATCGTCGACAGTAATTTTGAAGTGCGCAATGTTGATGACGGAGTTAAAATTAGCGAGGTTCTATGTGATTGGTGGCTGATTCTGCACCCGCTTAGTTGTGTCCAATGATGGACTTGCTTTCGTACCACTGTAGAAATGGTGGAAGGACTGGGTAAGAGTTACATGCCGCACGTAGCCAACGCTTGTCCGCTGGTAGGGCATGTCACATTCGGATTTCTACATCTAATCCTGCATGGAAAGACGACTCTAGCCATCAGCCAATCAGATGTTCACATTACTCTTTTGCATCGAAAGACGGTGCGCACACTGAAAATGGCAGAGGTGCAGAGGGTCGGGGTTTTGCTGCTCGGAGAGATTTTTGTGCAAGGCTTACAACACTATGCCGAGAGTCGGCATGTGGCACACCATTTCGATGTGCGGGAGTGGAGGTGGTCTGGAGCACTGACCCTGATGCCAATGCTGCGGTAATTCTGCAAATTTGCAGAGACATGCGTAGAATGACCACTACTCATGTGGTCATTTTGCACTACGGTGCTTGCCACTTGGGATACCTGACTTCACGTTCTTTGTTGGGAGATTTGGCACAGTTGGTTGAAGCAATCATGACCATCTTCTAAACCTCCAAAGTTATTTTTTCTGCTTTACTCCCCAGACTACAATGGACCAACACTTGTGTTTTCTCTCCAGATCAAAGCATCGGGGGGTGCATCATCAATCGCGGCATGCGTGCATTCATGCTGCGAGTTGGTATGTTTTTTTGTAGCCACGACAACATTGCTCCCAGCAATGCGCATTACTTTGAAGGAGATGGCGTTGCACTATCCTCTTTGGGAAATGTGATGTTCTTTTGGAACATAAGGCTTGCTTTAGAGAAGGTTTGTAATGTTTGCAAGAGTAAAGCAAGGACAAAAACTACAAAAAAATGCATAAAATACCACATGGCTGTACGATATGTGGCAAAAAAAACGGTTCTTCTCAGAGCCTACCTTTAAGGGGAAAAAGGGGATTAGTAATTTAATGTACCTTTGTCACGCTATGCTCCTCTACATGTCGGCGAACATGCCGGTAGTTAACTGCCAGCACATATCACCACCAGGGACTGAAGGGTGGAGCCGCATGTAAATGAGAATGAGCGGAGCTAGGGATTGGTCCAAAAAAGTTTAGTAGGTGTATTTTGACCGACGTACTTTAGTTAGACTGTCTTCTTCCTCACAGGACACTACACAGCCATGGCTTTCCATGCTCGAAAACAGATTGTCTGGATTGTGGCCGACTCATGGGTTCATTGGTTGAAGGTGCATGCTGAAACTGCAGTTTATCTACAAATCTCAGATTTCAACATGCGGAAGTGCACTGGCATGGCGTGCGTGGCATGAGATGGTTGGACTTGGTACCTATTTGTCTTACTTTGCAAAGAGAGCGTGCTCCAGATAAACTCATCATGCATTGTGGCGGAAACAGTTTAGGCCATGTATCTGGAATTTCTTTACAATTTGCCATGAAGGAAGGACTCGCAAGGCTCATGGACATGTTTCCAAATTGTCAAATACTTTTTTCCCGTATTGCCCAAAGACAAATATGGTTGCGTTCTTCTGCATTTGGTCCACAAATGGAGAAAGCGAGACGCAATGTGAATAAGGCTGTGTGTGCCTTTTTAAGAGATGTTGGTATGTCCTCTTTCCACAATGAAAACATTTTGTTTTGTAGCAATTTCATTTTCCGCAGAGATGGAGTACACCTCACATATGCAGGCAATCAGATGTTTCTTCACAATATCCAAAATGCATTGCACCCTCTTTTGCAATCACACTAACCAATCTGACAATCCATTTCACCCAATCCACTCCTTTTTAACCCACACAACACACCACCAAAAGGCTCTTTTCAGAGCCGCCATTTACTCCAAACGTACACTTTATTGCATTTGCTCCGTTTGCACCCTCCCTTTTTGTCCTCTACTACTGTCCGCAAACTTTTGCTAAACTCCGCAGGGCTCTACGGCCTTCACTTCATAGTTCTATTGTTACACTGAGAAAGGCAGCTCTGAAAAAAGCCTTTTCTATCATTTCTGTTGTTTTTACGTTTATTGACTAACAGCACTCCACACACTAGGAGAAGAGGTGAGAGGAGGGTAAGGAAGGGACACCAGCCACAGGAATAAGAAAGGGCAACTGAACAGATAAATATTAAGGATGATGTTTATTTAGGTAAGGAGCAAATCTTCTGGTGCTCGCTGACTGCAGCCTCAAAAGCACTTCGAAGACTCTACCCCCTGCAGAGTACTGCATCACAATACGTGCACACTACTGTCACCTTTGAAAGGTAAGGGTCCACAGCATTGCGAATGGCTTGTGACACAGCTGGAGGGAAGCGCTCCCCCACAGGAGTGCTTGTGGTGGGAGGATCAGATTCCGAGGATGCTGTGGAGGAACTCCACCGACTACGCTCTTCACATGCCACCACCATGCTAATGTCCGCAGGAGTGCTTGTGGTTGTCATACCAAAACTGAACGCTCCATATCTCCCACGACTCAACACCACATCGCACTGGTTACACTTCACCAGGTTCGCACGTGCTTTTGGTACATTCCCATAAACGGAAAACAACCGCCACACCCACGACTCCCGGCGAGTGCTCCTAGTGCGGAGTTCCTCCACTTCATTCTCTTCCTCCTCTTCTTCCTCAATCTCGACATCCTCACCCAAATATCTCTCTACAGGCCCTTGGTGAGGTGGTGATGGTGGCAGGTTTGGGGGAGGTGCAGAGGCTAATAACCCAATAGCAGCCATGGAAGCCAAAGTAATTCCTTTCCTTTTCGTCACTACAGCAATAAAGGCAACGCACCTCTATCTGCTATAGCTAGAAGGACAATGAAGATGCGCTCAGGGGTGTGGCCTTTTGAAGGCTTGCAGGGGTTGCCTCGTGACCGTCTTCATCCTTACTAAGCAGTACACTCAATTTTACACAGCATGTCCTGAGGTGGCCTATTGTTTAGGATGTGTGAAAGTACATGTTTCCACTCCACAATACTTTGCCTTGTGTCGACAAGTTCATTTTTAGTGTTGCAGAAGCACACAAACCGTGGAAACTAGCCCCCAAGCTCAGCGTAGGTGCGGTCACAAGATGACGTCCTCAACACATCCGCCCCCTTCATGAAAGTCCCCTGGCCAGCAAATGCAAACATTCACACATGCGCACAAGTGTCCTACGGACAGTGTTCGGGTTCTCAAAGTACTTCAAAGTGCAACACAAGTGAGACGGTCAGTTAGGAACTGGCGCAATGTTGGCAATCCTTTCCTTTGTACTGCGCATGTGCTCGCATGCTATGGTCACTGTACAGACAGTTCCAGTGTCCTTAGGACAACTCCATTTTGCTTGCCTACGCCCTTCCCGCCCACCGTGCCTGTTCTACAGACGGCACCATTTTGTCTGCGCCCAATACGAACCACTATACTTTCCTCCACACACTCCCTTTCTACTCATTTACGCCTTTTACGGCCATCTTGTGTGTTCTACCACCATGTATGATCTCGTTTCTAAGCGGTACGCCGAGTTAGTATATCCTTTCGACACCCCTTTCTGTTTATGTACGCACATTGTGCAAAGATGCTGCTGTCACACATCACATCCATCTTACTTGCCATTAGAAAACACCCACATTCCATTGCTTGCGGATAGGTCGAACAGGTGCGCTGTTCGCGAACATTTTATCTCTTTTTTTAAAAAAATCAAAAAACATCCTCTATCTCTAAAACTACTGTACAGAACCATTTACTATAAACACACATCAATCTAAAGAAACAGCAGGAGAAGCAGACACTGAAACAAATATGGGGGAATTGGATTTAACACGGGCTGGTTATGATGGGAAGATATGTGAGGGGAAGAAGGGATGGATTTGTCGAAACGTCTATTTTCCTGTTGCAGGTTTGGGGATGGGTCACTAGGGAATGGAGAAACTGGGCTGGTGCAGGTTGGACAATGGTACCAAACTTTCCCTCTCACAACGTCCTCCACAAACTCCCGCAAACTTTGAAAATTGTCGTTCAAAACATCCATTTTCGACTCTATCCATTTTATTCTGTCTTTTTCTATGTCTTCCGTTGCCCTTTCCTTTTTTTTCCTGGTCTGTTAAAAAAAAATTACCACAAATTAAATGCCTATAAAATACAGGTCACTATTCTCCATATGCAGACCAATGTGTACCATTGTTGTCACTGTCTTCAGACATTTCCTCCTTCGGACAATACTCCTCCAGCCACTACAAAGTACTAGCCATTTCTGAGTCAAAACAACAGAAAAAAATTATTATTTCTGCACCACATACCAAAGACAACCACACCCACTTTAAAAAAATGAACTGCACTCACTCTTTTGCTGTAATCTCCCTTCTTCTAAATGCGTCCGTCCACTATCGTTCCAGGCTGCCGAGTTTCTGTTAAGTGATTACAGTGATGTCATCCTTTCTTTTTTTTTTGGTACCATCCACTTCATTCTACATGGTTCTTAAATGTATCATTTCCATTTCCTACCTTCAGGTTTCCATATTAACTTATAATTACTTACAATATCTGTATGCCCTTCTTCACCGTTTACACTTTTTGTGTAAGACAATAGTACATTTTCAGATACCCCCCGTTTCTTCATGTAATGTTGATCCTGCCCGCCCTCGTCCGCAAACAGGCGCTCAGTCCATCCCTTTCAAAAGTCAATAGGGAGGGGGTTCTGAATGTTCTATGTTAAATGTATGGCAAATACATACAGTATACTACATATCTCTCGAAATTACAAGATTACAGTGCATATTCTGCTCACCAACTTCATTGCCACAATTTCATGCTTAAGTTCCACCTTCCAAAAACCTGTACATTTCCCTACAAAACACACTTTCCTAAGGGGACGTTAGGGTTCAGCTCCCCTCCCAAAAACCAGTGCAATTCACTAAAAAAAAAACTTTGTTGAGGGGACGTTATGGTTAAGATGCCCTAACAAAAATCAGTGAAATTCACTACAAAAAAAACTTTGTTGAGGGGACGTTATGGTTAAGTTGCCCTAACAAAAACCTGTACATTTCACAAAAAAAAAATGTCCTCCTCCCCTATATGCTTCAAATTAAAACCGAAAAACCCCTGAAATTCGACAGTTATGGTAAATTAAGCCCCCAACCCTGCCACCACCCCTGTGCACTGCTAACCCTAACACCCAGACCATGAAAGATGTCTTCTCAAATGTCAATGATGATAAATTGCTGTTTCCATAGGAAGAGTACTTTTTGGGCGGCTTATAACTTTGCTCCCCCTAGACGAATCCTCACCAAACTTTGCAAAAAAAGTATATGGCCCACTCTGAATTGTTTTGTAAAGTTTGGTGAGGTTTGGTCCAGGGGGGGCAAAGTTATAGGTGGAGTCCAAAAACTTATTTTTTTCCCATAGACATAATGGGAAAAAACTTTGCTCACGCCTACAGCCCAAACCGCTGGACGGATTTACGCCAAATTTGCGGCGGGAGCGGTGGCTTGGTCCCGAAAGCGTGCTTTTTTTTTATTTAGTGTAAATCCGTCCAGTAGTTTTTTTTAAAAATGACAAAAATGTAAGTGAAAGAAATTAGTGATATCTGTGTCTCTGCGGACCGGACGGGAATTGGGCAAGCTTTGCTATTGGCTGCCGTGAAGCATGAGGTGTGTCGTATTATGAGAGACACCCGCCATCTTTATTCATCGGTTCATCAGAGCGTTGCACAGTAGGCTCTGTGTGTTCCTCCCATTCCCCCCTCCCCCCGCTCATGCTCCGTGTCTCTCTCCCGTTCCCCCCACCCCCCGCTCATGGCCCTTGATTCTTTCCCGTTCCACCCACCCCCCGCTCATGGCTCGTGTCTCTCCCCTGTTCCCCCCCACCCACCGCTCAGGCCCCGTGTCTCCCCTGTTCCCCCACCCCCCACTCATGCCCCATGTCTCCCTCCTTTTCCCCCCACCCCACGCTCATGCCCCATGTCTCCCCTGTTGCCCCCACCCCCTGCTCATGCTCCGTGTCTCCCTCCTTTCCCCCCACCCCCCACTCATGCCCTGTTTCTCCTTCCTGTTCACCCCCACCCCCGCTCATGCCCTGTGTCTCCCCTGTTCCCCCCTCATGTCCTGTGTCTCCCTCCCGTTCCCCCACCCCCCGCTCATGCCCCGTGTCTGCCCTGTTCCCCCCACCCCGGCTCTGCCCCGTGTCTCCCCTGTTCCCCCCACGCCCCGCTCATGCCCCGTGTCTCCCTCCTTTACCCCCCAACCCCAGCTCATGCTCCGTGTCTCCCCTGTTCCCCCACCCGCTGCTCATGCCCCGTGTCTCCCTCATTTTACAACCCCAGCCCCCGCTCATGCCCCATGTCTCCCTCATGTGCCCCCCACCTCCCGCTCATGCCCTGTGTCTCACTCCTGTTCCCCCCAACCCCGGCTCATGCCTCGTGTCTTCCTGTCTTCCAGGTGTACCCCTGCACCCCCCGCTCATGCCCCGTGTGTCTCCTGTTGCCCCCACCCCCTGCTTATGCCCCGTGTCTCCCTCGTGTTCCCCTCCAACCCCTGCTCATGACCACGTGTCTCCCCTGTTCCCCCCACCCCCTGCTCATGCCCTGTGTCTCACTCCTGTTCCCCCCAACCCCCGCTCATGCCTCGTGTCTTCCTGTCTTCCACATGTACCCCCGCACCCCCAGGGGTTGGAGGGGAAAAGGAGGGAGACACGGGGCATGAGCGTGGGTGGGGCAACAGGGGAGACACAGGGCATGAGCGGGGGATGGGGAGGAAAAGGACGGAGACACCGGGCATGAACAGGGGGTGGGGTGGAACAGGGGAGATACAGGGCATGAGCGGGGGGTGGGGGAACTCATGCCCTGTGTTTCCTTCCTTTTTCCCCTCACCCCCCACTCATGCCCCGTGTCTACCTCCGTTCCCTCCCCACCCCCCGCTCATGCCCATGTGTCTCCCCTGTTCCCCCACCCACGCTCATGCCCCGTGTCTCCCTCCTTTTCCCCTCCAACCCCTGCTCATGACCACGTGTCTCCCCTGTTCCCCCCACCCCCCGCTCATGCCCACGTGTCTCCCCTGTGACACCCCACGTCCTGCTCATGCCCCATGTCTCCCTCCTTTTCCCCCCACTCATGCCCTGTGTCTCCGTCCTTTTCCTCCCCACGCCTGCTCATGCCCTGTGTTTCCTTCCTTTTTCCCCTCACCCCCCACTCATGCCCCGTGTCTACCTCCGTTCCCTCCCCACCCCCGCTCATGCCCCGTGTCTCCCTCCTTTTCCCCTCCAACCCCTGCTCATGCCCACGTGTCTCCCCTGTTCCCCCCCACCCCCCGCTCATGCCCACGAGTCTCCCTCTTGTTCCCCCCACCCCCTGCTCATGCCCTGTGTCTCCCTCCTTTTCCCCCCCACCCCCCGCTCATGCCCATTGTCTCCCTTGTTCCCCCCACCCCCTGCTCATGCTCCGTTTGTGCCCTGTTCCCTCCCACCCCCCGCTCATGCCCATGTGTCTCCCCTGTTCCCCCCAACCCCCGCTCATGCCCCGTGTCTCCCTCCTTTTCCCCTCCAACCCCCACTCATGCCCACGTGTCTCCCCTGTTCCCCCCCGCCCCCCGCTCATGCCCACGTGTCTCCCCTGTTCCCCCCCACCCCCTGCTCATGCCCCGTGTGTGCCCTGTTCCCCCACCCCCTGCACATGCCCACATGTCTCCCCTGTTCCCCCCACCCCCCGCTCATGCCTGTGTCTCCCTCGTTTTCCCCCCACCTCCCGTTCATGCCCCATGTCTCCCTCGTGTTCCCCCCACCCCCCGCTCATGCCCTGTGTCTTACTGTCTTCCTTGTGTACCACCCCACCCCCTGCTCATGCCCCGTGTGTCTCCTGTTGCCCCCACCCCTTGCCCCGTGTCTCCCTCGTGTTCCTCCACCCCCGCTCGTGCCCCGTGTTTCCCTTGCGTTGCCCCCAACCCCCGCTCATGCCCCGTGTCACCCTCGTGCTCCCCCTACCCCTGCTCATGCCCCGTGTGTCTCCTGTTGTCCCCCACCCCCTGCTCATGCCCCGTGTGGGCCCTGTTCCCCCCACCCCCGCTCATGACCCGTGTGTGCCCTGTTCCCCCCAACCCCCGCTCATGCCCCGTTTGTGCCCTGTTCCCCCCGCCCCCCGCTCATGCCCCGTGTGTGCCCTGGTTCCCCCATCCCCCGCTCATGCCCTGTGTCTCCCTCCCATTCCCCCCACCCCCGCTCATGCCCCATGTGTGCCCTGTTCCCCCCACCTCCTTCTCATGGCCTCTTGTCTCCCCGGTTCCCCCCACCCCCTGCCCCGTGTTTTCCCTGTTCCCCCACAACCCGCTCATGCGCCATGTCTCCCCTGTTCCACCCCACGCCCTGCTCATGCCCCGTGTCTCCCTCCTTTTCCCCCCACCCCCTGCTCATGCCCTGTGTCTCCCTCCCATTACCCCCCACCCCCCACTCATGCCCCGTGTCTGCCCTGTCTTTTCCCTGTTCCCCCCACCCCCGCTCATGCCCCGTATCTCCCCTGTTCCACCCCACCCCCTGCTCATGCACGGTGTCTCCGTCCTTTTCCTCCCCACCCCCGCTCAAGCCCTGTGTCTCCCCTGTTGCCCCCACCCCTCGCTCATGCCCCGTGTTTCCTTCCTTTTTCCCCTCACCTCCCACTCATGCCCCGTGTCTACCTCTGTTCCCTCCCACCCCCCGCTCATGCCCATGTGTCTCCCCTGTTCCCCCACCCCCGCTCATGCCCCGTGTCTCCCTCCTTTTCCCCTCCAACCCCTGCTCATGCCCACGTGTCTCGCCTGTTCCCCCCATCCCCCCGCTCATGCCCACGTGTCTCCCCTGTTCGCCCCCACCCCCGCTCATGCCCACGTGTCTCCCTCTTGTTCCCCCCACCCCTGCTCATGCCCTGTGTCTCCCTCCTTTTCCCCCCACCCCCCACTCATGCCCCTTGTCTCCCTTGTTCTCCCCACCCCCTGCTCATGCCCCGTGTGTGCCCTGTTCCCTCCCACCCCCCGCACATGCCCATGTGTCTCCCATGTTCCCCCCACCCCCCGCTCATGCCCCGTGTCTCCCTCCTTTTCTCCTCCAACCCCCGCTCATGCCCACGTGTCTCCCCTGTTCCCCCCCACCCCCGCTCATGCCCACGTGTCTCCACTGTTCCCCCCCATCAGAGATGCGTTGAGCCATGAATCAAAGACCTCAGGGGTTAGTTGTTTGTTGAGACGGCAGGTAGGTGGTGGAGACTGGAGGAGTGCCTCGGCTAGGTCCGGGGTGATTATTAGTTTTTTCCAGCATTTGCGTATATTCGGAGGTTCAGATACGAGTACAGGAAGGGGGTCGGGTGAGTGGATGGCAAACGAGAGAATTAAGTGATCGGACCAGATGATAGGGGTGGGGGGCTTTAGATGAATCAGGGTGTTGGAGCTAAAGATGGCATCAAGAGTGTGTCCTTTATAGTGAGTCAGGCCGTTTATGTGGGGTTGGAGATTAATTGCATCTAAACCGTCAACCAGGGAGTTTGTCATAGGGTTGGTGGGGATGTCGAGCCATATGTTGAAGTCTCCAAGAAGGGTGAGGTTGGGATGGTTTAGATGCACCTTTCCACAGACAGGCTGTTGGGCACACTTCTAAATGCAACTTTCTCATGGAGGCTATTGAGCACACTTCTAAATACAACTTTCACAGCGAGGATATTGGGACACTTCTAGATGCGACTTTCAGAGCGAGGCTATTGGGCACACTTCTAAATTCACAGCGAGGATATTGGCACACTTCTAGATGCAACTTTCAGAGCGAGGCTATTGGGCACACTTCTAAATTCACAGCGAGGATATTGGCATACTTCTAGATGCGACTTTCAAAGAGGGGCAATTGGGCACACTTCTAAGTGCAACTTTCCTCAGAGAGGCTATTGGTCACAACTTCTAAATGCTATTGGGTACACTTCTAAATGCAATTGGGCACATTTCTAAATGCAACTTTCCTCAGGGAGGCTATTGGTTACAGCTTCTAAATGCAATTGGGTACACTTCTAAATGCAATTGGGCACACTTCTAAATGCAACTTGGCGACATATATATGTCTATTGGGTACACTTCTAAATTTAACTTTTCACAAAGAGGCTATTGGGCACACTTCTGAATTCACAGTGAGGCTATTGGGCACACTTCTAAATTCAACTTTTCACAGAGAGGCTATTGGGCACACTTGTAAATGCAACTTCTAAATGCATTTCTAAATTCAACTTTTCATAGAGAGGCTATTGGATATACTTCTTAATTCACAGAGAGGCTATTGGGCACACTTCTAAATGCAACTTCTAAATGCACTTCTAAATTCAACTTTCACAGAGAGGCTATTGGGCATACTTCTTAATTAACAGAGAGGCTAATTGGGCACACTTCTAGATTCAGCGAGGCAATTGGGCACACTTCTAAACGCAACTTCTAAATGCACTTCTAAATTCAACTTTCACAGAGAGGCTATTGGGCACACTTCTAAATGCAACTTCTAAATGCACTTCTAAATTCAACTTTTCACAGAGAGGCTATTGGGCACACTTCTAAATGCACTTCTAAATTCAACTTTTCACAGAGAGGCAATTGAGCACACTTCTAAATTCACAGAGAGGCTATTGGGTAGACTTCTTAATTAACAGAGAGGCTAATTGGGCACACTTCTAAATTCACAGGGAGGCTATTGGGCGCACTTCTAAATGCAACTTCTAAATGAACTTCTTAATTCAACTTTTCACAGGGAGGCTATTGGGCACACTTCTAAATGCAACTTCTAAATGCACTTCTTAATTCAACTTTTTACAGAGAGGCTATTGGGCACACTTCTAGATGCAACTTCTAAATGCACTTCTAAATTCAACTTTTCACAGAGAGGCTATTGGGCACACTTCTAAATGCAACTTCTAAATGCACTTCTAAATTCAACTTTTCACAGAGAGGCTATTGGGCACACTTCTAGACTCAGTTAGGCTATTGGGCACACTTCTAAATGCACTTCTAAATTTAACTTTTCACAGAGAGGCTATTGGGCACACTTCTAAATGCAACTTCTAAATGCACTTCTAAATTCAACTTTTCACAGAGAGGCTATTGGGCACGCTTCCAAATGCACTTCTAAATTCAATTTTCAGAGAGAGGCAATTGGGCACACTTCTTAATTCACAAAGAGCCTATTGGGTACACTTCTAAATTTAACTTTTCACAGAGAGGCTATTGGGCACACTTCTAAATGTAACTTCTAAATGTACTTCTAAATTCAACTTTTCACATGTATATGATAGTGTTTCCAAATGGAAATATACTACAGATATAATGAGTTTACACTGGTGATGCTTTGTTACATGAGTGGTAGGGTAGTATGGCGTGAAGTAATTGCTTAAGTCCCCGCCCTTGCCACACTTACTTATTGTTGTCTTCTTGCTTCTCCTGCTGATACCTGCAGATGCGATCTGGTGCCGTCTCTGTAGGAGCCGTCCTTTGCCTCAGGTCCTTAGCCGATGGGCTGCCGGGCAGAGGGCTGCCCTGGGAGGACTGGCAATGAGTGCAGATCTTCTTGTCTGAACCAATCAGGGGAGGGGGCGGGCTGGGAGGCGGGAGGGCTCGAGGAAACAGGAAGAGGGAGCGGGGAGCGAAGGGGAGAGAAACAGGTGTCTCAGGGGGCTTTGGCAACAAGGATTTGCCTAAAATTGTATTAAAATGGGGGCAGCTCACAGACCTCGGCACACACTCACCTGGTCACGTCCCGCTGCTAAAGAGACGGCCAAAACTATTGCGGGTTGCTAGACCCGGAGAGTTGCAGGCGTGTAGCCAATCAAAGCACAGGGGCGGGCTGGGAGGCGGGAGGGCTCGAGGAAACAGGAAGAGGGAGCGGGGAGCGAAGGGGAGAGAAACAGGAGGCTCAGGGGGCTTTGGCAACGAGGATGTGCCTAAAATTGTATTAAAATGGGGGCAGCTCACAGACCTCGGCACACACTCACCTGGTCACGTCCCACTGCTAAAGAGACGGCCAAAACTATCGCGGGTTGCTAGACCCGGAGAGTTGCAGGCGTGTAGCCAATGGAAGCACGGGGGCGGGCTGGGAGGCGGGCGGGCTGGGAGGCAGGAGGGCCTGAGGAAACAGGAAGAGGGAGCGGGAATCGAAGGGGAGAGAAACAGGGGGTTCAGGGGGCTTTGGCAACGAGGATTTGCCTAAAATTGTATTAAAATGGGGGCAGCTCACAGACCTCGGCACACACTCACCTGGACACATTCCGCTGCTAGAGAGACGGCCAAAACTATCGCGGGTTGCTAGACCCGGAGAGTTGCAGGCGTGTAGCCAATGGAAGCACGGGGGCGGGCTGGGAGGCGGGAGGGCTCGAGGAAACAGGAAGAGGGAGCGGGGAGTGAAGGGGAGAGAAACAGGGGGCTCAGGGGGCTTTGGCAACGAGGATTTGCCTAGAATTGTATTAAAATGGGGGCAGCTCACAGACCTCGGCACACACTCACCTGGTCACGTCCCGCTGCTAAAGAGACGGCCAAAACTATTGCGGGTTGCTAGACCCAGAGAGTTGCAGGCGTGTAGCCAACCGAAGCACGGGGGCGGGCTGGGAGGTGGGAGGGCTCGAGGAAACAGGAAGAGGGAGCGGGGAGCGAAGGGGAGAGAAACAGGGGGCTCAGGGGGCTTTGGCAACGAGGATTTGCCTAAAATTGTATTAAAATGGGGGCAGCTCACAGACCTCGGCACACACTCACCTGGTCACGTCCCGCTGCTAAAGAGACGGCCAAAACTATTGCGGGTTGCTAGACCCGGAGAGTTGCAGTCGTGTAGCCAATGGAAGCACGGGGCGGGCTGGGAGGCGGGAGGGCTCGAGGAAACAGGAAGAGGGAGCGGGGATCGAAGGGGAGGGAAACAGGGGGCTCAGGGGGCTTTGGCAACGAGGATTTGCCTAAAATTGTATTAAAATGGGGGCAGCTCACAGACCTCGGCACACACTCACCTGGACATGTCCCGCTGCTAAAGAGACGGACAAAACTATCGCGGGTTGCTAGATCCGGAGAGTTGCAGGCGTGTAGCCAATGGAAGCACGGGGGCGGGCTGGGAGGCGGGAGGGCTCGAGGAAACAGGAAGAGAGAGCGGGAAGCGAAGGGGAGAGAAACAGGGGGCTCAGGGGGCTTTGGCAACAAGGATTTGCCTAAAATTGTATTAAAATGGGGGCAGCTCACAGACCCCGGCACACACTCACCTGGTCACGTCCCGCTGCTAAAGAGACGGCCAAAACTATCGCGGGTTGCTAGACCCGCAGAGTTGCAGTCGTGTAGCCAATGGAAGCACGGGGGCGGGCTGGGAGGCGGGAGGGCTCGAGGAAACAGGAAGAGGGAGCGGGGAGTGAAGGGGAGAGAAACAGGGGGCTCAGGGGGCTTTGGCAACGAGGATTTGCCTAGAATTGTATTAAAATGGGGGCAGCTCACAGACCTCGGCACACACTCACCTGGTCACGTCCAGCTGCTAAAGAGACGGCCAAAACTATTGCGGGTTGCTAGACCCGGAGAGTTGCAGTCGTGTAGCCAATGGAAGCACGGGGCGGGCTGGGAGGCGGGAGGGCTCGAGGAAACAGGAAGAGGGAGCGGGGATCGAAGGGGAGGGAAACAGGGGGCTCAGGGGGCTTTGGCAACGAGGATTTGCCTAAAATTGTATTAAAATGGGGGCAGCTCACAGACCTCGGCACACACTCACCTGGACATGTCCCGCTGCTAAAGAGACGGACAAAACTATCGCGGGTTGCTAGATCCGGAGAGTTGCAGGCGTGTAGCCAATGGAAGCACGGGGGCGGGCTGGGAGGCGGGAGGGCTCGAGGAAACAGGAAGAGGGAGCGGGAAGCGAAGGGGAGAGAAACAGGGGGCTCAGGGGGCTTTGGCAACAAGGATTTGCCTAAAATTGTATTAAAATAGGGGCAGCTCACAGACCCCGGCACACACTCACCTGGTCACGTTCCGCTGCTAAAGAGACGGCCAAAACTATCGCGGGTTGATAGACCCGCAGAGTTGCAGTCGTGTAGCCAATGGAAGCACGGGGCGGGCTGGGAGGCGGGAGGGCTCGAGGAAACAGGAAGAGGGAGCGCGGAGTGAAGGAGAGAGAAACAGGGGGCTCAGGGGGCTTTGGCAACGAGGATTTGCCTAGAATTGTATTAAAATGGGGGCAGCTCACAGACCTCGGCACACACTCACCTGGTCACGTCCCGCTGCTAAAGAGACGGCCAAAACTATTGCGGGTTGCTAGACCCAGAGAGTTGCAGGCGTGTAGCCAATCGAAGCACGGGGGAGGGCTGGGAGGTGGGAGGGCTCGAGGAAACAGGAAGAGGGAGCGGGGAGCGAAGGGGAGAGAAACAGGGGGCTCAGGGGGCTTTGGCAACGAGGATTTGCCTAAAATTGTATTAAAATGGGGGCAGCTCACAGACCTCGGCACACACTCACCTGGTCACGTCCCGCTGCTAAAGAGACGGCCAAAACTATTGCGGGTTGCTAGACCCGGAGAGTTGCAGTCGTGTAGCCAATGGAAGCACGGGGCGGGCTGGGAGGCGGGATGGCTCGAGGAAACAGGAAGAGGGAGCGGGGATCGAAGGGGAGGGAAACAGGGGGCTCAGAGGGCTTTGGCAACAAGGATTTGCCTAAAATTGTATTAAAATGGGGGCAGCTCACAGACCTCGGCACACACTCACCTGGACACGTCCCGCTGCTAAAGAGACGGTCAAAACTATCGCGGGTTGCTAGACCCGCAGAGTTGCAGTCGTGTAGCCAATGGAAGCACGGGGCGGGCTGGGAGGCGGGAGGGCTCGAGGAAACAGGAAGAGGGAGCAGGGAGCAAAGGGGAGAGAAACAGGGGGCTCAGGGGGCTTTGGCAACAAGGATTTGCCTAAAATTGTATTAAAAGGCGGGCTGGGAGGCGGGAGGGCTCGAGGAAACAGGAAGAGGGAGCGGGGATCGAAGGGGAGGGAAACAGGGGGCTCAGAGGGCTTTGGCAACGAGGATTTGCCTAAAATTGTATTAAAATGGGGGCAGCTCACAGACCTCGGCACACACTCACCTGGACACGTCCCGCTGCTAAAGAGACGGCCAAAACTATCGCGGGTTGCTAGACCCGCAGAGTTGCAGTCGTGTAGCCAATGGAAGCACGGGGCGGGCTGGGAGGCGGGAGGGCTCGAGGAAACAGGAAGAGGGAGCAGGGAGCAAAGGGGAGAGAAACAGGGGGCTCAGGGGGCTTTGGCAACAAGGATTTGCCTAAAATTGTATTAAAATGCGGGCAGCTCACAGACCTCGGCATACACTCACCTGGTCACGTCCCACTGCTAAAGAGACGGCCAAAACTATCGCGGGTTGCTAGACCCGGAGAGTTGCAGGCGTGTAGCCAATGGAAGCACGGGGGCGGGCTGGGAGGCGGGCGGGCTGGGAGGCAGGAGGGCCTGAGGAAACAGGAAGAGGGAGCGGGAATCGAAGGGGAGAGAAACAGGGGGTTCAGGGGGCTTTGGCAACGAGGATTTGCCTAAAATTGTATTAAAATGGGGGCAGCTCACAGACCTCGGCACACACTCACCTGGACACATTCCGCTGCTAGAGAGACGGCCAAAACTATCGCGGGTTGCTAGACCCGGAGAGTTGCAGGCGTGTAGCCAATGGAAGCACGGGGGCGGGCTGGGAGGCGGGAGGGCTCGAGGAAACAGGAAGAGGGAGCGGGGAGTGAAGGGGAGAGAAACAGGGGGCTCAGGGGGCTTTGGCAACGAGGATTTGCCTAGAATTGTATTAAAATGGGGGCAGCTCACAGACCTCGGCACACACTCACCTGGTCACGTCCCGCTGCTAAAGAGACGGCCAAAACTATTGCGGGTTGCTTGACCCAGAGAGTTGCAGGCGTGTAGCCAATCGAAGCACGGGGGCGGGCTGGGAGGTGGGAGGGCTCGAGGAAACAGGAAGAGGGAGCGGGGAGCGAAGGGGAGAGAAACAGGGGGCTCAGGGGGCTTTGGCAACAAGGATTTGCCTAAAATTGTATTAAAATGGGGGCAGCTCACAGACCTCGGCACACACTCACCTGGTCACGTCCCGCTGCTAAAGAGACGGCCAAAACTATTGCGGGTTGCTAGACCCGGAGAGTTGCAGTCGTGTAGCCAATGGAAGCACGGGGCGGGCTGGGAGGCGGGAGGGCTCGAGGAAACAGGAAGAGGGAGCGGGGATCGAAGGGGAGGGAAACAGGGGGCTCAGGGGGCTTTGGCAACGAGGATTTGCCTAAAATTGTATTAAAATGGGGGCAGCTCACAGACCTCGGCACACACTCACCTGGACATGTCCCGCTGCTAAAGAGACGGACAAAACTATCGCGGGTTGCTAGATCCGGAGAGTTGCAGGCGTGTAGCCAATGGAAGCACGGGGGCGGGCTGGGAGGCGGGAGGGCTCGAGGAAACAGGAAGAGGGAGCGGGAAGCGAAGGGGAGAGAAACAGGGGGCTCAGGGGGCTTTGGCAACAAGGATTTGCCTAAAATTGTATTAAAATGGGGGCAGCTCACAGACCCCGGCACACACTCACCTGGTCACGTCCCGCTGCTAAAGAGACGGCCAAAACTATCGCGGGTTGCTAGACCCGCAGAGTTGCAGTCGTGTAGCCAATGGAAGCACGGGGGCGGGCTGGGAGGCGGGAGGGCTCGAGGAAACAGGAAGAGGGAGCGGGGAGTGAAGGGGAGAGAAACAGGGGGCTCAGGGGGCTTTGGCAACGAGGATTTGCCTAGAATTGTATTAAAATGGGGGCAGCTCACAGACCTCGGCACACACTCACCTGGTCACGTCCAGCTGCTAAAGAGACGGCCAAAACTATTGCGGGTTGCTAGACCCGGAGAGTTGCAGTCGTGTAGCCAATGGAAGCACGGGGCGGGCTGGGAGGCGGGAGGGCTCGAGGAAACAGGAAGAGGGAGCGGGGATCGAAGGGGAGGGAAACAGGGGGCTCAGGGGGCTTTGGCAACGAGGATTTGCCTAAAATTGTATTAAAATGGGGGCAGCTCACAGACCCCGGCACACACACACCTGGTCACGTTCCGCTGCTAAAGAGACGGCCCAAACTATCGCGGGTTGCTAGACCCGCAGAGTTGCAGGCGTGTAGCCAATGGAAGCACGGGGGCGGGCTGGGAGGCGGGAGGGCTCGAGGAAACAGGAAGAGGGAGCGGGAAGCGAAGGGGAGAGAAACAGGGGGCTCAGGGGGCTTTGGCAACAAGGATTTGCCTAAAATTGTATTAAAATGGGGGCAGCTCACAGACCCCGGCACACACACACCTGGTCACGTTCCGCTGCTAAAGAGACGGCCCAAACTATCGCGGGTTGCTAGACCCGCAGAGTTGCAGTCGTGTAGCCAATGGAAGCACGGGGCGGGCTGGGAGGCGGGAGGGCTCGAGGAAACAGGAAGAGGGAGCGCGGAGTGAAGGAGAGAGAAACAGGGGGCTCAGGGGGCTTTGGCAACGAGGATTTGCCTAGAATTGTATTAAAATGGGGGCAGCTCACAGACCTCGGCACACACTCACCTGGTCACGTCCCGCTGCTAAAGAGACGGCCAAAACTATTGCGGGTTGCTAGACCCAGAGAGTTGCAGGCGTGTAGCCAATCGAAGCACGGGGGCGGGCTGGGAGGTGGGAGGGCTCGAGGAAACAGGAAGAGGGAGCGGGGAGCGAAGGGGAGAGAAACAGGGGGCTCAGGGGGCTTTGGCAACGAGGATTTGCGTAAAATTGTATTAAAATGGGGGCAGCTCACAGACCTCGGCACACACTCACCTGGTCACGTCCCGCTGCTAAAGAGACGGCCAAAACTATTGCGGGTTGCTAGACCCGGAGAGTTGCAGTCGTGTAGCCAATGGAAGCACGGGGCGGGCTGGGAGGCGGGAGGGCTCGAGGAAACAGGAAGAGGGAGCGGGGATCGAAGGGGAGGGAAACAGGGGGCTCAGAGGGCTTTGGCAACGAGGATTTGCCTAAAATTGTATTAAAATGGGGGCAGCTCACAGACCTCGGCACACACTCACCTGGACACGTCCCGCTGCTAAAGAGACGGCCAAAACTATCGCGGGTTGCTAGACCCGCAGAGTTGCAGTCGTGTAGCCAATGGAAGCACGGGGCGGGCTGGGAGGCGGGAGGGCTCGAGGAAACAGGAAGAGGGAGCAGGGAGCAAAGGGGAGAGAAACAGGGGGCTCAGGGGGCTTTGGCAACAAGGATTTGCCTAAAATTGTATTAAAATGCGGGCAGCTCACAGACCTCGGCATACACTCACCTGGACACGTCCCGCTGCTAAAGAGATGGCCAAAACTATCCCGGGTTGCTAGACCCGGAGAGTTGCAGGCATGTAGCCAATGGAAGCACGGGGGCGGGCTGGGAGGCGGGAGGGCTCGAGGAAACAGGAAGAGGGAGCGGGGAGTGAAGGGGAGAGAAACAGGGGGCTCAGCGGGCTTTGGCAACGAGGATTTGCCTAGAATTGTATTAAAATGGGGGCATCTCACAGACCTCGGCACACACTCACCTGGTCACGTCCCGCTGCTAAAGAGACGGCCAAAACTATCGCGGGTTGCTAGACCCGCAGAGTTGCAGTCGTGTAGCCAATGGAAGCACGGGGCGGGCTGGGAGGCGGGAGGGCTCGAGGAAACAGGAAGAGGGAGCGGGAAGCGAAGGGGAGAGAAACAGGGGGCTCAGGGGGCTTTGGCAACAAGGATTTGCCTAAAATTGTATTAAAATGGGGGCAGCTCACAGACCCCGGCACACACTCACCTGGTCACGTCCCGCTGCTAAAGAGACGGCCAAAACTATCGCGGGTTGCTAGACCCGCAGAGTTGCAGTCGTGTAGCCAATGGAAGCACGGGGCGGGCTGGGAGGCGGGAGGGCTCGAGGAAACAGGAAGAGGGAGCAGGGAGCAAAGGGGAGAGAAACAGGGGGCTCAGGGGGCTTTGGCAACAAGGATTTGCCTAAAATTGTATTAAAATGCGGGCAGCTCACAGACCTCGGCATACACTCACCTGGACACGTCCCGCTGCTAAAGAGACGGCCAAAACTATTGCGGGTTGCTAGACGCAGAGAGTTGCAGGCGTCTAGCCAATCGAAGCACGGGGGCGGGCTGGGAGGTGGGAGGGCTCGAGGAAACAGGAAGAGGGAGCGGGGAGCGAAGGGGAGAGAACCAAGGGGCTCAGGGGGCTTTGGCAACGAGGATTTGCCTAAAATTGTATTAAAATGGGGGCAGCTCACAGACCTCGGCACACACTTACCTGGTCACGTCCCGCTGCTAAAGAGACGGCCAAAACTATTGCGGGTTGCTAGACCCGGAGAGTTGCAGTCGTGTAGCCAATGGAAGCACAGGGCGGGCTGGGAGGCGGGAGGGCTCGAGGAAACAGGAAGAGGGAGCGGGGATCGAAGGGGAGGGAAACAGGGGGCTCAGGGGGCTTTGGCAACGAGGATTTGCCTAAAATTGTATTAAAATGGGGGCAGCTCACAGACCTCGGCACACACTCACCTGGACATGTCCCGCTGCTAAAGAGACGGACAAAACTATTGCGGGTTGCTAGCTCCGGAGAGTGCAGGCGTGTAGCCAATGGAAGCACGGGGGCGGGCTGGGAGGCGGGAGGGCTCGAGGAAACAGGAAGAGGGAGCGGGAAGCGAAGGGGAGAGAAACAGGGGGCTCAGGGGGCTTTGGCAACAAGGATTTGCCTAAAATTGTATTAAAATGGGGGCAGCTCACAGACCCCGGCACACACTCACCTGGTCACGTCCCACTGCTAAAGAGACGGCCATAACTATTGCGGGTTGCTAGACCCGCAGAGTTGCAGTCGTGTAGCCAATGGAAGCACGGGGCGGGCTGGGAGGCGGGAGGGCTCGAGGAAACAGGAAGAGGGAGCGGGGAGTGAAGGGGAGAGAAACAGGAGGCTCAGGGGGCTTTGGCAACAAGGATTTGCCTAGAATTGTATTAAAATGGGGGCAGCTCACAGACCTCGGCACACACTCACCTGGTCACGTCCCGCTGCTAAAGAGACGGCCAAAACTATTGCGGGTTGCTAGACCCAGAGAGTTGCAGGCGTGTAGCCAATCGAAGCACGGGGGCAGGCTGGGAGGTGGGAGGGCTCGAGGAAACAGGAAGAGGGAGCGGGGAGCGTAGGGGAGAGAAACAAGGGGCTCAGGGGGCTTTGGCAACGAGGATTTGCCTAAAATTGTATTAAAATGGGGGCAGCTCACAGACCTCGGCACACACTCACCTGGTCACGTCCCGCTGCTAAAGAGACGGCCAAAACTATTGCGGGTTGCTAGACCCAGAGAGTTGCAGTCGTGTAGCCAATGGAAGCACGGGGCGGGCTGGGAGGCGGGAGGGCTCGAGGAAACAGGAAGAGGGAGCGGGGATCGAAGGGGAGGTAAACAGGGGGCTCAGGGGGCTTTGGCAACGAGGATTTGCCTAAAATTGTATTAAAATGGGGGCAGCTCACAGACCTCGGCACACACTCACCTGGACACGTCCCGCTGCTAAAGAGACGGACAAAACTATCGCGGGTTGCTAGATCCGGAGAGTTGCAGGCGTGTAGCCAATGGAAGCACGGGGGCGGGCTGGGAGGCGGGAGGGCTCGAGGAAACAGGAAGAGGGAGCGGGAAGCGAAGGGGAGAGAAACAGGGGGCTCAGGGGGCTTTGGCAACAAGGATTTGCCTAAAATTGTATTAAAATGGGGGCAGCTCACAGACCCCGGCACACACTCACCTGGTCACGTCCCGCTGCTAAAGAGACGGCCAAAACTATCGCGGGTTGCTAGACCCGCAGAGTTGCAGTCGTGTAGCCAATGGAAGCAAGGGGCAGGCTGGGAGGCGGGAGGGCTCGAGAAACAGGAAGAGGGAGCAGGGAGCGAAGGGGAGAGAAACAGGGGGCTCAGGGGGCTTTGGCAACAAGGATTTGCCTAAAATTGTATTAAAATGCGGGCAGCTCACAGGCACACACTCACCTGGACACGTCCCGCTGCTAAAGAGATGGGCAAAACTATCGCGGGTTGCTAGACCCGGAGAGTTGCAGGCATGTAGCCAATGGAAGCACGGGGGCGGGCTGGGAGGCGGGAGAGCTCGAGGAAACAGGAAGAGGGAGCGGGGAGCGAAGGGGAGAGAAACAGGGGGCTCAGGGGGCTTTGGCAATGAGGATTTGCCTAAAATTGTATTAAAATGGGGGCAGCTCACAGACCTCGGCACACACTCACCTGGACACGTCCCGCTGCTAAAGAGACGGTCAAAACTATTGCGGGTTGCTAGACCCGGAGAGTTGCAGGCGTGTAGCCAATGGAAGCACAGAGCGGGCTGGGAGACGGGAGGGCTTGAGGAAACAGGAAGAGGAAGCGGAGAGCGAAGTGGAGAGAAACAGGGGGCTTTGGCAACGAGGATTTGCCTAAAATTGTATTAAAATAGGGGCAGCTCACAGACCTCGGCACACACTCACCTGGACAAGTCCCACTGCTAAAGAGACGGCCAAAACTATCGCGGGTTGCTAGACCCGGAGAGTTGCAGGCGTGTAGCCAATGGAAGCACGGGGGCGGGCTGGAAGGCAGGAGGGCTCGAGGAAACAGGAAGAGGGAGCGGGGAGCGAAGTGGAGAGTAACAGGGGGCTCAGGTGGCTTTTGCAACAAGGATTTTCCTAAAATTGTATTAAAATGGGGGCAGCTCACAGACCTCAGCACACACTCACCTGGACACGTCCCGCTGCTAAAGAGACGGCCAAAACTATCCCGGGTTGCTAGACCCGGAGAGTTGCAGGCGTGTAGCCAATGAAAGCACGGGGGCGGTCTGGGAGGCGGGAGGGCTCGAGGAAACAGGAAGAGGGAGCGGGGAGCGAAGAGGAGAGAAACAGGGGGCTCAGGGTATATTGGTATGTGTTCTTGTCTCTTTGTGTTTTGTCTAGAGTAATGCAATTATGTAATACATGGGTTTTATTAGCTACTTATTACATATTTCACAGTACACAAAAATCTATTAAGAAAACAATTATCATTTCATTATTCAACATATTAACATTACGAATATTATACCTTCATCTTGTTCCTTGCACACAATGCTATGTTTCTGCATGAGTAGCTTAGTATACTAGATAGAACCCCATAATAGAATGCTATTTATATCCATGCATCGTTCAATGCACTAATTAGGGTATGATATTTATTGCAATGATCCTTGACACTTTTTTCGCAACATTATAATAATAATCCCTTGTACACATATTTCATGAAAAGTACACACACATGTGATGTCATCAGTGATGTCATCAATGACATTTGTGATGTCATCTTTGATGTCGTGGGTGTTAGTCTTAGCAGTGCACGGTGGTGGCGCAAGTTATGGTTGCTTAGCTTACCGTAACTGGCGAATTTCAATGGTTTTTCGGTTTTACTTGGAACCCTAACGTCTGAATATATATATAAATATATATATATATATATATATATATATATATATATATATATATATATATATATATATATATATATATATATATATATATATATATATTACATGGCCACGGCAGTGGCCATGTAGTTATGGTTAAGTTGGTGTTTCCATAGGAAGAGCACTTTTTGGGCGGCTTATAAATGCGTTCTCCCTGGACGAATCCTCACCAAACTTTGTATAAAAAGTATTTGGGTCACTCTGAATTTATTTGCAAAGGTTGGTGAGGATTCGTCCAGGGGATGCAAAGTGATAGGGGGGGTCCCAAAACTTTTTTTTCCCATAGACTGAATGGGAAAACATTTTTGCTCGCGTCTACAGCCCAAACCGCTGGACGGATTTTCACCAAATTTGGACCAGGAGCAGCGGCTTGGTCCCGAAAGAGTGCTTTTGCAAATTTGGTGAAAATCCGTCCAGTAGTTTTTTTTAAAATGACCAAAAAGTAGGTAAAAAAATTAGTTATATCTGTGTTCGGTCCGCGGACACACTTCCCTGTTCGCTCCGCAGACAGTGTCCTGATTGGCCAATCGGCTTGCGTGATGTCCGCGGACATGCAGCGTGTTCGCTGATTGGACGGCGTGGAGCATGAAGCGCATCAGATTTTCGGTAGCTCCCGCCATCTTGGATTCGCGGACGTCCGCGGACAGCGCAGTGAAACTTTGTTCAAAATTTGTATTTAGTAGAGTGTGTTGGTGTGTAGGAGTGTTTGGGGAGGGTGGGAGTGTATGAGATAGGATGAAAGTTGTGTTTTTTTATGTGTTATACGTTCTTTTTGTGTTCGATTTGTCTGCGGACATCACTGGTGTTCTGAAATGTTCTAAATAAACTGAATGGGGGGTGTTCTGAGGACTCAATATGTGTCAGTTTTGGTCGCAAGCAAGCTGAAACTGTTCTAAGAACACTCGCGGTGTCCTGAAATGTTTGCAAATAAACAAAATGGGGGTGTCCTGAGGACGCTGTCCGTATTGTTCATTGTCAAGTTGAATGTGTTCTAAGAACACTTGCGGTCTCCTGAAATGTTTGCAAATAAACAAGATGGTGGTGTTCTGAAGACGCTTCTAAGAACACTCGCGGTGTCCGGGGAATGTTCGTAGGGGGTGTCTTGAGGACACTGTCCGTATTGTTCTCTGTCAAGTTGAATGTGTTCTAAGAACACTCGCTGTGTCCTGAAATGTTCGCAAATACACATAATGGGGGTGTTCTGAAGACGTTGTCGAACACTCGCTGTGTCCTGAAATGTTCCCAAATATGAATGGGGGTTGTGGATGGCAAGTTGAATGTGTTCTAAGAACACTCGCGGTGTCCTGAAATGTTCCCAAATAAGCAAAATGGGGGTGTCCTGAGGACGCTGTCCGTATTGTTCTCTGTCAAGTTGAATGTGTTCTAAGAAAACTCCCGGTGTCCTGAAATGTTTGCAAATAAACAAGATGGTGGTGTTCTGAAGACGCTTCTAAGAACACTCGCGGTGTCCGGGGAATGTTCGTAGGGGGTGTCCTGAGGACGCTGTCCGTATTGTTCTCTGTCAAGTTGAATGTGTTCTAAGAACACTCGCAGTGTCCTGAAATGTTCGCAAATACACAAAATGGGGGTGTTCTGAAGATGTTGTTGAACACTCGCTGTGCCCTGAAATGTTCGCAAATATGAATGGGGGGTAGTGGCTGGCAAGTTGAATGTGTTCTAAGAACACTCGCGGTGTCCTGAAATGTTCGCAAATAAACAAAATGAGGGTGTCCTGAGGACGCTGTCCGTATTGTTCTCTGTCAAGTTGAATGTGTTCTAAGAACACTTGCGGTGTCCTGAAATGTTCGCAAATACACAAAATGGGGTGTTCTGAAGACGTTGTCGAACACTCGCTGTGTCCTGAAATGTTTTCAAATATGAATGGGGTTGTGGCTGGCAAGTTGAATGTGTTCTAAGAACACTTGCAGTGTCCTGAAATGTTCGCAAATAAACAAAATGGCGGTGTTATGAAGACGTTTCTAAGAACACTCGCAGTATCCGGGGAATGTTCGTAGGTGGTGTCCTGAGGACGCTGTCCGTATTGTTCTCTGTCAAGTTGAATGTGTTCTAAGAACACTCGCGGTGTCCTGAAATGTTCGCAAATACACAAAATGGGGGTGTTCTGAAGACGTTGTCGAACACTCGTTGTGTCCTGAAATGTTCGCAAATATGAATGGGGGGTTGTGGCTGGCAAGTTGAATGTGTTCTAAGAACTCTCGCGGTGTCCTGAAATGTTCGCAAATAAACAAAATGGGGGTGTCCTGAGGATGCTGTCCGTATTGTTCTCTGTCAAGTTCAATGTGTTCTAAGAACAATCGCGGTGTCCTCAAATGTTCGCAAATAAACAAGATGGTGGTGTTCTGAAGACGCTTCTAAAAACACTCGCGGTGTCCTGGAATGTGCGTAGGGGGTGTCCTGAAGGTGTAGTCCGTATTGTTTGCTGGCAAGTTGAATGTGTTCTAAGAACACTCGCGGTGTCCTGAAATGTTCGCAAATAAACAAAATGGGGGTGTCCTGAGGACGCTGTCCGTATTGTTCTTTGTCAAGTTGAATGTGTCCTAAGAACTCTCGCGTTGTTCTGAAAAGTTCGTAGGGGGTGTCCTGAAGATGCTGTTCGTATTGTTCGATGGCAAGTTGAATGTGTTCTTAGAACACTCATGGTGTCCTGAAATGCTCGCAAATAAACAAAATGGGGGTGTTCTGAGGACACTGTCCGTATTGTTCGTTGTCAAGTTGAAAGTGTTCTAAGAACTATCGCGTTGTTCTGAAATGTTCCTAGGGGGTGTCCTGAAAACGCTGTCCGTATTGTTCGCTGGCAAGTTGAAAGTGTTCTAAGAACACTTATAATGTCCGCAGACATTAAAAGTTTCCATAGACCATAGTTGAAATGTTTGACTCTATGGATGTGATATGCTGCGGTGGTTGTTGCCAGGGCATAGAGTCCAAATGGCCATGCACCCAAGACTCTATGCCCTGGAAACAACCACCGCAGCATATCACATTCATATTTGCTTATAACTTTGTGTGAAAAACAAATGTATAAGGAACAAAGGTATTAGATACTATGGATGTGATATGCTGCTATTGTTCTCCTTATTATTGTATACTTACTGTTTGGTCTAGTAACCGGAGTACATGTATTTCTTGTTAATTTCTGTGATAAAAGAAAATAGCATGTTAGTATTAGTATTTTGTAATGACTTATTACATTGTATAATCAACATATTTTTTTTGGACCCTCATATTTAGTAGATTACAAATCAGAGTACTGTGCAATTTGCTCAGTTTCTGCATTTGTTGCTAAAATCATTGGGTCTGTGAGAGAAAAAAAATCCATGTTGGATTAAAAAAAAAACTTTTTCTGTTATGCTACAGTTCATTTGTTTGTTTGTTTTCAGTGTTCACTTGTTGTTTCTGGCTAATGCTTTATACTTTGGCTTGTTGCATTTTTTTGGAGCAGTAACATTATTTATTTGTTTGGATATTATAAAATTTTGGAGCAGTTAGATACCAATTGGCGTATTCTAACTGTCTATTTTTTTATATAATTTAGTGGTATTGATTTATCTATTTGGATATTGTTAAATTTTGGGACAGTTAGATACCAATTGGCGTACTCTGTGTATTTTTTGGTCTAATTTAGTGGTATTCATTTATCTGATTAGTTGTTGTGGAATCTTTGAGCAGTTAGATAGCTTTTGGAGTATTCTAACAGTTTATATTTTTTTAACACAAGTTTACTTAGGGTTTAAATAAAGTTTAGTTATCAAATTTTGGTTTTAAGAACATCAAATAAGCGTTTGTAAGATGTGCTGGTAATCTCTGCTTTAGAGTAATGGTACTATCATTACATTCAAACCATCCACATTTCTTTTTTATATATGCAGTGTAGTGCCCTGAATTGGTTGTGGCTCCTGCGTGGTAGATTATACCTATTGTTGTGAAGGTTTTCTTACCAAGTGATATTTGACCATGTGTGAATCCAGTCAGCTTGCAGTTGTTTTTGGTACCATCTGCATTGTAACATAGAAGCATTAGTATTATGTATTTACTATGTGTTTGTATTACTAACGTGGAGCGATTATCTGAATTGCAGGTAGAGCATAATCTACCATGGTTTGCATTTTGTACAAGTCGCTGAAATGGAATGGATTCACAATTTGGTATTGATATATATATGAAGCGTTCATTGGGGATTTCTTCTTGTGTCACATTGTTGCAGAGAGTGCATGTATGTTTCCACATGTATGAAATCTGAAAGATTTCATTTATAGGTATGTTTTTGTTTTCCAGTACTTGTAGTAAGTACATTAGAAATTATTGTGGATCTTCCTGTGAGTTTATAGTGAATGTCACCATTCCAGCACAGTAGTCCAATTGTTGTCTTATTCCATAAACACTATACGTGTTGTCAGGATTGTTTGCTGCATTTCAGTGAAGTACTACCATTTGCAAACACAATGGGTCTGTACTGTGTAAGTAAATGTTGTCAACAATTGGTAGTAATTGAAATAGAATATTCATTGCTACATTTGCGTAGCAACTTACACCAACTATATTTGAGAATTTAAATGATCCAGGTAGTTCTGTATCTAACTGCTTTTTTTGGAGTTTGTCTTCCTTCTTTAAAGAAGTACCTGGTTTATTTTCCCTAATTGATTCTTTTTTGCTTGTGGTACTTGATGAAGTATTAGTTTCTTTTACTCTCTTTGGAGGACTTGCAGTGACATCCTGTTGCATTTCTGTTTTATTTATTTTTCTTTTATAACGTTTTACTTTTTGTGGAACAGAATATGTGTTTAGGTGGGGGGTGTATAGTGAGCGAAGTCTATTGTATTCTAAAATGCAAGGAATATCAGCGTTTATTTTACTTGCATCAAAGTTGATTAGAAATAGACCGTCAAGTGTACGTAAGCGTGATAGTCCTACGTAGCTCATGCCTTCTTTAAAGACTTTGTTACCAATATCTATCATTGCTTTGTCTAGGGTAAGACCTTGTGATTTATGAATCGTGACTGCGTATGCAAGAGTTAGAGAAAATTGTTCTCCACGTACATACATATCTTTGAAGAGAAGGAATCTAGCTGTTGAGCGTCCTATCCTTTTCACTTCTGAAAGTTTGTCAAAGAGTATATTGACAAACTGAATTTTGTTGTCGCGTGGGTATGTTTGAAAGCCAACAACTGTACCCAGTGCTCCATTAACTAGTCCTTGGTCCACGTCAAGGTTACGTTTAAGCATTACTCTGCAATTTAAGGATAATTTTAATATCTTTTCTAAGCCTGCTGTGTTTGAGATTGATTTTTCTAAACTATTTAGTCTTGTTGTGGCTTGGTCACACATGGGTAGTGTCATACCATGTACATCTAGTTTGTCTGTGGCGCTAATTTCCATGATTGGTTGCATTTCTTTACTTAGCATGATTTCATTGAGTTTGAAACAGCTTGCAAGAGTTGGCATTAAGGCCATACAATTGACATTTTTGTGGGCTAATTGTTCCATAAAATCTGTAGCACATGCATTATCGCCATAAAGTGCATTAATGTGCCGGGTTTTCAATATTGCTTCTGCTTCTTTAGAAAGTATACCAACTCTGATACTTTTTAAAATGTTGGCATAAGTGAGATCTGCAGATTGCCGCATGTTTTCTGTTAATTCTCTGTATTGGAAATGTTGCCAAAGGTTGACATTTCCAATGCTGCCAACAGTTTTACGGCAGAGTTTGTGTCCTAATGTTTTAAAAATAGGCTCACCTTTTACTGGTGTTAATTGAAGCAGATCTCCAAAAACAATAATGTGTTTTCCTGCAAAGAGCTCTTCATATTCTGTTTTGAGTACTTCTTGTAATCTGAGGTGAATCAAAGCTAACATCAGGTTGGAGACCATGCTCACTTCATCTATTAGTAGCATTTTCATTTGTTTCAATACTCTGCGTAATTCCATTGCAGCTTCTGCAGAAAGTTTGTAATAGTCTAATTTGTTCTGGTGTTCTACTGGAAATAGTAGTAATCGGTGTAATGTAACACCACCTATATTGTAGGCAGCTAAAACTGTGGGGGCAGTGACAACAGCTGACAGTTTGTTGTTTGTCAATTGTTGAAGGAACTTACTAATGATTTTGATTAGGAATGTTTTGCCAGAACCAGCTTCACCACTGACGTACAGTAGTATAGGTTTATAATTATGGCAGGAACATTCTTTATTTTCATGTTTTACACCATGTGCAATTTGTTTTGTTACTTCTTGAAAAATGCTACTTTGCTCATTGTTTAGTTTTGATTGTAGTATAGTTAAGTCTTCCTTATCTTCATACTGACACGTTGTGTTTTCTACTTCTATCATAGCTAATTCTAATTCTGCCTCATTCATTATCATAGCTAATTCTGCCTCATTCATTATTAGCGGTTCTCCCAGTGGTTCTTGGCTTCCTGTTACAGAAGGTTGACTACTGTCAGTAGTGTCCTTATCTAATTGGGCTTGGAGTTCTTCTTCGTGTTGCTGTTCATTGTGCAACATTGCTTTGTACTGTGTAAAGTTTACATCAGTTATAGTGCTTTCATTTGCTTTGAAAGCATCCCCATATGAGTCATAGTTATCTATTAATTGTTCTTCTTTTCTCCATGGTTTGAAGAGTTGTAGCAGGGACATGTAATATACTTCTTTATGTTGAGGAGTCTTTAATGACAATTTGATATGATTAATTAAATTTGGTTTAGTGAGTTTAACTAAGATGCCTTCACAGTTTGTCACTCTATAGTTACCTTTGTTTTCATCAGGTTTCATATTATTTTTGTATGTGTAGTTTTGGGGTATGTGGTATAGACACGTTTTCCAAAGTATTACTTCTGTTTGGGTAGTATGTGTCCAATAAATAGTTTTCTAAAATGTCTTGGCTGTTGGGATCATGTTTGGCTATTGTTTCTATATCTTCATATGATTTTAGAACTCTTTTTCTAGATTTAGCTGGACCAAGACTTAGCCATACTATATTTTCAGATTTACCATACAATGCAGTACCAGTTAAACGATCAGCTGCTTCATATGATCCACATTCTCTATGGGTGAGCATTTTTATGCCCAAGCTGTATAATTGCTGTGATATTGTTTTATCTGATGACAGGTCATTCCAGAGGTCTTGGAGCTCTGTCTTTTCTGCTTTAGTTAAGTATGCTGTGACATATCGTGCAACTGCAGTAGAATTGTCTGCAATGTACTGCACATCTATGTTTGCATTCCATAAGTGGGCAATGATTGCATTATAATCATTGATATATTTTTCTTCTTCTTTTCTTTTTATGTAATATGTATTTTTAGGTGACTTACCTTTAACACTATGTCTAACTGAAGACATGAGGTTGTTCACTTGACCTGTATTTGTAACTGGTCTAGGGAAACCAAATTGGCATTTGGTGTAGTATTTCCCTTTGTTTTTGTATTTGCGATGACAATATTTTCCACATTTGTGTCTTTGAAATTGTAAAATTTGTGCATGAAGATCACTATTTGTGGCTTCTGATGGAATTTCACAAGTGACATATTTTTCAATAAACTGTAAAACAGTGGCATCTTGACCAAATTTAGGAGCATCTTTAATCCATAAAAGCATGTGGATATGTGGTGCTCCTCTGGCTTGGTATTCTTTTCTCCAAAAGAAGTGTTGCACTTCTCCAAGGGGAGGACCAGTTTTATTACAAATAAAATGTAGCATAGCAATGAAGCGATGGTGAAAATATCTTGAAACATTAACAGGATCCAAAGAACAAAGTTCTCCAGGTGTTCGTGTATCTATGTTTGTTTTGTTTTTATTTGATATGCGTAGGAAATCATGTGAATCTTCCCATGCATATTCTGCACAACTTAATGTAACAAACCAAGTGGGTGGGCCAAGGTTTCTGATCATACAACGTACATCTCCATGACGTCGAAACCAGTACTCTTTAGTACCACGCATATTTGCTAATAGATTTGTAATATTTGATTGTAAAACCTCATCCTTTTGTTGCACTTTTTCTAATAATTGTGTAGCTGTCATATTTTGAAAATGTGATCCTGATTTTAATATGTGTGCAACTCCGTAACATAAAGTTGCTAATTCACTTTCAAAGAGTAGGTGGAATATATATTCCACATTTTGTCTAAATCTAGGATCTTCAGAATACATCCGTAATGAGCGGTATTCTGAAGCTGATATTTGAATAGGTCTATCATCATACCTTCCTCCTTTGCCAATAGGAATGAGTAGAGGAAAAGCACATGCTTCTATACTTTTTTCCCATATGCTGATTTGCGATCCTTTTGTTTGACGCATTTGGTACGTTTCCAGTACATCTTCTACGGTGTCATTAGAGTGCAAAGGATGAATTGTATAATGGTCTAAAGTATTTGATATTGTAGCAGGATCTAGTAGCTCAAATTGACCAGCTTCTTGTGTTTCTTGAATTATTTCAGTTGTATCTTTCAAGTTTTCTTCAATATTAATTTCTTTGTAATATTCATTATTCTCTTTAAGATATTGGAAGGCTTGTCTAACTTTATATAAATCTACCAGCTGTTGCCATTTTTTTTTGTCTTTTGTAGGTACTCCATTTACTAAGATAATTAAAGATTGCTGCATTGGATGTTGCACTCCTAGAGTGTGCACATTTTCTTTTAGATCTAATGGTAAATAAACTACTTTTCCACGAATGCCTTTTACCAATTCAGAGGGATGTAATTTTGCTGTTTTTGGTTGAAGGCGTATTATTGCTTGAAATGGGTGTACTGTTTTAATTATGATGCTCTCATATAAATTAAGTTGTTGTAGGGGTTTTGGTACTGGGTTGAATTTATCAATAAGTATTTCAACTTTAGCTATTGCACATGATCAATATAATTCCCTCAGAAAGGTGAGACCACTTCAGGAGTTGTGCTGTTGGGAATACACACATTATGTATACAACAGTAAATACAGAAAGCATTTCGGGATGAATTAATCAGAGCAGAATGTACTGGTCAACAGCAGATATGCAATAGCTTTAGCGGCTCAGCAGCACACCATAAAATAAACTGATGTGTGCTATTTAACTTTGGTGAACGATGGAAACAGACATGTTTAGATCAAGCAGCCTTGTGGGCCCCCCCTCCAAAGTGGGGCCCGGGGCAAGTGCCCCTTTTGCCCTCCCACACAGACGTCTCTGTGCACCCTAAGTTAGATCGGAACCCCGGTTGCATGCATGCAGCCCTAAATCTGACATGCAAACCCACCTGTGCGATGCGATTCCTACTCCAAGAGGGTGCTTAGTTCTTTCCATGAATAGGTGTCTTTTTTGGTGCAAAATTGGACGTGTGACGGACTGCCTGTGGGCTGTGCCTCATAACGTCCACTTTTTCGCAGGTTCTTCCCCATTTTCTTAATTCCGCCCTATTCCCAGCTCTCTGGGCAAGCCACGCCCATGCTCTGCGTGGTGTCTCACGCAAGGCTCTAGACGGCTAGTAGAGACGAACTCCACGCAAGTCCCAAGAAAGTCTTGCGCAATTGGTTCCATGAATCGACGAATGCAGATTTGCCCGCAGTTTGGAGCGCAAGTACCCTATTTCGCACACATATAATTCAATGAATCAGGCCCAAAATCAAGAAAAAGTCTTTTTCCACCAGTCAAAATGGAAAAAACATACCTGCAAATGAATGAGAGTGGCGTTGTGTGCATCTAGAGTCTACCCAACCTCTTTACACATGCATATGCAAAGTTGATGAGGGGGGAGAAGTGGATGTGGCCAGGCACAAAAAATGAGGGACGAATCTACACATGCCACTTGTCTAAGCTGATTAACATAAAAATCACTTTGTACTTTAGTAATTTACTCTTGTTCCAACCTGGCGTGCATCACATTTAGCATGCAGGCAAATCCACAGAAGCATACTTTTCTTTTTTAACATTCTCGGTGAAAGTGGTTAACCAAAGTTACAAACCACTTGCACATATGCATACATTGCATGCCCGGTTGTGATTTTTCGTGCATCACAATGCATCGTAAATTTGAGGATGGCCAAAGATGCCATTTACCTCTATTATCATTTAGACCCACAGATTCAAATTATTGTGAATTAGTACCCGGCTTTACCCGACGCAGAATCTCGCGAAGCTTAAGCTTCCTTCACATCCCCGGCGGGGGGTGTGGCAGCCCCTCAGCCAATGGGGAGGCTCGGAACACATTAATCCCCGCTCTGAGCTACCACACGGTTGGAGGATGCCATCCTCCCTCGCCGGGGATTCAGGTAAGTGTTTTCTCCACCCCTTCCCCACTTACCTCCTCTTTTCTCTGTTTTTGAGAGTGAACGCACTGGGAAAACCTTCTGTCCCCAGTACTTCTGCTCCCGATCGCCACCATGCAAAGGGAAAACTTGCCCGGCTGCAGCGTTTTCAGAACAGAAAAGGAATGCCATTAGTACCCCTGTCTTGCGGGCCGGGTTACTAATAGCAATAAACCCCTCGCCGCGGGGGCATTACCGAGTCAGGTAAAGCCCTGGGGCAGTGGTCGAAGTGTACGAAAAGAAGTAGTGGAACTATGTTCCCTGCTGGCCTGCCCCTGCTCCCCACAAACCCCATTGCCACAACCCCTCCCACACACAATACACCCCCCCCCAAACACTTGCACCTGCTGTTTAAGGGAACGTTTAGTTCAGTGCACTGAAAGTGAAGGTTTCAACTTCTTCCTACACTTTTATTTTAAAACAAAACCATTCCTGAAGGTTTCCTTTTAAAATAAAAGTATAGGTGCTGTAAAAGGTAATTTAAAAAAGTATAGGAGCACCGCTCCCGACGGCTCGCCCTCACTTCGACCACTGCCCTGGGGCCTTCGTAACTATGGGCCTGGGGGCATTACCTGACTCGGTAATGCCCCTGTGGCTCAGGGTTTATTGCTTAATTAGGGCCTACACATTTTAGAAGAAACCTAGATGCTTAAGCAAAATGGAGTGGAATTTTGCCCATTTAATATGCTACATAAGTCACCTATCGGTATGCTGATCAGATAATCTGTTGCTATGGTGCCATTTTTATAGTACTTGATTTTCATTCCAGCATTACCAGGGCCTGTTCACAAAGAAATCTATTTGCATGTACACATTGTGGCAGGCGCAAACTGATGTTGCAACCAACCTCAAATTCCACAAAGAATCCCATACACTCCACGAGCAATCGAGCCATTCGATATGCCGGAGGTATAAACAGTGGCCCTCATTACGACCCTGGCGGAAAGTGACTGACCGGACCGCCACAGCGTAAATAGCGTTTCCGCTATTGCAAGAAGGAGCAAAGTGCGGCCCATTCCGACCCATCGGGCACGAGCACCACGGCATGGCGGAAGTGCAAAGTCTGCGATGGCGGAAATGAACCCAAAACGGCCCACACCGCCGCCGTACGGCGCCCTAGGTGCAATACCGCCACCCATCACAGCGGACACCGCAGTGTGCGCCTACCGTAAAGTACGGTGACCGGAAATATACGGAAACGGAAGTTAAAACACGGGCCCGGAACGGGAAACAACCCGCCGTACACCTATAAAACCACTAAAACCACACAACCACTAAAATCACTACCCTGAGACACAACCCAACCCGTCATCCACCCTAGCGAAACCAAGAAAAATGGGAAAAGTAGCGAAGAAAGCGTGCGACCGCAAGCGGCAGGTCCACTTCTCCCGTGAGGAACTCACCGTGCTAACAGAGACCCTCCAGGAGAATGCTGCCGTCGTCTTCTCCACGCAAATGACCAGGACGGCACTCGCAAACAAGAAGGCCATATGGGCTCTGGTGGCACAGCGGGTAAGTGCGGTGGGGACCGCACCCCGCACCCCACAGCAATGCCGTAAGCGATGGGACGACCTGCGGATACGCGTCCGCAGCATACTCTCTGCCAACCGCAACATTGCCAGAGCCACCGGGGGAGGGTCGGAATCACCCATCAAGCTGACCCCCTGGGAAGAAATCTGTGCCTCCACCATCGGAATGGAGAGCATAGAGGGAGTCGGAGGGATGGAGAAAGGAGTGCAGACATCCGAAGAATCAGGTAGGTGGGCCTAATGAAACAATGCCAAAACCACAAAGTCCATCCATGTGAAGCACCATGTGTCCCCATAGTGCAACAGAAACACATGTCCAGGAGAACGTCCACACACATCGTCCTGATAGCGCACGTTAAAACCCACAATAAATACATAAATAATTAAAAACCCCTAAAACACGCACTACACGTGCAGCAGGCACACCCAACTGCAGGCTGCCAAACAACTGCACCCTCACTCCACACACAAATGGAAGCACCTCCAAGGCCCCGACCCAAATCACCCTCAGGTACCACCCCAATGCATGTGATACAATGCCATTCCAATTCCCACAGACCCACCAATAACCCTCGCCCTCCTTTACTCCACCACAGGGTCCGATCCAAACGACGAGCTGCAGGACACCCCTACCAGCACACCTGCAAAGAGGGCCAAGACCAACGGCCAAAGACCCTCCACCTCAGCTGCACGCATCAAGACACGGCAGCAGCACAAATCAGGTGGCAGCACACAGGAGGGAACATCAACAGGCACCCCAGCAGCGAGCATGCCCACAACACCACCACCACAGGTCCCCCCAACGGATGCCACAGAAGGCACTGCCTCCGGTGGCAGCAGCACCATAGGTGACACCCCATTGATGGCAGCATGCTCCGACACAGAAGACGGGGATGTCGAAGTCAGATCCATCCATGACCTGTCCCAATCCCCCTGTCTGTCCCATCCCGTACTACATGAGGATACCACGCAGGGGCACCCACAAGACGACGACTGGCCATCCCCCACAAGCCCTGTGGCAGGGCAACATGAGGACAACAGCCCCTCTGTGACACCCCCGCAAATGGCCATGGCCCAGCAGAGGCAACAGTCCCTCGACCAGTTAATAGTGCAACAGCAGCAACTGGCCACGCTCCTCAAGGACCATGCCGATGAATGTGGGGGCACTAAGGCAGACATAGAAACATCAACTGAGACACTTAGGGCAGAAATGGAGAGAGGTACAGAGACACTAAGGGCACAAATGGAGAGTAGCACCGAGAGCCTGAGAGTCCAAATGGAGAGTAGCACCGAGAGCCTGAGAGTCCAAATGGAGAGTAGCACCGAGAGCCTGAGAGTCCAAATGGAGAGAAGCACCGAGAGCCTGAGGGAGGAACTGCATGCGACGTCCAAAGACGTATGTGGTGAACTTGCCGCAGTGCGCCGTGTGCTCACTGAGCTCTCGCAAACCCTTAGGGACATGCATGGACGTGAGCAGGCAGAGACATCATCCGTTGCAAGTTCCGTCCAGGGCAGCCCCCAACGTAGATCTGGGAGGAACCTGCGCTCCACAGGCAGGGGTGCCCCTGATACCCGCAGAGGGGGCTTGCAATAGCGACTGCCCACTGACGATGAGCATCTTTGGACACTGGTGTTCGGGGGGGAGGTGGGAGGGTGGAGGGGGTGTGTTGGGCTCACTTGGGTGGCGGGTCGATAGGGTGTACAACATGATATCACATATGCCATAAAAAGTGCACGATCAACCAATGAGATGTGTGGACATTGATCTTTGTGTACTAGGCCATCATAGGCGTACAGTCCATATTGTGCATGTCCCAGACACACACAGTGCCACGAGTCCCGTGTCCATGTATCAGCCACCAGGCGTGAGTGCTAGAAGCACACATCAATGAGATGCTGACGAATGTCACGGGCCTCCGGTGCCTCGCAGACTCCCTGAGGTGCTGCCACATCCCCACCCTCATCATGACCATCTTCAGGTGCTTGCAGTTCTGCGTCAGGGGGCATGGGCACATTTCTACGTACGCACATGTTGTGGAGCATGACACATGCCATCACCATCTTTGCAACCTTCTCATGGCGGTACAGGAGTGCCCCGCCAGACCTGCTGAGGCAGCGGAAACGAGTCTTCAGTAGGCCGAATGCCTGTTCTATGACTACACGGGTACGTGAGTGGGCATGGTTGTAGTCCTCCTCATGCTGGTTCTGTGGGTTCCGGACTGGTGTGAGGAGCCATCTCTTCAGTGGATATCCAGCATCACCTGTATGTGGACGAGAAACGTATGATGTGGAATGCCATTGCTACGTACGCACACCCCCCCCCCTTCCTGCCAGGTCATTGCCGAATCACATACCCCACATTATCATGCATGTAATGAGACTCACCGAGTAGCCAGGATCTGTTCCCTGCGTGTCGCTCCATGTAGCGTGGTATTGTAGAGTTCCTCAAGACCATAGAATCATGGGTTGATCCTGGGAATCGGGCACAACAATGTGTAATGATCCTGTTGGAGTCACACACCATTTGTACATTCAGAGAATGAAATTGTTTTCGGTTGCGGTACTGGGCCTCCATGGCATGTGGGACGACCAATTCCACATGGGTGCAGTCGATGGCACTAATGCAACCCGGTATGCCGGCAAGTGCATGGAATCCCACTTTTGTGTTCGTAATTTCCTGCTCCGAGCGTGGTAGAGAGATGTAGTCGTCTGCGTGCTTCAGGAGGGCATCGAGCACTTGCAATAGTGTCCGTGAGAACAGTGGCTGTGAAATGCCATGCAACTGTCCGACTGTGTGCTGGTAGGTGCCTGTGGCCAGGAAGTGGAGTACAGACACCACCTTCAGTAGGGGTGGGATGGCAGTTGGGCTATCTATCATGCTGACAAGGTCAGCCTGTGTCATGTCCACAATGGCGGTTATGGTGTCCCGGTCCAGACGGTAGAGGGTGTGGATCTGCTCATCAGTGAGGTTGAACGGATGTGCTCGGAGGCGTGGGATTGCGGGCTGCCTGCGTGGTGGTAGTGGCTGTGCTGGCGGCCCTTGCTGGCCCTGCCTTGGCCTCCTCCTCCTCCTGCGTCTCCTCTGTGCGGCCGGTTGTAGTTGGTGTTCGTCTTCTTCTTGGAGTTGGAGTACTTGCAGTGCTATCAGGTCCCCCAGGGCCAACATCGCGAGTCCTGCCGGTAGCATTTCGGAGTGGGTGTGGTTGTGGGAGGAGACTGGGTGTGCAATTTATGTGTTTTCAGGCTGAATGGCCTCCACCTGTGGTGATTCATTCCACCTGTGCAAACTGCTCTCCCCTTTGGCCGAGCACGTCCCGCGCACAACGCTGCAATTCGTGGAATGGCATCTTGCTATTGCAATCTTGTATTTGTACCCGATGGCCGTGTAACATTGGTTGATATGTTCATTCTGCTGTGGTCCCATTGTTTCACATACTATCTGTGCAGTCGCGAACAGAGTTGTGAAGGGTCAGTGGAACGTAGTACTCGAGTAACGGTGGGCCCTCATTCATCACTGTACCGAGTTGCAACGACGGGCGGGGCGTCCCATTCGTGGGTGAAGGCAGTTGCCATTTTCACACACAGCCGCACTCGATGGATTAATTAGTGTTTTCAAACGGCCACAGATGCCTCTTCGACGTGATGTTGCAAATGAGGAATTCGAAGGGCGGCGCTTTCGGTTTTCAGCTGCAGGCGAGGAGATGCCCACAGGTCTGACTGCAAATATAACGTTCTATCGTTCAATGTCCTTGGGACAGGGGCCATGGCGAGAATGCTATGATTGATATGAATAGTATGGGATGCGCAATTGCGTAGTGGACGATAAGGCAGGACGTTCCCAAATACATGTTACTTCACTAGACTGGAATTACGTGCTGGGGCACTGTGGATTTTGCAGGCTGCATAACGCACAGACTCAATGGCTATTTCTAATGTTATGTGAGTAAATATTCAGGCGTTTTCATTACGGGATGAGGGAATGATGAATGGATGCATGGGCAGGTGATTTGATACAGAGTTTGCCATGTACAGGGCTTCTTGGGATCTGTCCGCCCCCCCTGCGCTATGTGATGCAGGGCTGCCATAGTGGGACCATCGTCTATCTGGCCTTGTTGAGCCCTCCCTGTCTCGACGCGCCTTCAGACACTTGTGTCCATGCACGTTACCAATCCCATCTGAAGGATTCTGTTTTCACAGACGCATGCACAGGTACACTCGTTTGTGATGGTGTTTTCACCTCGATATAGATAGTTATGATTCGCAAGTGGTTTTGGGGTGGTGATGATCCTTTGGAGTGGGCTTGCATGCATATGGCTGTGGATCTAGTGTGATCATTGAAGTGAGTTGTTCGAATGTAGTTCTGAGGGCCATTCTATTCTGTTTCTTTTCTTTTGGTTGACAGGTATCTCCTCCCCTTTTGCCACTGCCATCTGTATGCCACTCCTGCAGATGGGTTTTACTCCCGACACCTGCTGCTTCGTGTTAATCAGTGGAGCAGCATTACGATCTTATGGGACGATCGCCAATGGGCCACATGCCCTTACGCAGTACTGGTGGCTCGGAGCAACATTTCGGCCTTTCAGCTGGACTAGTGCCTCCCCATTGGGACGGCCCTGCGGTTCTGTGCGCTTCCATGTTGCCTTTTCGTACGTGAATGTGGCCCTGTGTACCATGAAGGAACAGGGCGTCACACAAGTAGTGGCTGGTCATTTCTTGCGGATGCAGCCCACAATGGTGAAATGTGTTTTGGAGTTCATGGCCTGATGGCTGTATGGGCTTGGTGATATTGATGTGCATTAAAATTCTATTCTGATATGGGCCGTGTAGCGTTCTTCTTTGCAAGTGATGTGGCATATTCCTATTTGGGGAGCGATGTATTGTGAGGGGATCTGCATTGGGTTCCAGCTTCGGAGTTTTGTTGCGTGGTCCTGTACTGGGCGCGTTTGCCTACGAAGCCCGTGAGGTCAGGGATGGGGGCTGCCAATATGACAGTTTGAATGTTGTCATGCTCAGGGGCGGGGGATTGGGTTTTGTGTGACAGATGCCGGTCAGCCAGGTGGACTGGTGGAATGTTGTGATTTTCTGAATATTGCTGGTCACAGGTGCCTGTGTTTCCGTGCGTTTCTTGGTGGGGGACTGTGGTCATGTCCATTGGGATGGCTTCTGTATTCGTGCCATCTGTGCCCTGCAGCTCCCATTGGCCCCTCTTGAGGTTCATTTGTTCGTTGGCATGCATGGGTGACTTGTGCATTTCACTGGTTGCATTGTGGCTTCGTTGCACCTACGGGGAGTTGTACTTTGTGGGCAGGGAGCGGTGTACGGGCAGTCAGTGGGGCCGTTTACGGTTGATTCGCGATGCCGTACTTCTCACCATGGCGGAATGGTGCATTCCGCCATGCTTGATGGCGTTAGGTACATGTCCGCTGGGGTCGGAATTGGCGTACCGTTGCGCCATGGTGGTGTTTACGGTTTGGCATGGCGCGCGCGCGTGCTTGGTGCAGTTAGCGTTGGCGTTCACTACGGTGTCGCTAATGGCATCGTACTTTGCGGTGACGGGTCATAGTCGCACCGAGCGCTATTCGATGGCGGTATTGCATTTCCGCCATCGTTTTCCGAATTCCGCCAGGGTCGTAATGAGGGCCAGTGTATTTAGATACATACAACATATATTGAAATATACACACTGTACTTGGAGGTACATCCATTGCATGCTGAGATGGCTATATTACTTTTTGAATTGCATACTGTACAGGGTGAAATACATGTAGGGCCTGATTCATGGAATGTTTGCCCAGTTAAAAGAGAATTTGCACTGCCGACGCAAACCCTGATTCATGGAACCATACTGCAAAAATGACTATGCTCTGACATTGCCTGGACTTTGCACTGCAAAAATACACTGTGCACGGTTCCATGATTAAGGGTTTTTGTCGGCAGTGCAAAGTCACTTTTCAGCAGTGCAAATTCACTTTTAACCGGGCAAATACTCCATGAATCGGGCCCATATTGTATACCATTCACGTCAGAAGCTGCTTCTTTGTCGTGCAAAACAGTGAGGCGTGACGTTCTCAGGTTCCCTACTGTAACCTAACCTATCCTCTATGCAGTGAACAGCTGCCATGCCGTGCTGTTATCGAGGTGTTACCGAACTGCGCACCAAAGCGTCCCGGTTGTCCTGGTGTGTCAGTTTCTCTGAAATCGGTGATAGAAATTCAGTTGCTGCAGATGCTTCATGAGATTTCTATGAGGTGAGGTGACCTGCAGCATCCACTGCTTATTGCTTACATTGTAAGTGTTCTGCAAGCATTTAGCTTTGTGAGTCTCACTCTCCTCACGTGGCTCAAGCGCTTGTTACACCCCCAACCCCACCCTGCTTTGTTACACAATTCGTAGTTCTTTAAGCACATTCTAATGGTCACGTGATGGACGCGAGAGGGACGTTGCTGCTTGGGTGTGCCTAAACACCTATAGCTGGAGTCGCATCATAGACCCAGTATTGACATGTGGGCGGAGAGGCTCCTTTGCATTACATGATCCTCGTGTTTTGTAATGATAATTAAGAAGGCTACAAGGGCAGCAAGGACATAACAACATTTTGGTTTGTTAAGCTCCATGAATTTGTGGTCTTGATTGTGGAGGAGAAAATGGGTCGTTAGAAGTGTATAGGGGAGCAATGGTCCGCTATACCTGAGGCTTCCCCGTTCTCTCCCCTGCTCCATGGTCACCTGATCTACTAGTTGTAGAAAATCTGTAGAGAAAGTACCCAAGTGGAGGTTGCTATGCGATCCTGATAAACGGGAACGCTGATTCTAAGCCTGTCTCAACCACGCCATCTATGAAAGTAGAGAAGTGCAGTAAAACCTTGACACCACTTGATGATGTCAACCTCCTAATCTCAGAGATGAGGTTCTTCTGCAAAACATCAATCCTGTTTGCGGCCAGAAGACAAAGGGGAGGTTGAGTCACATATGGATAATACATCAAATGACAGCAATAATACCAAAGCTATTAAAGACTGCAAAGCATTAGGTGAAAGTAAAGGCACCAAGATGGTTCGAACAAAAATTAACTGTGTTCTGACTTGAGGACTTGCCTTGTAGACCCAGATTCTGAGCAGTATAAAGGTATGGAGAGAAATAAACTCTGACACATTGTAAAATGGCCAACCGCCTTCGGCAGTACGAGATTGAAAAAGCCCTAGGACAGGAAGGTGGATGGTGCTTTCGTCTTCCCATTGATATTCACATTCCACTGAGCCCTCTAAGGAGCAGAAGGAAGGGCCAACTCCCAGCTGATATCCATGTCTCACATAAGGAGCCAGCCACCCTTTTGGAATAAGTTAATCTTTCAAATAAGTGCACAGTATTAGATGACCTTGTCAACCCTGATGCAAGTCCTAATTGCGAAAGACATGCTGATCCTCCAATACATTAATGTGATGGCATAGTAAATTATATTTTTATATCCCCATCACCAAAAATGTCGGGTCATGTCTAGTCAATACAAGTATCATAAGAGAGCTTACAACCTGTTAATCTTTTCTGTTGGTTCTAGCTCAAAATTAAAGGGATATTGATAGTCAGTTCTAACTGAAATGAAAGGGATAATAGTGGTTGTGAAATCTGAACTGTTGAAACTGAGGGCCGATAGACAATTGTCTAAAGCAGGTACAACAAATGCAGTCATTGGCAATTCAAAGTGAGGGCAATAGAAGGAATTCCGAGCTGTCAGTAGTATGTCCTGTCATAAACAACTATCCTATGACACTCCAGGAGCAGGATCAGGAACAGAGAAAGCACAATCAGAGAAATCATAATCAGAGAAATCATAATCAAATCAATATGTGGATGCCACACAGTTCCTTTAACACAGAGTTCCCCTTAAAGAGACCCTGTCGTAAGAGGAACACTGTATATTTGATCAACATTCCCAAAGTACAGCATGGGGCCTGGAAGGATGGTGAATCCCAGATTAACAAAACCATCCTTTGGCTGATGCAACGTAATCCAAAAAGGCATTCTGGATGTGTCTTGATTAAGTTTTTAAAATTCAGACCGTTTTTCCATGAATCTAGCTACCCTTCATCCAGCGAAAGGCCTACAGTCCATTGAATGTAGTTATCTGCCACCTGAAGGCCCTAAAATTCTGATAAGGCCTTTCCCCAAAATAATCTTTTGACCAGAACCCCCAAGCTTAACCTAGGACAGGGCACTATGGATCCAAGAGTGCTGGCGAATCATCCTTAGTGAAGGCTGTCAGTATATCAGTATATCTATATAATATGGAAACAGATCCATCTTCACTGCACTTGAGATATATGGAGGGCGGGGAAGCCCTGCTGAATGCACTATGGGCAGTGGTATGGGGCTGGTTGAAAGGTCCAAAATTAGTTGAAGCTGAAAATCAGTTTCTGAAAAAAAAATTGGAATCCCTCTGGGTGCCCCAAATGCACTTGTTTATTCTGAAGGAATCCTATGATCCCCCAGGATGTTATTTAGCTCAAACATCATCCACACACAATTCTGTTCAACATAGTTTTCAGACTGATGTAGTGCAATTCGTGCCGCCACATAGAGAAGGAGCGACAGACTCGACTTCTGAATTTGGGGGCTCAAACATCATTTCGGCACTAGCCCCAGAAATGTATCGTTTAATGGAAACTGCCATCACAAAATCTACTGATATGAAAACTTTGGCAGTCCTTCCTACTAGCAATGTCAGACCGGATGCACCTCAGTCAAAAAAACCTATTACAGAAAAAGCAAAACGACCGGCCTTACTGATATGCTCACCTGGCTCCCACAGGGGCGTTGATAGAACCGGGACAGCTGTGACCTCCTCCAACGTGAAGCGTAGTGCAGAGATGACAGACTGGACTGGACTGCCTAATCTCGTCTGCTTGACCCGTAGAAATATTCTCCTGCAAGTGGAAAAAGGGATTCAGCCACCTGTGGATTTTAGTAATGGCACCCCACTGTTCTCCCCACTAATCACCACCGATATTCACTTTCTGTAAGATCACCTTATGTTTGTAAATGATGAGCTCTCCATCCTGCGTGTAATGCAGAGGCGCGTAGATACCAGTTACTTCACTGGTTTGAGGGTGTTGGAAGAGTTCCGGATGAATATTGACTCCGAGGTTCCAGGCGAGAACCCGTAAGTATAAAGTTCAAAGAGTTCAATATGTCCGATGTTCACACTTGTACATTCCTTTCTTGTGTTGCAGCTTGGTCCAAGGGAAGATTGTCTTGTGGCAGCTGATGGTGTTGAGGTAAGTGTTGTGATGTGCTTCTCTCAGCATGTGAAAGCTGGTGATGTCATGTTGGAGTGTTGCCTTGTGAATGTCGGAATGTTTACCCAAGGATTCCACACCCAGCCAGTTAGAGCTCCCCAGCCTGGGTGATGGGAGCCAGTGTTATGTCCTGTCCACTTATGTATATAACTTCATGTAACTGTGACTTAAGTACTTGTAATAAACATATAAGTAATCCCAAGAAGCCTGGAAGTCACTTTACAACATTGGCGACGAGGTGGTCTTAAAAAGAAGAACATGCGAGTAAGAAACTGAAGAAAGTGGAAGAAGCCTGCTGCTGGGGGTGCAGGAAGAAGATGGAAAAGAAGGACAACACTGCCCCAAAACACAAGTAAGACCCATCACCCAGGGCACCAAAAGGGAGGAAGGAAGCCCTATATAGGAAGGATAAGCTGCCCATATAATGGAGGGAGAGCTGGGTCCTCGGGCTGAAGAGAGGAGCAGGGCCTTGAAGAGAAGCTCAAGAAGGGAGCTAGGCCTTTAAGATTGAGAAATCTGTGTGAAGAAGTGAAGCCTGTTAAAGTAAAACCAGAAGTGTTGTCTGTTAAGTGAAGATAAAAGGAAGCTTAAAATGACACCTGGTCCCTTAAACTGAAGAAGGAATCCCACCCCATTAGTTTAAGAAACCTGTAGATTAAACAAAGCTTGTAGTGAAGATGACTCCCATGAGAGAGGGAGGAGCTAAGGAGCTGCGGGCAAGAGAAGACAGCTGATGCCATGACCAGCAGCAACTCTTTGTGGTAGGAAGGTGTTCCTGGTGTATGGCGTGCTGGGTGAAGCTGTCGCCTGTCAGAGGTTGCATTGCAAGTGTGAAGTACTGAGGGGTGAAGAAGAAAGCTCTGCAGTGATGTTTCCATTCACCAGTCAAAGTATCATTCCCCAGTCAAGCAGCGCAGGGATGTGATACTGTTTACCCTCATATGAAACCAAAAGTAAGCTTTGGGGAAAGTATGAAGCCCAGTAAGCTTCCTCCCATGTAGGAGTGTAAGTCTGCTTTGAGTTCATAAGTGGGACTTGGAGAAGGATGTGAGACTGCGGACAGTGAGCTGAGGGGTTCCCCAATGAGCCACTAGCATGTTAGGGAAGATTTTGAAGTGACAGTCTGGAGTGAGCAGCGAGTACTGGCTCTGCATGTCCCAAGCGCAATGTGAACTAAAGGTTAGACCCAGGCAGCGCTAGTCTGGTAGCGTATGCTCAGGGAAAGGGATGCAGGGAAAACTGCCTGCGTGCCACTTTGTTTTCAAGGATCAAAAGCGAATCGTGTTTTGGAAGCAGTGAACCGTTTTAAAATATTGAAGTTGAAGGATGACATATGCTGGGTCGAGGTACGTGGTATGAGTGATGTTTGGCTTATGAAGATCAGCATTGCCCCGAGGCAGAAGTGTGACTGGTGACATCACAGCTGGTTTAAGGGAGTCGGCGATGCCATAGAACGCCAGATTCAAGCATTATGTTCATATTAGAATGCACCTACCATGCCAGATTCCAACCGGTAGCCGAAGCCATTAACCGAGGCAGGATGAAGAATAAAATAAACAATGTTATGAGGAAAGAACCCTGCAACTTGCATTGCCGTGCACAGGAAGAGGAGAGCTGAAGGCATTGCGCCGTAAGATGAGTGAAAAAGCCTAAGTGCGTTGTGGGGTGAGAGGAGAGACCCCCTTACGAATCATCTTCACAGTGTGCCTACGATTTTATTGATATTATCCGGCTGAGAGATGTAGAGCACTGCTGAGCACGTTGGTGAGTCGGAAAATCAGATAGGAATAAGAGCGCAGTAGGAAATCCGAATTCCAGTATAGGATTTGCCAAGGATGTCATTATTGTTGTCATGAATGTCGTTCCTGGTGAAGGAATGCGGCAAATTTGGGTTATGGTGCATCAAGGTGCTGCGACTGCAGAGGAGGCACAAGGACCGCATTTGAAGTAATGGCTGCAGTGTATCATTTTATGTTTAAGTGATTATGATGGTCACGAATCTGGTCTTTCAGAAGATAACGTTGGACATTCAGGAGCAGCAACGTGTATCCTTTAACTGTTTTTGCATTAAGTTTGTGTTACCAACCTAGTTTTGTAACAGATTAAGGATTGACAAGCATGGGAGGTGCACGAGAAGTTTGTGTGTAGATATATGCATGCAGGAATTGAGGTTCAGATCTAAAATGTATTGGATTTAACACATTTGAGGAATTTTAGGTTCAAAAGGACTCATTTGGACATTCTGAACATGCACAATATGCGTATGCATTAAGTTTGTGGTACCAACAGAGTTTTGTAACAGGTTAAGAATTGACAAGCATGGGAGGTGCATGAGAAGTTTTTGTGTGGATATATGCATGCAGGAAGTGAGGTTAAAAGTTAAATTTATTAGATTTAACACATTTGAGGTATTTCAGGTTCAAAAGGACTCATTTGGACATTCTGAACATGCACAATATGCCTAGATGTGTGCAAGTCAGTAGCAGGGTGTGAGAGAGGTTAGAGTAACCATTGAGGGATTGCAGGGTAGGCTGCAGCCAACATAGACATGTAGGAATAAATGCGCATATTTCTTGGTTACGCCATAAAGGCTGTGTACGCAAATGTCACTATGAAGTTGAGTTGTTAGGCAGTGTAGTCACAAGTGTATGGGTGGGTGAGTGCCACAGAGGTGCAAGAACATAGTGTATCAGAGTGATTGTGGGTGAGTGCCACAAAGATGCAGGGTGGTACATAAACTGGCCATGGATTTTAGGAAATGTAATTATATAGTTTGCTATTGCTTTAATGGTGAGAAAAGAAGTATATGTATTGTGCAACATGAATTATTAGGATTTTAATTTTTGCAAAATGGTAATGCAAACTGTTGTTTTATGTGACTCATGTATGAAACGGGTGCACATGGGTAAAACATGTGTTTTGCTAAGAGTCAAAGAGGTTGAGTGTTGAGTAGCACCCAGAATATGCATTGTATGTGGGTGAAAGTGCCACACGGGTTTGGAGGTAGCGACTCCAGTGTATATGTAAGTATGAGTGTGGTTAAGTGAAACCACAGCTGTATGGGTGGTAGCGCCGCCATTACACTAGAGAAATGTGGTGAGTGTGCCACAGCGGTCTGGACGGTAGTACATCCAGTTGTGCAGGGTAAAGGTGGAGAGCCTGCGTGACCATTTGGGTATGTTAGAGGTGTGTGTGGTTAGGAATACCACAGGAGTTGCGGAATACCACAGGTGTTGCTGGGAGGTAGCGCCTCCAAGCATACTCTAACTCCCTTTCAAGCATAGCAGTGAGAATGTATGTGAGTTGGGAGGTAGCATTTCCAAGCATAACAGTGAGGATTTATGTGAGTTTTCATCACTCCATAATAAGATGCATTCATGTTCCCTCATTGTTCCAGTGTGGCTTTATGTGTGTAGACTAGGAGATTAATGCGGAGTACCATTCTCCATTAAAAGGCAGGTTTTTGAGAGATGCGAGGTTTAGAATGTTATGAAATAGAGTAATGGGTGAAGTTAGGTGAGAGCGAGAGTGAGTCAGAGAAGATGTGAAATGGGGCAGCACCCATAGTGTGTGTAGCCTGTGGATGTGCTACAATTAAGTGAGGAGGTAGCGCCTCCGTGACTATAGTGGAGGTATCACTTCCACGAGTACAGTGGAGGTAGCTCCTCCCACATGAGGAGCATGAAAGTATTTTTGGAGGTAACGCCTCCGCCAGAGTAATTGGAGGTAGCGCCTCTGCCAGAGTAATAGGAGGTAGCACCTTCGCCAGAGTAGTTGGAGGCAGCGCCTCCGCCAGAGTGATTGGAGGTAGTGCCTCCGCCAGAATATTTGGAGGTAGTGCCTCCGCCAGTATCATTGGAGGTGGTGCCTCCGACAGTGTATTTGGAGGTAGCGCCTCCGCCAGTGTAATAGGAGGTAGCGCCTCCACCAGAGTAGTTGGAGGTAGCACCTCCGCCAGTGTGATTGGAGGTAGCGCCTCTGCCAGTGTATTTTATTTGGAGGTAGTGCCTCCGCCAGTGTAATTGGAAGTAGCGCCTCCACCAGAGTATTTGAGGGTAGGGCCCCGCCAGAGTATGTGTAGGTAGCGCTTCTGCTTGTGTCATTTGGTAGTGCCCTGCCAGAGTATTTGGAGGTAGCGCCTCTGCCTGAGTAATTGGAGGTAGCGCCTCCACCAGAGTATGTGTAGGTAGCGCTTCTGCTTGTGTCATTTGGTAGCGCCCCGCCAGGGCCCCAGTGTAGTTGGAGGTAGCACCTCCACCTGAGTAATTGGGGGTAGGGCCCCGCCAGAGTATGTGTAGGTAGCGCTTCTGCTTGTGTCATTTGGTAGCGCCCTGCCAGTGTATTTGGAGGTAGCGCCTCTGCCTGAGTAATTGGAGGTAGTGCCTCCGCCAGTGTGATTGGAGGTAGCGCCTCCGCAAGAGTATTTTGAGGTAGCGTGTAGTGAATCTGCTAGAATATTTGGAGGTAGCATATCCACCAGTGTGATTGGAGATATCACCCCAGATGCTTGAAGGTGTAGGTGGGTGTGTAGGGTTAGTGACCTACAGAAGTAGGGAGAGTGTCCCTAAGAATTGATATTCCCCTTGCTGGTGATGGATGTGGAAAGGAGGAGAATATGCTGTGGTGTGCTTGTCCGTGTGTGTTGACGTTTGAGAAGAAGGGAGATATGTTGTGTCTATTTGATGTATCTGTGTGGTTGCATTGTGAATCAGTAAAGGAAGGAGATGTGTTATATCGTGCCTGAGCGTGTTTGTAATGTTTATCAGTAAAGGAAGGAGATGTGTTGTGATGTGCTTCTCTCTGCATGTGAAAGCTGGTGATGTCATGTTGGAGTGTTGCCTTGTGAATGTCGGAATGTTTACCCAAGGATTCCACACCCAGCCAGTTAGAGCTCCCCAGCCTGGGTGATGGGAGCCAGTGTTATGTCCTGTCCACTTATGTATATAACTTCATGTAACTGTGACTTAAGTACTTGTAATAAACATATAAGTAATCCCAAGAAGCCTGGAAGTCACTTTACAACAGTAAGAGTCTGTATTACCCAAGACTGTCCGGCAAAAGATGCGTGTGTTTAAATTGCTGGTTTCTCTCTCCTTACAGGTGCGGCGTAAGAAGTTGCGGTTTGTTACAGAATAATGCCTCCAGTTGTTAATCAGGTAAGTCTATGGTGGAGAGGTTGTATTTGTTGGCTCTCTCGGCTCACCTTATGTTTCTTTTGTCCCCTAGATGGTGGAATTCGGCAGAGAAAATGATGGAGACTGCGCCGGATCGAAAAATGCTGTGAGGACTGGTGAGTATGGCGCGGCGCTGCAGCTGGCGATGCGACGTGTGTAGAATAATGTCCTTTTCAAGTTCGAAGACGTGATGGATCCGGAATTCAGGTAAGGATTGAAATAATATCTGTTTTCTAACCTTTCCTTCTTCTTTCTTCTATTGCTAGGAGCTCTGGATTCGAGACAGGCGTGGTTGACAACTGGATGCTGACTGCAGGCACGGTGAGCGTTACGCTGCTGGATGCAGAATAACACGAAGCATGTGCTGCTTTTCGGGTGTGGTTTAAATAGCCTCCAAAGTAGTTCCAGGTAAGAAGACCCTAGAACCACACCCGGGTAAAAAATAGTCCCTGTAGAAAAATAGTCCCATCCAGGCCTCATGTTGGCTTGGATTCATTTGCAGCATGGTCTGCATGAGGTAAGTAAAGTCTATGAGCCTGGCGCCTATGGCGCCAGGACTGATTTCTATTATGAGCCTGGCGCCTAAGGCGCCAGGACTGAACCCAGACAGCCCCCAACCGGGGCTGCTGGGGTTTTATTAAATACCTGGATGCCTGCTCCTGGGGCTGATGGGCTTGATCCGGATGCCCGGGGGTAGGCATCATGTCAGCACTCCCCCCCAAGGCCCCTCCTAAAGTTGCTCTTCCCCTTGGTCCTGGTTTGTCTGGGAAGTTCTGATGGGATTTTTTCACCAACCGAGGTGCATGAACGTGGTCACTAGGTTCCCATGACCTTTCATGTGGTCCGTAACTCTTCCAGTCGATTAAATAAAAAGGTCTTGATTTAACCATCTTAGAGTCCAGGATATTCTTTACCTCAGATTCAGGTTCTCCATCTATTAGGATGGGTTCAGGTGGTTTGGTTAATCTTGTCCCAGGTTGAACTGGTTTTAGAAGTGAAACATGAAAGACAGGATGAATCCACAAATTAGAGGGTAATTCCAATTTGACGGCCACCGGGTTGATGATGGCCTTAATGGTGTAAGGTCCCAAATATCTAGGATTGAAAGTTCGAGTTCCCTTTAGAGGTATGTGTTTTGTAGCTAGCCAAACTTGATCTCCAATCTGGTATTGTGGAGTTTCACTTCTATGTCGATCAGCATTTTTCTTGTATTTCTCCTTTGCTTGTTTCAAGTGTTCTATTGCTTCCTTAAAGGAGAGTTCCGGGACTTTTTTTTTATTGTCCCTACGGTTCGGCCATGTGTTTTTAAGCATAACTCGGTAGATCGTGGAAAACTTTCCTATGGACCTTACCCGACTTTTCGTCCATTAACGCACTCGAAATCAGCCGCCATTTTATGATAATCCTATCACTTGCCGCATCGCCCTGGCTCACCTGCTTTTGCGGCACTAAATCAAATCCCCCGCCCCTGAAACAGACTTGATCAAAACATTCATATTCCCCGCCTATATCCGTGACGTGACTGTGCTGCGTAGGCAAACGCGCCCAGGCGTCTTCTACGCGACTCCACACAGAACCAGGAAATCAACACAGATGAGCTCAAACAACACAGCGCGCCACAATTGGGAACATGAAACTGTACTTTTAAATTAAACCGCAAGATTGTAAATTTGGTAAAGTACATTTATTTGACATCAAATGTTTTGAGAATATTCAGCGATTAGCATTTTTATTTGCACATGTTCCAAAAAGTTCGTTTCGAGGCACACGATGTTCCTTTGCTGTACACAGGGTCTTAGATCATCTCACAATACAGCGCCACAATTCGGAATATGAAACAGTGGTTTAAAAGCAAACAGCAAGATTGTACATTTGGCAAAGTACATTTATTTGACATCAAATGTTTTGAGAATATTCAGCGATTTGCATTTTTATTTGTTCACGTTCCGAAAAGTTCGTTTCGAGGCACACGATGTTCCTTTGCTGTACACAGGGTCTTAGATAAATGAATTTTTATTTGCTCTCGATCCAAAATATTTCGTCTTGAGGCAAGCGATGTTCGTGTGCAGTAGACATGGTGTTGGTTTACGATAAAATAAGCTCTTCGGTCGCACTGATAATCGCATGGCTATTCCAACAACGAGGCACTAGGGCACCACAACGGTCTGTATGTTGCATCTAGCCGTTAGTACCGCGTAAGGGCATACTTGTACTTGGCGATCGTCCCACAAAATGGTCAGGGTGCTAACGTTGTTCACGCGGAGAAGCAACTGGCGATTATAGAAGCCATCCGCCGGTGTCTGGTACTCGTGACACAGACAATAATGGACGATGAATCTATTTGAAAAACATAAAAAAAGGAAATTAGTCTCACCATCAGATCTTTATTAAAATTATTCATTTTATATATTAGGTCTGGAAATTATTTCATAGCTAGGACAGTGCAACTGGGTTTTAAACGTCAAGGGGGGCTGTAGGATACTGAGACAGTCCCCCAGTGCAGGGGTTGACAGGGAGTGCAGGTGGAGAGTGGAAGGGCCCAGGACCGAGATCGCAGACAGTGGACCAGTTGTAGCAGGGGAGAGGGAGAGAGAAAGCAGAAGCAAAGGTTTTGAGGTGCTTCCGTAAAAGTATGATATGATATGATATGATATGGTATTTGTAACGCGCCTATACACAAGTGTTTCAAGGCGCGACGAGGCAGGGAGGGAGGGGAACAAGGGGAAGACAGACAAACGATCCTACTAGGCCAGGTGTCATTCAGATCGCGCAAGTGCAGAGGTAAGGGGAAAAGGAGAAAGTGCAAGGAGAGGAGGTGGGGGGGAAGTGCAGTACAAGGTAAGTAGCGTAATAAAATAATAAATAATAAATAATAAATAAAAAGGGCCCGCTTGAGGCCAAGGACAAGTCTCGCAGTTCTGTTCTGGATAAGTTGCAGAGGGCGGAGAGTGGAGGCAGGCAGATTAAGATAGAGGCTGTTACAGTAGTCCAGCCTAGAGAGAACCAGGGCTCGGGAGACAGTGAGCTTCTGGGGGAAGGAGAGGAAGGGAAGAATACCTCTGAGGAGGTGCAGCTGGTAGTGTGACTTCTTAGAGACGTCAGATATATGAGGAGAGAAGGAGAGTGTGGAGTCGAAGATGACCCCGAGGTTTTTAGCCTTGCAGGTAGGGGCGGGAAGGGGGCCAAGTAGACGGTTCTCCCCAAGATAGTGCGCGGTACAAAACAACATGCCACATAGAACGAACAAGTACAACTTAACCCGTCTTTAAAGCAACTGTATAGTAATTAAATTGCGGTATAAACTCATCTAAAGAGTTACTTACATTATATTTGCATTTTCCATTGCGTCTGTGCGTAGGGCAGCCCCGAAATACCACTCCTTCTATGCCGACGTTATTTCTTCTAATGAACGAACATGAAATGGCTTTCGTTTCTGAAATTATATTCATTATCGTTTCTTACGTGGTCCAGGCCTGTCAAGGTCAAAATACAATAGAACCTTATTCTGAGTCGTGGGCCATTCTGGCACCCGAGAAAAAATCAAAGCAGCTGACCTTCACTTCGAACGAGCACACATTCCAAGTTAGCTACATTCAGTGTAAGGCATTCTCACAGGACTTGAAATTTACACTCCATCTTTGCATTTTGTCTGCGTGCTTTGCAGCCACACAGAACCATAAATACGGAGAGATTCTATATTTATTGAAAAATGATTTATATTACTGTTTGGTTTAATTTAATGCGCAAATGAACAAGGTTGGCTAGATACACATATTCAATGGGCCTGCGACATGAGGAGACTTGAGAGAACAGACAATCAAATTACAATCATTTAAACCGTGATGTGTATTTCTCAATGAGTTCTTCTTTAGGTGGACATGGAACAGATGCAATGTTGGGTGGCAATGCAGTTGTCCCCTGCACAGGTTCGTTCACAACTCCATTTATGTGCCTATCTAGGACGTCAACAATAAGTTTCTCAATAAACTCATATTGCATATCCTCAAACACTGGTTTGATCACCCATTGTTTACTTCTTTTAGTGAAGGCCTTATTGTAGCGAAGCGTCCCTAAAGTTCCGGTCGTCCTACTTTGTTGACGGCCAACATTATGGTTATGTGCCAAGACCGCTAAAAGAGTCCGATTTATCATGCCCTCCATGCCAAAATGCAATCGTTTTGGCCTGTACTTTAGGCACATATTGTGGAACACCTCCAAATCTCCTGTGTGACAGAATTCCGTCAGTCCTCTCAAATCTCTTGATAGAGTTTTGTTGAATACAATCTTTTCAATGGCTTTGTGAGTGGGTGATGAAGGAATCAACCACTTCTTCTTCCGTGCCTCCTCTGTGGACAAATGGCCATGTTCACAATTGTGGAAATGTTGGTTCGTGTTCCATCGGTGAACGTTCGTACAGTGTGGCATTACTGACCGCCATTTTTCCAGTAGAATTTCCAACGACCCTCCACATGTTTTTGAGCTCCACCAAAGATGGTTGCTGATTGACTTGGACCACTGTGAAATACCTTGCAATTCTTTTTTTTTACCTGCAGCCGACAATTTTTTATTGATTGATTTTGCAAGATGCCAAACGTCAAATTGGTGATTTATATTTTTGTACTGTTCTCTCATTGTCTTGGCAATTGAAACGTGTCTGTCCGTGGCTATCAGGTCGATCGCCATTCCCCGCGATTGTAGTTCTTGCAATGATGCTACAAAGCCAACTTTCTCCATGGCCACTGAGGATGTACTTTGTGACACCTGCACGACCACCGAACTCACAATTTTCTTACTTTCCATGTCCTGAAAGTGGTAGGTGCAGTACTTGGCTGAAAATCCTGGGCTGTCGCACTGTCCATCACCGGCTAGCCTGAACCGTTTGCCCGCGAATGTACTATCAATAGACATTTTTTCCATTCTCCAAGCTTCGCTAATGGCTGGAAATAGATAATCGGTTTGGTATTTGTAGAACTGAGTTTTCGCAATGAAACGGATTCCCACAAACTGAAAGAAAGACTCTAATTTTTTAAAACTTGAACCACTAAAAAGTGCAGCCGCTGCACAAAGTAGATTGCCTGCTGGCAGTTGTCCCAGCATAGGTTGTGCAGACCATGTGAAAGGATGATATTTTGTACAGGTGGCATGTATTTTAAGGTTAGTGCCTCGAATTGCACGAGTCACATTAATCAACGGCTCCCCACATACTTCCCCACCTACCAAATGCCCACATTTAATCCGAATAATAATATCAATCAAACAACTATCGAATACAATGAATTTGGCCTCTTTCCTTATACTGTCACTCTGCATCCCAGCTGGTTCGGCCTGTAACGTTGAGGACATGTCACTCACATGAAAGGTAGAATCTCTGATATCGTCTTCCGCTATGTTCAGTGATATTGATGGTGTTTCATTGTCGTCTACTTCATTCTCTTCCATTGCAACATCTGTTCCTTCTCCGGTGATGGGTGAATAAAACAATTTCTTCAACTTTCTCGCCGTCTTAGTTTTTGCGGGTGTGGATTCTGTGAATTGATCTCCGACTGCATCCGAACTACCAGGAGGACATTCACTATCAATGGCTGGTGGTGGTATAGCTCCGTTGTCAATCACTTCATATTCTTCCCATTGGCACGATGCTTCTCCAGTCTCAAGTCCCTGCCAAAAGGTTTGACAAGCAACATCTCTCGTTCGCTTCACTGTCTGTGTAGATCTAGTTCGTACACCCACTCGCAACTAGAGGACAGATTGGAAAAGGGTTGTTCAGTTTAAACACAACTTACAGTATTGAACTATTAACAGTGAAAAACAACATAATATAGTGACCAGGACACTAACCTTCTTTTGCTTTCTTTTCTTCGAAACTTTCTTGCCTCGAACTTCAACATCAGGACGCTGTTGCTCCGACTCGTGTGTGCATGTCTCCACTTCCTCTTGCGCTGCAACGACTATGTTTTCCTGATAAGCACATCCATCACGCACTGACGCTCCATGGACTCCCTGAAACATAGAACTTTCATTAGTATGTATAATAATATCGAAAACACAAAATGTACTTGGGGACCAATACCCACGTACTTCTCAATAGCAAAACACGAATGAACGCTTTGTGTAGAACATTCAAACGACAATTATTCACGCATTGTTGATCTAGTTAGATGGAACTGTCAAGATCCATACCTCGGGCTCCTCATAGACTTCCATTGATGATATTATTGAAGATGATGCTTCAGTGACTCCCTGAAACACAGTAATTGCATTAGTATGGTTTTCTATTTTGATAAAAAGAACAGAAAGTTTGTGCAGGCGTGAACGGCTCATCTAAATAGACCTGCACAAATGATCAGTTGTCTAAAATAAATAATGGATATCTAAATATGATTCGATTTGCTCGATCGTTGGAAGTGTCACCACCCAGAAATCTGCATCAACTACTAGGGGTGATGTTCTTGTAGAAGAAGCTCCGTCATCTCCCTGAAACATAGTACTTGCGTTAATAAAGAAGGAAGTATAGCGGATGTAATCACGTCATATGATTTCGCTTCATCGAACTGTCAGTATCCATACCTCGAAATGCATAAGAACATCAAGGGACGATGTAACTGCGGTGCACACTTCTGCAAGCTGTTGCGCCGACCCGTAACTGCACGCTCCCCCTTCTTCTTGGACTAATGCTCCATCGACTCCCTGAAACATAGGACTTTCATTAGTAATGAACACAATATTGAAAAAAGAAGACACATAGTAGGGCGACGACAGAAGGACATATCAATGGCTAAAAACGAAAGAAACATTGTGTGTAACAATCACGCTACAAGAATGCAAGATCTGATGATCTCCATCGATGGAACTGTCCTGAAACGTACCTCGAGCATCTGAGTGACATCAACGGTAGTCGTCAATACGTTGGACTCCTCAGCATCTCCCTGAAAGACAGTACTTGAATTATTTTGGATAACAATAATTATAACTGAAAACAAAGACTAGAGGACGAGTACAAGGGTGTACCATTAGGTAAAATAATTACACGATAAATTAAAACTATTGATTTACATGCCTAAAACAAGTCAGTGGCAGAATAGCCAAGTAAGATTACCCGATAGGCGCTTGAAGTGGCTGATGACTGCAATAACGACACGGATGGAGAATCTTCCGCCTTCATATTGAGTGGATACATAAATGGGGAAATTATTGTTAGCTAATGCTACACACTACCGCAAGGCCGAGAGATAAATACGTAAACTTGACTCACCAGTGGAGGGATGTGGACGAATAGAGTGGGAATAGCGGTTGAGAGCAATTTTCGCCTCGCTCGCGGTGTGTTCTTCTTTATTAGCAATGATGTGGAGTACATGTCAGAGGTAAAGTGCCTGCTGCAGATGAGGTATCGATCACCCCTCTTGTCCGCAAAGACTTCTAGGACTCTACTTTCAAGCTCAGAGGGTGGATATCCGCAATATCGGACCCATTCTCTTATCTGATCTATTGTCTTAGGGAAAACATGCATTATAGTACCTTCAGATTTATTATGGGTCTTCGAAGGACAACCGCCAATGGAACAGGCAGGCATTGTGGAAAGTTCTGAAAAGTAAAGATCAACAATTCTCTATGAATACCAATGTGTTAAAAAATTAAATACATAAAAGGTTCAATGCAAGGTATGTTTTGGTTCTTGGAACTATACACGTTATTCACATGCGGATAAGTATTTGAATAACTTTAAAAAAATACAAAAATTATTTGACTAAACTCAGAACATGTGACTAGTTCCTTGCATGTACTGTCTTGAACGAAAAGAAATTGGACGCAAAATGAGTATGGTACATGGCCTTACCTTGACGAGCAAACAGTTAGATGCAGGGATCAGAGTAGTTTCTTGTCGAAGAACAGGGAGCAGTTCACAGGTTGCAAACTGACGAGTTTCCTCGAAGTGGTCACGGAAGTTCACAGAGACGAAGAGCAGATAACCAGCACCTTCACGGGTTGACTAGCAAAGTGCAAAGAAGTTCTCATTATAAATATGAAGTGGGTTATAAAGAATTCGAAACAGGGGTGTGTTTGTGAATGAATGACGTGTATGAATCACGTCCAGCGTGAGGGGGGATGCTTGGTAGGAGACACGGGGTCTGGCGGTAGACATGGGAACAACAACCCATGCTCTATAGACCACTTTGAAGTGTACATGGTCTTTGGCACCTCTTGGCCTTTATCGCTCCCTGACAGCTCCACTTGCCAGCGCAAGTACCCCGGTGCAAACTGCCTTTGATAGGGCGGGGGGTGGATTGGGGCGGTGGTCGTGCAGACAAGACACAGGAAGACTCGTGAATGGAGACACACTTATGTGGATTGCAGGGGGCCGTCCAGCGTGAGGGGAGATGCTTGGCAGGAGACACGGGGTCTGGCGGTAGACATGGGAACAACAACCCATGCTCTATAGACCACTTTGAAGTGTACATGGTCTTTGGCACCTCTTGGCCTTTATGGCTCCCTGACAGCTCCACTTGCCAGCGCAAGTACCCCGGTGCGAACTGCCTTTGATAGGGCGGGGGGTGGATTGGGGCGGTGGTCGTGCAGACAAGACTCGTTTGCCGTAGGGCCTCACCAAGGAGAGGCCATCTAACTGCATGTAAGAGGCAGGCTGCAGGATCTAGTACATGGAAGGCAGGGGGGTGAGTTTATAAATACCTCAGCCTCCCAGGAGAATATATGGGTGCAGTTCACCCTGGAGACCCTGAACAAAGTGGTGTGGTAAGTATTTTTGGGGGAGGAGGCAAGGCCGGGAGGCTTGATGCCAACCCGCAAAATAACATATGTATGTCTGCTGCATATGGGTTCAACGGTTATGTGGATTGAAGGTGGGCGGCCAGCGTGAGGGAGGATGCTGGCCGGAGACATGTGGTGTGACAAGACAAGGCACAGGAAGACTATTCAATGGAGACACACTAGATTCATTTAAAAAATCAAAACAACCATTGTTAAAATATATGTTGGGTTTTATTTTAGATCTTAATTTCAATTGAACATAAATAATAAACATTACACATTGTAAAGTTGCGGTTGCAGCACATCCCGGGAAAAGCCGCGGTATTGTCCACTGTCGCTGGGGAAATGTTGTCTAATGGCAAGTACCGCACAGGCAGGTATTACTCTCCGAACGCGGTGTCCGAGCCTCCCGTGAAGCCACCAAGTGAAGCAACGATAGGCCACCAGCCTGTACCACCTGTGAAAATGAAAGATGCAAACTGTATTAAAATGACAACTTTCTTATCACTGTCGATTCAGGTAAAAAATGTCATTCTGCTTTGAAAAAAATTCTATCTAGAAAATGCACAACATGGAACCAATTTACATGCATTCGAATGATATGTAGATGTAGTTTTATATGTGGGAGACGACCATGAAATAGTAGTGGCATCACTGACATCACAACCAGAGTATACTTACTCGTTACTCGGATTACGCGGACGAACAGTGCCGCAAAGTTCGTGCATAAGCACCATCATCATCCTCAACACGGTTCGTGAGAGGCAGGCTTCCCTGAACTCTGGCAGCTCGGTGATGCATTGCGGACTTGGCTCGCCTTCCGAAATGTAGGCCAAGCACCCGGAATTTTCACGGCAGCAGCAGTTCTCCTCCTCAGTTGGCATTAGCTCGCACCGATTGCACGTGCACCAGGTGGAGACGCCGTCCATGCGACATGGTCCAGGCTCTTCATCCGTTGACTGGTCCTCCCAACTGCCGTCTGAATCCCCATCGTTTTCGCGTGCTTGCCTTTCCAGTAGTTCTTCCTCGGTGTACTCGGGCTCGTACATATACGGCATTATTGTAGCCATTGTGTGGTAAAGAAAGTAAAATAATTTATAGCGGTGGTACTGGTATCTGTTCACACGGGCTACAATCAACGAAGGTAGCTGACCAGAGCACAGAAACGAGTCACAGAATACTCAAAGTAACACAGCGAGAGTAATGGAATCGAAAATCTGCTGCTGTGTGTTGTGAAACGGTGTGTTTATACTTATTGAGGAAAGAGGCGTCCTGCCGTTTCCATGGCGACACTTCATTAGCTGAGGCGCAGCGATTGTTGACACGAAACGTGCTTTGGCGTTGGGAAATGGGCGGTACGCGTCTGCTGATGTCAGCCTCGGGGGCGGGGGATTTGATTTAGTGCCGCAAAAGCAGGTGAGCCAGGGCGATGCGGCAAGTGATAGGATTATCATAAAATGGCGGCTGATTTCGAGTGCGTTAATGGACGAAAAGTCGGGTAAGGTCCATAGGAAAGTTTTCCACGATCTACCGAGTTATGCTTAAAAACACATGGCCGAACCGTAGGGACAATAAAAAAAAAAGTCCCGGAACTCTCCTTTAAAGGCTTGTGTAATAGTAGAGTGCAGATGAGTCACTGCAGGCATTTCTAAGTGTTGAGTAGAATCGAGTTCTGAGGTTCAAGGATGATGTCCATATATGGTATAAAAGGGGCTTTGTCCGGTTCCTGAGTTATTGTATGCGTATTCGGAAATCCATAAAATATCTTTCCAATTACTTTCGGTTTGGTGTAGCATACAACGTAGGTATTGTTCAAGAGTCTGGTTGGTCCTATCCGTCTGACCATCAGTTTGGGGGTGGTGACTGGTTGATAGCCTTACGTCGATTTGCGCCAATTGACAGCATTTCTTCGAAAATTGCGAAATGAATTGACTACCTCGGTCAGAGACCAATACGGAAGGAAATCCATGGATTCGAACAATGTTTTCGAGAAATTCCTTGGCCAATATCGAAGCGGAAGGTAATCCTTTTAAAGGAATGAAGTGGGCCATTTTGGAAAAAAGATCCACAATAACTAGAATGGTGTTAAATCCATTACACAGAGGTAGATCTGTAATGAAGTCTAAAGACAAGGCGTGCCATGGTGTAGGTGGAATATCCAAAGGTTGTAAAAGGCCAGCTGGTTTTTCTTCTGACTTTTGTTTTGGGCGCAGATACCACAAGAGATCACAAATGACTTTACATCCTTTCGCCAGGTGGTCCACCAGAATTGTCTTTTAATTTTAGCTTCAGTTTTTGCGATACCTGGGTGTCCTTCCATAAGGGCGTCATGATAATTGGAGATTACTAGTTCTTGTAGTTCCTTGTGTGGTAGAAATAGACGTCCTTGATAGTAAGGCAGGTCATTGATGACTGAATAATCTTGGCCTTAATCTTGGTCTACTATTCCAGTTACTACTTGGGTTCAATATTAACCAATAACAAAATGGTATCTAGGTAATGTATTATGGCGATCCTAATCGCCAGTTTTTTACTAGTAAATATCCTGTGCCATATTTCATCTTCATTCATTGGGATATACAGACATAACAATTTGCTAAAATAGATTTTTCTCATCAGAATTAAGGCTGGACAGATTACTACCGAATGCTGCAGTGTTTCTTGACAATTAATGTTAAGACAGAAGCAACAATGATTTAACTCTTTTGGAGGGAGTCCTCTCATTATCATCATTGGTAGAAGATTGAATCTAAATCGCAAATACTGTTGGCTAATATGAGGGGATGGGAACTTTAGCAAGTAATCTGACATTACTCTAATTTTTCTTTACCCAAATAGCTGTTCATTGAAGTCCTTATAGGTGTGGCATTTGGCTCTATTGCAAATCCAATCATATTGGTATAGCTTCAGCTTTGCTCAATCAGGATTTGTTAACAAAATTTCTATGGGTATGGACGCATTGGATAGCGCATCCAGTACAACAATTCTCCATTTTGTAAAGGTGTGAGCTGAGCCAACAAGATGGTACGCAACGGCGCTTAAGATATTATTATTCGCAAAGCCTAATAAGCATTTTCAAAATAGACTACACATCTTCCATATTAGCTGTACAAAAAGCGAGATTAAGCCCAGTTCAAATCGGATCATGGGAAGCGGAGTGCATTTCTGTAGTTTTAGCACAGATTTCCAGACTCGAGCTTCACACAAGTCCCAATTGTTGTGCTTCATTGGAAGTTTGGTTTCAACTCCATACAATAAGATAGGCACCACTTTGGCTTGATAAAACATCATTACATGGTTGTACGAGAATTTGCCATATTTAAAGACCAGTATGTTTGCCTTTGACTTCAGAGTTTGCAATTTGAGATTCAATGTTGTAATGTAAGCGGTTTCAGACAAGGTGTTATAAATTGTTAGACCCAGGTACTTATACTCTGGGACATTCAGCAATTCCACATTTTGCAAATGCTACCTATATTTTCTTTGAGAAGTGTTTCTGTTTTTGCGACAGATGACAATCTGTGTCTTTTCTAAATTAATGATAAGATTATTTTTCAATGAATATGCGGATAACTTGTTCAATAAATGTTGGAGCCCACTAGGGGTTTGTGATAACAAGACAAGATCGTCCACATATAACACCCAGGCTATGTATTGGATACCCACATTTTGGCACATCACTTATGATATTTGAGAATGATTTGCCCAGATCGAGGATAAAGAGATTAAATAGAAAAGATGCCAAAATACAAGCCCTGGTTGAGGCCTCGCTATCTAAAGTTTAGTTCAGAGAGTAAGACTTCCATTGTGAGTTGAACTTGCAAAGATGTATTGGTGTGTAATTGCTTAATTATGGTAATCAGAGGGGATGGACAGTCGTAACGGGCCAATTTTTTGTAAAGTAATTCACGGTCAACGGAGTCAAAGGCCACCCGGAAAACAACAAATGGCAGATACAATGGCTGGTTCTGGGTGGCACATTGAGATCTTAACATGTTCAAGGTAATGATATTTGGTGAGGTCCCTAGCACAGACACAAAACCTGCTTGAAATGAATCCCTTTTTCTTAGACTAATTGCCCAATTGTTCAAATCCCTGAGAACAATACGATTAAAGATTTTTCCTGGGGTGTCCAAAAGGGCAATAGGCCTGTAACTCACTGGGTCAGACCTATTACCCTTTTTATAGATCGGCAGGATAATGGAATGTTTACATTATTGGGGTAATATTTGTGTATGGTTGATGTTAGAAATCATGTTATACAGTATATCAGACCATAATTCAGGATGTTGTTTTAAAGTATAATTCGAAAGGCCATCGGGCCCGGGGGCTCTCGATTGGCTTGCTTTATTTAAATAATAAAGAATGTCCTCTTTATCGAATGTTAGGAAGAACTTGTCAGCAGTTTGTGTTGTACTTGGGCAACATGAGTTTGCTGGTGGTGAATATAAGTTTGAATAATGTTTGACCCAGGCCTGTTCTGATACATTATTCGATTGATAAGCAATTTGATGCCCTGAGGCTGATTGATTAATGATGGCTCAGATTTGTGCTGTGTTCTTCCTTGCTAATGCACTCAGCATTCTTGAACCATCATTTGGTACATAGCTGCCTTATGATTCCGTAACCAATTCTTATGCCTGGTTTTTAATTGAGTTAAAACCACTCCTCTGATGTTTAGCTGGAGTTTCAAGGCTTGTCGTTTCTTTGAACAAAACATTGTTTTTGATATTTCCACTTCCTTATTAAATACATGTAATGTTGAAGCTTTTGTTACCCTTTGTCTGTCTGCCTTACATTGAAACAATTGCATTAGGTCATGACATGCAATATCCTGGCATTGACCCACATTTATTATATGCAGTTCTAATGCATAGAATTGGTTAAACCTTCTCAAAGATGTTTCACTCCATCGCAGTCTATTACAACCAGCATTAACTGTCATAAGATTTACCGGACATTTAACTCTAGTGTCATTCACAAATTCCATTATATTCCAATTCATTAATATGCTGTTGTGATCACTCAAAGTTGTGGCAATAATTGTGACTACTCACCTTTTTTGTGTGTGGCATCTAGTGTGGCCACCTACAACTACAGAGCCTGGACAAAAAGAAAGAAAGATAGTTTGATCCGTATACATTAGATGTGTATGCATGCCTTCAAACGATCTATATCTCTATGATAACATTTTGTACATATCTTTTATAGTGTCTTAATTTTGCTGATTCATTAATGCCAAATGAAATTGATTAATGTGATTGTTAAGGGCCGAATGGCCAGCGGAAATTAGGACACATGCCAGAGAGGAACTATCAACATCCTTCTTTATTCAGATGAACAGGATACTGAATTCCCTTTCCGTTCCTCCTCCCCACTCCCACGTCAGAGCCCATGTGACTCTGTCTCTGTCTTAAAGAGCCTGGACACGCTAACAACACCCCCGGACAAATGTACTTGCTTCCTCCTAACATTCTTCGACGAGGCGAAGTGGCCACCTGATGGTTCCCTGGGGCCGAGTAGTGGTGGCACCACTTGAGGCTAGCCCTGCACTGTCAGATGGCTCTTCTAAGTGGTGGTAAGACAATCCAGAAGGGAACCACAGATCATCATGAGATTCAAAGGGTTTGGGCCCAGGGTCAGGAGGTGGAGGCCTTCCTTCCTTCCTCTCTCTTAACAACATGTTAAAACAATGAACTGTTCCTTGTTACTTATTTTTTAGAATTCACAGCTGTCACCATAATACCTTTGACGGCGGTGACCTGAAATGGGTTTGGGGAAAACCGGGAGTCTCTTTTCCGGGATGTGGCTTACTGCAGCAGCACTTCATCTCCGACCTGAAACTCTTTTGGCTTGGCTCCCCTCCTCTCTTCGGTCTCCTCTCGGTATCGTTCCTTTCGCTCAGCATCCCTTCTGATGACTTCAGGGTCTGCTTCTGCTTGACTTATCGGGTGTCTTACAATGCGGGCGCAAACTTGATACTTCATCGTTAACTATGCCGGGGTCTTGTCAGTGGACTTGTGAGGTGTATTGCGGTAGTCCTGCAGCAGTCGACAGAGCACTTGGTGAGAGTCAACAACGTTGAGGCGGGCCCTCAATAGGGTTTTCTTGATCGAGGCCATGAACCTCTCAGCCATTCCATTGGCTTGTGGCCAGCGGGTGTGATTTTCTGATGGGCAAACCCCATGTGTTTGGCGAAGGTCGCAAACTCATGGCCACTGAATGGGGGGCCATTGTCGGACTTAATGGTGTTCAGTATGCCCCACTCGCTTATGACTTAGTCAAATATTGTGGCCACTTGAGCGAACGCATGGATGTCGACTTCTTCACTATAGGAAACCTCGAGTGTTCCTCTATGAAGAGTAGCAGATATTCTCCCGATTCAAGTGGACCTTAAAAGTCCACTGCCACTTTCTCCCAGGGATGCTCATGGATCTGCATAGGTTGGATTGGGATCAGGGCTTCAGCCTAGGCTGTGCACTGGCACGCCAGGCAGTTTCTCACCCACTGGTCAACCATGGCATCCAGAAACGGGAACCACACGTTGCACATGAGCTGTCTTTTTGTGTTGTCCGCGCCTCAGTGACCCTCATGGGCCATCTTGATACCTTCAGACCTGAGAGTCGCTGGAATGACGAGTCTGCATCCTTGTTTTGTCTTTTACTTCCAGCTCTGAGTATACTTTGGCCAATCTCTCTAGTTCATCCTTGCACACTCCCGGATGATTTAATACAGCACGCCGGTAGTCCCTCCACTCATTGTTTTCTGTCAGGCTGATCGCCAGGGCCATGGAGGGGTATTGGGGGAAGTGCATTCAACGTCATATAGTTTATGTATTCGGTGTGTCCGGACCTGGGCGTAGGCTTGCCGCTGGGGGCCTCGACAGAAAGTCTGCCGGGTTTTTCTCACCTCCGGCCGGTGGATGATTTGGAAATCATATTCTTGGAGCCCAATGCTGCACCATTCAAACCTGGGGGGCATCTTGGTTGTGGGGTTCCCAAATAATGATAACAGGGCTTGGTGGTCAGTGATGAGGGTGAATATTTTTCCTATCATGAAGTTATGGAAGTGCTCACATGTCCACACCGCTGCTGGGCTCCCCTTCTCGGCCTGCGAGTAGGCAGACTTAGGCAGGGCCAATGCTAGGCTGGCATAGGCCACGATGTGTCTGGGGTGCTCGTCAATCCCATTCGTCTGAGCTAGTATCGCTACTAGCCCCACAGGCTTGCATCTACTCCGATCTCAGTGTGCCAGTCTGGGTCAAAGTAAGCGAGCCTCTGGACTTCCCCCAGGGCCTTTTTTATTGTATCAAAGGCCCCTTGACATTCTGCTGACCATGTGAACGGGACATCCTTCTGCAGCAGTCTCCTTAATGGCTCAGTGATGGAAGCATAGTGTGGGATATAGCTGGCGCAATAGCCTGCCATTCCTAGAAACGATCGCACATCTGCTACTTGGCCTGGCTCTTGGAGATTGAAGATGGTGGAGACCTTATCGAGGTCTGGCGTCATGCCATCTGCTAAGAAAATGTGTCCAAAGAACTTCAGCTTGGTTTTGCTGAACCGGCACTTGTTGTTGTTGAGGGTCAGGGCCGATCAATGGACGGTGGTACAAGTTGCAAGTAAAGCAGTGTTGTGCTCCTCCCGGGACCTTCCAAACACAAGGATATGTCCATTGTAGTTTAGTGCCCCCCGCACCGGCTGGATGAGTTGACTTATGGCCTTTTGGAAGATTTTGGGCACCAATGAGATGTCGAAGTTTAGGCGCTTGCAACGGAAAAGACTATCATGGGTTGCAAAGGTGGTAATGGCCTTCGATTCGGGATGCAGTTCCACCTGATGATCCCCCAAATTGAGGTCAAGCTTGGAGAAGGGAACGGTTGTATTCAACTGGACGATCATGTCTACTACGCGTGGTCCTGGGTGTCATTCTCTCTGGATAGCTGTGTTGGCCATCCTCATGTCCACGCAGAGTCTCAGGCGTCCCCCTTCCTTTGGTACGATCACCAGCGGTGAGACCCATGGAGTTGGGCACATGGCCGGTTCAATGATACCGTCATCCAGTAACTGGTTGAGTTTGTTTGATACAGCAGCTTGCAGGTGAAAACCTACTCCCCTTGGATGTTGGGGGACAGGCCGGACCGACGAGTCTATGTGCAGTTTGACCGGGGGACCCTTAATCCTCCCTAGCCCTTTACACAGATGTAGGAATTCCTCGAGGATCATGTCTTTTGTGATGAGGCATCCAGATGGGTGACTCTTCCACATGGCGCAGACTCGATCCGTTGTGTCACCGGTGGGGTCAACTGAGCAGAAAGTGTCACCTTCACGGACATGAATGTCAATGAGTCCCAGGCTTGATGCTGTGCGGTAGCTGAGCAGACATCTCACTTTGGTCAGGCTCCGTATTACGTGGATAATTGTGGTGATGCCCAGGTCTCTGTGGAACAGTCGGCACCTGAAGAATCCGATGGAGTGTAGGGGGAGATCAGCTCCCTATTGGAAATTTTGGACACGGTCTGGGCTAGTGTTGGTCTGCCAGGTATTTGCAAAAATTCCTTCTCCCCCATTATGTTCACGGTGGCTCCCGAGTCGACCAGAAAACAGAACTGTCTCCCGCCTATCTCTACGGGTATCCTAGGTGCCTCTCTTGCTTCTCATCCATGATAAGGTTTACATATTTATCCTGGGCATAATGGTCATACGGGTCACTCTCGTATTCCAGTCCTTGTGGTGAAGCCATGTACTGGCTTTGGCCTGGCTGTGGTGGTCCATCATATTCATCTCTTATTGTTGGGTTCTGTTTGTAGGATTCAAACTCTTGAGAGTCGTCTTCAGGGTAGTGGTCCTCCAATACCCGTACATATCGTCTTGGCCCTTGTTGGTACGGGCGCATCTGGTATGTCGGGGTCTGCGGGGGCCGAATGTATGCCCTGTGCTGGGGTGGCTGTGTCATGCACGGTGTGGGGAAGGGTCTGCCTTCTCTGTAGACTGCCTGGAAGTGGCCTTCTCTGCCACAGTTTCCGCATCTCTGGGTGAGTGCGGGGCATGTCTCTGAGTGGGGAAACGCCATCCTGCAGCGGTAGCATTGCCTCTGCATTCTGGGGGCCATCTGGTAACCATCTCCGGAGCTCCTATCTCCAGTTCTCTGGTTGCCTGGTTGGACCACTGCAATCAGCTCCCCCTTGTCTTGTTTGGTCATGATGTTCCCTGGCATCTGGGTTGTTTGTACCTCCACTCTTTCAAAGATTCTGGCCATTTAGCTGACCTCCTCAATGGAGAGTGGCTTCTTGAGCAGTTGTTTCTTAAGCATCTGAGATATGCAGCCCTCAATCACCCTCTAATGAGAAGGCGTGGAACTGGCAGTGCGCCCCTTTGATTCTCAGATGAGTGATGAATTTGTCAACTGTCTCCTCACCTCTCTGGGTACACTGGTTGAACATGAACCTTTCGTAGTCTCTATTTGGCTCAATCACAAGTCTTTTATTGAGGGCTGTGATTAGTGCTGCAAAAAAGAGCTGTTCACCTTTGGGGATAGTCTTCATGAGTGTCTTGACTTCGCTACCGGCTATATTGAGGAAAATATTGCGTAGCTTCGATGAGTTTTCCTCATCTGCCGCTGTAATAAAGTTATTGAAGTCCTCTAGCCATTCTACCCACCGCAGGTCTTTGTCTACTTGCGGGGCCATGGAAAATGGGGGCGGCATGCGCCACGCAGTGGCTGTGGATCTCATGGGCGGGTCCTATGCGGCTTGGGGTTGCAGGGCAGGACCAGGTGGTGAGCTCATGGTGGCAACTGGGTTGACTGGTTTCTATCCCACTAGATGCGTGCTCTCATGCAGGCTGTGGATGACAGGAGCAACCCCATTTGGTAGCTGGCGGTTGGAGGGTACCTGGTGACTTTCTATGTAGATAAATGGCGGCTCCCCTATGGGCTGTAGATGGCAGGAGCGCCCCCTGTGGTAGCTGGCGGTCGGCGGGTGGCTGGTGACTTCCCATGTGGAGAAATGGCAGCTCCCTGGGGTGAGAGCGTGTTGTGGTGCTCTTGCGCCCGCTGGGCATGAAGGTGTTAGGCAGACCCAGCCGCGAGGTATTTCAATCATAGAGGCTTGCTACGCCCACCATGGAAGAGCAGGTAGTGGGCGGGTGGCATGGTTCTCTGGGGGCTGTGTCGTGACTTGCGGGCTTCCCGGGCATCGGGTTGGAGGGGTGGCCACCCACCTGTGGTTGCACATGCTCATGCATGTAGAATCGTTCCAGCCGCTGGTGGATTGCCGCGTGGCAGAGGAGGTGGCACACTCCTCATATCATGCCACCTGCATCGGATGCATGTGGTGCATATGCACATGACAGGCCTTAGGCATGCCTCACCAGGACAACGGGATGGCTGGAACAACCTTTGATGCAGCTGTGGGTGCGGCCTCTGGACGGCCACCGGAGCAGGCATGTCACAGCAGGATTGCTCGCGTGCCGGGAGGAGGAGGACTCTGGCGTGCTGCAGAATCAGCCTTGTTGCAAGTTGTTAAGGGCCGGATGGCCTGCAGAAATAGGGACACACGCCAGCGAGAAATTATCAACGTCCTTCTTTATTCAGATGCAACAGGATACTGAATTCCCTTTCCGTTCCTCCTCCCCACTCCCGTGTCTCAACCCACGTGACACTGTCTCTGTCTAAAAGAGATAGGGCACGCTAACAAGATATTATATTAGGAAAATGTGCAGTTTCCCTGGAACAGGAGAAAAGGAGTACTCACAGTACATGAAGCTTTATACTTTCGTTATTATAGTGAAAACCTTTTAATCCTATTTGGTGTGGCAACCTTTTATTGTCTTAACACTGAAGAGTCAGGCGGGGCAAGAAGACTCAGGTCTTAATGTATGTGACGGATCTGGAAGCACTTTGCACTTGTGTGGTGTATTGCACTATTAGTCAAATACTCTACATATCTTGATTGCGATGATGAACTTTTGTCAATGGTTTTAATAATACTAAAATAAGACCAAAGCTATGTTTTATGAATAGAATGTATTTGTTGTTTTTATATTATTATTGTAAATATATATTTTATTTAAAGTGTTTAAGCACTTTGAAAAAGTTGTTTTCGGCTGATTTACTGACTGATATTGTACTACAAGCTATGCATATAGCTAGTGAGGTGTTCATGGTACATTCAAATAAATTATCTAGACAGTCTACTGTAATGAATGCACGATATAATGGGACATTTCTTCAGCTATATACTGACACACACACATTGGTATGCTAAAATGTATCTACTGCATAGAAAGAAGGCATAATGTAAATTAAACATTCTTATATACACTGTGCTAAAACATGTACATTAAAATATGTACGCTTTATACTTAAGCAATAAGCCCCGAGCAGCAGGGGCATTACCGAGTCAGGTAATGCCCCAGGGTGCATAGTTAATGAAGGCCCGGGGCATTACCTGATTTGCTAATGCCCCCGCGGCTCGGGCTTATTGCTATTAGTACACCGGCCTGCAAGACCGGTGTATAAATAGCATGTTTTTGTTCCGGAACGCTGCAGTGTTTCGGAGCAGAAGAAAAAATAAAAGGAGAAATAAGAAGGTAAGTGGGTTTGGGAGGGCGGGGAGGGTATTGTTTGCAGGGGAGGGGGGAGGGAAAAAAAAACACTTACCTGAATCCCCGGCGGGGGAGGATGGCAGCCTCCAGCCGTGTGGAGGCTCATAGCGGGGATGGCCCCATTTTGAGCCCCCTCATTGGGTGAGGGTCTGCCCCACCCCGCTGCCGGGAACAATGGCAAGGAATGCCGGCTGAGGGATTCCCGGTCGGGTAAAGCCCCGGCGAGGGCCAATCAGAATGTTTGTTACATTCTGCTTGACCCTCGCAGGGTACAAATGAAATACATATACTATGGGCCTCATTACGAGGCAGCCACTGACGGAATGAATGGGGTCGGTATGGGAACGGCCCCCTTCATTCCGTCAGGGCTGATTACGAGCTTCCCATCGCGGGACCCGGATCAGATGCCTGGTAAAACCAGACGTCATTTCCGGGTCCCGTGAGGGGAAGAGGGAGGTAACAACGGGACACTTATAATGTGCCCGTTGTTACCTCCATCCCCATTCCCATTGAGCACTATGGGGGCTCAAATGGGAATGGGGAATGGTTCCTGCAAGGAGGATTTACCGGGTGCTCCTATGTCGGAATGACCCGGTAAGTCCCCATTGCAGGAACACGGAAAAGGAGCCCGGTTTGGAGGCAGCCATGGAGCTATTAGCTCCATGGCTGCCTCCAAACTCGTAATGAGGCCCTATGTGCTAAAATGATACATTAAATATTGAAATCTTTAAAAACTGTGTACCGAGAAGCTTGCAAACTGCATGGTGAAATTGCCATCAAATGAAAATTGTTTCTTGTGCACACACTATTGAAAATGTGATATTGAGCCTCATTACACGGATGGCGGAGAACCATGGCGCTGTTAGCGCCATGGTTCATGCCGATAAAATACCGGCACTGCCTTGGCAGAAAGAGGAATTACCGCCCCATTCCAAGGTTGGCGGGGCGTTAATTCCCCCTTCCACCATTGCCCTTCCCCATTCCCATTTTTGGCCCATAGGGCTCAATGGGAATGGGGAAGGCGCTAATTACGGTACCACAAATTGCGGTACCGTAATTAGCTCCCTGGGGCCCTTTGCGGGTTGGTTTTTAATGCCTGCAAAAAGCAGGCGTTAAATCCCCCAACCTGCGAAGGGACCTCGTAGTAAGGCGGTAAGGATTTACCGGTACAGGTATTTTACCGGTACCGGTAAATCCTTACCGCCATCCGTGTAATGAGGCCCATTGTGTGGATTCCTGCCCTCTGTAGAAAGTGACTTGTTCTTCTCATGTTACTTTTACTTTGCAGAGGATTCTCAGGAAAGCATCTGTGGGGCCTTTAAACACAGCAGACTATTTGAAAGACACTCCATGCCAGTTTGTTGAACGTTCAGCCGTTGGCTTCGTTGGGCTGGTTTATGGCTTCCTGGGTGTAATTATTGTGGCTTTTGGAGGCAAAGGCAATGATGAACTGTCCTGTAAGGAACTCAGGAGATTTATTTTTTGTGGTAACCTATGTTCTTTCCAAACGTGTCTCATAGCAAAGGGGTTGGGCTTGCTGAAAATGTATAATATGCGGCCACTTTGAAAATTATTTCAAGGGCCTCTTTTGTTTCCCAGTCCACCGCTGGCAAAGTCAATGTGGGCTTGCCAGCACAGCAGTCTGTGACTGCATCAATATGGAGGGGTGGAAACACAGTCGTTTTAGGCCTGTTTTTCCAAGGACAAGGAGTGCTTGTTTTTGAGTCATTGTTACTGATGATCTTCAAGAGACAATTATTTGTACAATAAAGACAAGGCACGACTAGGCATTTTTGGACCCTTGGTCAAATATCTTTCACCTGACCTGCTCCTGAAATAGATATATCTATAATAACACCAGATTGGTTGTCTGGGTAGGCTACCGAAAATGCATAATTTGTAAGCCCATATGTATTTATTTAGTTAGGTTTGAGAACTACCAGAGCTTCCTGCCATGAGAGAGCTGTTTAGGCCAGTTTGAAGTACCCTGTGCTGCATCTCGGGCAGGTTAGGCTCCCCAGTAAGTAATTTCTTATGAGCACATCTAAGCAGTCACTTCCTTACTGCAATGCACCTGAGGTTTGGAATGTTGGACAAGTATGCAGAGCACAGGCACATCAAGAACCATATTTAGCAATCATCAGATCTTTGCCCCCTAGCAAGCCTTGCATCTCGAGTGGTGAAAACTTTTGGCCCAAGTATGGAAAATAGGAGGGGGGGAGATGGCCAGGCTATGAGGTTTTATGAAAGCCAGAAAAGAACCTAGAGGGGGTAACGGTGAAAGTAAAATTAACGAGAGGAGGAAACAAAAGGAGAACGCTTGGGGAGTTGAAGGGGGAGACACAGAAGATAGAATACAGTATACATGGGTCAATATTGAGAAGCTGAAAGAGGACAGGCAAGGTGTGATTTACGTGGCTGTGAAAGCTGTGTCTCCCCTTTCTCTTTTCTTCCCTCCACACTCTCCTCACCTGAGTCCTCAGAGTCACCGGTGTTCTGTAGGTTTCGCCGGCTCAGGTAATCCCGTTGTTTTTTAGGTAGCACTTGCCTGTCTCGGTGAGAAGCCACAGTGACCGCTGACTGGACAGCCGTCCTGGGACCCCTTGACCGGGAACAGGCCGGACAAGAAAGGGAAAAACCCACAAGTGGGAAAAAACCCTTAGGAAGTTCTGGTAAAGAGGAGTGGGACGAATCGAACTGGAAGCTGATGCGTGATCCACTGGTTAGAACTCAGGAGGGATATCCAATGCTCCAAAGAATGGTGGAAGGAACCAGGCCACGGATAAGTTGGGAGCGGTGAGAGAAAGAGAAAAGAAAACTGATGGACAGAGAAAAAAGGAAAACTGGAGAGCCGCGAGAGAAAAGAGCGGCAAAGCGAAAGGAAATAAATAGCACGCCCGCCGCCGGAGCGGCGAGTCTAGAAAGAGAAAAAACGAAGAAGAGCCGAAGGATCGGCAAGTACAAAATGCTGCAAAAAGCAAAAAACTGCCGCTGTAATCAAACAGCGAAATAGGTAAGAGGAAAAGAACTCCTATACCAAAAATGAGGAGTGAGCAAGCAAAGGAGACCCGCTGCAAGTCGAGGCTAGCAGAGGGCAACGCTGGAGAGCGCAAAAACACGAGCCGCTGGAGAGAGCGCCAGCAACGGTTGAAACGCAGCGACTGTCGGGCTTGGATGACAGATAAACTGCCGGCAGTGCTGTGATTGGTGGTGGTAGGTACTAGATACAAAGAAAGGACTAAATGGCTCTACCTGCCGGAGAGCCTCCAACGTGGAAGGAGCCGCCATCCGCGGTAGCGGTTGCGGATGACAGTATGACCCCCTCCCCACCTAACCGCCCCAGGCTTCCCCGGATAGCGGCGGTGAAAAGTAGCCAATAACCTTGGTGCATGAACCTGAGAAGCCGGTTCCCATGAGTCCTCCGACTCCGGGTATCCCTTCCAGGACAGAAGGTACTCAAGACGTCCACGATAATACCTGGAATCACGGATCTTAGATACCTCATATTCCTCAGGCTCCGAGGACTTTGCTAGTATAGATCTGGGGATAGTTCTCTGGTGAAGATCGGGATGGTAAGGTTTGAGAAGAGAGGAATGAAAGACCGGGTGAATGCGGTGAAGAGAGGAAGGAAGCCGAAGGCGGAAAGCTACAGGATTCACTTTAGAGAGAATAGTGAAAGGTCCCAGAAAACGAGGAGACAGTTTAGAAGGCCTTGTCCATCTAGGTAGAAACTTGGTGGATAACCACACCTGATCCCCTGGCTTCCAAACAGGACATTCTTTCCGATGTTGATCGGCACAGGATTTCGTCCGTCTTCTGCTAATCTCTAAACTCCGCATAGCAGAGGTTTGGGCCTCCTTGATATTTCCTAATACCTCTTCCACTGTAGGGGAGTTAGTATAACTGGGAACCTCCGGAAATACTGCACGAGGGTGAACCCCGTAAGTGCAGTAGAAAGGAGAGAGTTCTGTCGAGGAATGTCTAGTATTGTTGTATGAGAATTCCGCTGTGGGAAGCAGCGATACCCAGTTGTCCTGATGTTGAGAAATATAACACCTTAAGTATTGTTCCAGTGTTGCATTAAGGCGTTCCGTCTGACCATTGGTCTCTGGGTGAAAACCTGAAGACAGAGCTCTTTCAATGCCCAAACGGTGGCAGAAGGCGGTCCAAAACTTTGAGATATACTGACTTCCCCGATCCGAGATTATCTTATCGGGAAGACCATGTAGCTTGAATATATCTCGAGAGAAAACCTCCGCCATCTTAGCAGCAGTGGGCAGACCAGGAAGGGGAGAAAAATGAGCCAACTTTGAAAAAGCGTCTACTGTGACCATGATGCAGGTACAGGATTCCGAAACAGGCAAATCAACTATGAAATCGGTCGATATAAGACCCCAAGGGCGCGTTGGAAGTTTGACCTGAGTGAGCAGACCCAATGGTTTTCCTAGGCGGTACTTGGCTCTGGCACAAATTGGACAAGTGTTGACATACTCGTATGTCTCCTTTCTAGCATTTGGCCAAAGAAATGTTCTAGAGAGAAGTTCCAAAGTACTCTCAGGTCCTCTATGGCCGGCCGAGCGAGAGTCGTGACTCCACTTTAGAATTCTCGAACGAAGAGGACCCGTGGGGATGTAAAATTTCTGTTTGTAGAATAACCAGTCACCTCTTTGTTGAAAAGGAGAGGTGTTACGTAGGGGTATTTGAAGTCTTTCCTGAGTGAGGGCAGTCTTCACTTCTTTGAGGAAAGAACCAACCAAGGCCAGAATTTGGTTGCGTTTGAACATGGATTCCCTCTTTACTTCCAAGTGTTCCTTGGTAGAGTCTTTGCGGGATAAGGCATCCGCCAGACTGTTCTGGGATCCCGGGATATACGAGACTTGGAATTCAAACTGTGCGAAGTGATGTGCCCACCTGGCCTGTCTGGAATTTGAACATTCCAATTCTTGTAATACCTTGAGGTTCTTGTGATCGGTCCTAATCAGAAAAGGATGTCTGGCTCCTAGCAGGAGATGGCGCCACTCTTCGCAGGCTAGTTTCATGGCCAGAAGTTCTTTCTCCAGTACCGAATAGTTGAGCTGGCTGGGAGAAAGGGTCTTTGACATGTAGGCTACGGGGTGTTCCGCTCCTTGGATAAACTGGAGAAGCACCGCTCCTACAGCTACCGCAGACGCGTCCGTTTCCAGAACAAAAGGTTTTGATTGATCCGGATGCTGGAGAATGGGAGCAGTACAGAACAATCTTTTGAGAAAGTTGAAGCTTTTCTCTGCTTCCTCAGACCAAAAAAAAGGAATAGCCTCCTTCTTGAGTAAGCGCGTAATCGGGTATACTACCTCTGAAAAGTCTGAAATGAATCTGCGGTAGTAGTTGGCTAGTCCTAGGAATCTCTGGACTTCTCGGACTGAAGTAGGAGCTGGCCAATCCAGAATCGCATCCACCTTGGTTTGGTCCATGGCCACCCCTTCCTCTGAAAGAATGAATCCGAGATAGTGAACTGAGGATACTGCAAATTTACACTTCCCGCTCTTGACTAGCAACTGATTTTTCTGAAGGCGAGACAGTACTTGTGTGACATGTTGAACGTGTTCCTCCTGGGTAGGGGAGAAAACCAGAATGTCATCGAGGTAGATGATGACTGAGACTGACAGCAGATCAGAGAATAGCCTGTCCATGAACCTTTGGAATATAGCCGGTGCATTCACTAGGCCGAACGGCATTACTCTGTACTCAAACAAACCGAATGGAGTTCGAAAAGCCGTCTTCCATTCGTCCCCCTCGGTGATGCGAAGCAAATGATACGCATTTCGGAGATCCAATTTTGTAAATATTCGAGCCCCTTGTACTGCCTCAATAATGTCGGTTATGAGTGGCATGGGATACCGGTCACGGATTGTAACCTTATTGAGGCCCCGGTAATCGATACAGGGTCGAAGATCAGTCGAGTCTTTTTTCTTAATGAAGAACAGGGAGGCGCCAGCAGGCGACTTCGAAGGTCTAATAAGACCGTTCTCCAAGTTTGTATCTAGATAGACTCTTAATGCCTTCTTCTCGGCCTGAGAGAGAGAGAACATGCGCCCAAATGGTACCAGTGCATTAGGTTCGAGATCGATTGCACAGTCTTCTGGTCTATGGGGAGGTAGCTGAGCGTGAAGGTTCTCTTGAAATACCCCGAAATATCTTGCACAGAAACTAGGAAGCGCGTGAATACCTATATGATCCTTGGAGAGAACTCTGATAGACTGTTGATCCGCCCTGGTATCGGGAGGAAAACAGTGTACCGAACAGTAAGTAGAGCAAAAGCTTAGTCGATTTTCCGTCCAGTCGATATACGGATTATGCCTGCGCAGCCAGGGAATGCCTAAGATTATGGGGAAATGTGCGGCTCTAATGATGTCGAACTGCAGGTTTTCTGTGTGTTGGTTGATGACCATGGAGAGTTGTTCAGTGGTATGAGTGATTAATCCGGATGACAAAGGTGTACCGTCCACTCCTTCTACCTTCTGACCCACCTTCCGTACTATCCGTGTGAGCCCCATCTTGTCTGCCCACAGAGTGTCCACGAAGTTTCCGGCCGCTCCACAATCCAATAAGGCTAATGTTTCTACCAGTCTTCCATTCAAATTCAAGGTAACAGATAGTACCATCAGTCTGGAATCCTCTTGGGATTCTGACGCTGATACCGAAAGTGTGACATAGGGACGCTGAAAAAGATCTGAATACCCCCGGCTGCCCGTCCCTATTGGCGCCGAGGGTAATCGTTTCCCACCTTCTTCTCCGGTACTTCAGAGCAGTCCTTCAGTACATGTTGATCGGAACCACAATAGGCGCACAACCCATTTTCTCTTCTTCGCCTTCTCTCCGCTGACGATAGAGGTGCTCTGGTAGCTCCGATCTGCATCGGTTCTTCGCTTGGAGTAGAGGTGAATCGTCCAGAAGGAGAGTGTGAAGGAGGGTTCATGAGATTTCCTGGTCCTCTTTGTTTCCTGCGTTCTGTCCTTCTCTCTTGGAGACGGTATTCAATGTGGAGCGCGGCAGCAAGTAAGTCTGGAAATGTGGGAGAGCGTGGAGATCTGGCTAACTCATCTTTGATCTCCTCTCTCAACCCTCTTCGGAATACAGCGTATTGTGCTTGTTCGGACCATCCTGCTCCTGCCGCCAGTGTCTTAAAAGAGGAAATATATGACAGCACATCCAGTGCACCCTGTCGTGCATCCAGCAGGTCCTCACCTGCAGTAAAAGATAGTTCAGGTCGCTCGAAAGTCTGTTTCAATAGGTTCTGGAAACCTGAGCAATCCTGTAGAATAGCATTGCTGCTCGTAACTAGCGGAGTAGCCCAGGCTAAAGCATTCCCTGTCATATTGGAGATCATGAAACCTACTCTGGCTTGATCTGTAGAGAAGGTGTGTGGTCTGAAGGTAAAATATACATTGCAGGCTTCCAGGAATTCCTTCACCCTTTTAGGTGAGCCATCAAATCTTCCTGACGAAAGAGTCATAGGAGGCAATTCCGGAGGATGTGAGGGTTCCCGGACCGCTACCATTTGCTTTAGAAGGGCATTCTCCGACTTTACCCCCTGTAATTCCAGTGACATGGCCTGAAAAGCCTTCCATAATTCTTGGACTTGTTCTTCGGCAGACATCTTGGTCCTAGATGGCGTTTCAATCTGTGATTTACGTGGCTGTGAAAGCTGTGTCTCCCCTTTCTCTTTTCTTCCCTCCACACTCTCCTCACCTGAGTCCTCAGAGTCACCGGTGTTCTGTAGGTTTCGCCGGCTCAGGTAATCCCGTTGTTTTTTAGGTAGCACTTGCCTGTCTCGGTGAGAAGCCACAGTGACCGCTGACTGGACAGCCGTCCTGGGACCCCTTGACCGGGAACAGGCCGGACAAGAAAGGGAAAAACCCACAAGTGGGAAAAAACCCTTAGGAAGTTCTGGTAAAGAGGAGTGGGACGAATCGAACTGGAAGCTGATGCGTGATCCACTGGTTAGAACTCAGGAGGGATATCCAATGCTCCAAAGAATGGTGGAAGGAACCAGGCCACGGATAAGTTGGGAGCGGTGAGAGAAAGAGAAAAGAAAACTGATGGACAGAGAAAAAAGGAAAACTGGAGAGCCGCGAGAGAAAAGAGCGGCAAAGCGAAAGGAAATAAATAGCACGCCCGCCGCCGGAGCGGCGAGTCTAGAAAGAGAAAAAACGAAGAAGAGCCGAAGGATCGGCAAGTACAAAATGCTGCAAAAAGCAAAAAACTGCCGCTGTAATCAAACAGCGAAATAGGTAAGAGGAAAAGAACTCCTATACCAAAAATGAGGAGTGAGCAAGCAAAGGAGACCCGCTGCAAGTCGAGGCTAGCAGAGGGCAACGCTGGAGAGCGCAAAAACACGAGCCGCTGGAGAGAGCGCCAGCAACGGTTGAAACGCAGCGACTGTCGGGCTTGGATGACAGATAAACTGCCGGCAGTGCTGTGATTGGTGGTGGTAGGTACTAGATACAAAGAAAGGACTAAATGGCTCTACCTGCCGGAGAGCCTCCAACGTGGAAGGAGCCGCCATCCGCGGTAGCGGTTGCGGATGACACAAGGTGGACGAGAAGTGAGACAAGTAGGAGAAGATGAAGCGAGAGGCGGAGCAGAGCAGGAGATGAAAAAGCCAGTGGGGGCAGGTGATAAATAGGATAATAGACAATAGAAGAGCATAGGGAGAGCCAACATGGAGAATGTAGAATGGAATAAAGATAAAAGAAAATACATGAAAGAGTGAGAAGTAAAGGAGCTAGAAGAGGAAATAAAAGTGGGAAATGAAAAGAGTGGGGGAAAAATGAGGAAGCATATAATAATGATTCTATAAATACATGTATGTACTATTGTACATATAGTTGATGTAATGAGCAAGAACAAGACAATTATGTGCTATTTATGAAATGCATCTCTAATTTAGATTATGTTATACGTTCCAGTCCTAGCCTGGCGTTCTATAGTGATCCAGTAATAAACTTCATAGAAAATGTAAACCTGGGGTGCATAGACCTAACCTGCGATGAAATAATTGGCAGTGAAGGTTCTTGTGTTGTAGGATGAGGTAAATGTCTGGTTGAATAAATTCTGATATGCAGACTGACCATAGTCGGAAGGTCCAATGTAGCAGATTAATTAAAAGAAAGTAAATAATGTGATTGTGATATATACACCAAGATTTGGTGTCTGCAATGTGTAACTACTTTGGTAGAAGGTGCAGGGTTTAGAGTGAGATTCGTAATTATTACTTGATGGAAGGCCATCTAGTACGGAAAAAGCCAGGTTTTGTTGGATTGTTTGGCGGTGAATAATTTCGAGATGAGTCTAATTTCTGAGGGTATAGTTCCAAATTTGGAGAGGATGTCTTGAAGAGGTGGATAATCCCATGCGTTTTTCAAAAAAACGTTGGTACCTCAAATGTGATCATTTTGTACAGGATCCTATTATGCCTTTGATTTTTTCATTTTAATGGTAGGAACTCTGGTCCTGTACAATAATTCCCCCTGAAGGTTAAGCAACATACTTGAAAGCTTTCTTTTGTCTCGCTGGAAACCAAAGGAGAGATTCAAGTGCTGGCAATATGTGGTTCATGTGCCCCAACCTCAGTAAAGGTCAGGCTGCCACCTTTTGCGCACTCTGTGATCTAATCAGAAGGTGTGGGGTGTGCCCAGGTAGAGACTATTTGCACAGTCCAGTCCAGATTATGATTTCTGTGATCCCTGTCAGATTCTGTGCGAAAGCTTGTAAAGGGAATGTTTTTCTAATCATCTCAAGGTAGGCGAGGTCTGTCTAGCTACGCCTTTGTCCTGAGGCTACATGGATAGAGCATCATCCCTGAGATAGCAACATTCTTGACATGTGTTGCAACTTTTCGAGAAAGTGCTGCATTTTATAGGACTGAATGGAAGGCTCTGCATAGTGATGGTCTACCTGTTAGGAGAATCTCTGTTTTTTTGGGGTTGAGAAGTAGATCATTGGAAAACATCCACTGGTCTATTGCCAAGATTATTGTGGTTATGTTAGTGTGATAACGTTTTGGCATTATGATATGATATGATATGATATGGTATTTGTAACGCGCCTATACACGAGTGTTTCAAGGCGCGACGAGGCAGGGAGGGGGGGAAACAAGGGGAAGACAGACAAACGATCCTACTAGGCCAGGTGTCATTCAGATCGCGCACGTGCAGAGGTAATGGGAAAAGGAGAAGTGCAGGGGGAGGAGGTGGGGGGGAAAGTGCAATACAGGGTAAGTAGCGTAATAAAATAATAAATAATAAATAAAAGGGCCAGCTGGTGGCAAGTGCGAGGTAAGTGCAGAGCAAGTGCTGGGAAGGCGGCTGTAGGGATGCAGTGACAGTCCTGCAGTGCAGGCGGAGCCAGGGAGGCAGTGCAAGTGGAGAGTGGTAAGAATATGAATAGGCATTTTGTGCTTCGGAAGTGAATGGTTGCATCAATATACGCTAGGTACATCCCTTAAGGAAAGGAACGACCTGTTTCAGTGCTTAATCTCTTATGCCTAGTCTTATTAGCATAGGCCAAAATATACCTTTGTCTACCAAATCGAAACCGGCCGGATGAGTGTGGCTCAGTTGGATAGGTCTGCTGAATGTTTAGAGTGTTCCCAAATAGATGAAATGACAGCATCTGTGTTGTGTGCTGGCCTAAACCCTGCTGCACAAGATCCAGTGTCTGGGTTTCTTCCATGTATTGCAATAGTTGTTCGGTTGCCAATTTTTCCATGAGTACCTGCAGTTAGATATAGCTCTATACTTATTGGTGCTGTTGGACTCCAATTCTGTTCTTTTAAGAAGAGGTTTGATTTAAGCGTGCTCGAATTCAGTGGGTACTGTGCCTGTGGCAAAGAGGGAATTGATGATGTCCCTTTGGTACATTACCAGGTTGCAGATGAAGCAGTGGTTTCCTAAAGAAGGTTGTAGGGCAGGGATCAGCTGGTGAACTGGCTGACCTACTGCCAGTGAAAAGCTTTGTAAATTTCTCAGCAGATATGGGGCTGAAAGTGTTGAAGCTCTCAGTCCATGGTGGGTGAGTTATAGGATGAATGGTAAGTTCTAATCCTGATAGTTTCTTTTGTATGTTGTCACATACAGTCTGTTGCTTGGCATGGAAATTGCATCGATTCTGAGAGGGTGCTATGCTAGGCGAAATGCTAGCTGGCTTGGATCATTCTAAGTACTTTCTGAATGCTTCTATCTGTGATTTGGGGGCATTTTCTAGTCTGCCAAAGTAAAATCTGAGTTTTGGAGTCCTGCATGGCACCCTCGTCTGTGCAGTAGATATTTAATTGCCATGTCTCTATTTCTGTGTCTCCTCCTTTGTTGCTCTATTTACCGTCAGTCAATACGTTTATTCCTAATACAAATATTCAATAAAACCTTGCAAAATACATGTACAAATTCATACAATATACAATATGAAAACAAACATGAGTAAGGTTGCTCATAAAAAGATAGGATTTTGGGGCAGCTTTAGGGAAAGAAAAGATAAACTATCATTATAATATTTGCAATATGGTGCTTCTGTTCTTCAGTACAAGATAAGATCAAAGAGCCCATCCCAATACTGGAAGGTCAGCCTTTAATAAATAGTACAAAGTAGCTCTACATTGATAAAAACATAACTTCGCCAATATTAGTGTCACAGTTATTTTCTATATTTCTTCAAAGACAGGACAGAACGCAAAAGGAAGTAAATATTCCAAAGGTGCAGAGCAACTATTGTCCCCAATATAGTTGTCAAAGGTATTACATTGACCTATCTTTAGTGATCAACACACATTCAAAATTAAAACGAACACATATTTTCTCTGCAGAATGTCATGTGTTCTATTTGTTGGTTTTGTTAATTCCCCTCTTTCACTTTCCATGACAAAGTCATTTAGCAAAAGTTTTAAAATGCTTAAAAGTCCTGTTATCTATATCCAAAGAAACAGAAAAATATCTGACTTTGTTAACTTTTGGAATAAGCTTTTTCACATGTCTCAACAATACAATTGATAACTAGGGTAGGCTGGAAAAAATGCGCTTAATAATATCATGGGTTAGGCACGCCTATTATTTCCCATATTCTTATCCAGAGTTACACTGGCTCTATTACTAATTAAACTTCCAGATGTGTCATCAGCATCTCTACTTTAATATATTCAGCATGGCAGTGCTTATTTTGCTAGACCTAAATATAAAAAAAAAATCCTTTTCCTGACCTTGCAAAATAGACACACTTATGTAGTCCCATGTCACAGCTCTATATTTAGCTGCAGCCTTACCTTTCACATTACACACTCTCAGGCTCATATCAATAGGATGTACCTTATGGATTTCATCAAAGCGGAATATACCACCTATGGTGTGTCTCATCCTAGCCATTTACTTTTTAGTATGTGTAACACCATTGCGGTTGGTTGAAAAGGACATCCCAAGATATTCAAACTTAGATACAACAGGAATTACCCGATTGTTGGTTGAAAAAATAGGCCATCTAGTATACTTCGTAGCCTGTTCACACAGTAACAAAGCTGATTTTAAGGCATTTACTTTGAGGTCTATATTACACAACGTTTACATATGTTTAAGAGAGCGAGGAGTTCTAGCTTCCAACACTCTGTCAACAGAATAATCAAGGACTTGAATTACAGTTCCTCCTTTTGAGGTTGCAACATCCCCAACTAATTCATGGTAAAAAAAAACATCAATGTATAAGGGAAAAATAACGAGCAACACACATCCCTGCCTTAAACCAGCATTTACTGGGAAGGAAAGGGTGCAGCAACCTTTACCCCCAGCTCTCACTCAAGCACTCGTGCCTAGGTGAACCTTAATCAAGAAATGTCTTCAGGGCAACTCCTTTCTTTCAACCCCGCCAAAATGTGGATCTATTTACATAATCAAATGGTGTGCCCACAAATGCTACATATGCAGTTTCTTCCTTAACATAAGTAGGGTTGAACATTATCATATATAGATTTAGTGCCTGTTAATTGGTCCCTAAACCTTCACATAATATGAGCTGTACTTTTAACAAGAGAGGGGTGGGGTGTGGAAATGTCCTGTAGCCAGTAATGTCCAGGGGGTGGGGGGGCTAGAGGGGTCCCAACAGGAACTATGCAACATTTGGTGCGGATTGGTTTAATGGTGTGGAATTGTATGAGGAACAAAACTTTGGCAAACACAAACTCAGAAATACATTTTGACTTGTGCTGAAATCCAAGGAAAGCAGTAGGATGTTCACATGTCTTGTAGCCAATAATGTCCGGAGAGTTCTAACGGGTAAATATGCATAATTTGATGCCGATTGGTAAAATGGTGTGGAATTGTATAAGGAACAATGCTTTGCCAAGCCACAAACTGACAAACAAATGTACAGTTTTGCTGAACTCCAGGGCAAGGGGTGAGGTCTCCAAATGTCATGTACCCAGTAATGTCCGGAGGGTCCTAAAAGGTAACTGTGCAAGATTTGGTGCAGATTGGTGAAACGGTGTCGAATTGTATAAGGAACAATGCTTCGCCAAGGCACAACCTTATACATTTTCACTTTTATAAATATAGATTTAGCAATGCTATTGTGTTATTACATATATGTATAATGCATGTAGAATGTGTACATTCTATAGAAAATGTGTATAAGGTTAATTTCGAACCAAATGACACATACATTTAAAAAAATGATCAGCCATTTTAAGATTTAATTTATTGGCATTTTCATGTACAGAGGGTTCATTCTTAGAGTTCCATTTTACACTCCTTCTAAATGAGGATATGGATGCCTTTATCAAAAAATATCTGAGTCGTGCCATTATCTATTGTATCTGCCAATTTAATCTTATGTTAAAGTGAAGATGGTCACTAGTTCAGAGATAACACAGACATCTTCTACTAGATGCCACTTTAATAGTGAAACACAAAAGCAGTGAATACATGAGACATTGCTGTCCCTTAAAAGTAAGCTTACCAAGTATGTCCTGTGAGAACTGCCAATTAAGACTACAGAGACCCCATTCCATTAGCGAGGCACGAACATTTAGGCCCTGTGCACAACATTGTTTATCCACCATTACAGGTTGAGGAATGATGTACATCAAATCTTCAGTTTCGTCAAAGAGGTCAGCCAGGGGTCCATTCCCAATTTAAGAATAAAGTCCCTTCATTATCATTCATGGTGTTATCTCAACGTTAGTTTGAAAAGCTCATCAATTCTGAATTTAATATCAGATAAAGTGCAATTTTCATTAACCTGCAGTGGACAATTATAAAAATTAATTAAGTTAACGTCTTCTCCATCGCCTATCATTATCACTTCCAATTTGACTGACACCTTGAGAGAGGATTTTATAAGGGTTACCAATCCTCCAGTGTGCCCCCCACGCTTTTATCTTTGCACATGCACTTGGCCCTTCAATATCAATACCTATTTCCTGGGTTTGGCATATGATTATTTTAAGTCATAACAGATTGTGATAAATCATGGGATTCAGTCACTTCTCCGCAGAGAGGAGGATTTACTTGTGAGGCTACGGAGGTGAGCCCGCTACACAACATTCTCCCCAGGGGTGGCAGCAAGCAGGACTTCATAGCGAGATACTCGCCTCTTGGGGACAAGGACTCACATTCCGCAGAGGTATTCCCTAAGGCCCTCTCTCTTGGACCAACAGTAACATCCGGGCTTCTGAAAGACCCATCAGACCAAGACACTGTTTGCTATTTTGATATTAGATCCAACCTGAACAAATATCAAGTTAACATGTGGTGAAGAAGAAGAGTGAGCAAGTAATACAGATCACTCATTGTTTAGAAAACAACAATACTGTGATAAGGAGGAATTAGTGAGCATTGGAGAGTGCTCAGCTGGAATAGAAAAGGGACTATAACACTCCAGTGAGGAGGACCCAGCCATGTATCATAAAAAGGGAAGAAATACTACTGTCAGAAAGAAGTGAAACCCAGGAGTTTCAAATCAGCATTGTCATGGAAGCTGATAGAGACCGTGAGATCCTCCGCTGGGAAGAAGCAACCAGCTGACATGCACAAGAAGTACCAAGAGAGCTAAGCAGAGGAGAGCAGGGCAATAAAACCCCAAGAGAGAGAGCCAGTGGTGAGTGGTGACATGACCCATGAGAGGTCGACTGTGCAGTCTGGCAAAAACATTGAGACCTCTGGAATGCTGGCCCTGTGGAACTGCGGACAAGAACCAGAGGGAGACAGAGGGAAAACAGAAGCCGTCCTGACCAAATGAGAAGTTGATATTCCCAGATGCTGACTACCAATATATGTTCACCTCCCATCCGGTGACTTTCCAAGCACAACACAGGTGAGGGATAACACTGCCACTATGTGACAATGTTTCCTATTACACTCACATTAGTTTGAACTATTAACATTTCTTGCAGTCTTCTATTTAGCAGTGAAAGCTAAGGTGAACGTGACTTTGGAAGTTGATTCTTTTCTGGTTTTGCTGATAACACACATAAGTACTATTCAGATTTTTCGGTGTTTTGTCTATGTTTTTGTTTTTGTTTCTGATCTGATCACGTGGAAATGTTTTGTTTCACTCTCTGCCTCCTTCTTGAATTTTATATGACTGTATATATTTTGTGTCCAAACTGTTTAATCCAATTGCGTGTGTAAACAAAAGAGGATTTTGCCCTGATGACAGATTTTATCCGAAATGCATAGGCACCGAGTTGACCCTTGTTAATGCTTCACTGCCTTATCCCTGTAGATAAATTAAAACAACACTGTGTTGAAATTGCTTTTGCAACTTTTTTGATTTTCAAACTTCTGGCAAATTAGTGCAGAATGTTAACTCGAACAAGCTAATAATTGAAATTGTACCTTTTCAGCCCAATTGCAGGGCATCACGAGAGCCTGTGGCTCTCACAGGAGATTTCCTGTGGGATTGATTGATATTGTTCATTTATGTTGTGGCCCAGTGCCAAGGGCCTCTTTTAACCACAGAGCTCCACACAGCCATAACAGCACTATCATTATTTACTTTAGCAACTGTTCACACAATTTAGCAGTGCCAACATTCTCCACATATTATTGTATTCACTTATCCTACTCATCCCAGTGATAAAAAAAAAGAACTGAGACAGTGAAACCCATCACAGGATTTATCCTACTCGTCCCAGTGATACGAAAAAGAACCGAGAGAGTGAAACTCATATCATACTCGTCTCAGTGATGCGAGAAAGAACATAGTGAATGAAACTCATCACAGGACTTATCATACTCATCCCAGTGATTCGAGAAAGAACTGAGAGAGTGAGACGCCTCACGGTACTCACCCTACAAGTCTCAGTGATGCGAAAATGAAATTAGAGAGTGAAACCTATCCTGGGATCATCCTACTCATCCCACTATACGAGAAGGAGCAGAGAGAGTGAGACTTATTACATGACTTATCATACTCATCCCAGTGATACGAGAGAGAACCAAGAGAGTAAGAAACATTATGGAACTAATCTTACTCATCTCAGTGATACACGAAAAGGTCAAGAGAATACGAATAACTGTTGGCCCTACTATAGAAGCCCCAAAGAGAATGTGGATATTGGAAATCTTATTCTTGAGGAGCTTAAGAACCATAGGAATACCAAGAACAGGAACCACGTCAAGAGAGATTCTATTTCCCCAAACATATCAAAGATGGAGAGACTTTCAGAGACACTTGAGAAAAGTATACCAAGAGAAACTCAAAGGCCAAGAACATCAAAGATGAGAAGTTTCCAAAGCCATGATAAAGGGGAACTAAAGACTTGGAACAGTCCCCTAAAGGAACTGATAAAGCTAATACAGGGCATGGCCAACAACTATCTAAGAATTATATATTAAGGCTGGGGAAGCCTATCCAGGAGTAGGGAGTCATTCTCATGGCCTTTAGTTATGTTGTCGTAGTCGTATGGTCAGTGCAGCTTCGTTTTGTATGAAGGACAGACTGTTTGCGTTGGACTTCACAACAGATGACGAGCCCCCTAATTAGTTTTGGTAGGCAGGGAAATCCATGGTTCCACGTGATTATTCTGCATTTTGAATGCCGTACACAAAAAAGACAGACTTCTTTCAGCTGATTTTGTGCAGCCTTTAAAATGCAGAAATAATCTCTATGTTGGGGGGGTTCCATCCCCTTTTTCCCCCAGCAGAGACAGTCACACGCAAACACAAATAAACACACACAAACACATGGAATCGATCACCCGCCCCAACCCTTCCAGCAAAGAAACACTTTTCCTTGACCCCACTGCAAACACATTTACACTTGCCCCCTTCCCTTCCACGCTAAACACATTCCCCTCAACATTCACATAGATACAGACACACATACACTCACCTTCATTGCCCACAAGGTCCGTCTTCCCCTCCAGCCTGGCTGCTCTTGTCAGCTCCTGCGCACTCGTTTGCAGCAGGGCCATTGCTGTTCAATTTAGAAAGACTGTGCACAGCGGTCTTTTAACCGTCTTTCTAAATCAATTTATTTTCTATTTTTGCCTTTTTTGGAAAGGTTATTTCACTCCGCCTGGCTGCTCCTGTCAGCCTTTGCGCACTCGTTTGCAGCAGGGCCATTACTGTTCAATTTAGAAAGACTGAGCACAGCGGTCTCTTAACGGTCTTTCTAAATCGATTTTCTTTCTATTTTCTCCTTTTTTGAAAAGATTATTATTACTTCACACCAAATCCACAGCTTAGGGATATTGAAGCCTTTTTATGTATTATTTCAATAAATCATCTGCAATAATGCCAACAACTGGTCTGTGACCTTCTTCTGACCTATCCTAAGATCTAGAATTGATTGTCAATCTATTTCTTCCAAAGAGGAAAAAACATAAGCAATTTTCACTCAAAATGCAACCAGAATTAACCTCATCAGGAGAATTTTTCCTGTCCTTTGAAGGGGCAATCATATCCCAGACGTTATTCATGGTTGTCTTCTGTTGGCTCTAAATCACATTAATCTCAGTGTAGTTAGGAGGACAATTTTCTTTAACAACTTGCTTGTGAAAGCCTTCTCTCTCAATATATGGAAATAAAAAGATAAAGACACTATTCGTATATTTCTATGTACAGATGACCTGCCCAAGTTCGATCCAATTACATCTGCTGCCAAACTAGTCCCCTCAAAAGTTACCACTATGCAGTCACCTCCTTAGATTTTTGCACTAACCCAAGAAACCCTTCTGGCCAGTCATATCCTTTTGCAGGTTTACGTTCACCCATTATTCTTCTGTTAATCCAGCGTGATGTTTGGTTAAAGATTTGTTTGATTCCTTAGCGTAATCACCAAGATAATCAACATTCACCAAAACACCAACCAGGGGAGTCGCAATAGGTGGCAAAGCAAGAACTTCTTTAACCTGAGTATTATTATCTAATGAGTCTTTAAATGCTTAATTGTTGTTCTGTTGGGGGATATCCTTTCAGGCAATGTCTAACAGAACTTCAGCACAAACCTTCCCTTTCACCTTGTCAGTGCCCTGCCGAAGAGACCGATGGGGCAGCATTAGATATATCAGGGTTTGATTTCATATGAAATGTGTAGGAATCTCCCTTTTTCCCTGAAGAGTCTGGCCCACATATTAAAGCTCCTTCTGAAATCTATCTTTCGCTGCACGTATTGCACATTTGGTAATCACCATTAGACAGCATTGATTTTAACATCTATTTACATACATCATAACAAGGAAAATAAAAACTGAGGGCCTCATTGCGACCCTGGTGGTTTGGGTTTAACGGCACCGGTAAAGGTCAGCACCGTTAAAGGTCAGCACCGTTAAACCCATACCGCCTCATTACGAGGTTCCCTTGTGGGACCCGCCCTGGACATCTGGTCAGACCAGACGTCCTTTGCGGGTCCCGTGACGGGACCAGCATGCTAACAACGGGCCTGTTACTAACGGGCCCGTTGTTAGCATCATCCCCGTTCACATTGAGCCCTTTGGGGGCTCGAATGGGAATGGGGATGGTCTGTGTTCCCTGAATGGGGAAATACCGGGCCCTCCTAGGTCGGAATGGCCCGGTAATTGCCCATTCAGGGAACCTGGACCCGGACCCGAGTTTGGAGGCAGCCATGCCCCTATTAAGGAAATGGCTACCTCCAAACTCGTAATGACTCCCTGAATGTTTAAACACCTCCATGACTGATTGCAGTTTTTCAGACATTATAGGAGAGTTCTTTCTGCTTTAGCGTCATTGTCTGATCTGTTAAAAAACTTGCTTAGTAAATTACCCATCTCCCCACACTCACTATATCTCATGTTATTGCTCTGCAGATGTAGCATTTTCCACAGAATACACTTTACCAGGCATCCTATTTCTAAAAGTATTGTCTGCAAGTTGAGAGCCCACATTTTCTTTCACTACAGATTCAAGTAAAGAAATCTCACCACAGTTGTTCAATTTTGTGTGCTTGGTGTGCTTTGCAAGTTACCTCCATGTTGCAAAGAAAGGAGTGATCAATATGTGAAGGTGAGGGTACATCTTTGCTGGAATCTCCTTTTGCGTTTTTAACCATATTAGCTACATTGCCCACTGTACCCTCCTCACCCACGCACACTCCCACTCTCAATATGTCTTTTGGAAAATCTTTCTTCAATGGTTTCTCTGCCCTGCGAATTATTCCCTCTAATGTACTAGGTATGTATTTTAGTTAAGAATCCAGTGAAATGTGTTGGTTAGCAGAGGTGATGCAATTATACATTTTCTTGGCCTATTTCCAATCGCATTGTTTGGCAATGTGGCTGCTTTTCTTATGCCCATAATAGTCCCGACTGGGAAGGCTCTTGTACACTCTGGTATTAGTGTAAAACAGATCAGTAGTTAACAAGCAGTTGCACCCTCAGTTTCCAAGATGTATGGTCAAGACTTTGTTAAGTCTCTACAATTGAATTTTTAAGAGGGTGGATCCAAATGTTGTATCCGCCTTGAGGAGATCAGTTCACCTAATATGTCTGCATTAATAGATATGGATGACAGCAAATAAAATCATGAAACCGTGTAACATTAGGTGGTAATAACCGTGCCGGGGGAATGCCCAACTGGCTTAATGTGCTGCCAAAGTCCAGCTCCCCTCCCCTCAAATGCTGCAAGGACTAGTCTGTCTGGTACTTCATGGCACTAATACAAGAGCCTACCTCAGACCCGGCCATCCTGGTCACACAACAGCAACACAGCAGCAGCACTCTTTTCCCTGTAGTCGGCCTTGCTGCAATGCCTAGATGGCCCAGCTTTTCTTCCTTCGTTCTGAGCCTCCTTTTTGGAGGAGGGGCAACTATCACCCCTCATCAAGCCCATGTGCTGGGGGAAAACATTGCAGCACCCTTTCCTTTAATACCTGCCTGTTCCAACGGTTGTACTGTGTTCCAATCATCAAAAGGTATGGATCACTGTGTTCATATTACGATTCTTCTAGGAATGTAAATAGGAGCAAGCAGCGCTGTTCCACTTTCTATATTTAGTCTAGAATCCACCTGGCTATTTAGAAATAATAAGAACAAAGCAGCTTAGTGGTCTATTTCGTAGGTAAGCAATGAGCCAACTGTCGAAGAACATGACCTTTATTTCTCATTAAGTTCCAAAGGAAAACAGCAGCCCCTTGCTTCGCCACTCCACTCCTTCATCACCCCCCTCTGAGCTCTCTCTCCTTTTGAATCCATACATTCCATCCCTCTCATTCCACATTCTATCAACATCGACTGGCTACCACATGCCTCTTCCTCTACTAACTGTTTACATGTTTTATTTTAACTAATTACATGTGTATGATTTATTGTACTTCATATCGTAACACAGTCCACCCGAAATAGATTGATTGATGGTGCAATCGACGTGAAGTTAGAAGGGGCGAACGTTGCATCTAGAGTGTGTCCAGCGACATAGGTGGCCTCCATCTTCATGATATGAAGGTCTAGACTTCCTAAGTTGGATATTGGGGCTTTAGTAAGGCAGTTGTGTGGTTAGGCCATCCAAATGTTAAAGTCTGTGGGAATACAAAGATTGGGACGGGAGTACAGATTGTGGATGACAATGTGTGCAGGTCCTCCCTGAATTTTGAGTTGTAGCCGGGAGGTCTGATTAATATGAGGATAGAAATAAATGTTGGGGTGTCTTGATATTAACTAGCATAGATTCACATGATGGTGCAACATTGTCCTGGAATTAAGTTACTGTTAGGGATTCCTTGTGTACCAGAGCTATTCCTCCTTCCCCATATGGCTGTTTTTTAGTATACTTTTTAAAGTGGAAGGTATACTGTCATGGACAATGGATGAATAGTCTTACACGAGCCACGTTTCTGTGAGAAACGACAGGGAAGGTTTATGCACCAGGATGAAGATGTGGATCTTGTATTCATTGTGTCGACATCGATCTGGCATTAGGTAAGGCACAGGTGTTCATTGCAGAGGATGGGGTGCAGTTGTATGTGCAGCTCTGGATGCCTCAGCTGTCGTAGTTTACTTTTCCCAATTCTGAATGACACCTGTGGGATCTGTGTCACTTTCACGCCTTCACATTTAGGCTGCTGTATGTATATATCAGGTTGCATCTCATGTACTGGTGTCAGTTCTAGAGGTCACATCTCAGGTACTGTGCCAAGTTGATAATGCCTCTTGGTTGGTACACGGACAAGTTCTGACGGCCATGCCTGGGGCACTTTGCTCAGCTATGGGCATAATTTAGTAGATTCATTTTTCCCGGTGTGGGCCTCAGAGCTAGAGACAATGTTGCAGATGTTGCTCCTCTTCATGATAGCACACCTCTAATGACACCGTAGAAATTGGACTCAATAATTAAAATAGAGCTCTATACATTTCTTTGTATTCGATTTTTGTAGAGCAGTTACAAACATCAACAGTGCAGCAAGACAAACAATATTGTTCCTTATCTTCCCCCATATTCCTCCCCCTCCCCTGTTTAAAGCCCACCCTCCCGCCCCCCAGGTAAGACGAGCCAACATCTGCAAATCTATCAACTCGATAGGACATGAGAAAAAATGTTAACTTAAAGTGTTTCAGTCTTTGTGGTCACCATTGAAGTCTGTAGTCCCCTTTCAAAAACATTAGGATCTTGTTCCAGTCACATGAGAAGTGGGCAATGTCATTGTGGGTGATAAAAGAGGCCCATTCCAAGGCTACGAATTCCAAACGTTTTCTCAGCCAATCTTTCACCGTCGGGATCCTACTCCTTCCATCTTTAGGTAATTAGTAACATAGCTGAGTAAGTCAACATTATCTTAGCCTTACGTCTTGCTCTGTGCTCCCTACCTGTGTTCACCCCATTCAGTCCCAGCAGTATATCTTTAGGGTCTACTTCAGTACCACCACCAAAGACGTGTTTTTGCACCTCCTGCACTGCCCTCTAGAACTATGCTAGTTTGGTGCAGTTGCACGAGTTGTCATCCCAAGTTCCAAGCCCTCCTCACCCCCTCCAGCATTGCTCCACGGTATATGAGAATATTTTCTTAAGTTTGTCCAGCATTTTGTGCCATCGAAATAAGAGTTTGTACCACATCTCCTGCGGTTGTTTAGATTTAGCTAACCCTGGTATCTCTTTCCATAGGCTTTCCCATCTTTCCCATGGAATCTCCCTCTCCGGAGACCTTACTCATCGATCCATATATAGCCAGCTAATTTGAGGCCCTGTGTCTGTCAGAATCCAGTAAAGGCCAGAAATTAATCCCTAGATCCATTGTGGGTAGTGATATATTTATCAAGTGGTGTGAGGGGTCACGAGGACACTGCTCTGATTTCTGTAGTGGAAATGCAGTGTCTCAGTTGAAAGAACCACAGTCTCTCTCTCTCATCCAACCCAAACCCCTCTTTGCATTCTATACATGATTTTGGTTCTTGTGTACCAAACATGTATCTCAACCTATGGCATCCCCTTATTTACCAATTATGAAAAGCCCCTTGTTCCATGCCTGGCGAAAAAAATCTGGGGTTGCGTAACAGTGGTGAGAAGGGAGATGGGAAGGATGTGATACCATATCTGATTACAAAATTGTCCCAAGAATCTGCCACCTATTTCATTAACTCTCAAGGTACATATTGAAGGGTTTGTTGCTTTTCGGCATCCACAGGATATCATGTAGTGAGTACTTGTTGACTAATCTATCCATGCCCACCCATAGCTTCACTCTATTTTCCGTGAACCAGTCTTTAATCATGTGTATCTGGGAGGCTTCATAAAAAAGTAGAAAATTTGGGAGACCAATGCCTCCTTCCACCTGGGAGCTAAGAAGAGTCTGCGTCCTACATGTGGTCTCTTACCCTTCCACAGAAAGGAGCCAGTCAGCTGATGTAGCTCTGTAAAAAACCTTTTGTGTATTTCCACTGGCAGGGTCTGAAACATACAAAGCAGCCTCAATAAGGTAACCATCTTTGCAGTGGCCATTCTACATATCCAATGTAACGGGAGCGTTTTCCATCTTTGGATGTCTGATTGCTGCTAGCAGGGGGAAAGTTAGCACCAGACAACCCATCTATGGTAGACGGGATAGTCACACATAAGTATTTGATGCCCTTGGGATTCTAGATATGTGGCAAGGTGTTTTGGAGCTCAATCTTCTCTGCCTGTGTCAGCTAGGTTCAGCATTACAGACTTCCCAATGTTGATTTTTTATCCTGCTACCTTGCTGAATTCTTCGAGAGCCTCCCCTAAGCCTTTGAGTGAACCTATCGGCTGGGTCAGTAACAACAACATATATACATTCACAGTGGAGCTGTCATGATCTGATTAAGGGCTGGTTAAATATCTTTTAGTCCCTTAAAGTACCCTTCTTGCCCAATTCAGAATTTATAGTACCTGCTTTCCAGCCACACTTTCCCCACCTTCTTCTCTTACTATTCACTCCCCTCCTCAAATTGAGCTGAACCCTTCCTCCACTGTTTTCACTTGCTTACTTATTTTATCCTCCATTATGCTACTTGACTTCACTCCCTTACTCTTTGTACTCACTCTGCACCTCTTGTTCTCATATTGCCTAAAGTCACAATACGTTCTAACTTCTACTTCATTCTCCCCCTCCCCAGCTCCTTCCTCTACCCTTTGAAATACATTTGTTATAACCTTGGCATGTTGCTAATGAAATCTTTGCCTGAGAACACTGGTGTACAAACCCAGAGGCCCCCTTTTTAAAGTCTACTATATCTCAGTTCTCTAGCAGTGGTGGGCCAGTAGGGTTTTTAGTAGTTGTGTGCCTTTTTGGTAGTTTAATTAGGGACCCATATTTTGTAGAGCCTTGGTTGGACATTCTCATATTTTGGTCTTAAAGTACTCTTGCTGTTTGGATAGCTTCTGTACCAGCTCACACCCTTCCTGAAGAGTATAGCCTGCCCTTGTTCTGCGTGAGCCTGAACGGTAAAGGAACATTTAGGATGGGAACAATGTAAAATATCTCATCCTTCCAAGTGATACTGTAACCATTTATTGAGAAGCCACCCTCAACACAGGGAGTTCCTTCCCTCCCCACTCAAGTGGTGACACAACAAACTATTTAACAGATTATTTTCTTTAGCCCTATCTCAGACACATATCATGCACCTTGGATCCCTCTGCCCTGAGCCAAGAACCAGCTGGTGTATGGGAAATATAATGGTATTTATTTATTTATCTAGCATGAAAATGTCAAACACCACCTCATCCCTGGCACAACACAATCAACTTCTCTTGGCATGAATAATGTCACAAGCTTCTCTCTTTATCACCTGGTTTTCCTTGCTTGTGGTCTTCTTGGATTCAACTTCCTTCTTCCTCACTGTCCGAGACTTGTACATGTTGGAGCGCACCTCTTCGGGTTCTAGCGTGGGTAGCCGGCTACCTAAGCCGGATAGCGTTCAGTATCTAGGAATGTTAGCCCCGAATCCAGGAAGGAGGACGAGCAAGTGTCCTACGCTCACAGGATGCTCGAGACACATCGGCACGAGCGCAAGATGGGGTCCGGGATGTGGGATACGATTAGCGGGTAAGGTAAGAATCTGGAGGGGGGGTTCCAGAAGGAAGAAAAAAGGATAAAAACTGGAGATAGCACGGTTAATGGACTCGAAACATATGTATAGCAACTCCAAGCAATTGCGTTTAGACGCGCAGAGCCGCGGGGTGTGCTTGTTTTCTAGGAAGCAGAGGTTGTGCGCAAAGGCTAGAGCGCAGCATTTCTGGGCTGTCGCCATCTTGGAGGAGTCACTGAGCTCATGCCGCAGTGCATCATGACCACGAAGTCCAGAAGGGCCGAATTCGGTGGTTCATGACAGTATGGCTTCTCCTGAACCCAGAACCACCGGGTTTGCCCGGGTTGACTCGATTAAACTTTTGTATTAGACGGGGGGCATTCATGTTTGAGACTGGTTCGCAAGTGTGGCCTTTTCCAGGTGTTCCTTAGTGTCTCTATGTACGTTTACCAGTGTTTCAATACAGGAATCAACTGCAGGGACCGGGGTAGGATGTGGTAGAACAGATGGTAGAACCAAAGGATGAAATCCTTGACTGCAAAAGAATGGACTTGTCTTGATGGCCGAATGATCAGAATTGTTGTAAGCAAATTCAGCTACGGGAATCAAAAGCGACCAATCATCATGTACCTTGGTTGCAAAACAGCAGAGGTACTTTTCTAGGGTCTTATTTACTTGTTCTGTGACCCCATTAATCTGAGGATGATATCCCGAAGATAATGCACGCTGGATGCCTAATATTTGGCATAGTTGTTTCCAGAACTGGTATATATACTGAGGTCCTCTGTCGGAGATGATCTTGGAATGTAATCCATGGAGCCTAAATATGTGCTTTATGAATATTCCAGCCAATTCAAGCGAGGATGGCAGTTTGAACAACGGTGTGAAGTGAGCCATATGGGTAAACAAGTTGATGGTAACCATTATGGTTGTATATCCTCTGGATGGGGGTAATTCCACGATAAAGTCTGTGGCGATGATTTCCCAAGGGCGTGTTGGTAATGCGGGTTGATGTAGGAGACCGGCAGGTTTTTTGTTGTCATGTTTGTTCTGATTGCACACTGCACAAGATTGGATGTAGGTTCTTATGTCAGCAATTATTTTCGGCCCCCAGAATTGTCTCTGTATGAGACGGAGAGTAGTAGTGATGCCTTGATGTCCCGAATGGAAGGTGTCATGGCAGAGATTCATGATTTTGTCTCTCAGCCTTTGTGTGGGTATGGCCAGCATTTGTCCTTGAAGAGATAACCATCTTTTGTTATTAAGTTCCTTTGATTGTTACTGGTGTATACCTTGCAGAGATCGGAAGAAGGTGTTCTTGCACAGATGTCTTCCAGGAGGGAAATTGCTTGTGCCACAAAGACAGTATTAGGGAACGTCTTCGGAAAGGCCCGGGCTTCGACAGACTCATAGTCAGGACGCCTAGATAAGGCATCTGCGACAATGTTATTAGTTCCAGTAAAGTGATGAATTTGGAATTGGTACTGGGCAAAAAAAGGGCCAACCGGCTTGGCGACTGTTTCTGCATTCCAGGGAGTGTAAGACTTGCAAGTTTCGATGATCTGTTCGTACTTGCAATGGATGTTTAGCACCCAAGAGTAGATGGCGCCAGTCGGTGAAGGCTTGTCGGATGGCCAATAACTCCTTTTCCAGGACGGAATAATGGCTTTCACTGGGAGTTAAGGTGCGGGATAGGTAGGCAATAGGATGTTCTATCTTGTCTTCGAATTCTTGTTTTAAGACCGCCCTAATGGCATAGTCAGAAGCATCTGTTTCCACCAAAAAGGGCCTATCTATGTCGGGTTGAACCAGGATTGGACCTTGAGTAAATTTTTGTTTCCGTCGTTGAAAGGCCTTCTCTTGAGCAGTACACCATTTAAATGGTGTATCCTTCTTTAGGAGTGCCACTATGGGATGCACTATGCCAGAAAATGTGGGAATTAATTTTCTGTAGAAATGTGCAAGTGCCAGGAAGGATTGAATCTGTTTCACAGTGGTGGGTGCTGGCCAAGAAAGTATGGAGTCGATCTTGGCCGGATCCATTCCAATTCCTTTGGGGCTCAGCACAAATCCAAGATAGTGAACTGTTTGTGCATGTAAGAGACATTTTTCGGGTTTGGCCAGGAGTTTATGTTCACATAGAAGTTGTAAGACTGCTTTTACATGTTCTTGATGAATCTGGGGGTCCTTAGAGTAAATCAGTATATCATCCAGGTACAGGATGTCAAAAAGGAACAGCATATCAGAGAAAACTCTATCCATGAATCGTTGAAAGAACGGGGGCGTTGGCGAGACTGAAGGGCATTACCAGATATTCAAAGTGGCCAAAAGGAGTTCTGAAGGCCGTCTTCCATTCATCACCTTCCTTTATTCGAATGAGATGGTAAGCACCCCTAACGTCGAGTTTAGTGAAGATGACAGCACCACGAACTGCCTCCAGGATGTCAGAAATGAGTGGTAGTGGATAGCGGTCTTTGAGGGTACATTGGTTGAGACCACGGTAATCCAAACAGGGCCAAAGTTCTTTAGTGTCTTTCTGTGGAACAAAGAATAAGGAAGCACCGGCTGGAGATTTTGAAGACCGGATGGTCTCATTTGCCAGGTTGGTATCTAGGTATTCTCGTAGAGCCCTTTTTTCGGGTTCGAATAATATGAACATTCTCCCGAATGGAATCACTGATGAGGCATCTGTGTCAATGGCGCAATCCTCAGGTCTGTGGGGTGGAAGAGCTTGAACAACGGCTGTTGAAAAACATCTGAGTACATTTGATAGTTCTAAGGTACTTGGATAATGTGGGACACACTTAAGGATGATTGCTTGTGGTTCTGGGAGTTTACTAGAAGGTTTTGCAATGTGTCCTGAGACAAGCAGTGGGACATACAAAATTCAGAAGCTTGAAATAGGGATCTGGCTGCCCAGTTGATGGAAGGATTGTTCTTCTGAAGCCAGGCCATGCCTAGAACCAAGGGGTAGTGAGCAGCCCTTATGATGTCAAACTGGAGCCTTTCTTGATGGTTGTTTATTGAGAGTAGTAATTCTTTGGTTTGGTGAGTAATGGGTCCTGAAGACAATGGTCTGCTGTCAATTCCTTCAACGGGTTGTATTACCTCTTTGGGCTCTTGAGGGATGTTATGAGTGACAGCCCAGTCGTGGTCTATGAAAATACCCATGGTACCGCAGTCAACTAGAGCCAGGATGGGAAAAGATTCTTTCTCAGTAGATGTCAAGAATGTCTGAAGAATCACTAAGGTGTTCTGTCCTGGAGTATTCAAGGAAGAAATTGATGCGGAGCAAACATCTTTCTCCCGAAGCTGTGCTCTGCTTAGGATCGAGAGCTGGTGTTTCCCGAACGCCGGGGTGGCGCTATAGGGCATTCTCTCACAAGATGTTTATCAGAGGCACAGTACATGCAAAGTCCGGTATTGATCCTACGGATCCTTTCTTGCGGAGAAATTGGCCCATGGAAGGCACCCAATTGCATAGGTTTTGGATCTGAGGCACGTGGAGTGGGTGTTTCCTTGGGACAAGGGTATGCTGGTACTCCTTTGGGATGTTGTTTTAGCCTTTCTTTTCTCTCTCTTTCTCTCCTGGATCTTGAAGTCTATCGGTAGGGAAAGGTCCATGAGGGCCTAAAAGGAACTTGGATGGGCTACTCTGGCTTTACCTCATCATTCAAACCCCTTCGGAATAGAGTGAAACTGGCTTCTTGAGACCAATCGGCTTCTTTAGCTAGCTTCTTGAAGCGAGTCACGTAAGTGAGTATATCCTGAGTCCCTTGCTGGAATTCAAGAAGTCTTTCTTGTGCACTGTAGACAAGTTATGGTCAATCTTAAGGGCTTCCACAAACCCATCGTAATTATCCAAGAGCGGGTCTCCCGAAACGACTAAGGGAGTCGCCCATGTTAAGGCATTGCTTGTGAGGTGCGATATCATGAATCCGACCTTCGCTCGTGGCGTGGACAAATAGTAGGGTTTGAAAGTGAAGTGCACTAGGCAGGAATCAAGGAAGTAATGCAGGCACTTGGAAGATCCATCATATTTGTCCACTACACCCCCTACCATGGCGCTTTCTTTGACTGCAGAATCCCGGGACAGGACAAGCTGTTTTAAAGCTGCATTTTCGGCCTTGAGATTTTGAACCTCTGTGGTTAATTCTTGCATACCTCTCATGAGGTCTTGAACTGCAGCTTCCATGTCTGCTTCTGTATCAGGTTTTTGGCGTCTCAATCTGTCAAAAGCTTCTCTCTTTCTCACCTGTTTTTCCTTGCTTGTGGTCTTTTTGGATGCGACTTCCTTCTTCCTCACTGTCCGAGACTTGTACAGGTTGGAGCGCGAGTCTTCGGGGTCCAGCGTGGGTAGCCGGCTGCCTAAGCCGAATAGCGTTCAGTATCCAGGAATGTTAGCCATGAATCCAGGAAGGAGGAGGAGCAAGTGTCCTATGCTCAGATGATGTTCTAGACACCTCGGCATGAGCGCAAGATGGGGTCCGGGATGTAGGATACGGCTAGCGGGTAAGGTAAGAATCTGGAGGGGGGTTCCAGGAAGGAAGAAAAAAGGATAAGAACTGGAGATAGCACGGTTAACAGACTCGAAACATACATCTAGCAACTCCAAGCAGTTGCGTTGAGATGTGCAGAGACGCAGGGGCGTGCCTGTTTTCTAGGAAGCAGAGTGTTGCGCGCAAAGGTTAGAGCGCAGCGTTTCTTGGGCCGTCAGCCATCTTGGAGGAGTCACTGAGCTCATGCAGCGGTGCATCATGGTGCATGAAGTCCAGAAGGGCCGTATTTGGTGGTTCATGACAAATAAATCACAAAAGTGAGTTAAAAAGAACACAATCACAATTCTTCCGTTTCTGCAAATTTCGCTTCACAAAATAATTACACTGATCAATAACAAAGGCACTTATCATGTAATGTTGTGCAATTTTGATTTTCCTGCAGGCTAAAAAGGCTAGCAGTAGGATTTCAAGATTATGTACTTATGATTTTCCCACACTTTTGGTTTAAAATAAACACAGGGGTTTTATTAGTTTGTTTTTCAGACCTCCCTAGCCCCCTGCTTTTGTCTATGTTGGGCAGTCAAACAGAAGAATTTGAATTAATTAAATTCATATTTTGGTTAAATAGGCTAAGGATCTGCAACACAGTTCTGCCCCCCACCCACTATAAAGGGAAAGGATTCAAGGCAAGCAGACTCCCCACCTTTTGGTTTACCAGGGCTCAGTTCTACCTACATAGCAATCCTCAGTTTAAGGTTCAGGAAATCTAGCTGCATCTCAGAACACTCTGGAAGGATAGGGCAGGGGTCTGGTCACTCCACTCTAAAAAGCTGACCTCCCGCTCTTCACCATCGGACCCAGTCAGCTTTGAGGGCTTCCTAGAGATAGACAGCTCCACCCAGATGTTCTCTCAGCAATCTCCTCTGTGTCTTGTTACAGCTGTCAGATGGTAAGTTTCAGCACCCTTCCTGATGGTCTGTCTCTTCTATCTGTCCTTTTTCTGTGTGTGCCCCTGTCCTAGTGCAGTCCCCTTTATACAGCACCAATGATGTATAAAGGGTGATGTATAAAGGGGACATGATGACACCACCAATTTCGCAATATTGGGGAAGTACCCTGCAATAATCCCTGCCACTAGGATTGGACAGTTACCCTTCTCTCCTCCCAAGCCCAGCTTCCAAGCCGGGATTTGTTTAGGGGTCTGGAGCAATGTATGACAATTCCCATTTGTAATCGCCCTTTGTTCTCCTTTCAACATTTTGGCAAAAAAAGAGTTATTTATCACAACTTTATAATTTTACTAGCAACTGCAATACTAAACAAAGTTTCCGTTTCAGCTAATCATGGAGAATTAGATAAACCGACCACCAAATCCGTAGCATGTAGCATGGCCATTTGGCACCTTTCTGACATTTCCATAAAAAGCACAACTGTTATGAATATGTAAGTTATTAAGCATATCCCTAATTTCATTTGCCACCCACTCACCACCTCTCATATTTGCAACATGTTCAGATTAGCCAGGAACCTAGTTTAATTGTCCATTACAGTTCCCTGGATCAGAGGTAGATACATTTTATATCCCCCAAATCACCTGGAAATTACCTAAAAAAATGTACATAGATGAAATGAATTTGTCTTATGATGGCTAAGATAAAGGCCTAAATGATAACAGTCCTTTTAAATTAATTAATGTGAATCTTCATGTGGGACAAATGGCCCTGACTCTTGCCTTCCGGCCATCTGTTTTCACTGGGTCAACATGTGCTCAGAGTTTTTTTTATCAGTCTCCTTTGTACTGGAAGCTTGCTCTTTGAAGTGGGTGCCCCCATTTTCACACATATTAGTCATGCTCCAGCCAAGGTTGACTTTTTCTTTAAATCAATACTTTCAGAGCCAGCAGGTTTGGAGAACACTGAATTTAGACACCTCTAGCAAGACATTTATTAGGGTTGGTCATTAGATGGGAGATGTGAAATCCAGGCTGAGAGTGGGAGTTTTCCTTGTAACGTTTTTCCCACAGCCAGCAAAAGGGTCTGCCCTGGGCTGACATTTTCCATGAAGTCAATGTGGCTCTTCAAATGTCACTGGAGGTTTGTAGGTGAAACATAATATACATTGCTTTTGGTCAACCTGCACATCATGTTTTGTTTTGCTGCCATTTTTCTGTGAGCAGTCACTTTTACTTTTTAAAATCATTTTTATTTGCACACACCTGTCCAGGTCATTTTGTTTTCAATGTTTAACAATCCTGTTTTCCACATGACTGGGATCTTTGATTTGTCCTTCTTTTGGTAATTACACTGCTGCTTATCCATTGGTAATGACAGGTAGGCCCCTTTCCACATCGCTCTTCAATGTTCCTTGAAAAACAACAACAAAGGCCAGGCCATTTTTGCTTCAGTGTTTAAAATCTTGCTATTCCTAGAAAAGGGACTTATGTTTGTGGCTTTTAAATGCACCCCACAATACCTTTATTTCAACACACATTAATTGTTAGTACTTTTTGATCATAGTCCGTGTCAACTTACAGTATAATTAGCAGATCTTTAATAACATTTCACCCTCTGAAAAAGGTCAATGAAATAGTGTCATCGCTTTACTATATAGATGATGATTACCATTTAACATTCCCACATTCAGGACTTCTAGCTTCAATATGTTGGTATTAATTCTCAAGCGTAATGGTTTTGGATATGCCAGTAGGTGTTGTCAGTGTAGCACACGTGTTATGGGACCTTGCGCATATTTATATCGCTCACTTTACCTATATGTTTCAGTCAGTCAACCGCCTCTATTTCCTCACATTCTACTGATATTCATAGTGCAAATAAAGTTGAGGTTGTTTGTGTATGATCTCACTTTCATTTGATTTTGGACCAAATGAATGTAATATATTGGAGTTGCCATGGCATAATGTCAGGTTGTCTTGTCTTCCTCACTAACCATTTGGCAATGGGTACAAATAACTCAGAGGTAATGATATGACTGAATTGTGTGAGATATGGCTTAGAGCGTTGTGATGTCAAAAAAAAAACCTTCATTTTCATCATTTAAATTTCGAACAACACAATCAATCATCAGATTTCTTTCTCCAACCCCCACTCAGCGGTCCACGCTCCAATAACATGCTAGAATTATTAAATGCATTGCCCCAAATAAGTCTAGTTAACAGCAGATAGTTCCTTATTAAACTTCCATTGTTTTACTCTATTTTTTCTGTTTCAGAATTTGCCAAATACATAGGGGCAACATGGAGGGTGCATATGTCATGCAACTTCAGCTGTAGTAAAATTATGTTAACACGGCTATGGTGTCAAAATGCGCTTTGGTTTTGTATAAATTGAGTCTATAAGCACTAATTCCTTTTCACTGTTGTCCTGCTTTCCCAAAACATCTATTATTGGAGACTTTAATATTCTCACTCCATTAAGTTTCTAAACTGGGGGCTTTTAAATCAGGATTCAGTGAGGCATGGAAACGTATGTTTGGTTGAAGAATGTACTACTTTTGGTCCTCCAGGCTTTTGTTTTCTCAAGCAAAGATGGGGAGGAACTAGCCTTGCCTTTGACATCAACTCTCTATATATTTTTCTTACATGCCCCCTAGCCAACAACTTGTCCACATATGGTTCCAGTGGTCTGGCTTCTGGTGTTATGTAATTGGCAGTATTACACAGTCTCTCAAAGGACTATATGTATCAGTAAAAGTGAATCACATTTTCTTCTTTGTATAACTTTTAACGTTCACGTTCTTCGGGCAGAAGTGGGGAGAGGATTCCATTTCAACAGTACTTGTATCTACCAAAATGTATTTGGGAGAAAGTAGGCTACATAATCAAGCATACTTGAGTGACTTACTTTTTTAATGTGGTTAAGCCATCCTGGTTTAATGAGGTTGCTTCATGTTCTACATCATATAGCCACAGAGGACGCCATCCTGAAAGTGCTTTGTTCAAAAGGACTTACCCCTTTGACTGAGTGTGGTTTAATCATATGAACCACAATGGCTTTGAGAGTGTTCTTCTTACATTCAGTGCCAGGTGTGGTTGCCAATGTTATACTTTTCTTTATGAAGAGATTCACTCGCTCTACTTGCACGTTCAATTGAGGATGATATATATTTTTCAAGAATCGTTCCTTCTCATGATATGGGATTTGCACTCACGATCTGTGATTAATGCATCTGCCTATCTTTCTCTTTGGTAGAGCTCATCTGGTAATGTTTTGGCTGATTTGTTTGTAATGTCATTAACTAGGTGCAGTTCTGTTATTAATGTCTAATAGTCCACTATCAATTATCCATAGTTTTTTCTCTTGCATATGTTTCAAGGCAACTCTGAAAGCCAAACCCAGCTTGCTCCATGTTTGGTCAGAGCGCTCAATACTGTGTAGAGGGACGTGTCTAGTTGACAACCGTTTGTCACTGATTTTGTAGTGATTGCAGTTGTGGGTATTCTCCTCGACGCCCATGTATTATCATCTCCTTTGTTAGTGTGTGATTATTTTTCTATCCTTGTTTGCCTATCAGCAACTTGTATTTATTACATTTGTGGGTTCCGGTACAGCCTTATTCCTGTATTTTTACATCTTTGAAGGGGACACTAAGAATTACTTTGATAATTGTATCCATAGTTGCCTCCAAATCAGGTGGAATAGCAAGTTTGCACACACTGACAGTGAAGTCAATGATGGGCTCTTCATTGTCCCCTAGTCTTGTAGAGAATTTAAGTCTGTGTGCCATGATATTTATTTATGCCCCAAATATAGCTTTAGTGCAGCTTCAATAAACATGCCTATGTAACAGTTTGCTCCTGGTGCCACACACGTGGAAAATCTTTCAAACACGTGTTGCCCTTTGATGTCCATGTTGCTGTGAGCATTGCAATTGCCTTCATGCCAAGAAGTTTTTGCCATTTTGTATGTAGTGAAAAAGTGTAGCCATTGTTTCCATAGCATGGGTGGTTTGCCTGGGTTTTAGCAGAAACGTGGTGATCGAGTTATGCCTTTTATTGTGGCATTTATTAGGTTTTGACAACTTCACACTCGTTTTCTTTGCTTTTCTTTTACTCTTTTTCTGTTTATGTGTAGATGATTTCTTCATGAGGTTCAAAATCATAATCTTATCAAAACTGTTGTGTGTGTATAGCAATTCAATCAACTTCACCAGTCTGAGTTAAACAGTGTTCACTTTGGTTTTATTGTCATTTCTATTTATTGAACTAGAGGATGAGCACCTCGTTCAGAAACACTACATAAGTAACTGCAACAGAAAGTGGATAAATCCCTCAGAATGGAGCTTTACAAGTGGTAGAGATGGTAGACAGGCAGACCGTGGTCCATGTAGTCGACTTGCGAACACATAATAGTGATGACATAAACTAGACATATCAAAGACTGATTATATTTGGAGAACGTACAATACATATATATGACCATATCAAATATTCAGCAGAATAAAGATTTTGAACAAAGGAGAAAACAGGGATGACAAGTTATGGTCAATGCGGCAATGCGGTGTATTCGGACAGGGGCCCCTTGCATGGAGAAAGGATATGAAAGAAGAGATAGTTATATTTTTGATATAAAGGATGAACCAAATTCCAATAATGAGGGGTAAAAAGTGAAAAAGATCAGAAGCGAGAGGTAAAGAGTAATGGGATGATGGAAAAAAGGATGAAGGAAGGAAAGGACACAAAGAGACAGGAAGAAAAGTTTTAAAAAAGGAAAATTGTAGCTTAAGTGATGATAAGCAATATGTTCCAAGGACTCTCAACATCAAAATCTCAAAGCAAATTGGAAGACTTTGAGGAGAGGAGCTCTGCAGCGGTGAGAGGCCTATGGCTATTGCATTGAACTAATAAATAACTAATGCTTCGTTTTACATGATTACTGTTTTCGTCTCAAGCGTGCCTTATGAATATTCATTGGTATGCAAGAGGGTTGTTAGCATTAGGAAACATTCATCTCTTCCTGGAGTGTCACAATTCAACATGGCCCCAACCCCACAATGAGATCATGCGCCACTCTTGGGATGTTATGTGTCATGCTTATGTTTATGTGTTAGCAATCAGAAGACAGATTTATTGGGGCAATATGAGGCAATGCGTATACATGTGTTCACTACTGTTATCAAAATCACACATAAGTCGGCATTTAAACCTTTTTGCTTTTGCCTGTGGGACCAATGATGTTTTAGTGTAGGTAACCGAATGGCAAACAAAAAAGCTTTCAGGGAAGGAATATGTATCAATTTACCTTGCAGTAATGCCTTTTAATTGTTCTGAATATCCTCTCCTAAGTGATCCCTAGGAAATCAGTGAAAGAAGTACGAACGGCCGTCCAGTCTGTGTAGCTGGCAATTTTCCCAAGTCCATGCAGAATCTTTGAGCTAGTCCTGTCTTTCTTTTTTGCACTGCCTGCTGGGACTTGTAGGCCAACCCTTGCAAATGGAAAAACATAAGTTCCAGCATGCAACTGGAAGCAAAAAGCAGGACTGTCTTGAGGTATCACACATGGAACTGGGAAACTTGGCGGGGAGGAGTCTGGGTTTGCAAATAGGACACATCAAGAAAATTAAGAAATGTCTCTTGAATCGATCCACCTTCCATGGCCAAGGAGGACTGATCTGAAGGACCACGTGCTGGGGCAGATAACATGGGACAGAACTGGTCAGGCCCTGCTCAGCTCCATGCAAAGCATAGAGCATGGGCTCACCTGCCAGTGCTTGCCATTGGTTCTCTTGTTAATAGTTGATTGCTAGCCAGGATCATATAGAGACAAAAAATCGGACTAGACGCCAAAGAAAAAGTGCCTCGAAATCGCAAATCCCAATTGATTATTGGCACAAAAAAGTGTTGCATAAAATTGCATCTCAATCATATTTCAGTAGTTGAATTAAATTGCACTCACTTCTGAGCTGCACAGTGCAGTAACTTGTAAAATCGCCCAGTTTGGCCAAAATGACAGCCCATTATGTTATGTTATTTTGCATTTATATAGCCCCTTATATACCATTGGTATGGTCTGAAGGTGCTGTCCCAAAAAACTGTCTCACACTCACTCGCTGGACTAGCCCTTCAGGTATTGCACTGTTGCCCCATAGGTCAGTCTGAGCCTGTGGCTTTCCATGGGGTTGTGTTTTCCATTATCGATCCCTCCACATTAGTTTCAGCATGGAGTTGATCCTCTTGTAAAAGACAGTCGTGCAGCAAGCGTAGGCACCCTTCAACCCCTCTGCTCCAAATGAAACATGAGTGCATCACAATTCTTCCAACTGGGAACTTATATAATTCGAAAGGACCATTTTGACGGGGGCCTTTAATACAACAATGTAGGCCTCAAGGATTAAGAAATTGGATATTTTGAAGGTAGAGTACTATCACAGTATGCCTTATCATCTTTAGGATGAAAATCCTGGCAAAATCTGTCCACAGGAACATTTTCAGAAATGTGTTGATTTTATTTTGAAAGTTTCTTTAGCAATCAATGGTATTGCACATGCATGCCTCTGGGAGGGAGTGTAAAAAATCACTGAAGCTGTGCTTGGGGTTGATGAACGGCTGCTTTAATCAAAGACATGTGCAAACTCTCAGTACCATGGTCGTAAGGCCATACACAGTTCATTTTCCACAAACGTTGAACTAATACATAATCAATTCTACTCGTTCCCTTAGCCCTAAACGAAGTAACCCGCCCTCAAAGATCTCACAATCCCCTCCGCATGATCCCTAGATAATTAGGCCTCCAGCCATCTTTTCCTTTGTGCCCTCCCAGGCAATCATTTCTCCCTGATCTCGTTCCTCAGGGCCGCTGTCGTGCCCTCTGGCATTCTCTAATTTTTGCACACTGTTGTTCTTTACTCTTCTCTACAACATAACTGACAAATCCTATGCCCCATTCAGCCATCTTCAACCTTTCCTTACAAAACTGTCTCTTAACCTAGCAATGCACTTGTTTGGACCACCTTATCAGTGATACTAAATAGAATGCCAACCACACTATCTAAACTCTCCACATTAAAATCCATACTTCATTGTTTCTTGGTTAAACCCACCAATGAACACAGCTCAGCCTTTATTCAACCCCGAACTCTGCATGTTCTCTAGAGGGTAGGCGTGCCCAATACGCTGGAGCCTTTAGCTACACTGAGCTCTTTTCTCATGCTGCTTCCCACATGGTAATTAACAGCTGATCAGACAGGAGGGCAGACAAATCATCCTTATAATGCTGCAACCACTCCCACCGGCCCTGAGAGAAGGAGGAAGGATGGCTCAGCCTCCCCGTGCCCCCATTCGGAACATGATGACAGAGGGGTTCTTCACAGTTCAGGCTACCACCCTACCTCCACCAAACTAGCTGTAATAGGCTGCTCAGTGACAGGGCCGTCATCAGAGTAAGTGAAGCAGGGCCGTGGTCAACAGGAGGGTCGGGCTGCAGTATGGCCACGGAGCAGAGAGGAGAGGAGCCTAGCGGGTTTTGCAAGCCTGTACTTCTGCGGTGGGAGATTGGTTCGACCCTGCCCTCCGGCCAGAAGTACTCTGTGGCAGTTGGCCACAGCCTGCTGCTGCAGGACTTCACAGGCTCAATGCTGCTCAGGATGGCGGCCTGAGGCATCTACCTGCAGCTGTTGGTGCACTCTTCATTGGCATCAATCAAGTTGTCTGACCTCATCCTGCACAACCAGCCTAGGCAGTGGCGACTATGCAATTGGACGGAACTGTCACACATTTGTATCTGATGGTTTTCTTTTGCCTCCTATCATCTAGTCTGTCCTGCATTTATTTTGTCATTATTTCTATTTAAAAAATGTACCAGCAAAATAATGTTGTAAATCGCTTTAGAGTAAGACACTGTAAAAGCATAATAAAGCAAACAAACAAACACACACCCTTCCCGGGCCTTATTGAGGCAAGCAGGCTAACAAGTGGTGGAACATTCATCCAAAACTTGTAAATACTTGGGGTCATGGGTCAGGACAGCTGCCATTAAGAATATAATTAAGGCCACGGGGTGGGGAGAACATGTGAAGGGGGGGACACGGGCAGGGCAAGCTTCTTGAACATCAGCCTCACTGAGCAAGTATCTGTGTATGCCAAATTGCTCAGGCCTGCCTTTGTGGAGAGTCTTCCAATGGCCTGTCAGTGGGATGACACTGCAAGGACTTATGTATTCTGTCCTCTGCTTGCCCCTGGCTGGTTGGGTTGCTAACGTACTGTTCCTGTAGTGTACCCACACGTGCTGATAAAACACAGTGCCACACACCCCACATTTAATTTCCATTGGTTTAAGGAAACAGCCAATGGATTATTAAATATGTGCATGACTGACAGATGACCCAGGTTTCAGACTTGCCCATGTCTGCTGTCATTCACAAAAGAGGGGGCGCATGTTGCGCTTTATGCACGTTGCTAATTTCAGCGAGGTGGCCGGGCCTGACCTCCAACGCCCAAAAGCCCCCAATTAGAAAGCCCCACGTGATCTAAAGGGAGACCTTTGGGCTCTGTGAATAACATGGAAAAAGGCTTAATGATGTGGAACGTGCCTTTACAGGCTGCAAAACACATTCACACACACACACACACTGACCTCCAGCCCCACCTCTTTGCATACAATTAATTATTAGTTACCTAATGTGGCACAAACTGCCTGCTGGTATGACGCAGTGCTGCCTGTGATAGGTGAAAGATGTACTTTGAATCAACGTTTCATTTTACGTCTACCGCAAAAAGAAGGGGGTGACGCACAGTGCCACAATAGGACAGCAAGGTTATGAGGGCACTGAAATCTGGTGTTAGAGGTGCAGTGTATAGGGAGGTTACATCAGACAGATACAGTGGTGGAGGAAAAGAATAGCTTTACAGACCAGTGGGAGGACTTTAGAAAGTGACCAGCGATACATGGAGAGCCAGCCAGCCTGGAGTCAGTGGGCTGATGTAGAAGAAGAGTGTGTTGTGGGGGACGGGGGGCGTGTACAGTGTGCTAGTAGGCAAATAGAACATTGTTAAAGGGGGCTTAGGAGTAGAGATGGAGGCTCAGGAGAAGACTGGTAGAGTAGTCAAGTCAATGGAGTACCAGGCGGAGATCAGAGTTTTAGTGTAGCGTAGATGAGAAGGGATTAGTAGGTTTAACCTAGGCATGATTACATTGGTTGTTATGAATCGTTGGCGTTTAAGGCCACCGCCAAAGTGAAGCCCAACCTTGCATGACTTAGAGGATGGTGAAGAAAGATAAGGGGATAAGGCAGGGGGAAGGAAGGAGGCAGGGGACACGATGTGTAAGAAGTAGATGACTTTGGTCTTGAAGAGCTTACATAAGGCAGTGAAGCTCCATCCAGTGACAGCTAGCATGAAGATGGCGAGAATCAGCCGTAGAGAGTAAAGGCGGGAAAGAAGATGAATCTGTGTGTCATCAGCACAGACTCCATAGGAAATCAGAGGCTGTCAGAGCCGAGCAGGATAAATAAGGAGCTGCGTGGACAGCGACCAAAGAAAGCCCACCAGCTGCCAGTGAGGCGTTGCCTCTCCTGATCTCACTGCCATGCAGATCTGCCTGAAGCTCCTGCTATCCCTGCTGCCTCATGTGTGCCATGCAGGGTTTGAGGGGAAATGGAATAGGCGGGAAGGGAAACTCGCTATGACACTGCCCCTTGTCCAGGTTCCTTTGGAGGTAACCTTAATACAATCTGTGGCAACCGGATATCAAGCTTCTGTTTGAAGATGTGTTGTACCTTTAACCAACCTGCAAGGTGTGTCAGTGTTGAAAGTGTTCACTTGAAAGAAGAGAAAAACATTGCCGTGGATAAAAAGGGTGAAGGAATGTTTTGAGCGGGACCAGTTTGCCTTTGATTCTGACGGTTGGGCCTCAAGCACAGTAATGAAGAATAGTGTGTAACTAAAGCACCCTTTGGAGCCATTCGTGCAGTAAACTTGTACAAAGCGTTCTCCTCTTCTCTGTCAGAACACAACAGAGGAGTGGTTTCTGTTGTTTTCTGTTTCACCTATCCGCCATTTTGAGTCTAAGATGCCAAGGATAAATTGCGACTGCATGACTTATTTTACCAGTGAACATTACTGATATTTCAAAATGCATGTGAGCTACCTACACACACATTCACCCCAAGACTGTCAGGGTGTTAAACGATCATCACAAAAAATGTGCGGGATATGGGTGACAGCTGGGTCTAATCGGAACAAGGTCGGTGGCCTAGTTCGGCTGAGGGATATAATTGTTTTAACTGTATGTGAAATCGAGACTGCGGTTTTAGACACTTCAGGGCGGCAGGAGAGTGCGTTCAAGTGAACTGTCGGGCTGGTTCTCCACCGCTGACAGCTGCGCGGGAAAGGAGCTCACTGACGTGCTTTCTGAAGTGCTGCCCGGAGCTAAGAGCTTGGGGCTAAAGCAGAGTCAAGTATGAAGGGCTCTCGTGGGCCTTGGGGCGAGCTGAAGTTAAAAGGGTCAGGAAGTACTCAAAGAAAGTCAAGAACGAACGGAAACCTTCCACGGAACCTAAATCCTATTATTAGTTTTAAATGCATTGATGTACATATAAACTGAGCTCGGTTTCTAGTGCATTTATGTGTATATATTTTTTTTAACACTTTAAAAAAGGCTCGATACACATTGTCTGGGTCGGTGAGAGAAAGCTTAATGATAGAGGGACGCAGAGGCTTGTTATCTAAATCTTTATTGACACATGCTCCCCAGCCTGGTAACTATTTCTAAATTACCCAGAGATTATCTCAGTGCATCTGCACAGCACGTTGCCTGACGCTGGAGGGTGCTTTCCCCTATTCGCCCCCCCCCTTGCCATAATAGGTGCTCAACCTTCCTTAACTGGTTTCTCTACTCTCCTGGATAGTACAGCCATTATGCAGCTTCCAGCATATGTACAAAAACACCAGCCGCTCTGCAACTGGTTCTCGCACTAACAGAATGCTCCACTCCAAGAGGTCCAATACACTGGAGACCTTTAAAGTTTGGGCTATTGCATTAGAGTGCAGATAGGGAGATAATGGCATATGAGGAGGGACACACAGTTTGTAGGTGTTATTTGGTTATTTGCCCACCCATTGAATGTCCATGGACATACTAATCCCTTACAGCATTCCCACCCAGCTCCTGCCCTTCCTCAACTAAAACAACTCCTCATGGGAACTCTTGGAGCCCTCTTTATTCAAGCCTTACCATCAAATGTTTCACTCGAAGGGGCTGCCAGTGTTTTTTCAAAGCAGTTTTCTGAGAGTTAATTACTTCATTGCAGCTGTAAACCACTTGTGTAATACAACTGTCTGAACCAGGTCTGCCTTTGGCCACTCAATTTATAAGCACTATGTGTGTCCTTCACTGAAGTCCTGTTCAAAACAAGCATTGGCAAAGCCAATAGTTTTAGCTTCTGTCGGCGTATTAAGCATTTGCCAGGCATTGCTAATGGATGTCGACGTGCATGCACTATTTTGCACCTGCTACCATCAATGGCCAGTTAATACCACTACAGCAGTCCCTGACAAGTGCATTTCTCATGCCTACACAAAAGCCAATTGCCAATGCTCCTTTCCCTTAGGAAGCAAATGAAAACCCTTTGTTTCCGATCCTGTACTTGTTGGTTCTCTGTATTTAGAGTAAACACTGGGCTACCCTTGTGTCATTAGCTCAATGTAAATAGCAAATGGAAGTACTCTCTTACTACAGTTTTCAACATCTTCCCCTTGTTTGAAGAAATTCCACTAAGTGTAGTTCTTCATATGCTTTGATGTGACTCATTTGGATTGTTTTCTGTTCATGAACTGTGCCTTGAAGTATTTCCGGATCACCAGCATCCAGTTCATGCTCCAGACCAAATGTTGTTCTCTAATGTCTCCAGCGTCTGGCATGAGATCTGTTTCTTGTGATAATCTAACCTTATCATTGATCATTTAGCACCAGCCACTGTCAGTGGCACAGTTTCATACGTTGTCTCAGATTTTTTGACTCAATGCTTCCGCGCAAATGGAGTATCCTCTCTTTTAATGTAAGACACCTGAGCAAGCCCGTTTCTCTGAAAACATGCTTTCATGGTCCCTTGATCCTGGTCATTGCATCTGTTTATATCCTCTGTATGTGGCAGAAGGAAAGCTGGGAGGTTTGGATAGCCTTGTGTGCGGTTTATGCCCATGCCTGGCTTCTGTTGGAAGAGTGTGGTGAGGTTCTGTGGATACATAGCTTGGCACACAGAGCTTGAAACAATGACACTTGCTTACTTCACGATGTTAAACTGTACTCTTAAGAGTTGCTATCAATTATTTCACAGTCCCATTGGCTTGAGGGTGAGAGGCATACATTTTCCCTGCGTTACAGCCATGTGTGTTATGAAACCTTCAAACTCATGTTGGAGGAAGGCTAGATCAGGGGCAGTTTTGTTTATCTTGGCAGCAAGACAACGCAGCGTAACACAGGTTTGAATCCCGATCCCGCGCTGAGAAACCACTTGTTGGTATTAAGCATTTTATACAAAGAATAATTATAATCATAATATCTGTTGAAAGGAGGGTGCTGTTTCACATCTGCAATGCGTTGGCACCCTGGGAAGGCTTCCATAGTCGAACTAGATATCCTGCTAATATATCCTACTTTGCTGGTCACTGCCTGTCGGAGAAGTAGCCCCCGTGCAGCAGAAACACTAGTGCACGCGCCAGTGTTAATATTGCGTCAAACAGCGGTTTCGATATGACGAGGTGCGGCTAATCCCGCAGTGCTCTCCTCGGCCTAATATCTAGGTGGACTGTGTGGCGCGGCAGCTAAGGATACGTGCAGCTCAGCAACACTGCACAGTGTACTGCATGCACACCTTAGCACAGCGGACACCACTTTTTTCTGTCCTGGGAGTGTGACATGGCAGAGGGACTGAGGCGGCGGCATGCATAAGTGTTCCCTCACGCTCTCACCACCTCCGAATCATGGCACAGCTGTTGCCGAGCAGAGCGGTCTCGGTTTCCCATGCCCGTGGCTGGCTGAGCAAGGAAGGAGGTCATCAGCCGGGAACCCGCCAACACCCTGGAGGAATGGCAGTTGAGCAAGTTTGTTCAACTTGCATGGGAAGTGCTCCGTTTTTGCCCCAAATGCTCCCCCTTCAATTTTGGGGTTGTTAAAGCAAGGCTTGCCCCAATAGGATCACAGGGGCATCTACAGAACCTGGCACGCCTAACAGTGCAGTTACTGCGAGAGACCAGCTGCACGGGGAAGCGGCCCTTCACCAACACGGGCCTGTTCCTTCCTGAGCCCACATTGATCCTCCTTCGTAGGGCCGTTCACCTATAATTCTGTACGACTGACACACCATTGAGCTCACAACATCTTGCCTAGAAGGCCGGGCTTTGGATTACAATAAGTGTGAATGATCACTTCAGATGGCCATCTTGATAACTTTAGGCACTGAGGTGTTGGTCCAAACTGTTCAAATTGGTTCTGCTATGTCCAGTTTGCTGGTGCATAAGCATAAGTGTTATTCTCCCACCTTGATTTCTACCATGACATCAAGCTTGGAAAAACATACAACTGCCACAAATCTTTCTCTTCAGAGCCAAACCCCAAAACGCCTTTATAAACAGTAGCTTCAAACAGCTGATGATGTTTCTTTGCCACCATCCATTTCTTCCTTGTGGTTTATCATGTCTGTAAAATGTCTCACAATTTTTATTGCAATCAACATAAGAACTTCATAGAAAGTCACATCAGTTTTGGTGTCCTCAGCAATTTGTGCCAATATCACAAGCACAACTTGAATTCCTTGCATCAGAAAGTTGTTGCAGCTGTCTGCCAGAAAGAACCATAGCATGAAAACCCCTTGTTTGTGCTAATTTTCTGGCTTTTGTACTCTTTCAAAGTCATATCCAGGTAACTTTTGCCGTACCATTATGTACCTGGTGGCATCTTGCTGTTTAAATTCCCAAAGCTGAACAAGATGGCTTGATAACCCATCACTATGGTTAATGGCTTGCCATTGATGAACATTTGGTAGTGCCCTCATGCCCAAACCACAGCCAATCTCGCCTTCTCAGGCTTTCCAGACCCGCCAACTTTCTACTTGCACCCAAGATTATGTTTCTGGCAAAGTTATGGCCATGCTTCTGTTGAACTAATATTGCACTGATTCTAACCGAACTGGAATTCACTGTAAGTTCAGTACCTAGTGAGAAGTCAGATTACTACACGCCTTTGGCCACTCTGTACCCTTTTGATGGCCTGAAATGCAGCCTCACAATTAGCAGACACATCTAACAGTCTGACTAGCTTTGTTAGCTATCTCAGCGGGTTGTGTATGGTCACAAATCCTTTCAGGTATATTGCACAGTTGGTAGCCGCTAAAAGATGACCAACAGGAGTTGGCTGCTACCCTAATATCTGGTGGCAAACCAACATGTCACCCCTATACTGAAACCTAAAATCTCCTTGAGATTGTAAATTCAGTTTAGGGCCCATATAAGGAACACCACCACCATCTTTCATCTACAAAACCCCCATCAATGAAGTTCATTTTACTTTACTTTCAAATAACATTAACTGGAAACTTGAATGTACGCTCCAGCTAACCTACGTTGCTGAGAAACACTAGAATGCTTATAGTGGAGCTGATTCAATAAAGGCCCTGAAACCTTACTCAAGTGACTCCCGCTTCGTCACCGTTTTCTCACAAAGTGCTATACAACCTAAGACTGGCGTGATTAGTCCTGTTGGTTGGGACAGTAATGATACACACGCCACTGTTTCCTATGAAGTCTCTTTTGTCAACATGTAGAATACTTTAACAATGTAAAGGTCAGTGGTTCCCTGGTTCCCCATTACCACCTCAGGTTGCATCCCTTGACATCATTGCCCTACATCTTAAAAACAGTCAAAATAAACTGTTTGAAGACCTTCAAGCTGAGCTTACTGCTTCTACATTAAATGTTCACTTCTCCGAATTCAGTTTCCACCGGGAGGGTGCGAACCACTGCTAAAGAGACAAGCTTGGCCCGGCTCCATTACTAGTCCATGTTCGTAGTCGCCACCATCAAGGTCCACCGCCTACCCCAGCAGAGATATGAGGTGACTAGTGCTGCCTCTACTCATCTTAGTACAGACACATCCTCTGTCTAATAAAGGGTGTTTAATAAGCAACTCATCTTCTTGAGTTCACGCACAGTCCAGTCCTGTGTGTCTGTGTGGGCTTGTCCTCCATTGACGCAGGATCATGCTCTCTCCCTTAATTGTGTGCTCCATTACCCCACCTTTGGAGCCTGCTGTGGTCTCAAGCAGCACCCACCCAGACCCCTCCATCCGCACAGTTGCAATACTGTGCCTTGCATCAATGCGGCACACGTCCTCTTCCTTCTGGGCCTGTTCAGTCTCTAACTGTCTCCAGGGATACTGTTGTACCCAACCATTACTGAGCTGATCATCCACTGACCCATACCATGGAGACCGAGAAGTGGTCCGAGCCACTTCCTGACCTGAGGGACAGAACTGGAACTGCCTCTTGCGTCTCAGGGTCGATGGCAGAAAGGAGTCTTGGTTAATCAGCTCCTCACTCTGGTGGTCTTATGGCAACAGCCACCTCATTGAAGGCCTCAGTAATGCTGGCTGCCACATGCTCAATTGTGGCTGACCAGGCATTTGTGTTGGCAACAAGTTGGGAACTTTCCACCTGAGCAAGGCCTCCTCACTCTTGCTTCCACCCTGGAGTCAAAAGAGACGCTTCTCCATGTTTGTTTTGTTTGTTGGAAATTATGTCCTATCAGCACCTGTTGTATCATCTTCCAACAGATCCAACTCAAGATATGACAAAGCAGTCACAGGGAGAGGATTGATACTGTGGGGTATATTTACCAGCCCAGCAGGAATCCCCTGCATCACAAAACTGTGTTTTACTAGTTAGAAAAATAATGGCTGCTCTGTGTCTGCTGAGCATATATTCCCTTGCATCACAAAAAGGCATTTTAGCAGTTACAGATATAATGGCTACGCTGTGACTGCTGAGTACATATGGGGCGAGATGGAACATAGACACACCGAGAATGGCTGCATTTATTTTCTTCATGTGAACCCAAAGAGAAGAATTCAAAGGCAGAGTGGCTCAGCGCTGTTGTACTGTGATTTGCAAAAACATAAAAATGCACAAGAAAATGTTATGTGTTTAAAACGACTTTGCACTGGTGCTATTTTCATCTTTAAACATCACCCAGCTTGGTTTTCGTAAAACACAGCCATGTCCATCTATATTCAGGTTGAACACCATCAAATGAGGGCCATCCCTCCCTGAACGGCATTATTGTGTCAAATAAAGTCTATGAAAAGCATGCAGTTCATTTCAGTCCGCACGGCTAACATTCACTTTGGAAACAAATTAACACACTCAAAGCACTTCAAAGAAGGTCTCTCTCTCCTTTGCCTGTTTTTTTTGCCTCATTTCTTAAGTTGTTTGCTTGTTTTAAACCTGTGAAAACTAAGAAATTGCAATTCTGCCACATGTGATTTTTACTGCACTGTTTTCCTTCCCAAAGTCGATTTTCTCACCTATGTGCCTGTTGTTTAATACCTTGCCTTGTATCTTGTATGTTTTCTTGCTTCTTTAGCACAGCCAAACCAGTTCCTGTCTTATCCATTCAACCGCAAACTTAAAAAAACTATTTAGTGAATTCCGAGTGCCATTGTGCTAATTTTTCAAGGGTTTTCAACATGATTTTGGCCTCCCATTCAGGGGTGGTAGGTCAGATTTCCAATCTGATTTTTGCGTATTATACCTGCCTCCTTGCTACTCCTCTCCACCCACACAAAACTTGGTTCACAGAAGTTTGGGGGAGTGTTGCAGGGGGAATGCATAACAGTTGTGCCATCTAAAAGTATTATCAAAAAGTAATCTTGGTTTCATTCATTTTTGCATTGATGTGCCTGATGTTAGAAAAGTTAAATTAAGTGTAGCCTATCATTTTACTGCGTAATTATCACCACACTGGTGATTGCTGCCCTGTCTTGAATCTGTTTGATTTCATTTGAATTCAAAATAAATAAATATGTCATTATTACACACCGGCCTGATTCATGGTGCATTGCAACACAGAGTGTTCATCAAGGGGGGGTGGGGGGGGGGGTGAGATGGGTTGGCTGCCTTCTCAAAGCAGAATTTGAAATTAATATACTTGAAAGCATTTGTATTGTGTGCCACATCCCTGACCAGTGGAAAGAGTCCTGGTCTGGAGTGTGACATATCTTTAAATCTGTGACGATACACACAGAAATACCACTTTGTCACTAGTTGTGCTGTTGTCAGGTTAGACAAGAGACGACATAATGATACACAGACCCGAAGACTGTGTAATCTAAAACATTATCAATGCTTTCTCCATGCTTTTTATCTGCTTGTAATATGACTAGTGCTTTTCTCTCTGGATGTGAATGGTCCAGTACTCGTTTGTCACCTTTGTCATCCACTAAATTCTCCTTGTCTGAGATAACACCCTAATCATCACTGGTTCCCAGGAAAGCGGCCCCTTACTTCGGTACCTGCACATTCTAGTTAACCTTTATGTGAGACAAATATCCGTAAACTACCACTCTGAGGCAGCTTCATTGTAATTTACTTTCGTTCATGTCCATGCTGGCAAATCTGTTTTCTTGTCTTGTGCATGCTGTGGAAAGTTTGGTTAGTCATACCTCTGCCAACCTGGAATATCTATAGGCAGGGCAGGTAATCCAAGTATGTGGGGTAGGTCTGGATTAGGGCTGAATCCTTCTTTTGAGTGTGAGGAACCCCTTTGATTAGGTGGCCTTTCAATTGTTATAATCCACACAAACCTCTGATCGGATTGCCACCAATTCCCTCTGCATTCGGAGGCTTTGCTAATGTTATCTTAAACATGATTTGGAGTCTTAAGCAGATGCTGTCTTGAGGACTGGATGTAAGAAAGCCCTTTCTAAATCTGCAAGACTTCCAAGTACTTCCCTATGATGACACTCAACTCCTTAATGAAATTACTAGGATGATGTTTGAGTGCAGGAGGCCAAGGAACATCTACCTCCCCTCTTATCGCCTGGCGCAATAATCAGTCATATTACCACAGATTGCTGCACAACAACAGCTTTACTGATGTGTCACCAATAAAACATCTGGTGTCATACTCACATGGGCAACCACTGTGGCATGGTTGCTGAGAGTTTTCCAACAAGAATATGCAAGGTGATGCTCAGGGTTATGGAGGCTGGGTAATAACAGTTTTCTACTAAGCTGGACATTTTTTCCACATGAGATTACCAACATACTATATCCATATATCACCTCACCATAAACAAAGCACACACGCTCACATGCACCAAAAGCGAATCCTGCCCTACACCTGACTGCCAATCACAAAACAACATCTGCTCTTTTCTCTCTGCTCTATCCAACATGGCCACAATTCCCCCTTTTTACCTGTACAACCTGAAGGGCCACTAGGCCATGCAAACGGAAACAGCAATGTAACATATCATCTGCTTCATCATATTTGCCTATGCACCTTCTGAGGTACGTGTGTTGGAGAGGCAACTGTTAAATCAAATTACGTAAGGGTGTGGGAGCCCCTCGACTGAGAACGAACATGGTTCAAGTAACCTGCTCTATAGAATTTCTTCCACTCAGGAGGGTCTACATCTATGTTTTAGCTCGATAGACCCTTCACTGAGGAGAAATATTTCATTTATTTATTTAGCATTTTTAAAGCGCTCACACAGCCCGGGGGCATCAAGGCGCTGTTACCGGAATATGTCTTAGTTGCGTATTTATAACGCGCTGAATACCCAGAGGTTTCTACGCACAGACCCGGGGATCGAACCTGTGTTGCTTCGTGTCGTCTTGTTTCGAAATCAAGCACGTTGCCGCTGAGGTATCCTGGCGGGCCAATATCCTTTTTCATATCAGTCTGTTCCCATCCACAAAGGCAGTCCAGCCACAAAATGCTAGGCAATTCTCCTCTGAGCAAGAGTACCATCAGCAACCCCAGGCACGTGTTTTAGCCTTGTTGAGCTTTCTAAGTGAGGTGTAGCTGAGCCTCTCTAAGGTACAGTGAGCAAGGGGTCTATATCTTGATTACCCTGGGTTACTTAGGGTGAAACACTAAGTTTTACAAATTAAGCAAGGGTGTGGAAGCCTTTCTACTGAGAACAGACATGGTTCAAATAATATGTTCTATGAAATTTCTCCCATTCAACAGGGTCTACAGCCACGTTTTAGCTCACTGCACCCTCCACAGAGGAGAAATATCCTTTTGAATATCGGTCTGTTCCCACCGACAAAGGCAGTGCAGCACCAAAATGCCTGGCAGTTCTCGTCTGATCAAGAGTACGATCAGCAATCCCAGACACGTGTTTCAGCCTTGTTGGGCCTCCTCAGTGAGATGAAGCTGAGCCTCTTCAAGGCAGGGTGAGCAAGGGGTCCATGTCTTGATTACCATGGGTTAATTAGGGTGAAACCCCAAGTTTTACAATTTAAGAAAGGGCGTGGGAGCCCCTCGACTGACAATGAACATGGTTCAAATAACCTGTTCTATGGAATTACTTCCACTCAGGAGGGTCTACAACCACGTTTGAGCTTACTTCACCCTAAAAAACGGAACCTACCAATAAAACTGGTAATTTGATTGTGTTCGTTCTCAGTAGAGGTGATCCCAGACCTCTCGCATAACTATTAAAATGATGCATCATGTATTGCATCATGCACCTTCACTCTCCTTTGGAAGTAATTACATTATGGGTGTATTTGTTGGTTTGCCATAATCTCGTTTCAAATCAGATACTACAATACTTAATTTGCAAACATTGCATGTACACCTACACTCCCAGTGAATCGGCTTAGCTCTAGAACACAATGTGAGATAATGTGCTCTTGCAAAGAACAGTGACAGTATAAATATGGCGTTACATCGGAGTGCTACAGTGAGATGTCTGTGTTTGCTGCTTATTTTAAGTGTCTCATTATAACTTTTCAGGTATGGTGGTGGTAATTCCGCCAGGATACCGGCAAATGGTAACTCGGTTACTAGCACTCGGTCTGGGTGTATTACCGCCAGTCCCATTGGACTCCTTGCAGGGATTTGCCGGTATTACCAGCACTGGTAACACTGGTGCCAGTAATACTGGCCATTTTTGCCAGTAGAATGGTGAAATTACCTCCAGCTCCTAGCTGGAGGTAATTTCTCCACCCCATTGACAAACCTGTACTTTGCCGGAGCGCAAACGTGCTGGTATACAGTAATACCGGCACGTTAATTCTGCACCAGCAAAGATATAATGAGGCCATGTGCCTTCCACACACTTGGCAAAACTCCAATGATGTTACAGCCATGTTGCAAACATTTGCACTGACAGAACTCTTAATCATCCTACCTGCACTTTGCTAGAACATGTGGACATGTGTTAGGTCGAAAGAGGACTGCACTGCCTCTTGCCATGTTTTTAGTAGTGGTCAACATCTTCTATGCCAACAGTCTTATGGTAGTGCCTGGGAAGTATTTGCCACATCTAGTGGCACATTAGCAACCAACCTTTCTTTAAAACAATATTGAGGCATAGTACACTGGAAACAGGCTCTGGATGAAGTTTCCCGGCCTTGGCAAATAACCCACATTTGGGAGATTTACCCAGGACAAACATCAGACAAACCTTTTGAAAAGTTAATTCAAAGTTCTATCATATGGCTTAAATTGTGACATGGGGATGGAGCTCCTATTCAGTCTCAGGCAGCTTTCAGATAGGTAGGAGGTTGTTGCTGGAGGCAGGCTTAACATTTAGAGAGGGCTTAATAATGGAGTATAGCAAGAGTATAGCAGTTGTAGAATGAAGGTTAGGGAGAGATAGTGAGTGACTAGGACCCATTCTGGGACCCAGTCAGAGTGTGAGATTTATGATTTAGCGTTTGGGTTTGCTTACACAAAGCTGTGTGACATATTCAGTGATTTGGAGTGGGTGAACCACACGAGTACCATCACCAGGAATTTGGGGAGGGGGGTGACACACCAGAAGCTAGTGGTCTCTTGAAATGAGTTAATGTGGCATATTCCATCAGGTGACACCAGGCAGAAGTGTTAGTAGGAGCTGTGAAACCATAAAGGGCAGCTTGCGGGACAGGCACACACACACCTAATTGTGTTGAAAGGGAGCAACAGATGTTCCTGGAACCATCTGACACACCAATCTGTGTCCATCCCTTGAAATGAGAGGACAAGACACATGGGTGATAACTGGGAGGAGAGGGCAGATCCATGAAATGCCTGATTTTGCTAGGAGGTGGCAGTAACGATTCTGGGAGGTGGCACACCAGTCAGGGTCCATCGTTTGAACAGCATGGATGAGACACATGCATTGGGTGACACCGGGAGAAGGAGCACAGGTAACCGCAAATCCCTGGGAGCATCTCGTGGAAGTTGATGGGTGGGAGCAGCAGTGATTCAGCGGAGTGCATGACACACGAGAAGCCATTGGACATGTGCCACTGGTTGACACCTGGGAAAAGTCAAGAAACTCTGAAAGCAGGTTGTGGAAGGGGCGCCATTACCCGTTTTTGATAGGAGGGACCAGAGGAGATTTTTGGAGGCAGGCGGTAAACTGTTTAGTGTCTGTGTTTTGAAGTGAATGGACAAGCCATGTGCCATCAAGTCGAAACTGGGAGGAGGAGCAGGACGAGTGGCAAAACCCTGAGGGCAGCTTGAGAGAGAGGCATGCTTGACGAATTTTGCTGTTTGGGAGCAGAAGAATTGCAGGGAGGTGACACAACAGTCAGTGGCCATTTCCTGAAGTAAGTGGACAAGACACATGCATCTAGTGACACCTATGAAGGAGGGCGGAGCTGAAGAACCATCAGGGTAGCTCGTGGGAGAGGCACGATTGCCTGATTTTGGTAAGCGTGACTCTCCCCGAGATTCAGGGAGGCATGGGACACTCCAGTCAGTGTCTGTCCCTTGAAGTTAGTGGATGAGACACATGCCAATGGATGAAAAAGAGGAGGAGCAATAGTAAGAGCCAGACACAATGAGGGAAGCTTGTGGGATTCCAGCACTCACCTGACTCTGTGGGACAGTGTGTGCCTGCCTTTTCCCTAAGGTTGGGTAACACAGGTGCAAGCCTTCAAAAAACTCTTTTAAGCCTGCCCCTCTTTCCAGCTTTTCAGGCAGCTTTTGCTCTGGTGTTTTGATTTTGTTTTGCTCTTTCACCAGGGTGAGCTGTTAGTTTTGGTAGTGTTTTGGAACCTATTTGTTGCTATGTGTGGTGTAGACAGTATAATGTTCAGTGTGTGTGTCCCTGTTTGTTTTGTTTGTTCGCTTCTGCTGGGGATAATGATCCTTGTAGTCAGGAAAGACAAAAAAGAGAATTCTGTCCGGTAACCATACCGGGAGGCATTTTGGGACATGGGGTGTTGCCATTGTTAACTTTCCTGGAACTTATGTGGGGGGTCAATGACCACAGGTGCTGCCCAACTGTCCGCCTGTGCCTCTGGGGCAGAGCTGGCTCTGGTTTACGCTATGGTAGGCATCTTTACCCAATTCGGGAGGTATCGCTCTTTCCCGCTGATAGAGTCAATTTCCTGACCCTCTCAAACCCCATCGGAGTCCATACTGGAACAAGCATTTATTTTGTAAAGCAGCAATAGGTGGGTGGAAGTGTGTGCAGTCCAAAAGAGTTATTAGTGTAGCGGGAGGTTTTGTCTCTATTCACAGGAAAAGTTAAGCCTTGCAGTGCCACTGTTGAACAATTGACAGTTTTAAAAATGAAAAGCACTTAATCTCAGAATATTACAGAATCACTTCTACATATAGCCAACACCACAGTTCAGATGATATGATGATTTGTTGCCCAGTACATATTTAACATTAGTACCCGGCACGTGCGGCGCACCGGGAATCCAACGTGTTGATTGGCTCTTTTCTGGGCCATACCACACAGTATTCTCTTGTACGCCATGCGTGCCGGGTACTCTGTTCCCGGCGAGGGGCGTGGCAGCTCCTCAGCCAATGAGGAGGCTCAAAACGGGGCAATCCCCGCTCCGAGCCTCCCCATGGCTGAAGGCTGCCTTCGTCCCCGCCGGGGACTCAGGTAAGACTTCTTTCTTTTTCCCCTTCCTCCTCCCACCACCCTGCCCTCCCCACCCAACTTACCTTCCATCCCTTGGTCTCCGGCGGAGGACGATGGAAGCCTCCAGGCCTTTGGAGACTCGGAGCAGTGCCCGGCTCCGAGTCTCCACACTCCTGGAGGCTTCCATCGCCCCCCGCCAGAGCCGCAGTACTTTTTTCATTTTTTTTCCCAACCCCACTTACCTTCTTTCTTCTTCTTTTCTTGGGAGCGAACGCTTGAAACACTTTTGTTCCCAGCGCGTCCGCTCCCGATCGCCGCCATGGAAAGGGAAAACGGACTACGTTTTCCCTTTCCCGGAGCGCATTTTCTTTCACTTTTTTTTTGTTTTCTGTTTTGAAACGCGGCAGCATTTATAAACAGAAAAATAATGCCATTATTACCCCGGTCTAATGGGCCAAGGTATTAATGGCAATAAGATCCTCGGCGGTGGGCCAATACCACCCACGGTAATGCCCCCGGGGCTTCGTTAAGGCCCTTGCTACGCTCGGGAATTGTAACTATGACCCCGGGGGCATTACCTGGGGCGGTATTGGCCTGCTGCCTCGGGTCTTATTGCCACACAATTGGAACTGTTAATGTTGTGGAAATAGATAGCTGTAGTACTGACTGTCCCTGGGAGTCACTTGCTGTCATAAACATACCTTTCACTATATTGCAAGTAATGTTTTCTGATCCTGATAATACCACTTGCTCAGAATGCTCATGTGCTCTACAGAACAAACCCACCCTCTAAGGTTCTTTGGCTCTTTCATAGGGTGCAGCAACCCACTAAGAGTTGTGGGTTTGTTCCCAGGGAGCACCGACCCACTAAGGTTCTTGGCGCCTCGTTACAAGTATGGCAGTGCAGGTAAAAATGGCAGTAATTCCATTACTGCCACATTACCGCTACATTACCACACTACCATGCTACAGGTTGGCTGATAAGGTGGAGGATTTATCTCCAGCAAAAAGCTGGAGCTAAATCCTGACCTTACCGCCAAACCCAACAAATTCAGTTGAATTACCACAAGCAGAATCTCTGGCTCTTTCACAGAGTGCAGCCATCTACTAATGTTCTCAAGCACTCCCACTACAGAGTATTTCCTAAAGTTCTCCATCTCTCCCACAAACCATTGCCACTCTCACAGGTGGGGAGTCTCCCAATAGGCGAGTCTCACCCCCATTGTTGCTACATCCCATCTACCCTCCTGAACACCACATTACAGGAGAGAAGGTTAATGGAACTCTATATCCTTCCTCAAGTTGCCCACCACCACTAAATGTTCCAGGTTCCCCAGGAAAGGGACTACCCACAATAAACCCTGGAAATCCATCTATCCCTCATTATGTAGTCCAGTGGGCCCTGTCTAAAGATGGGTGCTGTCGGTGGTTCAATTTTTCTCACCCACTTATTGGGTTGGGATTGACAACAGGGTCCTTCCCCTGGTCACAGTTGCCAATGACACTGGCACCAATTTGTCAGCTTAGATGGGTGTGTACCTTTGTGTGCATCATGCTGATATTGCCACCATGTTGCACCCTTCCTTAGGACCCTCGGTATCAGGTAATAAAGTCCCCATACATAATGTCCCCATACCTAATGTCGCCAGGAATAGCCATTGGCAACATTATATTTGGTGGCTTTATGGATGGGGACAGGTTGCGGGGATGAAGAAAACAAGAGGCATCAAGAGCGCAACCCTAAGTGAACAAATAGGTGACAAACAATCATACTACTGAAGCTGCTACTATTATTAAAATACAATTCTACTCCAGTTTCTTACGAGTATAATACTAATGCAGTGCTATTTAAATGAGTCCAGGACAAATAGACAGGGGAAAACTGTTAAAGTGTAAACCATTTTGGTGGGGGGGTGGGGGTGAGAGCATGTTCCTTTTTGTGGATGCAAATTGGTGTAGAAAACAATTTATTTGGCTTTTCAACATATTTTAAGGGGACACAAAAGGTGAACGGTACGAGAGGAAAAGGCAACATTTGTTTTATTCTTTATACAGGGAACCTTATTGTTAGGGAGAATTCTCTGTTTAGGCTGAATTTCATAACCTAGTGAGTCCCCCAGCAGCTTTGCTGGATTTTTTGGGGTTTATTTTTTTCTCCTGCCAAAAGTGAGATTCTTTTACCCTCACTCTTGGGCATGATTTGAGTGTGTTTCTTTGACTCTAGATGTGTTTCATGGGCTATGGGGTCTTTTACTCCATAGGGCTTCATGTGTTTTTGTGATGTGTGTTACACAGCACCCTCAGTGCAGTAACACAGGGGTGTCATAGTGACCCCCCAGTATAGACTCCATACCCTGGGACTGACTACTGTCTCCCAGGGCATGTAAAGTCACCATTGACTTTACTAGTCTTGAATTCTAAACAGAACCAGTACAAACCATCATATTGTGGACGTACTGGCTGGGGCAATTCGATTGCCCCGGGGTCTGTTAGTCGAGGGGGCATGTCTCCGTCCCCCCTGATCGAGTTTTGGCTGGTGGCAGTGGATACTACTTTTTATATTCAACCGCAAACATTTCCCTATAGGATTTTCCCATAGTTCGAGGCTATTATCTTCATATATTTAATTACGATAGCCTCGAACATACCGCCGGTTTATTTATTTAATATTAAGTCTCCGGAGACTTAGAGGAGATCTCCCGCCTGAGAGTCTTCTTCCTTTGACTGGTGGGGATAACCAGTTTCACCGTCTTTTCGCCTTCCCAACGTACCCCGTGGCCGCCTTGCCTGTGCCAAGCACCCCGGCAACCGGGATACCACGTTTTACCACGACCGCGAATTAAAGGGTAATACCTTTAACCGGAAAACTCTGCGGCTGGTTTCTTCCCTGGCAGTGCAACGTCCTTCATCTTTCCTCCAAGTCGAGATCTTCTCTTTCCCTGGACGACGACGAGACTTGCACCCGCTTCCAGGAATAACTGCCACCACTGGAAGATCCTTCCCACCTAAGGTACCTTGTCCCACCTGGCTTCCCTTGCCACCGACTGTACGGGGTAGATTTAGCCCCCGGCTTTCAAACCTGGGTTAGCCTGTGATACCCTGGCTAAACTTTTCTGAGCCTCTCTAAACTCTTTTCGAACTCTCTGCAAGACTTTCTACGCCTAGTGTAACTGTGTGATCTTGGGCGCATTTGTGCTCTGCTCTCTCTAAGAGTGGGGCCAGCCTATGGACTTTGGCTCACAAGTGACTTTTGCTCTTCTGCCTTGCTAATAGTGTTCCTAAAGCTTAGAGTGGTGTATCATCACATATTCTGTCTTTTTCCCTCCCTTCTTCATGAACTTATTGGAGTGCCATCTATAGTTAAGCGCTCACTTCTGTATGAAAATAAGTGGTGTTAACTAAGACTTACCGAATAAGGAATAAGGGTTTTATGTATTATAATAGTAACTGTGTTTAGAGTGTTTTACAATAAGAGTGCTGGAGTGTTTCAAACAGTGTGTTTTTAAATAAATAATTATATACTTTGATACCAAAGCTCTGGTCAGTGTTTGCTTGTATCGTTGTATCTGAGTGCCTATTGTGTATATTTTGCATACTGCCTAACTCTTCTTGAGGGAAGTCTGACTGGTCAGCCACAGCTACCAGGTAAATCTGGGTGGTACAGACTGCTACCAAGTGGGTTTACTGCTAACACCTGTAGTCCTAAATCTTTTGCAGTGTTCCCAAAGGGAACTGCACAGGTTTCTACCTAACACTGGTGTACAGCGGCGGTATTTCTATTAAGTATACATTTTAGAGTGCTTTAGGATACCTAGTACAACTAACCACAAAGCTTAGCACTGAAAAAGTAATCTTTCTAACATGTCAACTATGGAAAATTATAGCCAAGAGTCCCTTGCTACAAAAACTGCTGATTGTTTAAGAGTTCTCTGTAAGCATAAGAATCTCCTGACTAAAGGCAAGAAAATGGAATTGATGGAAAGGTTGTTAGCTAACCAAAGTCCGTATGATGGTTCAGAGGAACCTACCATGCCAGAAACTGTAGATAACAATATAGAGATTGATGTTGATCAACATGTTGATAATCTTGAAGAAGAGTCAGAAGAGGAGGGTGAGGCTGCTGTGACTGTCCCCCCTAGGCCTCTGTCTGCTCTGCCAGCTGTACCTACTGGACCTTTGCCAGGTCCCACACTTAGTCCTCAATATCTTGAGCTAGAAAAAATGAAACTTGAACTAGAGTTCAAGAGACTGAATACTCAGGCTCAACAAAGACACCAGGAACTGAATCAAGAACTAAGGCTAAGGGAAATGGAGCTCAAGCATGAACTAGAAATGAAGAAATTGTCTGTTGAAAATGCTTCTCTCTCTGGCTCCTCTAGAAGTTCCGGTCCTAAAAGACCCTGTATGCCTAAAGAATTGGTTGGTATGTATGAGCCTAAGTTGGATGTGTTGGATTGGTTGTCTCTGTTTGAATATAATCATGGGCTCCATAACATCACAGGAAATGACTTACTCACCTGGTTGTTCTCTAGGCTTCCCCCTGTTGCAACTGATGTGGTAATGGAGTTGGGGGAGGAGGATAGGAAAGAGTATGAATGTGTGAAACTAGCTCTGATAGCTAGATTTGGGAAGACCCCTTCCCAGTATCTTAAGAGGTTTAGAACCCTCAAAAAGCATGATGGTACCCCTTGGGCTACCTGGGTGAGTGAGTGTTTGGAAAACTTAGAGGGATGGATTAAGGGTTACAAGGTGACTTATGAAGGTATGAAAAATCTTTTTATGTTGGAGTCAATCTATGATGCCTGCTCTCCTGAGCTCAGACAGCACGTGGCTGATTCAAAGGAATTAGATTCCAGAAAACTAGATCAGGCTGCTGACTAGTGGGTTGCCAACAGGGCCACTCACAAGGATTCAGGGGTCACTCAGAAAAAGGATGATGGAAAGCAGCCACCCAAAGCGAATCCAGATAATTCAAATACCTCCCATACCAAAGAGGGCCACAAACAACAAAATAACCAGAGTAAGATCCAGGGTAAACCGAATCGGGCTAGTGTACCTTCTGGTCAACAACCAGAAGGAGGTCAGAACAAGCCACCCTTTCAGAGAGCATTTGGACAATGCTATATCTGTAAGGCTACTGACCATATCAAAGGGGATCCCAGATGCAAGGGTAAACCAGCAGAGATCAGCACAGTCTCCTTAGCCTTCACTCCTGAGGATGAAGTATAGATGGCTAGTGCCCACTTTGAACTCTTTGCTGAAGAACCCTTGGGTCTTCAAGCAACTGTAAACTTAGAGCCTATGGGTCTGGTTAGTCCCCAAAATAGGGTTGTGTATAACTCCCTACCTGTTAACTCTAAGGTGTATTATGTGGACAGTGTTCTTGTCAATGGCCAGGATACTCCTGCCAGGAGAGACACTGGGGCCAGCAGAACAGTAGTGGATGAAAGCTTCTTTCAACCTGAGGATGTGGCAAAAGCACCCAAAGGTCCCACTAAGATGTCTGGAGGCCCTGTCCGAATGGTTCCTATTCTACCAGCCCTCATTCAGTGTAACAACATGACAGTGAGGATCCCTGTCAGTGTGCAGACTGAGGTGCCTGGGAAGGTCCTGTTGGGGAATGACCTGAGAACTCTAGGAGTAGTGTCACATACCCCCAGGCCTCCCAGTATGGAGACCCAGAACCTAACCAAATTGGCTAGAGAGGCCACCTTAAGGGACCACTCTAAGCCTGTGGGAACCTCTACTGAGACCCCCACTACAAGCCCTGGTGTTAGTAAGTTAACCTCTAACCCAGGCACATTTCAGGCTAGTACATTAGGGAAATGGGAGCCCCAACCAAGCTCCATCATTGTTCCCCCAGTTTCAGAGTCTGTGACTCCCCCTGCTTCTGAGGAAGAGGTGGATAGACCTACTGGGCCCCTACCTAGGTCTAAGAGAACTGGTAATTCTCAATGCTGGTGGAAAACCAGGAAAGAAAAGACTAAGGACAAAAACCTTCAAACTGGTGGACCTTCTACTGAAGACTCCAACCCAAATCCTAATATTAGGGGGGAAACTCCTAAAGTAGGTAAGGTTAGATCTAAGAGGAAGGGGAAGCAGGTACAGTGCCTAACCCTAACCCCTCCAACCAAGAGGCCTAAGACCCAACCTGCTCCCACAAGAGAAATGGTGAGGAACCTTGGAGGCCCCTCTAGATCTAAGGGAATCCTTTATAAGGACCCCTTGAAAAAGCCTAACACAGGTTCAGAAGTTGTAACCACTTCTGAGGGACTGGTCAACCAGATCTCCTATAACTTTAAAAAGACTGATGTTCCTCAAAGGGTTTGTAGGTCATATATCTTACAAAGGAAAACCTTTGATTGGGCCATAGAACACAGGTCAGGGTGTCACCATCAAAATGCTGATGAACTCTCTAGGATGTATATCATCGACTAGAGGTATGAGGTTCATCCAGGAGTAGATTAAATCCTCCTGTCCCTTAGTCTGGGGCGGGGGGCGAGTGTTAGGGAGAATTCTCTGTTTAGGCTGAATTTCCTAACCTAGTGAGTCCCCCAGCAGCTTTGCTGGATTTTTTGGGGTTTACTTTTTCTCCTGCCAAGAGTGAGACTCTTTTACCCTCACTCTTGGGCATGATTTGAGTGTGTTTCTTTGACTCTAGATGTGTTTAATGGGCTATGGGGTCTTTTACTCATAGGGCTTCATGTGTTTTTGTGATGTGTGTTACACAGCACCCTCAGTGCGGTAACACAGGGGTGTCATAGTAACCCCCCAGTATAGACTCCATACCCTGGGACTGACTACTGTCTCCCAGGGCATTTAAAGTCACCATTGACTTTACTAGTCTTGAATTCTGAACAGAACCAGTACAAACCATCATATTGTGGACGTACTGGCTGGGGCAATTCGATTGCCCCGGGGTCTGTTAGTCGAGGGGGCACGTCTCCGCCCCCCCTGATCGAGTTTTGGCTGGTGGCAGTCGATACTACTTTTTATATTCAACCGCGAACATTTCCCTATGGGATTTTTCCATTGTTCGAGGCTGCTATCTTTATTTATTTAATTACGATAGCCTCGAACATACCGCCGGTTCATTTATTTAATACTAATTCTCCGGTAGGTATTTTTTGCCAAAACTCGGTTCTAAAATGGCGTTTGTGTTCTCTTCTGTGACTCCAACCCAAGTCGAGCCCTTTGTTCCACTTTTTGGCGGGCTTCTCCACAGAAGCCCTCCAAAGTGGTGCCACTCTGTCTGGGGTACTTAGGAGGGGTGGAGGGGGATTTAGGCACCCTGGACTGAGTTGCCTAGGCAACTCAAGTCGCACTCCGTCCTGATTGGCCCAAGTGGTGAGTCGGCCGGCTCACCACTTAGCATGTTTGAGTGACAGCTAGGCTGAATGAATGGGGGTTTTCTGCATAAAAGCAGGGCTTTGGGGACTGGAACTTCAGAAGTCGCCACAAGACCTAAGAATCCGATGAGGGAGAAGCTGAGCCGACCTGCCATGACGACACCACCGGTGGAGCCCTGCTGGACCGTCTCACCACTTTTCCCAATGACACAGGAGATCTCCCGCCAGAGAGTCTTCTTCCTTTGACTGGTGGGGATAACCAGTTTCACCGTCTTTTCGCCTTCCCGACATATCTCGTGGCCGCCTTGCCTGTGCCAAGCACCCCGACAACCGGGATACCACGTTTTACCACGGCCGCGAATTAAAGGGTAATACCTTGAACCGGAAAACTCTGCGGCTGGTTTCTTCCCTGGCAGTGCAACCTCCTTCATCTTTCCTCCAAGTCGAGATCTTCTCTTTCCCTGGACGACGACGAGACTTGCACCCACTACCAGGAACAACTGCCACCGCTGGAGGATCCTTCCCACCTAGGGTAACGTGTCCCGCCACCGACTGTACGGGGTAGATTTAGCCCCTGGCTTTCGAACCTGGGTTAGCCTGGGGCACCCTGGCTAAACTTTTCTGAGCCTCTCTAAACTCTTTTCGAACTCTCTGCAAGACTTTCTACGCCTAGTGTAACTGTGTGATCTTGGGCGCATTTGTGCTCTGCTCTCTCTAAGAGTGGGCCCAGCCTATGGACTTTGGCTCACAAGTGACTTTTGCTCTTCTGCCTTGCTAATAGTGTTCCTAAAGCTTAAAGTGGTGTGTCTTCACATATTCTGTCTTTTTCCCTCTCTTCTTCATTAACTTATTGGAGTGCCATCTATAGTTAAGCGCTCACCTCTGTATGAAAATAAGTGGTGTTAACTAAGACTTACCGAATAAGGAATAAGGGTTGTATATATTATAATAGTAACTGTGTTAGAGTGTTTTACAATAAGAGTGCTGGAGTGTTTCAAACAGTGTGTTTTTAAACAAATAATTATATACTTTGATACCAAAGCTCTGGTCAGTGTTTGCTTGTATCGTTGTATCTGAGTGCCTATTGTGTATACTTTGCATACTGCCTAACTCTTCTTGAGGGAAGTCTGACTGCTCAGCCACAGCTACCAGGTAAATCTGGGTGGTACAGACTGCTACCAAGTGGGTTTACTGCTAACTCCTGTAGTCCTAAATCTTTCGCAGTGTTCCCAAAGGGAACTGCACAGGTTTCTGCCTAACACTTAAGACACTATTACACACTGAACAAACTCTGAGACAAAGGTAAATAGAGGTTGCCATAAAAACAAAACAAACACCAACAAACTACCCAAAAGACCAACAGCAAACAGATACAACTCCTCCAAACTCCTCAAACACGGCTCAAAAACATCAAAATCCCTCCAAAAACTCTCCAAGTGTGAGCCTGCCCTTTCCAAAACGTTTCCTCACAGTCCAGCAAAACCCACAATGGAAAAATAAATTACCTGGACCATATAATGGGATGAACATCAATTCGGAGGTTTGTGGCATCTCATTGGCTAAACAAACTTAAATACACTTTACAAATCCCAAAAGAGGGCTCTAAGTGTCTAGACCATAGGTCTTCAGATTGGGGGGAACGCCCTGATGCCCAGAGGGCAGCAGGACTCTAACCAGAAATAAAACAAACAAAAAAGACAAAAGAGACGTCTGTGTGGGATGGGACATGCAGGTTTGTGCATATCCCATCCCATCATGGCCCCCACTGCACATGTTCTGTGTGACAGGAGCCAGGCTTAGGGTCAGTGGGCGTGACTGACCCAGGAAATAAACACCCTGGAAGCATGCCCGCTGTCCCTTTCCAGAGAGTGCTCTTCCATGGTGTTTGAATCCCGTTGAAGTAACGGGACGCTACTTGTTAATATGCGAGGTAAGGAGGGGGCATGTGGTTGTTTGTAGAGATGATGGGGGGGTGACCTGGGAATGATTTTGGGTTTCGAGGGGGAGCCCTGGGATTGTTTTTAGAGCGGGTGGGGGGAGCCCTGGGATTATTTTTGGAGTGAGTGGGCGACTCCAGGGATTGTTTTGGAGCAGGTGGTGGAGCCTTGGGATTGTTTTGGAGCGAGTGGAGGACCCTGTGGTTGTATATGGAGTGGGTGGGGGGAACCCATTGGGTTATTTTTTTGAGCCAGTGGGAGGAATACCTTGGGTTGTTTAGGCGCTGATGGGGGAGCCCTGGTATTGTGTTTGGAGTGTGTATGGGGCCATGGTGTTGTTTTTGGAGCAGGCTGGGGGAGCCCTGTGGTTGTTTCTGGAGTGGGTGGGGGATCCCAGAGATTGTTTTTGGAACAGGTGGGAGAGCCTTGGGATTGTTTTTGGAGCGAGTGGAGGACAGTGGTTGTTTATGGAGCGGGTGGGGGGAACCCATTGGGTTGCTTTTTGGAGACAGTGGGGGAATACATTGGGTTGTTTTAGGAGCAGGTGGGGGAGCCCTTGTATTGTTTTTGGAGTGGGTGGGGGGCTCTGGGGTTGTTTTTGGAGCAGGCTGGGGAGCCCTTGGGTTGTTTCTGGATTGGGTGGGGGATCCCTGGGGTTGTTTTGGAGCACGTGGGGGCCTTGGGGTTGTTTTTGGAGTGGGTGGGGGGGCACTGGGTTGTTTTTGGAGCAGGGCGGTGGTCCCTGGGGTTGTTTTTGGAGCGAGTGCACGGCCCTAGCATTTTCTTTGGGGGAGCTCCTAGATTTTTGTTTTGGAGCAGGTGTGGGGCCCTGGGGTTGTTTTGGAGCGGTTGCTGGGGCACAGGTTCTATGCAGGCAGTGGGGTGGGGGAGCCCAGGGACTATGCAGGGAGTGGGGGATGCCCTGGGACTATGCAGGGGGCAGGACAACCAGGGCTTAGCTGGGCGCAGAGTGGGGGGGGGGCATAGGCGTGAGCAGGCCAATAACGTTTGAACCATGGGGTTGTTTTTGGAGCTTTTGTGGGAGCCCTGGGATAGTTGTCGTAGTTTGTGGGGGCCCCTGGGGTTGTTTTTGGAGCAGGAGGGGGAGCTCTGGTCTAGACAAACCTGATGAATGAACCTGTTATTTGTCATGAGATCCACGTTTCCTGACTGGATGAAAAAACCCTGAAAGCCTGCTGCGAGTTAGTCTGGGATTTGTTAGCACCAGAAACCCATCCCACACTTGTGGTAGTCTTCACAACAATATGTGTATGTTGCTGGGGTCCATCTTTGGGAAGTTTGTCCAGGATTACGGGCAACTACATTCACTTTCTCCAATACGTTGCCAAATTTGCTTCTGTGTGTTTTGATGATTATTTTTCCATTAGTTATTTATAGTGGTGTACTTTCTCCTTCATGATGTCTCTCGCCAGTAGTTGGAGCCCTTTGAAGCTGGGCTGTCCATCCCTTAACCCTAAATGGGTACTACGGCTGTAGGAAGGTTGATGCATGTTGACAGTGAGAGCAAGAGGGTTGGGAGTGGGAGGTAGGATGGGTGGACCAGTGACACTGCATTTACGAATTTGCAATATGTGTTTCCCATTAGTAGGTACTGATCTATGCCTAAGCGCCAAGAATGCTATGTGCTGAAATAAACCAATTATACCCAGGTAGGAGCAGCTATTTAGTATTTATCTATCTCTAGGGGCTGGGTTTCTCAGCATAGTCAGGAACTAAAAAATGCACAAAGTGTAATCTTCCCCACAGGGAGTCAGGAACTAAAAAATGCACAAAGTGTAATCTTCCCCACAGGGAGTCAGGAACTAGAAAAAATGCACAAAGTGTAATCTTCCCCACAGGGAGATCCGATGATCAGACCAGTAACACTGCCATATTGAATTGCAGTATCTCCTGCCCCTTATTAGGCACTGCTCTATGAGGGCGCTCCTAGGAAAAATGTGTACCAGAACAAACTAATGGTATGAGAGCAGGATCCGGTGAGCAGTTTGAATCTATTTTTAGGGTCTGTCCTTCCAGTGATTGGGATGGGCTGCCAAGGAGTACCATGTACACAAGGTGTGATCTGTTGCAGAAGGGGTCTCCTGGTGCCAGGAAGGAACAGTCTCAACCATCAACAGCTACTTGCACTACAAAAAGGGGTTCTAATGGAGAGGGGGCTCCCTTGCTGGAGCAAGGTGAGATGGACTGCTTTGTGCCCTAATATTTACACAAATTGTAATATGGTTCCAAAAGCTATTAAAATACATGTTTTATTCACATGGATTCATTTTGTTTCCCTGGTCATGTTCTGCTTTCTTCTGATACATGGGGCTTCCCAGGTACAATTTTTCCGTTGCCTCATGATTGCAGGCCTGTCCTGCTTGTATATGTCCCTGCCTTCTGCTGACACACTGGTCCAACATCTTCTCTAGATTTACCCTTGCATCTTTACTACCTTCCCCCCCCTTTTGACTGTTCATGTTTTGGTTTCTAGACACACGTATATGCTTCATAGTCTCCATCTTTCCCCATGCCTCTTAAGTACTATTTCTCCATTTTGTCTGTGCACTTTCTCTTTTCTTGTGACATGCACGCCCTTCAGCCTCTCCAAGACGTGCAATGTAGGGAGATAGCTATTCATCATCTGTCCCCCCACCAAGCAACAGATTGTCAAACAATGCCCAATGATATGCACCAAGAAGGATTTGATCCACAACTCTCAGATTCAGCACATTTCCTAGGCTTCACCGTCAACAGAAGCCCACCCTTCAAGAAAGACATAGCTAAGATGGTTCAAACACCTGGCTCAACATCTGCACCCTTTGCAAAATCAACCCCTTCATCCCACGGCAAGACGTCTGGTCCGTAGTACAGCCCTGTGGTGTCTTGCACGCCAATGGGCTAAATGCCTTTGTGACTGGTCTCCCATCCACTCACTTGGCTCCTCTAAGAGCAATCCAGCATGCTGCAGCACAGCGTATTATGGGTGCGTGGACATTTGACTGAATCCCACCTTGTTTTAAGCAAACTACATTGACTTCCTCTCCAGCCAAGATACTGTTCAAGTCTGCATGTGTCATCTAAATAGCAGTCATGAGTAGCACACCAGCGTACGTTGACGGCTAAGCTACACATATCTGATGGCACACACTGCTCATGCAGCAAATCTATCCACCTCCCTGAATCACAACTCGTCTGCAAAAAGAGGACCCATGAACAACCCTTCTCTTGTCATGCACCCACCTCCTGGAACTCGCTCAGGGTTTTGGCTCAGAATGCCCTCACAATTCTCAAAATTTCGCAAATCTCTCAATATGTGTCTTTTTTAACAATACCTGACCAAGGACTAATCCCAATTGTTGCAGAGACTGACTTACAGACTGCAACTCACAGTACTGTGCTTCTCATAAGACTCCAGCCCAAACGCTGGGTACCTGTACCCTGTACAGTGCTCAGGTGCTCTTGAGCTACGTCAGCATTAAAATAATATGAATACAAATAAATAGCTCTGCTCTCTAATGCCTGATCCTGTAAGGTGCTACATGTGCAATTTAGGTGGCTTGCATTGCTACCTGAACTAAGACTTTGTGTGAATGAAGCTTGCACTCCTGTGGCTCATGCTGTACCTGTTTTGTGATAGAGGAGCGTGCCCTTCTGTGGCCCATACTGTACCTGTTTTGTGAGAGTGAATCTTACCCTGACGCAGCTCATGATGTGCCTGTTCCATGTAATGAAACTTGTCCTGTATTGGCCCATGCTGTAATTATTCTGTGCCAGTGAGGCTTGAAATGCTATTCCACATGCTGTGATTGTTCTATGTGAGGAAGTCTGCCCTACTGTGGCACATGCTGTACTTGTGCTGTGGGAGTGAAGCTTTTACTGCTGTGGTTTATGCTGCATCAGAACTATGGAAGTGAATCTTGCCCTGCCGATTCCATGTTGCACTCATTCAGAGTGAGAGAAGCTTGTCCTTCTTTGGCCCGTGCAGTAGCACTGTATGAATGAAGCTTGCTGTGCTGTTACCCACGATGTACCTATTCTGTGTGAGTGAAAAATGCCTTGCTGAGCCCAGGCTGTACTAGTGCTGTGGGAGGGAATCTTGCCCTGCTGTGCACAGAGTGAAGCTTGTACTGCTATGGCCCATGTTCTACCTATTCCGTTGTGTTCTGGTATGTTATTTGGATTTATTCTGATCTCCACTCCCATTTGCATGCTCTCCAGATACTTTGCCGGATCTAAAATTGAGGGGGGTGGATTAGATTAGTGGGGGTGTGGGGTAAGGAGAAATTGCAACATAGCTTTGGTGTTGTGACGATGCATGAGAGCAGAAGTACCACAGCTCTGCATGGGGTCAATTTAGTAGGTGTTCTGTGTCAAGAACATAGAAGCATTTGCATCTGAAAGGGAGCCTTGTATGCAAAAGCTGCTAGGATATGTTGACTTCAGTGTTTCATGTAAGTTGGTTGGTGTAGTGTTCTGATGTTTGATGTCTGTTGTGTGGGGGTGCTCAATTTCCATGTGTGGGTGGTTTAATTGGTATGCATGTTTTTTGTTGGAATGTAGAATTTGAGTGGATTAGGGAAGTGTGCACTCAGAAACCTTGTTGACCAGACAAACATGAAACCACATATAGCAGATTCTAGCATGGCCTGCATTCTAAAGTATCAGTGCTCTACTGCGTCATCAATAAAGCTGTGATTGACACCTATATTTCACATGTCTGGAGTATTTTCAGTACAGTGGTGAAATTGACATCAGTCTACCGCCATCTTCTCAAACTGTTTTCTTCTGAGTTTAGAGTTTGGTTGGTTCTATTGCATTTGCATACGAATGCTTGTTTGAAGGACACACCATCTGTATGTACGCTTGCAGGTTTGCTCAGCAAAGGCCCCTAGTCTGTGGCTATACTTGCTTGGCACTCCTGGGCTGGTGCTACATTGCAGCATTTCTGCCTGGGATTCCCAAGATCTGCTGAGGGAGAATTGAACTGTCCTGACCTTCTCTGGAGTCACAAGTCAGTCCCTTCGACTCATGGCTCAAAGGTAGGGGGTTGGAAGCAACATGGGAACAGGTCAGTAGGAAGAACAAGCAGGGCATACTGGGTAAAGGGGATGCTCGGGTGAGAAGGAATATGCATAACATGATTAAGGGGAAGGAAGAAAAGGGAATAAGCGAGAGGAGGATGAATAGAGGAAGGATTGTGTGGTGAAAGATGAGCTAGGGGGCAGGATGTATTAAAGAGGAGTAGTAGACATGAGGATAAGGAGGGAAGGGCTGATGTATGGTGATGGAGGCACAAGGGTTGAAAGAGGGATTCAGGGAATCAGAAAGGCTAAGAGGAGGAAGGGCACAGTGAATATCCGTAAGGAAGGGTTGAGAGTGGCAGAAAGAGGATGAAATGCTGATGAGGAGGATGGGTGAGCATCTTGCTGAGGTGAGGAGCAGAGAAACAGTGGCTCAAGGGAGGAACAAGGGATATCAGAGAGGAAATGTTGAGATAAGAAGGAATGGCTTATGGGATGGTGGGAGAAGGATGGTGGAGGTTTGTCCTGAAGGGAGGTTAAGGACTGAGGGGAGAAAGATGTAAAATTGAAGATTGATTGGGAGCAATATGAGGAGGAATGAAAGGTATAAAGTGGACAATTAGCAAGGAGGGATGAGGACTAAGTGGACGTAGAGAAGGAACAGTAAGTGCTAGGGTGGAAGTCAAGGAAGGATTAGGATAATTGAAGATGGATGAGGGGCCAAAGGTCACACAAAAGGAGTTGAATTTGAAATTTAAAGGAAGAAGGGTTGAAGAAGGGATGAGCTATGGAGAATGTGTTTATGTTTATGTATTTGTAATGTGCCTCAGGCTCATAGGCAAACAGGCACACACATAACAATAACAAACACACAACGTGAACCCTGAGTACCTAAAACACTACAAAAACACAACATTATAAACGTATAAAAGTAGACTACGATAATAAATGCAGCCGGGGTGAAAGCCATTCGCACCCTGGGTTTATCCAGGTTGCAAATGGTTTCTTTTTTTTTCTCTGGAAAACCAAGATGTCCATGGAGAAAAGGGGACTTTTCCATTTCTATGGCAGCGGCCAGGAGACCGGGATTGCGCCGGGTCCAGAGCACAAAGCTCAGGTTCAGCAGGTAAGTGGGGAGGGAGAGAGCTGGTGGGGCAGGTGTTTGGTTGGTTTTGGGTGAGTCGGGAGATGGGGGATGGGTAGGTAAAAGGGAGAAGCGCAACCGGGGGAAGGGCCGCTGGTGGCTGGAACAGCTGGCAGTGAATGTGTATTCTCGCCCGATGTTCCAGCCACCTGATTGGCTCAGCACCCTTCCCCAGATGCGAATGGGGAATAATAACATATTGGTCGCTTTGTTCATAGGCTAGATTATTTGAGGAGATGGGCCGTAGGGGTGGGTCCTGGTCCCGCGCTTAGAGAACAGACTCCAGCATGAAGTGTCAAATATGAAACAATTGCCTCATGTGGTGTTGATGGCTGTGTGATCTGAGGTGGAATGTGCCTAGTGAGGTGCAGGAGGAGGGGATCTGATTAACCATCAATGGACTGAGGATAATGATATGTTACAGTGATATTTAAGGTTATGTGCCCTGCTTACTCAGATTATAATAATATTTAATCGATGTTATTCATTCTTTGGACGATTTCAACCCAAGGTCACTTAGCGCATTGTTACTGTTGATCCCAACCTCTTTGTTTTTAGTCAAGGTTGGGATTCTGTGAAGGCTGCTTTGACAAAAAAAATGTGTCTTTCCTATTCGTCAAAATGAATGACACGAACTCACATGTTTTAAGACTGAAAGATCACATCCTCAAAACATTGTGTCTGAATGCTAATTACTTCAGGAAACGGAAAATCAATAGGCATCGACCTTTACCAAATGGCGTGTTTTTCTGAACCAGCACTTATTTTCCAATCCTCGTGTTTATGTGACATTTCTAGCAACAATGTGAAATGAAACAATAAATTACAGCTGACAGCTTGATGCCACAACTGAAAGGTTCGACGTGTTAACAAAATAAAATCTGTTTTATGTATGTGTAGGTTAGATTATGAATGCAATGTTGAAATAAGAAGTCAAATGCTATCTTTTGTCATTTCTGTTTCAATGTAGTGTTTAATGACGGACTAAAACTGCTTCTAAGCACTGTAAAAGGTGTTAATATTTTTTTCATTTAATGATACTCAATTTATCGACCTCTGAAGGATGAAAGACGGAGTTGGCCCTGGTGTAGGATTCGAACCTGAAAAGTGCAAGCTGCCACCACGTCAGAAACCTGCCCTTTGCCAAGCAGTGCACTGGACCTGACCACCAGTACAACAATTGTCCTCCACCTCGGCGTCTGTATCAGGGCAGTATGTTCAGCTGGCCATGTCTTGACATACATTCATTTAACCCCATCGTGCTTCTTCCTAGGGGTCGGTGCGGTCCTATCTGCATTCAGGAATGTGAGTTATGTTATGACACATAGCTTTTATACTGTACCACATCACCACTGTTTGGTTTTTGGAGCACGTGGAGTTGCCTGGATGTTGGCATATTGTGCCCAGGTCTGGCCCTCTTCAAGGGAAGATAAGAGGTTGGGCAAAGAGGTAGGGTGTTGTGGTAGGGTGGGCACTGGGAGTTCCAGTAAAGGAGGGACATAGCTTAGGATTTCAGAAATAAAGAGAAATTAAAATATTTGTCGAATCAACTGGACTGTCCATGTGTGACAATTAGGAACAAGTAGTGTTTAACTGTGTGATAGGCTCAAATTGTGTTCTAGGTTACCCTTGAAATGTGCAGGTCTTTAGCTTGGTATTCTTTTTAACTCATTCCCACTTGGCAAACTTTAGTAATTCGGGAACTGTGAAGCAAAAAGGCTGAGTGCAACTCAGTCAAGAATATACTGTCTCAAAGGTGAATGCAGGTGCAGGTCAAAGAGAGAAGAAGGGAGGTGTGGTTCCCCTGACAAAATATGTGTAAAGCCTGGCAAGACAATGGGAGTGTGGCTTGCAGAATGATAAAAGAAGAAAGACATGAGACTCATTTAACATTTTTAGAATGCAGAGGTATAAACAAAAAGGGTTTTAAGCTTCTGAGCAGAGGATAGAGTGCAACCCACGTGTACCTATCAGCTGCTTGCAGTGGAGGTTCTTTCTTTCTTTCTTTCTTTCTTTCTTTCTTTCTTTCTTTCTTTCTTTCTTTCTTTCTTTCTTTCTTTCTTTCTTTCTTTCTTTCTTTCTCTCTCTCTTTCTTTCTTTCTCTCTTTCTTTTCATACCGACAGTGTCATATGATATGAAATGATATGATATGATAGTTTATTATATAGTGCCTATGCACAAAGTGTTTCAAAGTGCTTCACGACAAGGGAGGGGAACAAGGGAAAATACAAAACATTCAACAAGAATGTGAAGTAACTATCATACTCGGCCTAGCGACATTTCAGGTAGTGCACGTGCTAAGGCACAGATAGGAAGGAAATGGGGACAGACAGGCGACTACAGTACTAGGCCTGACAACATTTCTGGTAGAGCCAGAGAATTACAAGAGGTGAGGGAGAGGAGAAGAGAAAGGAGGGAGAGGAACAAAACAAGTGACTATCGTACTAGGCCTGATGATATTTCAGATAGTGCTGGAGGGGAAGGGTGCAAAGAACAAATAAGAGGGAGGGCACACATTTGTTACTAAAATACTGGTTCCAGGGACAATTCTGATAGAGCAGGTGTATAGAAAAAGTATGGGAGGAGGGAGGAGAGAGATAGAAGGGGAAGGGAGAGAAGAGAACAGAGATAAAACAGTGAAAAGAGCAGAGAGGCAAAGGGGAGAGCGAATACAGTTTAAGAGGTCAGTAAAGCACATAGGGCCTCATTACGAGAATGGGGTAATGGAAAAAGGAAGGCGGAATGGTAATACCGGCATCGTTAACGGGTCTGGGTCATTACGACCCGATAACTCGCCAATACCGCCACCGTCCGTACCGTGCCCCTTAATAATAGGTATAGGAGGACATCACAACTCACACGGGCATGCAATTACCGGCATCCCGAAGGCAGTAATTAGGGCCTGCACGATGGCGGCCATACAGGCATCGCGGACCACCTGTAAACAGCAACCTGCAGTCAAGGCAACTGCCACAGGTGCACACAATCACATCAGGTGGAGGCAATGGAGCCTGTGCCAGTATAAAAGGAGTACACCCACACACCACACCCCATCCTACACCAAAATGATACCACGAGCTATTGCAATCATGGGGCTGGAGCACATGCCTATACTGCTACAACTACAGCAACAACAACAACTACAACAACAACTACAGCTACAGCAACAGGCAGCACAGAGGAGACGTAGGAGGAGAAGGAGGGTGAGACAGGGCCAGCAATTACCACCAGTGCAGCCAGTAGTACCACATAGGCAGCCACCAATCCCTTGCATCAGACCCAGTCCATTCAATCTAACCCCTGAGCAGATCCACACCGTGTACCGGTTGGACCGGGACACCATCACCACCATTGTGGACATGATACATGTTGACATTGTCAGCCTCATAGAAATAAGCACTGCCAATCCCCCGCTACTGAAGGTGGTGTCTGTGCTCCACTTCCTGGCCACAGGCACCTACCAGCACACAGTGAGCCAGCTGCATGGCATTTCACAGCCACTATTTTCACGCATGCTGACCCAAGTGCTGGATGCCCTCCTGAAGCACGCTAGCACCCATATATCCCTACCATGGACTGCCCAGGAGATAGCTGACACCAAAGTAGGCTTCCATGCACTGTCAGGCATGCCCAATTGCGTTGGTGCCCTCGACTGCACCCATGTAGAATTTGTAGTCCCCATGCCCTAGAGGCGGTGTACCGCAATCGCAAGCAATACCACTCCATCAATGTGCAGATGGTATGTGACGGCAGCAAGATCATCAAACATTGTTGCGCCCGAAATCCCAGATCGACTGATGCGATGGTGCTGCATAACTCCACGCTACCCCGCTACATGGAGCGACATGCTGGACGACGTGCCTGACTGCTTGGTGAGTTGCCTGACTGGCCCATGGCAGTGCATCGGGGTTGTGAGGTCGGGGATGCATACTCCACCAGGGTGGGGATGGGTGGGTAGTGGAAAATGCACGCAGAGCTAAACACTCCTGACCTGAACCTCCCAACCCAAACATGACACATCACTGCCACACTGTTAAGCGGCTTCACTTCAACACTACAGCTAAGTCAATGCCTAGTCTGGGATGCTGAGGGAAACCCTTATTGATATATTTCTATGTCCAGTTCATGTACTCTGGATGACAACCCTTATATAACACCCCTCTCTTAGAATCCCCCTGACCCCACTGAGCCAAGAAGTAGGTCTGTTTTGCAAATTTAAAAGGTTTATTTGAGAAATATAACAATATATATCTATCACACTTTTATAATAAATTAATATTGGATATCACACTTAAAATATGACAGTGATCAACAATGGATAATGTTCTACTGGTAAACTGATTTGGTTACTTAGAAGTAGTATAGAGGATGAGGTAGCTGAAATGCTTTATGGTTTCAAGGAAATGCAAGGTGGAATAAATGCAGTACAGAAGATAAACTGATATGGTTTCACAAGAGATAATATGTTCACTTTTCCCCTGGTGGCAATTCACCCCCCCCATATGCAATGCAAGGAGATGGAAGTAGCACACACAGTCTTCAGGAATACAATCAAATACAATACGGAATTCAGTCCCCCCCCCAGCAAGCTTAGACAACAGGTATGCTTTTTAAAACACGGGCAAGAGTGCTTTGTAATGTGGTGGCAAGGAAGTGAAAAATGCTAAAATTGCTTTTAATTCCCTATAGGAGGTTCAGGGTGAGTGGTAGACACTTTAAATCAGTTCAGGTCAGCCCTAACAATGTTTCAGTAAAGGTTATTAGGTTGCAAACGAATTTTAGCAGTTCAGGCAAAAGCGGCTATGTTTTTACAGATGATGAAATCAGGCCAAATCGCAAATCTCGGTAAATTTAGCGAGTGCGTAAATCGCGATTGCGGTAAAAGTATTAGTATTAGCTTTCAGAGGAAAGTTCAATCTCGTTCCTAGGACAAACGGTTCCAGAGATACTGACGATTTTGTGAAGGTAGTATTTCGGATTTAAAGTAAACTCAAAATGACAGGTGACAGTTTGCAGCTGCAGAATTGACAGGTGACACTTGTGCAGCTTTAAAAATGACAGATGACACGATTTCTAGGAGGCTGTTCTAATTAGGTAAAAATAGTTTGGATTAGATTATTTTAACTAAGAGATTGGGTTCTGCACAGTTCTGGCGGATACTCACTCCTAATTTTGAAATGAATGGGCCTCGTCACGGATCTGGTCAACACGTCCAGCGGCGGTTCTCTCTGCTCGGCGGGTCAATCAGGCACCGGTTCTGCTCATAGCGATCCGGATCTCTGGGTCTGCTCACAGCAGTCTGGGTCTGGTCTGCGGTTCCGGCAAAAGTTCTTGGCAAAGAATTCAAACAGCTCGCCCGGCTGTTGAATAGTTTAGTTAGGTTTGCTGGATTCTGAAGGCCTGCTGAGAATACCTTTGCTTGTAGTGGGCCTTCTAGGTTCAAAGTTCTGTAGTCTATGGGTCCCTGGTTCTGGTCTCTGTCTGGATGGGATGTCGGCCGTCAAAATGCTCCGCAGAAATGGAAAATGAATGTCCCTACCTGGGTTTCAATGTTCCTTTTATGTGTTTTGAAAGTGGGTGTGTGCGTAGCATCACTAAGCCTGCCCCTCTCTTGATTTGATAGGTCAATAGATTCTTTGGTCCCTGATTTGGGAAGGGATAGTGTGTCAGAGTGATGTCATTTTTATGGCCTCCAGAAAGAACACTCCCCTGTCATCTTTACACACAAATCTATTTCTGATCCAAATACATATTTCCCAGGTACACAAGTGGTTGACATTACATGTACATATTACACCTTGCTTAAGGTAGTCTCTGTTCTGCCTCTGGCGTTTCTAGGAGCTTGCATTCAAAAATGGCAATTTATTTTCGATTTTAGTGGGTTTTGCAATATGGGATTTTCATCAAAAATTATACAAAGGTACATTTCCCTTCCACATATATCCCAGTAACTTTCCATGTCTCTAGCTTAAATACAGTGTCTACAATATTCATAATTAGCAGGGTTTTGCCCCAGAACGTGGTACAAATTGGAGTTTGGACTCAAATCGTGAGGGCATTTATCATCCTAAGACTCTCAAAGTTGTACATTCCTGTCATTTGGTTACAATAAGTTATCACTGTTTCTATAAAATATATATTTGTTGCAATTCAACTCCCCAAAGTGTTTGGGTCCGCCTCCAGAAGTCTGGGTGGGTCAGTGATCACATGTCTCTCCTTGCTGGCAGAGGGCTGTTGACAGGAAACACTCAAAATTAACATACCCCATTCAACTGAATGGGGCTATTGTCTCTCTCCTCCAGGCTGAAGGGGAAACCCCCTCCCTCTCACTCAGAAGGGCCATGTGATATCCTGCCTCCTGTTGTGAGTCTCTGGGGTGTTAAGAGTTCTCAGCCTCTTGGCCTCTGGGAACAGCAGGTGGCTAAGATTTTTTAATTAACCAACAGGCCTTTGAAGTCCAGTTGACTCAGGTCCCTTTGTCAGCCAGTTCTCCTGTCAGAGTTTAGACCGCTAGCGCCGCCTTGTGGAATTTGTCGGTACTGCATCCATTTTTGGGATCTGTCTTGAATTGCTGCATTTCAATAGAGTGGTCTTTTGCTTGATAGAATAGGACCCTTGCTTAACATTGTTTTGATGGCATCCTTACAGTAGAGTAGTGATGTGGAACCCCCCACAAGAAGGTTGTATCTTTTGAGTGGTCTTGTGCCCATGATTTCAGCAACTTTTTGACATCAGTAAAACGGATTTTTGAACAAAGGTCTCCAGTATTAGCTATCTTGCAATGTTTGAACTTGACATTTGGAGCTTGCCCTCAAAGAAACAGAGGTGATTTAAAAGCTCTTTTGCTCTGACAGGTGCTGCTATTTTTCCTTTGGCACCACCTTTCACCCCTGGTGCTTTTGGTATGCACACAACTGTGCGGTTCTCCTGGACTCTGGGATGGAATGATGGGCGGCAGCAGCTCATCCCTACATCTACCCAGTCTATTGGTTCAGCATGGGTCAAACCCTTCACAACGCATTGGATCAATGCCGTATATCAATGACAACATGTAAGACGCACAATCTGGCCGCCATGGGTATGTCAAGCAATGCATGACTAAACATGATTGCAACTGTGCCAATGTGGCTAGTGTGATCATGCACAGTGTAGTATACACAGCAATAATGGGAGGCAAAACATTGTCCTGCATCCACAGTACATCCGCATCAGCATGCAAGTAATCACCCAGCATCATCTGTACAACACCATCCAGACTACCACACCATATTGCAGTATACAATGCATCTAAATAATATGTGTGCATATGTACAGGGACATGTGCATGTCAACACCAAATTGCTGCGGCCATGGCTGTGAATCCTGATGGTGGCAGCTCAGAGTGACTCACACAGACCTATTTGTTTTCGCTTGCAGGTGATGGAGGATATCCCTTGAAGCCGTGGCTACTTACCCCTGTGCGGAACCCGCGGAACAGCCATGAAGAGGCGCACACCGTACCCGTGTTGTGATTGAGCAGACCTTTGGCCTGTTGAAGACGCAGTTCCGCTGCCTAAGCAGGTCTGGTGGAGCACTCCTTTATAGGCCTGAGAAGGGGGCAAAGATCACCATGGCTGTGTCCTGCTGCACAACATGTGCGTCCGGAGAAATGTACCACTGCCCCCTGATATTGACATGCATGCACCAGGTGAGGATGATGAGGAAGAAGAAGGAGGAGAAGCAGCACCCCTGCCAGTACGTGATGCACAAGATGGCCGTGCAGTATGCCAATCACTGATTGACGAATACTTCTGATCCACAGGGACATTGATGGATATGTGTCAGTAGCACATTGTGCACTGGGTCCATGTGGATATGCACACAGGGAATGTGGTGAGTTGGGCACTGTGCACTGTCATGAATAAAATGTATACACACGAAATGAACAATGTCCAGGCATTGAATGATTTTTCACACAACAGTATTAATATCAACTACAGAAATGTGCTACTCCCCATCCCCTCCACAACACCAAAACACCTCATACCCCCATGATCTTCCCATACCCCCAATGAACTCCCCATACCCCCAATGAACTCCCATACCCCAATGAACTCCCCCTAATACACCTATACACCACCGACATCATCTGACCCACTCCCACTGTTCTCCCACACTATTTCCTTGCTTTCTTGTCCGGGGACAGCATTTCTGACTGCCTCGCACTCCGTCTTGTCGGACGCACAGGGCTGGAGGGTGCAGAGGAAGCGGGTGTGGTGGATGGGGGTGTGGTGGATGGGGTGGAAGCCGTGCTGATTGGCACGGCTGGTGCGGGTTGTTGCTGCTGCATGTGCAGCAGGATTGAGGTAAGGACCTGCGTGACAGCCCCCAGATTGTCGCGCATCATCAACGCAGGGGCATTAATGGCGGCTGTGTTTGCCGATATGGACTGCGCAATCTCACGCCTCGTGTCCTCTCCCTCCGCATCATATTTTCGGACAAGGTCCAGCATTGAGTCCTGTTTAGCCTCCACCCTTGCTAGCCGTGCTTTAAGGTTGATGGGAGCAGAAGTGGTTGAGGGTGCTGCAACCGGGCGTGCATTGGCAGGGCTGACCTCGGGGGGGGGGTGTTGAGGTCCGAATTGTGGAGTAAAGGATCCGCAATGCTGCTGGTGGGTATGGCCTGAGTGTGGGGTTGGGGGGTGGACACAGGGCTTGGGGAGTGTGGACATGCCACATGGGTTAGTCCATCCTCATCCACATACTCATCCACTGCAGTTTCAATGTCGCTCAGTGGGGCAGTGGCTGCTGCCTCGCCCACCGAACTTATTGCTGCCGAATGTGTGCCACTGGCTTCGCCTTCCACTGGTGTTGCCAGCTCTGTGGTCCCGGTCCCAGGTGTAGATGTGGGGCCCTCATGTGCGGCCATGGCCTGGTCACTCGCCCTGGGTTTTGGTGTGGCCTGCGAGGCTGCCCCGGAGGTGTTCTTGCCTGTGGGAGTTGTCTTGTGCCGGGACGTGGATGCCCTTGTGGGTGTTTCCTCACTGGCATCCTCTCCATTGGTGCCTGGGGGGGTAGATGAGATGTAGGGCATCAATGATTGTGTTACATGCAAGATGCATTATATGGTGATGTGGAGAATTTCATTTATCATGCATTCATAAATTACAGGTGTGTCACACAGGGTAGTATGAAGGGGGCATTTTGGCATTTGCTGTGATGTCTCAATTCAGGAATGCTGCATGGCAGGTGGCATGCCATTGTATTGGGGTTTGTTTGATGTATTACATGAGCCCGGTCCATGTGTGTTGGCTGTCTGTTGGTAATGGGATTGGCACTCAGCATGCATTTCAGTGTGGCAGGGTCTGGGCCTCCATCTGGACAAGGATATGTTGATGTATGTGTTGGGACATGCATTGCCTTGCCTAGACTCTTTTCCAGATCACTTGTGCTACGTCATGTTTTCCCCTACTGGGATCTGCAGGGTCACTCCCCTCCATCTCCAGATGTTGCGGCTCCCGTCTCCCTCTCCCCGAAGCCCTCGATGGACTCCATCTGGATGAAGGTACTGCACATCTCCTCCCAGCACATTAGTTTTGTGTGTGAGTGGGGACCCCCGCCTGTGGCCATGGCCTCTGTCCTATTGCTGGCCAGGAAGTTCCGTACCCTGAGGCGGAGGTCATCCCATCTTTTCTTACAGTCTTTGACTTCCCGTGGGGTGGTGCCGACTGCCGAGACCTTGCGGGATACCTCCTCCCAAATCTCCTTTTTTCTCTGCACCTCCCTTTTGAGGTTGTGCTGGTTAATCTCCTCAGCATGGGCAGCAAGGGTGTCCGCCAACATGTTGAGTTCTTCGTCTGAAAAGTGCTTCTTGCGCAGGCGAGGGTTTGATTTCCTGGTAGCCTTAGACATGTTGAATAGATTGTCACTGGTCTCTCCTGTACACAACTGGTGGTTTGGAAGGATTGCAATGGATTGTGTTTTTATAGATAGCCGCCGGCGCATTTCCCATTCTGACACGATGACGTTACTTCCGCGTCATGCATTACGAGCCTGGTATTAGCATGATGTTATTACCGGGTCGGTATTAAGGGGTGCCTCCCAGGCGGAGGCGGTATCGGCGGGTCCCGAGATGGCACCATCGGGTGGTTGGAGGGCCTTTAGCGCCATGAAGGTATGGCCATTGCCAGCATGGGGGTTTGCATGTGCTCGCGCACTCGTAATCACCCGCTATTAGCAAACGAGCCTGGACCCGCTAGTTCCTCCATGCCGGTAATGACCCCGTTTTTACCGCACTTCTCGTAATGAGGCCCATAATGTTGCAAGGGAACAACAGAAAATGTAGGCAAGGATTCAGGGTGACGATGGGCACAGCATGATTCAGGGCCAACCTGAGTGCAAGATCCAGGGGAGGTCCAGCATGAGAGTTGAGGGGGTGAAGCACCAAGAGTCAATGGGCCTCATTAGGAGTGTGGTGACCCCGGAATGAATGGTGCCGGTAAGGGACCGGCACTATTCATTCCGGGCCACCACATTACAAGGTCTCCAGTGGGTCCTGCTCTGCACGCCTGGCCAGACCAGACATGCAGAGCGGGACCCGCTAACAGTCCAGGATGCTAACAACGGGCCTGTCATTAACGGGCCCGTTGTCAGCAGCCTCCCCATTCCCATTGAGCCCTATGGGGGCTCAAATGGGAATGGGGATGTACCGGGTCCGGGTCCCGCGAAAGTGATTTACCGGGCCCTCCAAGGTCGGAATGGCCCGGTAAGTCCCCTTTTGCGGGATCTGGACCCGGACAAACTCGTAATGAGGTCCAATTTGTCCAAAAGTCAAATTCAATCGTTGACAAAAGTCATAGATGGTGAGCCCTTTGTGAATCAAGACAACTCCTGCAATGAATGGTAGGGGGTGGAATAAAGGGATAAGGGGACAGGGGAGGAGGGAGAAGAGACCAGGAAAGCAGGGAGGGTGGAGAGGACATCAAGGGGAGCCAGAAGAGGGGTGGGGGCAAACAGCAACATCACGGGAGACCAGAGGGGAGGTGGCGGGTACACAGCAACATCACAGGGAACCAGAAGGGGTGGGGGGTACAATGCAACATCAGGGGGACAAGAGGGGATTTGGGGGGTTCACAGCAACATCACAGGGGATCAGAGGGGGACAATGCAAACATCAGCTTGTGAAAACAAAGAGAAAATATCGAGGCTGAGTACCCCCAAAAGGAAATAAACCAAACACGGGTTACAAAGGAACATACAAAGATTTGTATTTTATACTGAACTGTGGGATGTTTTTACCCATGCATCCAAGCCCTACCACAGAACTGTGCATTACTGGCATTGAAAAGATCATGATATCCAGAACTCCCAAGAAAATGCACAGGGAAAACATGAAAAATAGGTTGCCATCCATTTTTTCCTCTGTTAATGTTAATACAAGAGACCATTGCCAGGCCCTATCCTTTGGCTACACACAGAGCAAAAACCAGTGCAAAGAAATATGGTACTGTTCAAAATCTGAAATGTATTAATTCAAGACAGCTCCCAGAAAGGGGTGCAGTACCGGCGCTCGACACTAACAAGCGCTAGCGGTCTAAACTCTGACAGGAGGCCTGTCTTTCAGGAGCTGACAAGGAACCTGAGTTAGCTGGAAACTTCAAAGCCTTGCTGGTTAATGAGAATTCTTAACACCTATTGTTCCCACGCCACACATCAGAAGGCAGTCTGATCTAATTAAAAGTTCAAGAGGCCTCTGTCCATGGAAAGCATTCACACCTGCCCTTACCAGCAACAGCACCAGGAGATCACAGGTTTCTGTTAACCATGTGCAGAGTGGCACCCTGCTCTGTTGACCTCAGTCAACACAATAGACTCTTCAGCTGAATAGGATATGCTGATTTGAGGTGTAATTGTCAACAGGAAGGAAGACATTTGATCTCTGAGTCAAGCCAAGCTCTTGGGGCGGACCCAGACTCAGATGTGAATTCCATTAAGGACAAATGTATGTTTTATTTAATTGCTTATAAAATATCGTATTAAGTTTACAGAAATCTACAATTTGGAGATTCGTTATATGAAAAATGTGCCTACAATTTGAGACTAAGCTCAACTCTGTGTGATGTTCTGAGACCGAACCGTGCGATTTATTAATATTGCAGACACTGGGTTTATGCTAGAGACATGATAATTTATATTAATATGCTCAGGGAGAGGGTGCAGGTCAGTGTACATTTTGAGGAAAAACCAATATGGTGAAAGTCACTAAAAAGCGCAAAATGTTGTTGTTTCTAAACCCAAGCTCGTAGAAACATGTGCCTTGAACCAAACTGTACCTTAAGCAATCTGTGATGTGTACATGTAATTTCAACGACGTGTGTATCTGGGAAACCTGTTAGTTATGAAAAATTAATTTTCTAAGTTAAAGCAAAGGGGCATTTCTTCAATAGATTGTAAATTGGTAGCACTGGATGACTCACAACTCTGTTCCCCAGTCAGGCGACAGAGAATCCTATAGCCTATCAGGATCCTCGGAGGGTTGAGCATAGAAAGTCAGCCTTCCCACCCACTTTCAAAAGACATAAAAAGAGCCACTGAGATCCAGGTAGACATATTCACTTTCCACTTCAAACGGATTTCCTGCAAAACGCTTTGCCAGAAGACGCCAGAACCAGAACTTAGAATCCAGACTTCAAATCCAGAAGACTCCAGAACCAGAACTTAGAATCCAGACTTCAGAACTTGTAGCAGAGAAGCCTAGTCCACAAGCTGAATCCTTCAGAGGCCTCAGAATCCAGCAACCTAACCAAACTATTCAACAGCCGGGCGAGCTGTTTGATTCTGGCCTAGAACCCTGTGCCAGACCCAGAAAGCAGAGCTGTATCCCGACCGACCAGACCAGACCGCTGTGCTGTGCCAAGAACTTTTCCCAGAACCAGAGATCCAGACCAGCAGAGCAGAGAGAACCGCAGCTAAACCTGTTGACCAGATCTGTGACGAGGCCCATTCCTTCCAAAATTTTGAGTGAGTATCCAGCCAGAGCTGTGCAAACCAATCTCTTAGTTTAAAATAATCTAATTCAAACCATTTCCACCTATTTAGAACTGCATAGAAATTGTGTGTCCATTCTGTGATTTCGAACCTGTGAAAGTGTCATTTGTCATTTGAATCTTACTTTATTTCTGAGAATCTACCTCCACTAAATCGTCTGTATCTTTTGAACCATACTTGCTACCATACGAGATTTAACTTTCATTTTAAAGCTAAGATCCTCAGCTTTCCAACAAGCCCTAAACTTTCTACTCCTTGTAGTTTTTCCGTAATCACGCTTTGCGCACTCGGAAAAAGTGCAGGGAATTGAAAACTAGCTCAATCTCTCCACATGTTAAAAAATAGCTGTCTCTTGCTTGCATTGCTGAAATTAATTTTCAACCTGATAATCCCTCATGAATCATTGCTAGTGTTGACCTGAACTAATTCAAGTAGCTGTCACCTACCCTGAATCTCTTATAGGGAATTAAAATCATTTTTTGCATATTTTTCACTTCTGTGCTAATCACATGTAAAGGTATTTTTGCCTGTTTAAAAGCATACTGGTTGCTCTAAGCTTGCTAGGGGGGAACTAGAATTTGTATTGCATTTGATTATATTCCTGAAAATTGTGTGTTCTCCTTCCACCTGTTTATATTGCATAGGGGGGAGTGAATTGCCACAAGAGGAAAAGTGATTATATTATCTCTTGTTGAAACCATATCAGTTTATCCCTGTGCTGCATTCTTTTCCATCATTGCATTTCCTTGAAACCATAAAGTATTCTCAGCTACCTTATCCTTTTTATACCAACTCCTAAGTGATTAAAAAAAGTGTGCTAGTGTAATATTATCCATTGTTGATCACTGTCATATTCATAAGTGTGCTATCAAATATTAATTTATTAATAAAAGTGTAATATATATCTTGTTTATGTTTGTTTGTTTGTTTGTTTATTCATTTGTTAAGCGCACCAGACTGGTAAGTAAAAGGGCGCAACGACAAGGAAATGCAAGGCTTACATGGTTGCGTATACACAGGTTACAGAATTTACATATAGCAAGATGAACAATTTTGCATGATTACAGGATATATACAATATGAACAATAGGACTGAAGCAAGGGTACATGCACTAAGGATATCCATCTTATATGGTTACATATACATAGGCTGCAGTATTTACATAAAGAAAGAATATAGCAAGATATACTGTTTCATAATTGCAGGATAGTGTCCTCAGGGGAGAAGGTGATGGGAAGCTAAGGATTGATGGCAGTGATGTGTTTTATTAAGTTTTTCCTGAAGAGTGGATATGGTTGGTTAGCTCTCAACTCCTGGGGCAGTGCATTCCAGCTTTTGGCTGCCTTAACAGTGAAGCCATTACCCCCGATGGTGGTAAGTTTGTATTTGGGGATATTTAGGCAATTGGTGTTCCCACTTCTAGTGGGTCTGAGAGAAGTTCTTCTCTGAAGTTTGTCTATAAGGTAACTAGGGGCCGCATTGTTCAAGGCTTTGTGTGTCAAAGAGAGTGTTTTTAGAAGTATTTTATTGGATGTGGAGAGCCATTTGTGTTGACGTCTCAAGCCAGAAATGTGGGTTTTCTTATTTATGCCAAGGGCTGCTCTTAAGGCATTATTCTGTAGCGTTTGGAGCTTATGAATGGTGGAATTGTTAGTCCCAATGTAGAGGGCATTGCAATAGTCGATTCTAGAGAGTATAAAAGCTCTAGCCAGGATCAGACAACTATTGCCAGAGAGGAACGGTTTACCAGCTCTAAGAAGTTTGCATGTGTAAGCCGTAGCCGAGGTAAGGGATTTGACCTGCTTGTCAAAGGATAGTGTGGAGTCCAAGTAGAATCCCAAGGTTTTTACTTCCTTGGAGACTTTAATAGTATTGCCGTTTAATTTTCAATAAATCTTTTAATTTGCAAAACAAACCTACTTCTTGGCTCAGTGAGGTCAGGGGGATTCAAAGAGAGGGGCGTTATATAAGGATTTATCATCCAGATTATAACTTGTCATAAAAATATAAAAATAAGGGCTTCCCTTGGGCATCCCAGACCAGGCATTGACTTAGTTGGAGTGCTGAATTGAAGTCACTTTACAGAACAGTTTCAAAGGACAAAACAACAGATAGCTATCGGCCCTCAGTACAACACAACGAACTCCAGCATGGTTCGGTGTGCTCAGTGAGTGGGACTGTACATTAGAATAGTTGCATCTTATATACCTTTGAAAACATGATGTCCAACCCATTTCCCAGTTAATATTTGTTAATTCATTATGGATCTAGAGTTCGTGCCGAGTTCACGCATCTGTGCACTTAGGGTTTACCTTTAATACATTCGCCAACAAGCCTCAATGGCAACAGTGTACTTTAGTATTCCATGTTAAGCCTTCTAAACAGTGATATACAATATAGTCAAACAAGTGTTCACATTTCAGTATTTGAATACATTGTTCGTAACATATGCTCGCGGATTAGCTTCATTGACACGAGTAATCCTTTACACACAGGTCAATGAAGGACAAGGTCTCAGTTCATGACCCTAACAAGTGGCCTGCAGGCAAGTTATACACAGAGGTCAAGAGGCCATGTTACATCTTCAGAATGACACAGTCCACCATTTTAGCTCACAGGGTGACTTTGCAGAGAGAACCTAAAATGGCGAATTGACCTAAAATGGCAGCTTACATTGATTCTAAGGTCGGGACCTTGCAACACGGATTTCTTCGCAAGTGGCTTACAAGCAGCTTGGCGTAGGCCAATATACATATATTCATCACAATAGGAGGCACAATATCATTTCCCGTTTGACAAGCTGGACCAGAGGGGGCTGAGGGGTACAACACAAACATCACGGGGGACCAGAGGAGGGTGAGTAAATAAAGCATATATACATGATCATACAATGAATCAGTGCATCATACAATAAGAGAATGATTCACCTATCAGTCTTATGTTTAACTCATAAACACTAATTAATTAAGAGGATCATAATATTAAAACAATAAAATGCATTCTATGCCAATTATGTTTTCCCTTCATAACCAAGCTCTCTGTAGGTATTAAGCCACTGCGTTTCACCATTTGCCCTACTCCATAGCAACATGGCTTGATAAACATTTCGAGTCCCATGGATTCGGAGATGGCCCATGTCTCTTGAAAATAGCCAAGGGGCTTCAATATAACCCTAGCGGTAACCGTGCCGGTAAAAACGGCATGGCTGCCGGCAGAGTGATTTTTTTTCGGGCGCCTGACTATGGGGAATTACCGGGGCATTACAGCCCGGCGGTCCCAGGCGCCAGAAAAAATTACTCCCCATTCCCATTTGAGTCCCAGAGGACTGAATGGGAATGGGGTGGACGGTAGCAACGGCACCATTCATGATGGTGCCGGTGCTACCGTCAAAGTCTGCGACCGGGTGCCGTTCTGCCCATCAGGTCAGACTTGGGGGGGCGGAAAGGCACCCGCTCGCAGAACTCGGAGTATGCCGGTCCCATAACAATGGTGAACCAGCACCGTTGTAACCGGCCCGGCATACTCATAATAAGGCCCAATATAGTGTAGAGTGATAGAATTTTACCAGTCCTCGTGAGGAACATTCTTGGAAGCCAGCTATATTACAAGTTCATATATGCACCTCAGGAGCAGTGGGCACACCCTCTATGTTGCTATGTGGGAGAGTATCCCTGCAAACAAGGTGCATTTCTGTTCAATTAAGCTCATTCAGTCCCAGGTCCTTCTCTTGCCTGTTTTGGGTATTCGGGGTGCATTCGCCTCTGCTCTTGTGTGATTGTTGTGCTAACCCTGCTAGGGGCTGTTTGCTCTTCACATCCGGGCCCTCAGACCTGAAGGCACTCACTAAAGGTACAGGCAATTCAGATGTTGCTGTCGGAGCAAGCCCCTCCAATCTAATGGTATTTTTGGCTGGAGGGTATGGTGTTATCACTATGTTAACGTCTTTAGGAAGGTACAATCTATATTCGGTGGACCCTCCACTAAATTTTGATTTTAAGCTATATGCCTATGAAATATTTCCTGCTAAGATCTAGCACATGAAAGAGAGAGCATCCAACAATGTCCTCGCGTATTTGTGCGTGAATCCCTTGGTGCTCTACTATTTTCACATGGTTTTGGCACATTCAGAAGGCATCCAGAATATCCATTGCATTCTCTCTCGGCTAAGTAGGGGGATTGATTATGCCCCACTCTGTATTTTTCCCTATCCTTTTTGGGGACAGCTGCAGGATAAACCACCAAAAGCAGGTCTTTTACTCTCGCACTATCTCCCTTATTAAATGGAGTTAGCCTTTTCCTTCCTGGCGGGTTGTTTGGCATTAAATTGTCTGTCCCATTATTTACATTGGCGGCGACTGTATCACTGCATCTTTGTGTTAAATATGGGTCGTTAGACATTTGTGTTCGACCCACCTCTCTGGCAATTTAATCAGTTGTGCTCAACATGACTTTTTTTTCCTTTACATTTGAATTCTTTCTTGAGATGCTCTGGATCATTCTGCAATAGTACAATCACTTCTCTTAAGTTAACAACCATGTCTCAATTCATCACAGGATGTGCATATGGGTCAAAGAATGACATTTTTCTCAGTGATATCAATTAATCTATCATTAGTATGGGTGAGACCGTTATCCATTCCAACTAGTATTCACGTTTAATTGAGGCAGTTCAAGAGTAACCACGCTCTAAGGAATTAAAGTGTCACACCTTGTTTTGTTTTACACTTTATCATTACCTTTGATATTTAGTATATCTAAAGCTTGACATTTATTAGTCACCACTACTTCAGGTGGGTATATGGGTATGTTATTTATTTCATGAGGATTAGGTCCGTCAGTGCATATCAATTTCTCATTTTGGCATTCTCTCTCGCCAATCTCTTTTCCATGCATTTCCATTCTGATATTATAGTTGCTGCCACCTAGTCGACTCTTGTTCTTTGGGACTTGCAATTCAATTAATGACTTGCCTGCATCATATACTGTTGCTGCAATAGCCCTCTTTCTCTTAATAGCAGCTTTTTTAGGGCCCATATTAGTACACTTTAATTCCTTCATACCAGTAGCTGATTGTTTGTCTTGCCACATGGATTTAGCTATCAGTGGAAGGAGTTGTTTTTGTGGGATACGAGAATCATTAGTAGTCAAGGCCTTACCTGAATAATCTATAGTGCAATTAGCAGAAATAGGTTTCCTCCTACTATTTGCAAGAACGATATCTATGGTGTTCCCTTGACAAAGGTTCAAATCAACTGCTAAGGCCCAATCTTCGCGCCAGCTTCGCTGGGCTCTTTTCTTTGCCGAATGCGATTTTGTTCTTACAGACCAGGAGTGTGTAACGGAAAGGCAGACGCCCTGTCACGCATGGGAGAGGACAAAGAAGATTTCACACCATCTGAGCCAGTGGCCATTATTCCTGAAGAACGGATTCGAAACCAGATCGCTGCAATCGCCTGCTGGGAAGACTTGAAGACCGATCTCCAATCTCAGATGGACCAAACAGTCCAATAGGAGTGGTTGGTTAAGGGAGACCAGTACTCCTTCAAAGATAACTTACCCTATTTTCAGGGAAGACTATATATTCAGGACAAGGAAATGCAAAACAAAATAATAGCAAACTACCACGACTCGTTAGTGGAAGGACATCCTGGAATTGCTAAGACTCGGGCCAAAATTCAAAAGAACTGTTGGTGGCCAACCTGGAGAAAAGACATTGCCCAGTTTATTGTGTCTTGCAGTGTTTGCGCGCCACACAAATCCCAGCAGTTAAGTCCCGCCGGTTTGTTGCGTCCATTAACTGTACCACCAGCACCATGGCGTACACTGTCTATGGACTTTATTACCGATCTGCAACCCTGCGACGGGTTTAATACAATCCTGGTCGTAGTAGACTTATTCTCCAAGATGGCACATTTTATTCCGCTAAAGGGGCTTCCAACTGCTGCTGCTCTGGCCACTGTATTTTTTGTCAAATTACATTGGTTTCCCGTCTGTATTGATTTTAGACCGTGGAACTCAATTATTCTCAGCTCTCTGGAGGAGGTGTAGTAAGATAGCCCAAATTGATCTTTGACTATCCACGAGTCACCATCTCCAAACCAATGGTCAAAATGAAATGACCAAACAGATACTGGAGCAATATCAATATCTGAGGTGTATGTTGCAGCAAACTGAAGGGTCCTGGAAAAGCATTCTCTGTTTAACCGAATTTGCCTACAATAATTCTATCCACATTATCACCGGACAAACCCCATTCTACACAATGAATGGTCGCATCCGCGAACGTCCTCCTTTGATCCACTTGACGAACTGGAAATGCCAGAAATCACCTCCTTACATAAGACCATTTCTCAATCCCTTAAAGAAGCAACCGAGAACCTGATCAGAGCCAAGGAACAACAGAAAAAGTTTGCAGACCGACATAGAAGAGAGGCCGAGCATTACCAAGTCGGAGATAAAGGGCCTCATTACGAGTTTGGAGGTAACCATGGCGCTATTAGCGCAATGGTTGCCTCCAAATCCTTACCGACTCCGCCCTGGTGAATGGAGCTATTGCCGCCCCATTCCAAGGTTGGCGGGGGCGGTAATTCCCCATTCACCAGGGCCCTTCCCCATTCCCATCTGATCCCCTATAATGGGGAAGGCGCTAATAACGCTACCGCAAATTGCGGTACCGTTACTAGCTCCAAAGTCCCTTTGCGGGTCCCATCTTTAACGCCTGGTAAAACCAGGCGTTAAGGGAGGACCCGTAAAGGGAACTCGTAGTAGGGCGGTAAGGGATTACCGGCACTGGTGCCCTTACCGGTGTCGGTAATCCCTTACCGCCCAGCTCGCAATGAGGCCCAAAGTATGGTTGGCATCCAAGAATATTCCATTGACGGGACCTCTGGCCTTCCGTCCAAGGTCCCTCAGACCTTATTCCATCAAAGCCACCATTAACCCTGCTGCCATGAAATTGGATTTACCAGTCAATATGCGAATCCATCCGGTGTTCCATGTTTCCCTCCTAAAACCAATGAAACCAGATACTCGGATTAAAACCCCACCTGAGCCTGAGATCATAGAAGGAGAACCAGAATATGAAGTCAAATGCATTCTGGATTCCAAGACAGTGCGATCAAAACTGTACTACTTGATCGACTGGGAGGGTTATGGACCCCAAGATCGCACATGGCAACCTGTTTTGTTTGTCCATGCTCCACGACTAATCAGACAGTTCCATTGTGACAATCCTGCCAAACCGGGACCAGGGAGAAGAACGCCCGTGAGAGGGGCCTTGAGGGGGAGTGCTGTCATGGCCACAGGACAAGGGCCACTATCTTTATCATCTAAAGTGTCCAAATGGACCCGGTCCTGGCGCCTTCGGTGCCAGGCTCATGGGAAAGTGTGTTCTGCACACTTTGTGTCTGGGGCACATGCAACTTACTCCCCAGCAGGCTCCCCACGTGCATTCAGCCCGGGCGTGGCCATTAGGAAACACTGGAGTGCACATGCAGCAGTCTCTGGGAGTGGCAAGGTGGAGCCACAAGGCAGGGCTAAAGGAGAGTGGCTGGGACCAGGCTATTTAAGCCAGCCCCACCCGCATGCAAACGCTTCACGTAAGTCTGCTTTCTGCAGCGTAACGCTTACCGCCGCCTGAAGCGCTCTTAGCTGTTTCCAGCTCATCATCTCACCAGGTTCCAGTACATCATCTTGTCCTTACCTGACTCCAGCCACACCATCGCTTGGAGCGCAGCTTACCTGACTCCAACACTTCATCTTCAGCGTGCACCTTACCTGCTTCCAGCAATACCATCGCTGGACGTGCATCTTACCTGTCTCCTGCAATCCCATTGCCTGCAGCACTTTGCATCTTACCTGATTCCCATTGTCATCGGAGTCAGGGCGCATCCTCACCTGTTCCGGGTGTATAGCTACGTGGGAGCTCTTCTCCTCGCCCAGCATCCTCACTGATCCATCCAGTAATCGTGGGCAGGTCTTCAGATAGCTGCTTCCCGTCTGACGCTGCCAGGCCATCCCTGCAAGAGAAAAGGACACACAAGGTCAGAGACTGCATAAATATCATATGCTTAGTGCGCAACACATAAGCCTTGAGTTCAACCTTGAAATGCAACTTACCTTCTAATTGGGAACCTCATAATCCTCTCTGGCACCATTTGGCTTCGCTCCCAAAACCACGTGGCCATCTTCACAGCTATTGGGGAGAGAAAACACATTACAAGGGTTACAGATAATAATCACGGGAAGAAGGCATTGCAAAAGGATACGTACAATAATTATTGTTATGACCACTTACCTTCAAAGTGGTCCGGTCTGGGCCGCCACGCACATGGACCAGTGAAGCAACTAGATCCATCAACTCGCCCCTGCTGATGAGAAGCCAGACAGAGAGCTCATCCTCACAAGAAAACAGGTGAGACTATATGGGTAAAGGCATGTTCACCTCATTCTGGAACGAAGGGTACGAGGGAAATCACACTCCAACCATAGCATTCTCACTGCCTCTCATATTCTCTCAGGGGCAGTGCCAGCAACTAGAGCAGCCCACACTACAGCAGCTGGGGAAGGAGTGTGATCCAGGGGAGCCAAGTCCAGGGAGGGCTCCAACCGTGCCCCAACGTCCCCGCAGGGACCAGGTGAGCATAACAAGAACAAGTACTTTCTCAAAGAAACAGGTCATTCAATATGAAGTATTCACAGATAAGTTAGGATGTTTGAAAGATTTCATACATAAGATTAGAAGGAAGACCAATTATGTTCCAGTGGACCATAAAGTGAAAAATGTTTTGATCACTTTGAGGGATGAAGTAAATAAGTAGTTATCATTTATGGAGAAACAACGAGTGATAGAAAGGGTGAGCTCGGCAGAATGGGTGTCACCTTTGGTAGTGGTGTGGAAACCCAATGGAAAGTTGAGACTATGGGCCTCATTACACGGTAGGCGGCCGATGAATGAACGGTGCCGGTAAGGGACCGGCACAGTCATTCTGGGCCGCCACATTACGAGGTCTGCAGCGGGTCCCACTGAGGACGTCTGGTCAGACCAGGCGTCCTTAGCGGGACCCGCTAGCAGACCAGGATGCTAACAATGGGGTGCCAGAAGGGGTGTGGGGGAAAACAGCAATATCACGGGAGACCAGAGGGGAGGTGGCGGGTACACAGCAACATCACAGGGGACCAGACGGGTGAGGGAGGTACAACGCAAACATCAGGGGGACCAGATGTGGTTGCGGGGTACAACGCAAACATCAGAGGGACGAGGGGGGAGGTGGGGGATTCACAGCAACATCACAGGGAACCAGAGGGGGAGGGAGGTACAATTCAAACATCAGCGGGACCAGAGGGGGATGAGGGGTACAACACAAACATCACGGGGGACCAGAGGAGGGTGGGTAAATAAAGCATACACATGATCATACAATTAATCAGTGCATCATACAATATATAACAGATAAGAGAATGATTTAGCTATCAGTCTTATGTTTCACTCATAAACATTAATTAATTAAGAGGATCATAATATCAAAACAATAAAATGCATTCTACGCCAATTATGTTTTCCCTTCATAACCAAGCTCTCTGTGGGTATTAAGCCACTGCGTTTCACCATTTGCCCTACTCCATAGCAACATGGCTTGATAAACATTTCGAGTCCCATGGATTCGGAGATGGCCCATTTCTCTTGAAAATAGCCAAGGAGCCTCATTATGACCCTGGCGGTAACCGTGCTGGTAAAAACGGCATGGCTGCCGGCGGAGTCATTTTTTTTTACGGTGCCTGACAAAGAGGAATAACCGGGGCATTACAGCCCGGTGGTCCCGGTAATTCCCCATTGCCAGTCGCCGGAAAAAATTACTCCCCATTCCCATTTGAGTCCCATAGGACTGAATGGGAATGGGGTGGACAGTAGCAACGGCACCATTCATGATGGTGCCGGTGCTACCGTCAAAGTCTGCGACCGGGTGCCGTTCTGCCCATCAGGTCAGACTTGGGGGGGCGGAAAGGCACCCGCTCGCAGAACTCGGAGTATGCCGGTCCCATAACAATGGTGAACCAGCACCGTTGTAACCGGCCCGGCATACTCATAATAAGGCCCAATATAGTGTAGAGTGATAGAATTTTACCAGTCCTCGTGAGGTACATTCTTGGAAGCCAGCTATATTACAAGTTCATATATGCACCTCAGGAGCAGTGGGCACACCCTCTATGTTGCTATGTGGGAGAGTATCCCTGCAAACGAGCTGCATTTCTGTTCAATTAAGCTCATTCAGTCCCAGGGCCTTCTCTTCCCTGTTTTGGGTATTCGGGGTGCATTCGCCTCTGCTCTTGTGAGACTGTTGCGCTAACCCTGCTAGGGGCTGTTAGCTCTTCACATTCGGGCCCTCAGACCTAAAGGCACTCACTAAAGGTACAGGCAATTCAGATGTTGCTGTCGGAGCAAGCCCCTCCAATCTAATGGCATTTTTGGCTGGCGGGTATGGTGTTATCACTATGTTAACGTCTTTAGGAAGGTACAATCTATATTTGGTGGACCCTCCACTAAATATTGATTTTAAGCTATATGCCTATGAAATCTTTCCTGCTAAAATCTAGCACATGAAAAAGAGAGCATCCAACATGGCCTCGCGTATTTGTGCGTGAATCCCTTGGTTCTCTACTATTTCCATAGGGTTTTGGCACATTCAGAAGGCATCCAGAATATCCATTGCATTCTCTCTCAGCTAAGTAGGGGGATTGATTATTCCCCACTCTGTATTTTTCCCTATCCTTTTTGGGGACAGCTGCAGGATAAACCACCAAAAGCAGGCCTTTTACTCTCGCACTATCTCCCTTGTTAAATGGAGTTAGCCTTTTCCTTCCTGGGGGGTTGTTTGGCATGGAATTGTCTGTCCCATTATTTACATTGGCGGCGACTGTATCACTGCATCTTTGTGTTAAATATGGGTCGTTAGACATTTGTGTTCGACCCACCTCTCTGGCAATTTAATCAGTTGTGCTCAACATGACTTTTTTTCCTTTACATTTGAATTCTTTCTTGAGATGCTCTAGATCATTCTGCAATAGTACAATCACTTCTCTTAAGTTAACAACCATGTCTCAATTCATCACAGGATGTGCATATGGGTCAAAGAATGACATTTTTCTCAGTGATATCAATTAATCTATCATTAGTATGGGTGAGACCGTTATCCATTCCAACTAGTATTCACATTTAATTGAGGCAGTTCAAGAGTAACCACGCTCTAAGGAATTAAAGTGTCACACCTTGTTTTGTTTTACACTTACCTTCGATATTTAGTATATCTAAAGCTTGACATCTATTAGTCCCCACTACTTCAGGTGGGTATATGGGTATGTTATTTATTTCATGAGGATTAGGTCCGTCAGTGCATATCAATTTCTCATTTTGGCATTCTCTCTCGCCAATCTCTTTTCCATGCATTTCCATTGTGATATTATAGTTGCTGCCACCTAGTCGACTCTTGTTCTTTGGGACTTGCAATTCAATTAACGACTTACCTATATCAGATACTGTTGCTGCAATAGCCCCCTTTCTCTTAATAGCACCTCTTTTGGGGCCGATATTAGTACACTTTAATTCCTTCATACCAGTAGCTGATTGTTTGTCTTGCCCCATGGATTTAGCTATCAGTGGAAGGAGTTGTTTTTGTGGGCTACGAGAATCATTAGTAGTCAAGGCCTTGCCTGAATAATCTATAGTGCAATTAGCAGAAATAGGTTTCTTCCTACTAGGTGCAAGAACAATATCTATGGTGTTCCCTTGACGAAGGTTCAAATTACTTAACAGACCTTCAATTCAATTAATCAGCGTATTCACCTCGTCAATAGGCTTGGTGATCAGAGATGAGCTTTTTTCAGCTTTTGAGGTAGGTGGTACCTTTGTCGCTTTCTGTTTTGCAATATTCCAACAACAAAAAAAAATAATACCCGTGATGATTAAAAAAATTGCATAAATATAAACGATTCTTAAAAATCAATCAAATTTGTTATTTCATGTCTTACTCCATGAGACCTGCTAATAGGTTCAAATTTCACATTAAACATTATTTAAGAGCGTTCTGCCCAGTCAAAAATGTACATCAAATAAAACCTAATCAAATTTAAGGAACCAGTGCAGGGCACGCCTAATGCCTTAGTAGTCACCCTTAGTCTGAGTCCCCCCCCCCACCCTGCAAGTCCTGGAAATACAATTCAACATGACCATTTGTTGCATTCTCTCAGAACCTGGAACAGCATCATGTGTTCAGTGTTCCAGGTCAGAGAGCGAGCGAAAGAGAGTGGTTGGAGAGAATAGTCAGTGGGGCTAACGATGTACCAATCAAACCCTTATCTTCACTGATTTAATATAGCCTGATAATTTCACTTGCGAGGAGTTTGCAAACCGAACCAAGTGCTGGCAGCCACACTGAGGAGCAATGCATCCAGCACAACCATTGAAAGTCTTTTTGGAACCTGGAAGAGGTGTTTCGCTACGACAATCTCGGCAGCCTGGTCAAGCCACACACAGTAGTTAATGTGCTGCACGCTCAAGGTGACCTTTGGCCTGTCAGGAGCTCGCACGCATACAGTAGAGGAAAGGACTTTTCGATGTTGAAAACGTCCTACGACGAGGAAGGAGGATGGGACGTGTTGCCTAGCAACATGTCAACTCTCCGAAAGCTGTTTAACGGCTAACTATAGATTGGGAACTTACTCTTCCTCACACCGGCCCATGCTTTTTGAAGTTTAGTGCCAATAAAAAAAAAGGGTGGGAAGCAGCAGAGTAGAAAAGATAGCAAGCATACCTAGAACTACTATAATAGTCACATTTAAAATGCAACCAGAGCAGTGTCACTGTTGAAGTAAGACCACACACTTACCTCTTAAACGATTGACCATTTACAAGCAGTGCATGGCCCAAGCTATTCAAGTGGACGTAAAAAGTCCCCACTAATACACATGTATGGGAACCTATGGCCAAGAACAGTTTGAAAATAGGCCTTGTTAGGTCAGGAAGAATCAGAAGGTGTGACAGAATATGAGAAATGAATGGGAATGCTAGATAAAATGGACAACCCAGGAAGGGATGGGTCACACGGAACTAAAAACCTGACTCGAGAAAGAATAACTATGACTTACATCATAACTCAAGGAAAATATAAAATTAGCATATTTTATTCATCACATATCAAAAAGCCATTAGAAAAAATTAGCACATAATTGATCATAAAAGTACATGTAAATACACCATTCATTTTAATACACAATTTAAATTAGATGCGAAAAATAAGAGTGCATGCCTCACAATAACCCATGCTGCAGTTAGTTAGGGGATAGTGCAAGAGTTGCCTTTGTACTTTCATACTTGGGAGGCAGCGCAGCGGACTGATCCATACCATTAGTAAATCAGGATGATCCACTACTTTGAAATTTTGGAGAATTCCAACGGTAATTGGAAAAATTGTTTGCTAGGCACACCCAAGGACAAGCCCTAGATAACAAACTATTGTCCCATAGATAGGGAACCATGATCTGCTGACTTACATTGCCACCTTTAATCGTCTCGTAGCAGAGACAAATTGGCCGAAAGAAAAGAGGACCACACTGTTTTATCAGGGATTGCGTGGTGAACTAAAGGATGTGCTAGCCCAAGTGGTCAACCCCCCTGAGTGTTGTGCGGAGTACATCAATCTGACGGTACAACTGGACCATAGATTACAGGACCAAAGAATTGACCGCACAAGAACTGAAGAGAGGTCGGTTTATATGCAATCCCGGGACAACCAAATCAAAGCTCATGCGCCAAATGAGCCCATGCAGATTGGGGGATTACGGGCCCCTATCTCCAAAGCTGAGAGAGAAACAAGGAGACGACAACAACTCTGTTTATACTGCGGACGAGTGGGACATTTCCTCTGGGATTGCCCGATAAAACCTCCCAAAAGAATAGTAGGTGCAACGGACAACTGCGACGAAGAGAAAAAACGAAACCTGGAAAACTCCCAACGCCCGACAAGCGTACGGGTCCACTTGTCGAGCGAAATTAAGAAAGCTGTACATACCTACCACCTGGTCATCCCGGTACTCTTGGTCCACCACCAACAACCATCAAAGGTACATGCCTTGGAAGCATTTATTGATAGTGGAGCGGTCGGAAATTATATCGATCAGGATCTGGCCGCACGGATAGGCCTTCCCCTCCAGCAGAAGCTACAATCGGAAAACATCACAGCAGTGGATGGCTCTCAGTTGTCAACCGGCCCAGTGACGCAACATACTGACAAAGTGATGCTGATGTGTCAGGATGGTCATTGGGAAGACATTTATTTTAATCTTATTGGGGCCCCCCAGTGCCAGATGATCCTAGAAATGCTGTGACTAGAAACCCATAACCCCAGGATTGACTGGCGAACACGAGTGCTGACCTTTCCTCAAGAATGCACCAAAAGTTGCTACCACAAAGGCGTGAAGAGCCTGAAACTCAAGACAAAACCTATCCTGGGACTCTCTGGTTCCCTACCCCCTGAAATCTGGACTACCTGGATGTGTTCCAAAAGGAGCAAGCAAACACCCTGCCTCCACATAGACCTTATGACTGCCAAATCGATCTGGTCCCCAGAGCACAAATTCTTTGCAGTGGAATTTACGCTTTAACAGAGCAAGAAAATCAGCATCTGAGGACTTACCTATATCAGTACCTAGCTAACGGATTCATCTGCCCATCTAAGTCTCCTTCCTCCTTGGCTCTCTTTTTCATATCCAAGAAGGAGGGCGACCTCAGAATTTGTATAGATTATAGGGCTGTCATGATTCCTGCCCCTCATGTCCCCAGCCCTCCAAGATGTCAGGCTGGAGCCAGGCCACAATCACCTACATGGCCCTCAAGGGCCTCTCCATCCCTCCAAAGACCCACTTGGAGTCAGACTTGGCGCTTGTGGCACCAGGCTCACTCACTCTAATAGGATAACATTGTGGATTGGACTTGTAGTGCTTTGATGGGGACAAGATGGATGCCCCCACATATTTCGGTTCCCAGAATTGCATGTGCAGTCTAGTCATTTGGGTGTGGTTCAGCCCACGAGACACCTGGGATACCCAGAGACTATTTAAGCCACGCCCAGGCTGAGAAACATGCTTTGTGTTCTCTGCACCTGCAGCGTGACACTCACCGTGTTCGGATCGGTCTCCAGTAGGCCTGCATCTTTCTTTTGCGCTCAGCTCCTGCAAGAACAAGAACACCGTTAGGAACAGCCTTACCTTGCGGTGCTTCTGCCCATCATTCATCACTTCTTCTGTTCTCCGGGCATCTTCGTCATTCCCATCCCGGCACGCCGCTTCCTAAGGAAAAGGGAAAAGAACAGAAAAAAGGCATTAGTAAGCATTCAGCAAATCTTCGCTTATTATTGTACGAGCTTCAAACGCTTACCTGAATCCCAGCCGCTCTGGGGGAACTCTGTCTCCGGAACTTCTCATCCATCTGCAAGAGGGAAAAGACACTCCAGGTTAGTGGAAACATCTAGAGGCGCCACATACTGTGCTTACTCGCGCATCGCGCTCTCACTTACCTTCAACGCTACTCATCTCAGCAGCACGTCGCCATCCCTGGACGCTGGCCATCATCTAAGGAAGGAAAGGAACGAAGTTAGAGAACATTTCAAAAGACTCATTATACTTACCTGTCGGACTCTTGCCAGTGAAGTAACTAGGCAGCAACGAGCCCGCATCAATCAACGCGCCCCTGCGCTGAAAGCAGGACGGAGAGCACACTTTCCAAGAAAACAAGGTGAGCTGTGGATCAAAGGGAAGGGTTGGACCCCGGGGAAAAAGGGGTTCAAGCACACAGAGACAATAGGGAGTTAAACTACCAATCCTGTGTTTCAGGCCCAGTCTCCAGTCGAGTAGACTCCAAGGAAGGGTTCGAGGTTGTAGGAGGTCAGAACAGGCTGAGTGAGATCCCTGTGGATACCAGGTGAGCGTTACAGGCACTGAAGCAAATCACAGTTAAGAACAGATATCCTCTGCCACTCATCCCTGAGTTGCTTGATCAGGTGAAGAATGCTCAAATCTACACAAAACTGGACCTACGAGGAGCCTATCACTTTGTGATAGTTATAAGGGGCGACAAGTGGAAAACGGCATTCCGAACCAAATATGGGCTTTTTGAGTATCAGGTCATGCCCTTTGGGTTATGTAATGCACCAGTGGTGTTCCAATTCTTCATGAACGATGTGCTTCACGAATTGTTGGACGTCTGCATCCTCGTTTACATCGAAGACATTCTTATCTCCTCAACGTCCAAGGAAGACCATGTTGGCCATGTAAGGGCAGTTCTGGAAAAGCTTTGTCAGCATTGGCTGTTTGCCAAATTGGAAAAATGCTTCTTCCATGTCACGGAAGTTGAATTTTTGGGCTTCATGCTTACCTCACGCGGAGTTCACATGGACACACGCAAAGTAGATGCTATCCTTCAGTGGCCATCCCCAACAACTACCAAAGGAGTGCAAAGTGTGCTCGGATTTGCCAATATTTACAGACGGTTTATCCCAAGGTTTTCACAGATCGTCCACCCAATCACCTCTCTACTGAGAAAGAATACAAATTTCTTCTGGTCCCCCGAAGCGGAAAACGCCTTCCAGGAATTGAAACAGGCCTTCACCTCAGAACCTGTTCTTCGGAATCCCCGACCTGACCTGCCTTATGTGGTTGAAACAGACGCCTCCAGCATGGCCATGGGAGCAGCATTATCACAAAAGGACCCGGACACGGGGCAGTTACACCCCATAGCATTTTGGTCCCGTAAGTTTTCTGCACCGGCAATGAACTATGCAATCACTGACAAGGAACTACTAGCAATTAAAGGAGCCCTCAAAACCTGGAGACAGTACCTTCTAGGGGCAAGACACACGGTCACAGTTATCACAGATCACCGTAATCTGCAATACTTGAAAACTGCTAAGGCTCAATCTTCGTGTCAGCTTCGCTGGGCTCTTTTCTTTGCCAAATACGATTTCGTTCTTACTTACTGACCAGGAGTGTGTAACGGAAAAGCAGATGCCATGTCACGCATGAGAGAGGACAAAGACACTTTCACACCATCTGAGCCAATGGCCATTATTCCTGAAGAACGGATTCGAAACCAGATCACTGCAACTGCCTGCTGGGAAGATTTGAAGACCCATCTCCAATCTTGGATGGACCAAACAGCCCAACAGGAGTGGTTGGTAAAGGGAGACCAGTACTCCTTCAAAGATAAATTACCCTATTTTCTGGGAAGACTATATATTCAGGATAAGGAAATTCAAAACAAAATAATCGCAAACTACCACGAGTCCTTAGTGGAAGGACATCCTGGAATTGCTAAAACTCGGGCCAAAATTCAAAAGAACTATTGGTGGCCAACCTGGAGAAAATACGTTGCCCAGTTTATTGTGACTTGCAGTGTTTGTGCGCCAAAACGGGACCTTGAGGGGGAGTGCTGTCATGGCCACAGGACAAGGGCCACTATCTTTATCATCTAAAGGGTCCAAATGGACCAGGTCCTGGCGCCTTTGGTGCCAGGCTCATGGGAAAGTGTGCTCTGCACACTTTGTGTCTGGGGCACGTGCTACTTACTCCCCAGCAGGATCCCCACGTGCATTCAGCCCGAGCGTGGCCATTAGGAAACACTGGAGTGCACATACAGCAGTCTCTGGGAGTGGCAAGGTGGAGCCACAAGGCAGGGCTAAAGGAGAGTGGCTGGGACCAGGCTATTTAAGCCAACCCCACCTGCATGCAAGCGCTTATGTTAGTCTGCTTTCTGCAGCGTAACACTTACCGCCGCCTGAAGTGCTCTTACCTGTTTCCAGCTCATCATCTCAGCGCGCATCTCACCAGATTCCATCTTCAGCGCGCACCTTTCCTGACTCCAGCCACACAATCGCTCGAAGCGCAGCTTACCTGACTCCAACACTTCATCTTCAGCGCGCACCTTACCTGCTTCCAGCAATACCATCGCTCGAAGCGCAGCTTACCTGACTCCTGCAACACCATCGCCGGACGCGCATCTTACCTGTCTCCTGCAATCCCATTGCCTGCAGCACTTCGCCTCTTACCTGATTCCCATTGTCATCGGAGTCGGGGCGCATCCTCACCTGTTCCGGGTGTCTAGCTACATGGGAGCTCTTCTCCTCGCCCAGCATCCTCACTGATCTATCCATCCAGTAATCGCTGGCAGGTCTTCAGATAGCCGCTTCCCGTCTGACGGTGCCAGGCCATCCCTGCAAGAGAAAAGGACACACAAGGTCAGAGACTGCATAAATATCTTACGCTTGGTCGTGCAACACCTAAGCCTTGCATTCAACCTTGAAACCCAACTTACCTTCTAATTGGGAACCTCATAATCCCCTCTGGCACCATTTGGCCATGCTCCCAAAACCACGTGGCCATCTTCACACCTATTGGGGAGAGAAAAGACATTGCAAGGTTTACAGATAATAATCACGGGAAAAAGACATTGCAAAAGGATACAGACAATAATCATTGTTAAGAACACTTACCTTCAAAGTGGTCCAGCCACAGCCGGTCTGGGCCACCACGCACACGGACCAGTGAAGCAACTAGGTCCATCAAAGGCACCCCTGCTGATGAGAATCAGGACGGAGAGCTCATCCTCACAAGAAAACAGGTGAGTCTATATGGGTAAATGCATGTTCACCTCATTCTGGAATTAAGGGTACGAGGGAAATCACACTCCAACCACAGCATTCTCATTGCCTCTCGTATTATCTCAGGGGCAGTGCCAGCAACCCGAACAGCCCACCCTACAGCAGCTGGGAAAGGAGTGTGATCCAGGGGAGCCAAGTCCAGGGAGGGCTCCAACCGTGCCCCAACGTCCCCACAGAGACCAGGTGAGCGTAACAACAACAAATACTTTCTCAAAGAAACAGGTCATTCAATATGAAGTATTCACAGATGAGTTAGGATGTTTGAAAGATTTCATACATAAGATTAGAAGGAAGACCAATTATGTTCCAGTGGACCATAAAGGGAGAAATGTTTTGATCACTTTGAGGGATGAAGTAATTAAGTAGTTAGCATTTTTCCAATTGTCTCACGAAGTGGGTCATATATGGGATAAGATGCCATTGCAGGCTCCTGTATGTAGGCAAAACAATACAATCTGTGAAATTACGAATAGGAGAACACTGTTCAGCAATCCGAAACGGGACACCCGACAAGCCCCTTGTTGCCCATTTCTTAGAGGCAAAACACACCTGGGAAGATATCTTCTGGTTTGTAATCCAGACCATGAAAGCGCACCCACGAGGTGGCAATAGGCACTTGTCCCTCAAACAATTGGAGCAGAAATGGATATACAACCTTAAAACTGCCCAGACCGGATTAAACATAGCGGTGGAATGGAACCTATTTCTCCATTAATAGTATTTTCTTTTAAGGATAACCAAATGACTCTTGTTAGGCAGTGGCAGTGGATTATATGCCCCCAGTGATCGGGCCTAAGCCTTTATCCATCGGGCTAAATAGACCCACACTGATTTACATCTTATGGAGCCACTTTTTGGCCACCATCACTCATATACAGTTGTATCTGCCCTGCATTTCCCGATTGATACACGTCTTTTGAGCACAACTAACATACAATCACAGTGGTGGTGCGCATTATTCCCATTCCGTCTGGGACATAGGACCCTTAATCCAGTGCACACTCCAAAACGATGCATCAGTTTTATTTTTAATAGCATTACATCAGTCATTTCGTGGCTGGGCCATGCATTACCAATACACAAGGAAGTGATTGCACCAATTAACTTTGTCGATACTTTGTATTCTCCGTTATGCTCAATAGACACGTGTCCTTGATGTACAGCTAATATACAACCGTGGGTGCTGTTGTTTTGAAGCACGGTTCACAATTCTTTTGATACATTCTTTATAAGCTGGCGTACATGATGGTGCTTTGCTGTTTCTGGGACATTTGCTTCTTAGATGCCTGTAGTCCTGTCCTCGCTGTCGAATTGACAGATGCAGAGGAAGAAAGTAAATGCCCCTTTTAGATGTAACAGATAAGTGTAGTCCATTATCTGTGTTGTCGACCCCGCGTGCTGCACGAGATCCAACACTGGTGTTTGAAGGTAAGCTCGCACATTTCTGGAGCTTCTCCATTGATGTACTCTCACTGCTGCTTTTCACGCAGGTTGAACCCACTAAATTGCACCATCATTTTTTTGATGAAATAGGCTGAGAATATGGTTTGAAATTCGGCGCGTACATGCTACGTGAAAGGTCTTGGCCGCCGGATCATGTCCTCAATTACCACACGAGTAAGTACTCGTATTTAGACTTATATGAGCATACACAGCTCTAGCCACTTTGATGCACAGGTCCAACATGTCTTTCTCACATGCTTCCCACAGGACACGGCAGTGCATTGTGGGACATGCAGTCCTCAGCCCGTTGACTCCGCGAGCACCTGCCTCCTATCCCTACCATTGGAAGGCTCTGGTTCTATAAACTAAAGAGGGTAATTATTGATACATTTATGTTACCACACACACGTAAAAGTAGTAATTATATGTTTGTGCACATAAATGTACCCATTCCTAAAATGCATCTGTTTGTTTACAGCTGTGGATTAATTCTGATGTCTGAACCTATTGTTAGGTTCTATGTATAATTCAAATCATCTCCCCCTCCATACCCAATAAGAAATTCATTTAAGGTTAGTAGGACCCCTACTCTTCCATTAACAATGTTCCGTGTGACCACCTGCCACGATTTTCTAACTCAGCCCATTTTATTTGTTTTTAGGTCTTTACCCTGATACATAGGCGCCTTGCTTTCAGTGTAATCGACCATCTTTCTAAACCATTTGCGTCCTGAAGACGGCCCGGGGTCACCACTATTAACATTCAGACTACAATAATGCTGTCCCTTGTCCCAGAAACATATTAGATTGTATACGCTGTCATCTCATGTTTTTTCTGACACCTTGGCATGGTTTTACTCACTGTTACTAACATCACGTAACAAAACAATGCATATGAATTATATCTGCATTTGCTAGAAAAACAGCTTAAAGTGTGGATCAGATCCCATCTGTGTCCTTTCTGTGCCAATCTATCAAATATGTGCGCATGTACTGGTTTTTTTATATATTTTTTATATTTGTGATAATTAACTGTGTGTAATATACAAATTAAATATGTGTTTTTTTGACATTACATATCTGGCTGAACATGTAATTCGATGATATTATTTCAGGTTGAGTAGCTAATCCTACAGCCATAGTGTGGTGGAGGTGGGTAGCTAGTGGTGATTGTTTGCTCTTCTATATGCAGACATAGACAGACACCTTCTATCAAATATCACAAAAATGTTAGGCAAAATAGTAGATGCAGAGTGGTTCTCCACATTGGACTTAAAAGCAGCGTACCACCAAATCAAGTTACACCCCTCATCAAAACATGTCACTGCTTTCATAACACCAGAAGGACTATTCCAGTGAGTATGCATGCTTAGTGTCGGTAGCAGCCATGTTCCAAAGGATCATGTGCCAACTCTTCCATAACGAACAAGGGATAATCTGTTTTGAAGTTGATGTACTGATATATAGAAGGAAAATGTAAGAGCACAATTAAATATTGCTGAAAGCGTTGAACACTCTGAGTGCAGCAGGTATGACACTGACTAAAGATAAATTCAAACTTCACAGGGAAACCATATAATATCTGGGGCATGACATTTCAAATATGTTATCAAACCCAGAAATAACCTTGCCAACAGCATTAATAGTTTTCCCAACCCACAAAGCAATGAGCAGTTATCACCTTTTTTTGATTTGGCAGAATACTATGCCAAATTCATTCCTGGATTTGCCAGTGGGACTCACATCATGAGAAAAATCGACAGGAAAGGAACAAACTTTGAGTGGAACGCAGAATGCAAAAATGAATTCCAGAGAGTCAAGTAACTACAATCCCTCCAGGAAAAAATATGTAAATACAAATGCCAATAACCAAGGGTTAGGAGCTGTTCTTTCACAGAGAGATGGCAAAAGTGGATATACAATAGCTTTTGCGTCCAGAGTGCTAAAACAATCGGAATGCAATTACTCTGCCATAGATAGGGAATAGTTTGCCATTAAATGGGATGAAGAGAAATTCAGATCTTTTTTGTGGGGAACCTGGTTTTTCCTTCACTCAAGGTGCTATTGACATTGAAGCATTTAGACAAAATTTCACTCCAAATAAAGAAGTGGGTCACCAACTAGCAAGAACACACATGGGATGTAGAGTATGTTCCTGTAATTAAAAATAGAGCAGTGGATTGTTTGTCAAGGATGAAAAATCTGGTAGGAGATAAAGAAGATGAACAGCAAGCGTTAAATATTGACCAAGACACACATGAATGGGACAGAGCTATGGATTCGGATGAAATGGTGAAAAAACAGAGAAGTGTTGGAAAGTGGTAGGATGGATGAGGATATATGTTGAGAGTCTCAAAGGGAAGCAATACAAATAGTGCACAGTGAGCTACATGCAGAAAGAGGATTTGTGTTGAGGGGTGACCAGTTGATTCCACAAGAAGGTGTAAGGAAAGCAATATTGGTGGTAGCACATGAAGAGTACCAAAGGATGTCAAAGATAAAACAATTGGTTAGGCTGGACTATTGGTGGCCAGATATGGACAAGGAAGTTGAAAGGTTGTTTGGAGAATGTGATACATGTGAAAAGTCAGTGAAAGACTGTCCTAGCAGGAAAAAAATCCCATGACTATTATGACAATTCCTATTATGCTGTGGGAAAGGGTAGGTCTTGACATTGTGGGTCCTGTAAGGAGTCAAGGTACACAAGTATATTATATGGTCTTCATTGATTTTCTGCCCTGGCGCATAGAAGTACAATGGGTACAGAAAATGTGTACCAAAGACATTATTCAGTTTCTAGAAACGTTTAAAAGGGAAGTTATCCCTCCATTCTATAGACGGACAACAGTGTCCAGTTAGTGTCCAAAGAGATTGTTTTGAAAGGGGGCTGTCATAAAACATTGCATGAGTTCAATATATGACTCTGAGATGACTGGTTTGGTTGAGAGATGCAAATGTGTTATTAAGGAAAGCATACAATGTGCAATATCAGAGTGGAAACATTCCAGGAAGTTAGCCAATGACACTGTAGTAGTATATTCATTCACACCACATACCACTATGGGGGTGTCTCTCTCTGATATGCTTAGAGGTAGAAAGCCCAATAAAAAGGTATGTCCTGACTGGATGGGTAGGGCGAGTGTTAGTAAGGTAGATTTGGATGGTGTTCTTGTGCAAATTAGAGAAAAGCAGGAAAGTAATAAAGTGGTATATGATGTACGTAAGGCAGCAAAACAAGGTAACTTCGAGAAGGTGAGTGGGTACGTATCAGACTGGCTCCCGGTTTTCAAAGGCATAGGATGAGTTAGTCTCAGCCTATTAAGTAATAAACATTTTACATGGAGCAGTAAAAGCCTTGGATAGAAGGGTGTGGAACATGAATAGAGTGCACAAGAGCAAATGTCTTGTGACAGGTTGTGCAAATGGTGTGAGCCCTATAAGAGACAGTTAAGAGTCAGGAATGGTTAGCAGGAGCAAGAGCAAGAGAAACAATCTCATGCAAAATGGGCCACACATTAATTTAGGTGAACGCTGCTTAAGCAATTCCATTGCAAGCAAACCCAGAAATGCGAGCCATAGACATACCTACCTACTCTAGTGAATATGTAAATTAAGAGTAATCATTTTCCCAAAGTGCTCATGCTTTTAGGACTATATCAACCGCAGTGTTTCCTGCATATAGCTTTAGTTATATAACCTCCAATTCTTTATGACTAAATAAAGTTAGGTTAGTGTAGTTAAGTTAGGACTGTCCAGGACTGCCAAGCCATGGTTGCGATTGATGATGTCATATTGCTTTGTTAGGTTGTGAATTCTTCTATACTATCTTGATGTTGTATTTGTATATATTTAATCCAAGTTATAAGTGTATTATCTTAATGTAGAATATTTATGCACATGCTCAATATGAGGAAGAGAGATGTGTGGTATTTTCTTGGAACCTGGAACATCAGCATGCGCTCAATGTTCCAGGCCAGAGAGAGAGTGAGAGAGAGCATTTGGAGATGAGAGCTGGTGGGGCTCGTGATGCACAAATAAAACCCTTACCTTCACTGATTGAGTAACGCCTGATTATTTTGCCATTCTGTAAATTGCAAATCCTGCAGCACCTGTAAAGTTTGAAAAACATGTGCAGGTCACTCCGATGACTCGAGGGGCACACATTGTCCAACCCCCTCCTGCACCAGGTCATGCCAAATGCAGTTTAACCTGTACATTCCAGAAGACGCAGGACCTAGATTTCTAGTGAAAGTATGGTATCTGCCTGATCTGGTATATTCCATTTCTTTGGGTAAATAATAAAATATTACTTCACATGCACAAAAAGGGCTATTTGCCTCTGCTAAGTTCTCATCACACATACCCCTCACAACCGCAAACAGCCCAAAACTGCAGCTGCCTTTGCCGGCACCGGGTTTCGGCTCAAAGTCTGAGCTGGCTACTTATGTTTCCGGCTTTGGCTGTAACTGGGTGCGCGGCAGGGCTTCCATATATGCCAGGTCTGTGGCTCAGTGAACTGATGCATCCACTACACGGACCTGTGTTTGACCTCATGGTCGCAGGTTTGAATTCCAGCAGGTCAACTCAGCCCTTCATCCTTCCAAGATCTATAAAATGAGTACCATTAAGTTGGGTAACAATAAACATGTGTTATAAGCACCAAGCTGCCCTTTCGGGGGTGAACGTGCGCTTTACAGATACGCCTGTTGTTTTGCAATGATCATATGCATACAGGTTCATTAAACACACTTGTTGTATGGCTTTAATTCACCATGGTCACTCTATGAAGGCCAGAGGCCTGGCCAAAACAAAGCTGAGTAGGATAGGTCCACATCATCATCACTGTCTTCAACCTCTATTTGCCTACCAAAAGAAGTCAGCACAATACCACCATTTGTGTCATCTCTACATGGCAAATGTTCCTTCCTCAGTTGTCTAATATGAGCTTTGTGGTGCTACTTGTAAGTACTTGCTGTGAAATCCGGCAGAATGCCACTAGCTGTATTTAATAGGGGTACTATTTGAGGGCAGCTGTAATGTAACAGCCTTCCATCAACAATCTGGTCCCCTTGATACTGCTGTGGAAAGTTATTTACCACTGCTCAATTGCTGCCTTGCATGTATCCCGATATATTGATAGCACCTGGACCATTGAGTAAGCTACATTTAGACAATACACAACTTATCTTCGAAATCCACAAATAAAAAAGTCATAATTGGAAACAAAACAAAAAACATTGCACATGCCCTCTTGCAACATCTTTATGCAGTTCAACACTAGCCAACACGCAATATGATGGCACCAAGGAACAGAATAAATCAAAAGTCTTACCTGCACTATCATGGCGATAATATATTCTTAGCATAATGGTCAACTGGGAAAGGTAGGAGTGGCTGTCTAACTCTTAAACAGCTCAATACAGTACATATTGGTTTGCTTAGGCGTATGATGACAGTCCACTGGTCTGGCAGTCAGGTTCTTATTTTGCACTTCTCTCCTCTTTTAACAGCAGTAAGACAATAATATTGTGAACAGAAAAACCTAATACTCCCATCATTCCTCCTGTGGTTTCTCCTCCCCTTTCCCTACTTCCACCAATAATGTCACTCTGCAAGGTATAAGTCTACATCAAGTCTTAAGCTCTCACTCTGTTCTTGCTGCTCCTGCATTATCTCTGAGTTCAGTATACCATATTCTCTTGATGGCCATGCTATATATGCTGACTTTATTTATTTTATTTATAATGCGCCTCTACACAATGAGTTTTTTTGAGGCGCAGCAAGACTAGAGGGTGAGGGAACAGGGAGGACAAAAGCAAAAACGGTCCTACTAGGCCATGTGACATTCAGATCGTGCAAGTGCAGGAATGAGAAGTGCAGGGGAGAGGGTCGGGTGGGGGGCTGTGAGAAAAGTCAGTGCCTGGAGAGACCAGGTAGATGGAGCCAGTGGAAAGCAAAGAATGCAGCGGAAGGAAGGTCCATGAGCTAAGTAGGAGGTAATAGGCAGGAAGGGCTACAAGGGTAATGTAGTGTAAAGTGTAGATGCATTGACGCAGGTGCATTGACCCACTGAGCTAACTATATTGCATATTAGGCCTATATAGCTTGCTGTATTAACAGCAAAGCCTAATAGCTTATTCAAAGAGTGTACTAAATGCTGATAATCAGAGCTTTATAGATGGCATAGTAATGCTTTAGCAGCGCCTAGATATTAGGCATAATGAGCTATATTAAACGTCAGACCTCCTGAAGTTGCTTACAGAGGGTAAACAGCAAGCCTGGTATTTCAGCATTAAGCCTCTACTTTCGCAAGAAGCATCACAGTACAAAGACACTGGGTTGCGCGAGAAAGGCGCAACCTTGGCTGGTACAGGTGCAGATAAGAACCACATTCCTAAGGAAGGTTTCCCAGCTATAGATGTGGGAGGGGGGAAGAGGACAGAGCAAAATAGATTTTTCCATTAAAACATGTTTTGGTTTTGCTAAAACGGTTCTAGCAAATTGTGTCACTTTGATTGACAGAACTGCCCAATAAGAATGCATACCCACATGAATTGGTAGGGACTCATCCATTGGGCTTTTATTAAGTGCACACTGCAAAGAACCCAGAACCAGCAACCACTCCAGGGCAAGAGGTACCTAGCAGTCATATTTCAGAGAGGGGAAAGGCCAGTTCCGAAGAGACAGGTGCCAGGCATGAATGTGGCTTGTGTCCCTGGTATGACAGATCGTGCCAAGTTCATCGATTCTAGGAGTTTATGGTTCTATTGTCTCCAAATGTGTTTGTGATGCTTGATTTATATTCTGTCCCATTCTGTTAGAATACTGCTCAGTTATATAATTGGTTTGTTATCAAATAATTGCAAATATATCACATTTTTCTTCCAGAATGAGTTTATTTTGTAACGCATAATATTCAAACCTGAGAGGGGAGAGAGGGTGTAATAGTGAAAAAAGGGCAGGTCCCAGAAGTGAGCAAACACCCTTCAAACAACAGGTGCAGGCCCAGCCAGGCTAGTGCAGGGAGAAGAGCACAGAAAGGCAAGTGTAGGTTGAGGTGGGGGTCAGGGGTGACCAAGTGCAAGGGTTGACTAGACTAGGGGGGTCTGGTGCTCTGTAAAACTCTGAAGGAACCAGGCAGCCAGTCAAAGGCAGACAGGGACATTAGCAGGGGAGGGGGAGAGGGATGGAAGAAGAGAAAGGGAAGGTCTTGAGAAGTTTCCGGAACTTAAGGAGATCTGACTGAAGTCTGAGAGCGGCAGGGAGGCCATGCCAGAGGGAGGCACCTGCAGAGAAGAGAGATCTACCCCCCACTCTCTGCTTGGAAAAGTGCCTGATATGCAGAGATTTAGAGCTAGATGACCGAAGAACTCTAGCAGGGAGGTATTTAGGGAGATAGAGTTGGATGTAGCCGGGTCCCAAGCCCCATAAATCCTTATGCAGAGGGTCTTGAACTTGATCTTCACAGCAACCAGGAGCCAGTGCAGAGATTTTAGGACTGGAGAGATGCAGCTCCTGTGTTTGAGGCCAAGCGTAAGTCTTGCAGTCCTGTTCTGGATTAGTTGAAAGGGGTGAAGGGAGGAGTTGGGCAGATTGAGCGAGAGGCTGTTGGAATATCACAAGTACACAAGTATGCGCATTCCCGCATGCCGGTAACAGTGCCACCGGCAACATGGAATCACTGTGAAAAGTCACTTCATGTTGCTTCTGTCCCCCAAAATGCTGGTGGCACCAGTATCGGCACGTGCATACCAGAAACACTGGTGATGGAAACACCGAAACAGGAACTGGCATAATCACAGGAACTGGAAGTTCACTGGAGGACATTTTGAAAAGCACAATCCATATAAAATCACCCACTTCCTGTTGCCATCTTGATCCTGTAACACCAGCATCATGTCAGGAGCAGCTAAATCCCAGGTGCCCTAAGTTTGCATGCGCAAACCACGATTCACAGATCCAGAATTAACCATGCTCATAGATACAATAGTGGACAATGCTGGGGAGCTCTTTCAGCTGACTGCAGTCGCACCATCCAAATACAAAAGGCTGACATGTGGGAGGAGGTGGCCGAGAAGAGCCCCATCCGCTGTGCTGCACGCAATTGCCACAATTGGTGGGACGACCTCTATCTGAGAGTATGCATCCTCCTCTCAGCGCACAGGAGGGAATGCCGGGCAACAGGCAGTGGGACAGCCTCCCCATAAAGTTGATGCCATGGGAGGAAAGATGCAGCACTGTGCTACATATGAAAGGCATAGAGGGAGTTGAATAAGCAGAGGCCGGCATCGGAGCACGTGCAGAGGGCAGTGATTACAAAATGCAGTAACGGGAATGTAACAGAGTGCATGCCAATGTTTTGAACACCATGCAGACACATGTCCAACTGCACAACAACAGACCACAGCCAAACCAAACAGTGGGCCACCAACCATATTCAGCAGACAAGTGTGCACAGACATATACCCCCTAAGCACAGAAACACACAACTGACCACATGAGCACTGGGCATGTGCCGACAAAGAAGACACAAGGCCCAACACATGCACGAGGAACCCCCCCAAGCAAGCATTCATGAACCACATCTGATGACAAACTGGCCACCCTCAGACCCACATCCTGTACTGCCATCCCATCCCTTCCACACATTACAGCTGACTGCATATCATTCAATATGGACTGCTGAACATACCTGCTCTGATCCATGCAAGACCGGGAAGGCCCTCATCATGATGGGAATGTCCTGCCACCCAACAATTCCCTTGCCATCCTCCATGTGTCCCCACCCCACACACCCCTGAGAGCCCAGAGAGGCTGTTGCCACACCTGACTCTTCACACACCTCACACCCACACATCACAGACCATGGGGCCTCATTACAAGTCGGGTGGTCCTGAAATAAGTGTGCTGATAGCAATGTAACAAACCCTTTTCTGGATGAGGAAAACTGCAGGGGCCGTAGCTTTGGGCAGCCTGACCTTTCCGGGGCTACCGTCCCCTGCAGGCATGGAATCAACAGAAGTATTGGAACTGTTAGCAATGGTGGCAGTTTCTCCATGTCCCCCTACAAATGGAGTCCCAGGGCACTCCATGGAAAGGGAACGTACATTCACTGATTCCTGACATCCCGTGCTGCTGGAACATGTAATGTCCCAGTGGCACCGGAATGTCAGGCAGCAAAATGGTGTTACGAGGTCGCCGTCAACCTGCCTGTTGCACTGGCGTGTTACCACCAACCTCTTGATGAGGCTCATGGCAGGAGTCCCAATGTACCATAGCACCACCTCAGAGGCATCCTACACCACCGACCCCCCGAATGCAATTATCCTTGGAGCACTGGTTTGCACTGGGCCTGACAACAGCAACAGCCCTCCCTCATTGTACCTCTCACCTCCCTTTGCCCCCTCATACACATGGTCCAGCCTGATCCGCTCCTGTGAAGCGCCGGCCATCTTTGCCCATCTGTACACTACGTACAGTCTTCGTACCTTGCACTAAATCCTGAACACAGGGTAAGAATCACCTACCACCCGCTGCCCTGTGCAACAATACGGGCTATCTGTATATAATTAACAGTACTTGCCAACTGTTATACTTCCTGGAACCTAAAACGCTTAAAGCTAATCTATACAATGTTGCAGTAGGTACTGCTTTGTATATCTTGATCTAGCTGTTGCTCACTACAATCTCATTAAGCTTCAATTGGTGCACTCTCACCAGACTTATTAGCATTAATGACTGTATGTAATATTAGCCGTTAATGTTTTGCTGGTAAGCTTATGTGTAGCCTACGTCATCATGCATCGTATGACTAGCATAGTCATCATTTAGCCACGTATATCTTTTGGTCATAAGTCACCTGTTTGCACCTATAGGAATTCATGATGCTATTACATGATTGTGTCCACTTGCTAGTGGCCTTCTGGACTGCCTTTCCTGATTGTGCCTTTTTATACACTCCTGCATTACAAATTTGTACCAATAAGCAATCCTAGTTGCCTATACCAGCAATGTGCATTGCGATCCTCTAGACATTTATATGGCATAGTAACTCACTGCGCCATTAATGCTTCCACCTTAATGTGCCCTGTCAATTGTTTAACATTGTACTGTCAATACTTGATTGTTTGATCTGCCCCCTTGACACACTGCCCAGTTTGCCTTAATACACTATGTACCTCTCCTTGTCGACTCAAGCCTGCTTTGGCACATTAATTAACTTAATAGTACTACTTATCACTGCATGATCCACCAATACAGTAAACTTTGCCGTCACCCATATCACCATGTCATCTAAAGTGTCCTTAGACAATGCAGGCACACCTCCGGTAGTGCCCATTATAAAAAACCTTTGCATCACAGCAGAGAGAAACCTTAGACTCTGTGCACGATTGCCTAAAATATTTGAACCCCTCATCAGATATGGCATCAATTTAGAGCACACTCACCCTAAACTACATCACCTAACGAAGACCACCCCGCCACCTAACTCCAAGACTCTTTCTAAAAGAAGTAAGACCACTACCAACTCACATGCCCCCTCAACTCACTCCAACTACCACAGTCAGGACCAGAACTTAAAAGTGCCCTAATAAATGCTAGATCCCTAGTTGCCCACGCAACAGAAATAGCAGACGTTATCTTAGCAGATGACTACGACTTCATTGCCATCACTGAATCCTGGCTACATGATGCAGCAGGCCCTGCACTGACCTTAGCAGTCCCCGACAATTATACCATCCTTAGAGCAGACAGACCAGAATCATGCGGCGGAGGAATAGCGATCATTGCAAAAACTAATCTCTCTATGAGAATAACCTCCACGCCTAATCTTAAATCTTGTGAGTCACTATCTATTAAACTACCTACTGCCAACTCCCAAACTTTAAATATTCATCTCCTATTCAGACCACCAGGCCCTATCAGTACCTTTAATGAAGATATTTCCACATCATCTCGGAGAATCTAAAAAATACCTCACAATCCCTACTGCTAGCAGACTTTAACTTAGGATTTGATGATATTAATGACCATCAGGCTACTTCTGTAGCTAATATCCTAACTGAACTTGGCTTCACACAGAGAGTGAATGCACCCACACATATTAAAGGGAGAACCCTCGATTGGATAGCCAATCACAATTGTAATGTCTCCATCTCTCAACAAACCTGGACAGACCACCACCTCATTTCTTTTACTCTAGATACTAAAAGGCCCACTGTACAAATACTATAACCCGCCCTACCCACATTAACCAGAAACAAGAAAAATATGATTGTAGACAACATCCTACCCCATATCTTACCCACTCTTATTTCTCTACCAGACTACTCAGACCCAAGTCTACTAGTAGAAGAATATAATAACGCCATGATTACTGCTCTTGATAGTATCGCCCCTCTAAAACTTAGGAACAGTGAACCTAAAAATCATCTTAATTCCTGGTTTACACCCCATCTAAAAAACCTAAAATTAAAGAAAAGAAGATGTGTGAAAGCCCACAGCAGAAAATAAAACTAATCTAATCAATATTTCAACTCAATACAAAAAGGATATCCTCATGGTCAAACAAGAAACTTATAACGACAGAATTACACAAGCCAACTCAAGCATGAAGGAGCTTTTCACCATTCTAAAAGAACTAGAAACCCCTATCATAACACAGGATGATTCTATCAAAGACAAAACCTGGTGCTCAGACATCCAGCATGCATTAGTCAACAACGTTTCCAAGCTCCAAAACAAAATAGCTCAAAAGAAAGCCTTACTAACTGCTCAGACTCCCCCCAATAAAATACCTCTGCCCAAGACTCAATTTAACTTCTCCAAAGTCTCAATTATCGAGGTTGAGAAAACGATTCTTGCTCTCAAACCATCCAATTGTAAACAAGACCAATGCCCGGCTCAACTAATCAAGGACGCTGCCAGAGATCTAGCTCCGTTCATCACCAAATTCATCAATGCCTCCTTCACCTCCTTCACCACTCGCACCATACCATGCAATCTAAAAGAATCATGGGTACTCCCACTTCTGAAAAAACAAACTTTAGACCCCAATATACCTACCAACTACAGGCCCATCACCACTGTGCCATTCCTATTAAAATTTTTAGATAAGGTAGCATACACCCAAATTCAAACCTTCCTAGAGCTGAATTTGCTTCTAGGCTCACGCCAATCTGGTTTCCGCCACAACATGGCACAGAAACAGCACTTATCAATTTGAAGACCCAACTAGACACACTCAGAGATAAGGGAAAACTTTGACCTGGTTGCCCACAAAGTCTTATGCAGTCACCTGGACTCAGCAGCCCACTTTTTGAAAGAAGCTATAGTATGGATACAGTCATTCCTCAGTGATAGGACTATGAGGGTCTTCTCCTGATCGGCAGAATCAGACCCTATACCCATCACTTGTGGAGTGCCCCAGGGATCATGTGTCTCTCCAACGCTCTACAACATCTTCACCAAGCCACTCTTCGATGCTCTTGACCATCTGGGTATCACCTACACTAATTATGCAGATGATACCCAGATCCTCTTACCACTCACTGGGGACTATGAAGAGGATCTGGCTATGGTGAACAGAGTCTATAGCATCGTTTAGGCATGGATGGCCAATCACGGCTTGTGCCTAAACAATGACAAAACAGAGCTCATCATCTTGGGCAACGCATCTCAGATTACCAAACTTAGCCCTGACTACTCGTCTTTTTTCATAGATGGGAACTCTATCAATGTCGCCAGAGAAGTAAAAACCTTAGGCTTTTACTTAGACTCAATCCTATCATTCACCAAACAGGTACATTCCTTGGACTCTTCCACAGCATACACATGCAAATTAATACGAACCAGGAAACAATTCATATCAGCTGTCATGATTCCTGCCCCTCATGTCCCCAGCTCTCCAAGATGTCATGCTGGAGCCAGGCCACGATCACCTACATGGCCCTCAAGGGGCTCTCCATCCCTCCAAAGACCCACTTGGAGTCAGACTTGGCGCTTGTGGCACCAGAATCACTCACTCCCATAGGATAACATTGGGGATTGGACTTGTAGTGCATTAATGGGGACAAGATGGATGCCCCCACATATTTCGGTTCCCAGAACTGCATGTGCAGTCTAGTCTTTTGGGTGTGGTTCAGCCCAGAGACACCTGGGATACTCAGAGACTATTTAAGCCACGCCCAGGATGAGAAACATGTTTTGTGTTTTCTGCACCTGCAGCATGACACTCACCGTGTTCGGATCGGTCTCCAGTAGGCCTGCATCTTTCTTCTGCGCTCAGCTCCTGCAAGAACAAGAACACCATTAGGAACAGCCTTACCTTGCAGCGCTTCTGCCCATCATTCTTCGCTCCTTCTGTTCTGCGGGCATCTTCGGCGGTGGCATTCCCATCCCGGCACGCCGCTTTCTAAGGAAAAGGGAAAAGAACAGAAAAAAGGCATTAGTAAGCATTCAGTAAATCTTTGCTTATTTTTAAAGACTGTACAAGCTTCAAACGCTTTCCTGAATCCCAGCCGCTCTGGGGGAAATGTCTCCGGAACTTCTCATCCATCTGCAAGAGGGAAAAGACACTCCAGGTTAACGTGGAAACATCTAGAGGCGCCACATACCGCACTTACTCACCGCATTTCTTCTTCATAACCGGCATCCACGCTGAAAACGTCGCGGCACCTAAAAGACACAGAAAAACAACTCAGTTCAATACAAATACGAAAGGGTTGCATCGCGCATTGCGCTCTCACTCACCTTCAGCGCTACTCATCTCAGCAGCATGTCGCCATCCCCGGACGCCGGCCATCATCTAAGGAAGGAAAGGAACGAAGTTAGAGAACTGTTCAAAAGACTCATTATACTTACCTGTCGGACTCTTGCCAGTGAAGCAACTAGGCAGCAACGAGCCCACATCAATCAGCACGCCCCTGCGCTGAAAGCAGGACGGAGAGCACACTTTCCAAGAAAACAAGGTGAGCTGTGGATCAAAGGGAAGGGTTGGAGCCCGGGGAACAAGGGGTTCAAGCACACAGACAATAGGGAGTTAAACTCTACCAATCCTGTGTTTCAGGCCAAGTCTCCAGTCGAGTAGACTCCAGGGAAGGGTTCAAGGTCGTAAGAGGTCAGAACAGGCTGAGTGACGTCCCCGTGGATACCAGGAGAGCGTTACATCAGCTGACAATTGTCTAATCTTATCTAGAGCCCTCATCTTATCAAAACTTGATTATTGTAATGCTCTATACATAGGGGCGAATAAACACATTATCAATAAAATATAGGTACTCCAAAATAACGTGCTTAGAGCAGCTCTAAGCATTCCAAGACGAGAACACATATCTGAAATAAGAATGAAATATAAATGGTTATTCACACAAGAAAAAATCAATCTCAAAACTGCTCTTCTTATCCACAAATGCTTAAACAAGAAGGCCCCTCGATACCTAACAGAGCGAGTCATCAGAAAAACCTCATTCAGACCCTTGAGAACTGTCAACTCCAACTGTCTTCAAGTGCCACGCTTCAAATTATCGACCATTGGAGGCTCCAGCTTCCCAGTTAGGTCAGCACAACTGTGGAACTCCTTACCACACACACTAAGATCAGACCAAACTTTTACCAAATTCAGGCAGAATCTAATCAAATGACTCATAGAGAAGGACAACTAACATGTCCTCGTCCTGCTGCATTAATATTCACATTGCTCGTATGTATCTCTGTATTCTCTACTGTATGCTAGACAAAAGTCATTATAGTTACAGTCTGTTTGCTTTCTATGATTTGATGTTGACACGTGTATGTCCACTACACCTGCTCTGATCCTCAACCTCTGCAACCCTGAGGAAAACTGTTTAATTATGCTCCGCAACCTTGTAACTAAGCTGTGCATACTCTTATGACCTGCACCCTGATACCTTCGGGCCCGGCGCGCACAATAAATAAATAAACAAACAGACACATCCCAATTAGGCATCCTGTGAATCAAACTGGCCACCGTGACCAATCCCCTCCAGGATTGGGATCCCTGCACTGGCTCCCTGTGATGACACTGCCCAATGCCATCATCACCCACCCAACATACCAGGATGTCTGTGGCCTGGACCCCATGGTTCACACTGGAATGGGGCATCCACGTCAAATCCCCACAATTGCACCACACAGGCAACTGCCCATGGACACCATTCACTGTACTAGGCAGGAACTGGCCCACTCCATCCCTCACAGTGTACTCCCCTCCTCCCTTGCACCCCTTGCACCTGCCCCCATTGCTGCCATCCATATGTGATCAGTCCCTTGTGTCTGCCACCCCCTGCACTACGCCCACTCCCGTACCCTTACCCACAGCCTGCCCTCCTGAGTTCAATAGTGTGCCCTGCACTTGCATTATGACCATGACATAAGGCCCAGTGTGGCTGCATCTGTAGATTACTCTGACCATCCCCAGCACCATGGGCCTCATTACAAGTCAGCCAGTCCGGAAACAAAGGTGGTGGTAAATCTGCCGCCACCGTTGTTTCTGGACCGGCTGATTCCGAGACCTGCAAGCGGGAGGTGTCACTCCCGCCAGGTCTGACCTGGTGGTATTAACACCACCCGCCTGCCGGCGGACATGGAAACACCAGCTCTGTCATAGACGGAACCAGTGTTTCCATGGTCCCCATCCCCATGGAGTCCTATAGGACTCACTGGGAATGGTGATTTACAGAATTCCGCCTCTGTAATTACTGGGTCATCAGGGTTGTAATACCCCGGTGATTCCGGCAATCACGGAGGCAGAATGGTATTACCGGTCCGGCGTCAGCCTGCCGTTTTTTCCGGCACAGCTACCGCTGAACTCGTAATGAGGCCCCATGACAACTGAGAATATGCACAATACCACATATGAATGCCTGACCTTTATGAAGCATGTCCAGGCATTGTGTGAAACACCAACTGAACATCATGTTGCAAGGCCATAGGAAGTCACATACTCCACAGACCGCATGCCCTTCTCACCCCCACAGGCACATCCTCGGACAGCAAAGAAGGTGGCCCGAGCACATCCAGGTCAGCCCCACAGAGGCAGAGTCATGATATGCCATGCCCCACCACTGCCGTGGCACTTCCATCATCAGCTGCCACCACTCTGGCTACACCTGCAGCAGGTCCTACATCAGCAGCTGCCACAACTCCGGCTACACCTGCAACAGCTCCAGCATCAGAAGCTGCCACCACTCCAGCTACACCTGCAGCAGCAGCTCCAACATCAGCAGCTGCCACCATTCCGGATACACATGCAGCAGCTCCAAAATCAGCAGCTCCCACCACTCTGGCTACAGCTGCAGTAGCACCTACAGGGAGGCTATACACATGTATATGGGTGCATCCACAGATGAGGATGCTGCACGGAATTCTGATGACACGAGCGATGGCACATCGGAGTACACACCATATGACCGGCCCACGTTCAGCTGCCATGGCATGCACAGCCTGCCACCACCACCCATCCCCAGCATCAGGGATATGGATGCACAGCTTCGACGCATGGAAGAGAGACATGAACAGATGGCAGGGCTTGTGAGCCACCACCTCCAGGAGTCAACTCTGATGCATGAGGAGGTTGGGTTGATCTGTGAGTGTGTGCAGGCCACTAGCCGGTGATGTGCCCATGTCCTGCGATGGTCTACCTCAGCAGCCATCCTCCTGATGTCCCAGAAGGCCTGGGAGCGTAATGAGGCTGTGTCAGCTACGGCTGAGAGCCTTGCACATGCCCTGCATGCAGCAGTTGAGCACAGGGAGGTGGCTGGTTTAACCCATCATCCTCAAGTACAACACCAGCTGGTTCCCAGCAGAGCAGTCTGAGGCGGCAGTCCCTGCGTCTGGCAGCTTCGCCACAGAAGGGAAGCCCATGTGGCAAAAAGTAGCGAAACATGAATCCTGGAAACACATGCTATGTAAGTATTGCTCACCAGGGTGTGTTGAGGCATTGACATGTTGGAGAGGGAGTGTTGGGGAGGGGGTGTTGGAGAGGAATAATTGAGGGGGGGCTGGTGGAACACAAGATCTTATTTTCCTATACATTTGTTTAGCACTGAAATTCATTTATTTATTTTTATTTATTTGCATGTTTAAAGCGCTCACACAGCCTGAGGGCATCTAGGCGCCGTTACAGGAATATGACTTGGTTACGTATTTATAACACGCTTATTACCGAGAGATTTCTAAGCACGGACCCGGGGATCGCACCTGTGTTGCTTTGTGTCCTCTTGATTCCAAGGCGAGCACGTTGCCGCTGAGCTATCCTCCCGGGACAACTGTCTGCACAATCGTTTTTGTGGTAGTGTGCTTTAATATTTGTGCAGTCTCACATGCAGCGTGTTGCCTGGGCAGTGTGCTGGTGCTCTGTACTTAAAAGTAATTCTGATTTAGTTCATTGTGGCTTCATGCCCGTCCCTGTCATCCCAGCAATGGCTCATTTGTATACCAGCATCTGCATCTGAATCACTGTCGTCATCTCCCTACGCTAGAGACATGTCCATGTCCAGGGGCAGGGGAATGTTATGCCTTATGCACATGTTGTCTAACATGGCACAGGCCAGGATTATCTTGCCAATTTTGACTGTCCTCTACATCAGTGCCCTCCCACCCCCCGACCAGCATAGGTGGCGAAACCTTGACTTCAGGAGTCAAAACGTCTGCTCAATGGTGGACCTTGTCCTGATGTGCACACGTTTGTACGCATTCACCTGGTGGGTCTCTGGATGCTGGATATGTGTCATCAGCCATGGCAGCACGGGGTGGCGAGAATCACCTGTCTGGGAGGGACACAAGGAGGGAAACGTCATTGGAGTGATTGGGCAATGCAGTCAAGTCTAGATGCGGGTCTGTGACCCATGGATATGTGCGCTTGTGGCCAATCACCTTGCTGCACCCTGTGACAGCTGCTGCTGGCCGGGACATGTGTGGGATTGGACTCACATGGATGTGACGGCAGTGGTGGGGCACAGGCACAGTGAGGAAATGCAGTAGTTGGTGACATGGGTGTCATGCATTCTGGTACCTGTGGTGCATGTCTTGTGCTTGTCCATTAGTGCCTAGATTATGATGATGTGTCCTTCCGTTTACTCATGTGCTTCAAGCCAGCCATGGGATCCCGCTGTTGCATGCTGTTTGCGGCCCATGCACTGGGGGCCCTCCCTTACCCAGAACACATTCAATGTGGTGTGTGTGTAGGTACGTTGACGTAACGCCCCATGTACCCTGGCAGCATACTATTCCGCAGGACCATGGAGTCATGAGTGGATCCAGGGAAATGTGTACAGCAGTGTCTGATGGTCAGGTCAGTATCGCAGACAAACTGTGCATTCATTGAGCGGTACAGCTTTCGGTTGCAGTATACCTCCTCAATGGCATTACAGGCCACTAGCTAAATGTGTGTGCAGTCGAGCGCTCCAAGTACATTGGGCATGCCAGCTAGGACATGACAACGGACCTTGGTTGCATTCACCTGGCCTGTGTTGTGGGAAGGGTGATGTGCTGGGACACATGACACAGGAGGGCATCCAGGACCTGCACAAGGACCTTTGAAAATGCAGGCTGGGAGATTCCATGCAGTTCCCTGACTGTGTGCTGGCATGGGCCTCTAGTGAGAAATGCAGCACAGACACCACCTGCATCAAGGGGGGTATAGCAGTCTGGATGGTAATAACACTCCGGATGTCGTTGTGGATAAGGTCGACTATGGCGAGGATGGCCTCCCTGACCATGTGATACATTGTGTGTATCTGTCTGTCAATCAGGGACCAGAGTGTGGCTCTTGTACAGGGTATGGGTGTTTACTTGCAGGGTGCTACTTGATGGCGATTGTTCCTCTGCATCATCCTCATCCTCCTCCTCTGCCTGTCAGCCTGTTGCCACTGTTGCAAATCCTGCTCATGGAGGTGGATTCCTACAAGTAGCAGCATGGTTGCCTTGGAAGGTGTGTGTGGTGTGGTCCTTTTCAGAAGTCACAATGCTCATGGTGTGCAGCTGGGCTGATTAAGTGCACTTGTGGGCTGTTTCTGTACACATGGGCCTGCTTACTATCTGCTCCGTGCTACCAGTGTTTCTGGCGCAGTTTTCATGGTGGCACCAGTATTTTGGTGCCAGTGTTTCTGTGAAGACAGCAGTTGTGATAATGCGTTAGTACTGCGGCATCAGTGTTTCCGGCAAGACACTTTGGGGTTGCCACAATTTCCGTTGACAGTGCTGTCAGCTACAGTCCCACAGTAGGCTATGTTTATGGCAACATTGTTACGGGCATCGTGACTCGTATTATGACGGTCTGGGAATCATGCTGGTAGTCGGTGTTACCGACACAGTGTTTCCGGACCACCAAGCTTGTAATGAGGCCCATTGAGTTTCTGGAATAAGGTGAGGGAAGGGGGAATGCCTGAGAGGAGGTGCAGCTGAAAGTGGACCTTCTTGCAAGGTCCGTGATGCAAGGAGAGAAGGAAGAGAGGAGTTGAAGATGACACCAAGATTTTTTGCCTCACAGGAGGGTGAGAGGAGGGGGCCCATGGAGGGCAGCCAGAGCGTGTGAGGGAAAGAGGGAGCAGGGGTCCCAATGAGAAGGATCTTTGTCTTTCTGGCATTAAGGCAGAGATTGTTAGCAGTGCACCATGCCTGAATAGCAGACAGGCAGTCAGGAATGATAGAGGAAGAGAAGGAGGCCGAGGAGGCAAGCTTGAAGGAGAGCTGCATATCATCTGCATAACACTGGAAGTTAGAAGAGAAGGTGGAGATTAAATGGGCTGGAGTGGCCGGGTAGATGTTGAATAGCCAGGGCGAGAGGATAGAGCCCTGATGGACACCACAGATGGAGAGTGAGATGGTGGAGAGAAAAGGGCCCACTTGAACCTGGTAAGGTCAGTCCAAGAGGAAGAGGTCAACTAGTCCAGAGCCAAGTGAGTGATGCCAAGGGTATCAAGGAGCCTATTTATCAGGGTGGCATGATTGACCGTATCAAAGAGGAACGGTCAAGAAGGAAGAGAACGGCAGAAGAGCTGGAATCGAGATTAGAGAGCAATGATGATATAAAATGTACTGCTTTGCTATTTAAAAAAGAAAATGGTTATAGCACATGTGTTTCCTTGACTTTGCATTTTAACCAAGTATTGCCATTTGGGAAGTATTGCGGCTTTGTACCTGCTGCTGGGGTAAAGCTTAGTTTTCATGTAAATTTTGTTTATTGTGTTGTTCTCAGTGGCCTTGTGCCCGCTTTGATGCAAACGTTTGTGAACCCGAACTTAAATTAAATCAAATATTTACCAGGTATGTTATGGAATGTTGTTTGACATGGCACCCACTTCCTGAACAGATACAAAGCCTAGTTGAATTAAATGTTCACAGTGATCACTGCAGTCTCCTCTCCTGTTTTGTGCCTGCTGCTGAGTGAACATTTGATTAACTTTGTGACTTCCAGGTCTGCATGCACAGTGAGTCCATGCGAATAAAGGACCTTTTGTCGGGCTGCGGATACTGTTTCTAGAATGCACAGCAAAAGCGGGCTGTGACGGTGTAACACTGGTAGTATTGGAACACTATTTTTAGCAAAGCAGCAGAATGAGAAAAGACAAATAGCACATCCCGCCAAACCTATTGATCCATGAGGAAGTGAAGGATGAGGACATTTAGTGCAGGGATCTGGCTACATTCCTTGAGGATACAGTAACTGCTGCCTGTAAGACTAGCTACAAATACTGATTTAAAGCCTGCTATTATAACTATGGGTTAAGGGCGCGGAGGAGAGGGGTCAATCTGAGCATGACGGTATGGGAAAAAAGTGGCAGTAACAGAATTATCACGATTTTTACAACACCACCCTACTATGAGTTTGGAGGTAAAGTAAAGAAAATACACCCAGCACGTTGCCTCCAAAAACTAGAGAAATTACTGTGATAATTCCACCCACTGTAATTCCTCCAGAATCCCCTTGGAGACGCATGGGACTCCTTGAATGGAGACTAACGCTGCTTTACCGCCACTCTTAATCTGTCGGATTTACTGCGGGACCGAGTGGCAGTAATGGTAATCAAGGTTAGTGGTAATTCCTAGGAATTATCACCAAACTGGTAATGAGGCTCTATGGGCGGTAGGCAGTAAAAAATGCGATTTACCGGCATGGCGCTATTAGCGTGTCCGCCCTCGCAGGAGACCGCTAATAGTGTTCCATTATGAGTAAGCGGACACGCGCATAGGGCCATGCCGGTAAATGACCCTACCGCCCTGGCGCAAAAGCACCTTTCCGGCTCCGACCAAAGTGCTGATAGCACCTCCGCCCTCATGCTGCATGCTATTAGCGGTCATTGCTATTAGCGGTCACTGCTATTAGCGGCAACCGTAAAACACCGGAACCGGAAATAGCGTCATCGCACAGGAACGGGAAAGAGACCGGCGGCCATTTTTAAAAACACAATCCATTGCCATCCCCTGCACTCAGGACCTGCAGCAACACCACAACTGGCAAAACCACTTTCCACAATAACAAACAATGCCCAAGGCCCTAAAGAAAGCTGATGTGCGCCAGCGCAAAGAACGCTTTTCAAACGACGAATTGAAAATGCTGGCAGACACCCTGGCTGCAAATGCAGACGTAGTGTTTGCTAGCGACATGCGGCGCCCTGCACTCCTGAGAAAAAAGGAGATCTGGGCTGAGGTGGCGCAGAAAGTCAGTGCAGTGGGCTCCACCCCCCGCACCGTAAAGGACGTGCGCAAGCGGTGGGATGATCTGCGCCTCCGTGTACGCAGCATATTATCGGCCAACAGGAATCTGGCCATGGGCACAGGAGGCGGAGGAGGATCCCCGATGAAGATGCAGGAGTGGCAGGAGACATGTGCCAGCACCATTGGCCTTGAATCCATCGAGGGAGTGGGCGGAATGGAGTGCGGTGTGGCAACAACGTCAGACGGAGGTGAGTGTCCACGCAAAACACTGCAATGCAAAGCATGAGTTCCTCCCCCAAATGTGAAATGGGAATTAGCTAATGGATGGGGTCATCACACACACATGTACACAACCCTGCATATATGCCGTGCATATTCCCACACAACCACATGCATGCAGCACCTCACACACGTGTCACCCTGACTCATGTCCGGATGACCCACCCATCTGGCCAACAACCTGCATGTCCAAACTAGATGTCCAAATCCAAAGGACTGCAGCAACAACAACATATGCATGATGCACCTTGACCCATCACTGATGCTATCCCTGTCTTGCTCCCCCACAGGGTCACATTCTGACAGTGAGGAGCTGGACTCTGCAACGCAGGCCCCACCACCCAAAAAGCAGGCCAAGGGAAAGGATGCAGGCACCAGGCCCAGTACATCGAGGGGCACTGGGAAATCTGGAGTGGCCCAGCGTTCACAAGCCACACACGCACCGACCACACCAAGGGTCGAAATGCCATCCGATACTGTGGTAGCACCCACACCACCCACCCCCACCACTCAGGAGCCAGTGCCAGAAGGCACGCCGTCCGCAGCCAATAGCTCAGTCGGGGAAGCAGCAGCCACGGCACCCATTAGTGATGTGGACGACCCATGTCTGACACCGGAAGGGCAGCGTACACCCAGCACCCAGCTGTCCCCACACCACAGCCCATGCAACACATCCAATGGCAGCATCCATGAGGTGCATGCCGGAGATTCAATGGATGGGTCATTCAGTCCCGTGGCAAGCTCACCTGATGTTGGCCACATGCAGCAAGCTGCGCCGAGGAGTAACAGGGGCAGGGCCGCAGACGACAGCATGAGCCTGATACGACAGCGCCAGGAGGAGCTCAATGCCCTGGTTGCCCGGCAAGTGAGCGAGGCTGCCTCGACCAGGGAGGAGATCCGGGGGTTATCAAGAGACATGAAAGCTGCCTTGGACAGCAACACGACGCGCCTATGTGACGAGATGGCCGCTGTGAGGCAGGTCCTAACGCGCATTGCTGAGGCGATGGAGAGCATGTGTCACACACAGGGAGCAGATCAACCAGCCACCCCCTCTTCTACTAGCTCCGACCAAACAACCATCCTGCGAAGGTCCAGCCAGTCCTTGCGGCGGTCAGACTCACAACCCCCCAATGGTGGTGGTGGAGAAGGGAAGTAGGGCCAGCCTGTCACTGTTGACACTTGGAGACTAATGCAGCACTGATGTGCACACCATGTTTGGTGGAGTTGTGGGGGGAGGGGGGTGAGGGTGTTTGGTGGAGTTGTGGGGGGAGGGGGGGTGAGGGTGTTTGGTGGAGTTGTAGGGGGAGGGGGGTGAGGGTGTTTGGTGGAGTTGTGGGGGGAGGGGGGTGAGGGTGTTTGGTGGAGTTGTGGGGGGAGGGGGGTGAGGGTGTTTGGGGTGGAGGGTACATGCACGTTTGAATGACATAATGCTCAATACACACGTAATGGCATGGATAATCACATGACTGGACATTGATTATTGTGTATGTGTGCTTTATTGTTGAAGGGTGCACTGTGTTAATATCCTCCATACACCCCGTGCCCTGAGCTCCACATCAATTGCACCCTCCTAATCCATGTGCATCAGAAACAATGGTCTATCAGGTGCTGCCGCACAGCACGTCCCTCATGGGCATCGCCACCTGCATCACCTGCAGCCCCCTCTCCTCCATCCTCATCCCCGTCATCATCCTCAGACGGTGGTTGCAGTTCAATGTCAGGGGGCATTGGCACATTCCGTCTGATACACATATTGTGCAGCATGACACATGCCATGGTGATCTTGGCCACCTTCTCATGCCCGTACAGGAGTGCCCCGCCCGACCTGCTGAGGCACCGGAAGCGTTCCTTCAATAGGCCGAATGTCTGCTCGATCACCACGCGGGTACGGGTGTGTGCATGATTGTAGTCCTCTTCGTGCCTGTTCTGTGGGTTCAGCACAGGGGTAAGGAGCCACCTCTTCAGGGGATAACCTGCATCACCTGCATGGGTATGTGCATGGGTATGTGTAAGTGTCTACATAAAGTGGAGCCTGCACATATCACACAAACAAACATAGCATTTTCAACGACATCCACTGATCCAAGCACGCATGGCAATCAGGGTAACTGCAATGTGGGAAGGTGAGGTGGTCCTTGCAAGTGGACATGCACCATGCATGCATACGTCAGGGATTGCCATGTCCCGCCTGAGTTTAAGTAATTTGTGTTTCCTGGCCCTGGCAACGTTAGTGCCACACTGCTAGTACACTGCCATTCCCTAGTTGATGTCCCCATGCTGTTCAATGGCAATTCAGTGGTGGGGTACGGGTGTGGCTCACTACAATGGCTACAGGAGATCCATTTGTATGCACTCATGTGCGCGGATAATTTCTGATGTTGTTCAGCGTACATTTCAGATGTGATTTTTATATGCATGTTGCTGATTTGTGTAATGGGGGAATGGTGTGTTGTGCGGTGTGCATGTTGTTTGGAATGGCCTCTTTGGCGTAATGGATAGATATGTTTGTCTTGGCACTCACTTCTAGCATGTGGTTTTGTGTCTGGTCCATTGTGGGCAGCCTCACTGTACAGGGATGCAAATATGTATGTCCATTTTCTCCTGACGCCAGTTCACGCCCAGTTGGAGTATGCATCTCCCCCCCACCCCAATCACGCCCAGTTGGAGTATGCATCTCCCCCCCCAATCACGCCCAGTTGGACTATGCATCTCCCCCCCCCAATCACGCCCAGTTGGAGTATGCATCTAGCCCCCCACTCACAATCACATCACACTGCCATGTGGTTGGCCTGCTACTCACCAAGTAGCCACGAACGTTGTCCAGCATGTCGCTCCATGTATCGTGGTATTGTCGAGTTCCGCAGGACCATTGCATCATGGGTTGAACCGGGATATCGGGCACAGCAATGTGTGATGATCTTATTGGAGTCACATACCATTTGGACGTTGATGGAGTGGTATTGCTTTCTGTTACGGTACACTACCTCATTGGCATGTGGGACCACCAGTTCAACATGGGTACAGTCGATGGCCCCGATGCAACTTGGGATGCCTGCCAGTGAATGGAAGCCAACATTGGTGTTGGAGATCTCCTGGGCAGTCCGTGGCATGTATATGTGTTGACTTGTGTGCTTCAGGAGGGCATCGAGCACCTGGTTCAGTGTGCGTGAGAATACTGGTTGTGATATGCCATGCATCTGACCTACCGTATGCTGGTAGGTGCCTGTGGCCAAGAAGTGGAGCACAGTTACCACCTTCAGTAGAGGGGGGATGGCAGTACGGATGTCAATGAGACTCACAATGTCGTTGTATATCATGTCTACAATGGTGGTGATGGTATCCCGGTCCAGACGGTACAGGGTGTGTATCTGCTCAGGGGTTAGATTGGCTGGACTGGCTCTGATCCTGGGAATTGGTGGCTGCCTCTGTGGTATCACTAGGTGCACTGGTGGTGCTTGCTGCGCCTGTCTTGCCCTCCTCCTCCTCCTCCTCCTGCGTCTCCTCTGTGCTGCCTGTTGTTGTAGCTGCTGCACTGCAATCATGTCCTCTAGCCCATGTAATGCTGCTAGTATTGCATCCATCTTGGTGTGGGAATGGGTGTGGGAAGGGGTGTGGTGTGCTCTTTTGTGCTGCCAGTCTCCATTGCCTCCACCTGTGCTGATTTTGTCAACCTGTGGCAGGTAGGAACACTGCTGTGCTCTTTTAACGTGTGGTTCGCGATGGCGGTATTAGCGCCTGGCCGGTAAGGGGTTTTTGGGTCTACTACATGCCGGTATTGCCATGTCCGCATGGCTCGTGATGGCGTGATATTAGCCCTATGCCTCTATTTCCGGACTGAGGGGGCGCGCGCTCACGGACTTGCCGCTAATAGTGCCACCGTACTTAGCGGTGCCGCTAATAGCGGTATGTCCGGGTCGTAATTGGGAAGGGGATTTACTGATACCGGTAATCCCTTACCGGTAACGGTAAATCCCTACCGCCTAACGTGTAATGAGGCCCTATGTCTTTGAGTTTTGGTGAGTCAATGTTGGAAACAGTCAAACAAGGTCATCCTACATTCCCTGAGAAAATAATACTAATTTGTCAGAATCTGACTGTTTCGGGCTTCCCACTTGTAAGGAGGATTTTTTCACAGCCCTCGGGTGAGGGGTGTGAGAAAATGTATCTGAAATGTGCAGAGAGTTCCAACCACAAGATAGATCTAAATCATTATATGGGGTAGCAATGGCAGCGCAGTCTTGGCCTCACTCAGGCGAAGGCAATAGACTGGTAGGTAGGGACAAATAGTCCCAGCAGATAACCCAACAAATTACACTACACATGTATACTGAAAAATGTACACTCTTTCTATAGAAACTATACATTCAAATACATATTGTAGTTGACACAACACATTCAATGCTGGTCATTGGGCCGGCTCTTGGCGGATCTGAGATCCGGCACCAGATATGGAGCCGGATCTCGGGATCCGGCCAGAGTCAGTCGCCCAAGACCATGAACCGTGCTGGAATATAAAAAAAAAAAAAGAAAAGCGCACGCAACAGCAGCATTGCCCTTTACCGAGGCTTTGGCACTGGTGTGTAATGCACAATGCTCGCTACATGTACAACTGATTCCTTTCAGTTGTACATGTAGCGAGCATTGTGCATTACACACCAGTGTCAAAGCCTTGGTAAAAGGCAATGCTGCAGTCGCAGGTGTTTTTTTTTTAACGTATTCCAGCATTGCTGGATGTCCACTACGAGCCCCGCCCCCTCTAGACCACGCCCCCCAACTCCTCCCCCACCCAGCCCTTGTGTTGTGGGATCCCACACCACATTTTTTCCATTTCCACCACTGAACACATTTTAAAAACAATGTATCTATAAAAACTGTAAAAGGGGCTGAGTGTAGACCTTTTCCTCTCTCAAGCAAATTACAACAGTTGATCAATTCAGTACATTATGATGCTAAGGGTTGAGGAGAAAAGGCATTCGCCAGACATGAGCACTATGCATCACATACTCATGTTCAGAAACCGTAACACCAATATATAAACTGGCAGTATTCCCGACAACGTCTTGTAAATATCAATGGTGGGTTGACCCAGTGGCTGGGTCCACCTGGTTTTGTAGATTTTAGGGTCTAGACGTCCCGTCCCACCTGCAACCTTGGCTCTTGAAGTGGGATAAGAGGCACGTTGACATTGGGGAAGGACACAGACTGGGGGAAAGCCAAATGCAGAAAGCCTCCAGGAACAAGGGAGAGTGGGGAGAGAGAGCTGGAGCGGACAATGCTTTTGAAGGGCGGGGCAGGCAGGTAAAACATTGTGACATGTAAGGAGCTTCAGCGTGTAATGCAGCAGAACTATAGAGTGACTGCCAATTGAACAGTGGCGGGCACAACGGTTCAACGCAATGAGTAGTTCCTCCCACTCTGGGCATTTATGACAGTTGAATCCATCCCACTCCCCTCAGCATTGCAAATGGTTCCAAGGTCCCATCATATGCATGAATGCAAAAAATAGGCAGTTGCAAGCTGTGCAGGAGCTGCACCGAGTTTGGTCACTCAAGGTAAGTAACAGATAAAGGTACAGAGGCAGCAAAGGGAGAGCACCATAGCTCCTTGTGGGATATGCGCTGCGAGCGTGCATAAAGCAACCAGTCCACATGTGCTAATGTGTGCTAATAGTACACAGTAAAACAGATAACACATGGACAGATTATATACATAGGTATACTACTTACAGAGATTGAAGAGCCTAAAACAATACCCAGAAGGCCGCTAAAAAATAAATAAAAATCAAGCTTAATCTATCTACTAGGCCTAAATGTTCCCAATAGAATATTAGCAATACATGGAAACAAAATAACTAATGCTATATATTGTACCACCAATTCTATTTTTATGGGCAGGTGTGCAGTGCAGTTATTTATTACTTTAAAGTATCTAATAAATCACAGGTCTCAGCAAAAATCCAGTCTTTGGTGTAAAACTCTGGAAACCCAGGGGGACCCGCAAAAAATCTTCAAACTTAAGTAAGTACCATTTAGTCATGTACAAGGAGTTGAAACATTTGTAGACGTTTTCCCCCAAGAAATTAGGGGATAATATCAGTAGGCAAGCTGTGGTTATGGGATAAAGTCAGGTAAGTACCAGATCTACCCAACGCATACTGCAAAATAAACAACCAACCCACCAGAGGGAACCAACCTATAAGAAGAGCTCCAGCTGCAGGTTTGAGGCCCCATCCATCGGAGAGGGAAAGAATTAGAGCAAGATGGCAATCAATGCAAGACAGTGGTATGCGATGGGAGTGCTGGAGGACCCCACTACTTCTGGACCGAAGGGAGGCCTGTTGATGATTCCATGTAATATATCAGAACTTCACTACCCAGGGACAAGTACTCTGAATGCCATTCACTGTGGAGTTGTCTCAAGAAAATTGAGAGATCCTAGTAAGTATAAGGATTTATGTACAGGTCTGGGGAAAAAGATGTGGTACTCAGGAATGTGAACCCTTGATCAGCATGGACCCCCATGATGCAAAGTTCAACACTCCATTTACCCAAGAGGACAACCCACTAGGCAGAGCAGCAACAGCAATGAAAAAGGCACAAAGAAGACACAACAACCCAACAAAGGGGATAAGATCAGCTGAAGAGACAAGAGAGGTAACAAACAAGCAAATAATGGTCCAGCCATGGGAATTATGGATGAAGGCAATTTAGGAAAGCCCAAAACAGATATGAGGTGGAGTAGTTGTGACATAGCACTCATCCAGGCCAGGGAGACTCCCCACTTTCAGATGATTGGTGCAGGAGGATTGTGCTGGGATGAAACACAGAAATGGTTAGAAATCAGAACCAAGATGGACCAGGAGATTAAACCACGAGAAGAATTGGAGGGGGGATGAAGTAGGGCTTAGGATCGGTTACCAGCAGTCTTAGGGGAAACAGGAAGCCATGTGCCAGGTTCCAGACAATAAGGCCCACAGCAACAGCAGCCCATCTTCACAGCAGTCCTCAACAATTCAGGTAACAATATGGGAAATACACAGGGTCTCACATTGGTAACATATTCACTCAGGGGCTGGCATAAGACAGCCTTCCAGTCAGACAGCAGGCAGACACACAAGGGTTTTGGAAGACAGCCAATCAGGCCTGCCCTACAAACTGCCAAACACACAGATGCAACCACAAATGATAGGTTTCAGGTATGGCAGGAGCTTACAACCTATCTAATTCAAATTGAACCACTCTAAAGGGTGCAGAGTTGGGCTCAGAGGGATCCCAGATCAGCACAAATGGCATCTCAGGCCTACCTCCGGGTCGCCACAGACAAAACGGCACACAACAAAATTGATGGGAGCAAAATAAATCCAAATGGCTATTATGTAGAACCGTTTCGCTACTAATGTGGTAAAAAATGGTTCCAGCCAATGATGAATCTAATACTTAATGCATCTGACACCAGCCTGATCCTTCACATACTTAGAGGGTTTTCGAACTACCATGGAACCAGAGTCCAGGGGTTAAAAACTTCCCCTACCCATATTGCTTATTGTCTTAGACAACAAACTTCTCATGGGCCATAATCCTTCTCTGCCTCAGGATAGCATGTATACCACCTTTAATAATTTAATGGGCTAGGTTTTCTGATAAAATTGGAAAAATCAGAGATGCCGCCCACACAAAGGATCATTGAGTTAATCTTGGCAATCATTCAGGATTTATTGCCTACCTCGCTCCTCTGCAGGGCAAGGCAGAGGATAGTAATTCAGAACCTACAAAAAGGGTCAGATAACTCACACTGGTTCCTGATTTCTTCTGAAGTATGAGTAGAAGTAGTGTGATTGTTTCAACACATGGCGGCTTGGAACAGGAGAGAAATGTTCAGTCCTCATACCAGTGCCTTCTTAGAATACCATGCCGGAAACAGCATGTGGGTGCTCGCTGCAGTGGCATTTCCACGTGAAGACAGTGGTCTTGGGAGGTGTACTAATGGCACATTAAGTGTCTAGATTTTCTGTCAGGATCATTTTGAGTTAGATTATTTTCAAAAACATATTACAGATTCTCAAAATACAGATGTTGTGGTGTCCTTGACAATTGGACATATTGTCATCTCGGCTCAATGCTCAGCTCACACGGTTCTTCAGTTGGAAACAGGATCCAAAGTCTTAATCACGGACACCTTCTCCCAAGATTAGGATCAGCGCATCCTCTATGCTTTTCCACCTTTAGTAATGATCACAAGGGTGCCACCTCAGGTCCAGTCCAAAATATTCACTGTGATGGATTGCCATCTGCGAGGGTGTAAATGCTCTGGCTTTTTTATTTTTATTAATATCTAAAATCATGTGGTTAATTCTGTTTCTGAAAGAGGAGTCTGTTAATATGACCCCCCCCCCTTTCAAAATGCTCCATGCCAAAAGCATAGTGCCTACATGTTCCAGTACTACACCAGTCTCCTGACAAATGCAGCTCCTTCCCTCTCCTGGCACAGTGCAGGTTCAAAGGTCACATGCACATTCCCGACAGTTGCTGTGTCACTGCAGACAGTGGTAGCATTATCAGTCTGGTAGCAGGGTAATCTCTTAGAATCAGCTATATCTGGTTATGGTATGATGAATGAAACGAGCGCCCAATTATTAAAGCCACACCGATTTGATATCATAAAAGTGTCAGCTCTGTGTGTTCAGGCCACCTATCTGCAGGCAATGTGTATTCATGTCTAGCATGGCTGTCTGCACTGCACTAAGTGAGACAATGGGCCTCATTACGAGGTAGGAGTTAGCCATGGTGCTATTAGCACCATAGCTACCCCCTCACCGCATTCCGGGTCTGGGTTCCCGAAATAGGGACTTACCGGGTCATTCCAACCTTGGAGGACCCGGTAAATCCCCATTCCGGGAACTATTCCCCATTCCCATTCGAGCCCCCATAGGGCTCAATGGGAATGGGGATGGAGCTAATAACGGTACCGCAATTTGCGGTACCATTATTAGCTCTGAAGTCCCTTAACGGGTCCCTTCCATAATGCCTGGTAAAACCAGGCGTTAAGGAAGGGACCCGCTAAGGGACCTCGGAATAGGGTGGTAAGGGATTACCGGCACCGGTGTCCTTACCGGTGCCGGTAATCCCTTACCACCTACCTTGTAATGAGGCTCAATAACTAGGATGCTGTCTTCCTTTCATCCCCGGGGAGGAAGGGTAAAACCTACCCTCAGGCCACAGGAGCTCTCACCAGCCAGGGCATCTGTTGGGAACAATGTTCTAAAGAGGCACTTGCATTCCAACGGCCAACATCATACCTGGGTGCTGCTTTATAGGGTTCATGTGTAGTCAGCAGGCATGAAAAAGGGTCAGAGTTAAAGCAGCTAGAGAGGGAAAGGTGAACCTGAGAAGCCCTTGGAAGCCCATTGGTATACATACAAAAACAAATCAGTGGCAAAACGCATCCTTGGCGGAAGCCACATCCAACCTTGAAGAAACCTGTACAGTGTCCCCCCGGTCTGCTTCATACACAGGCCTCATTATCTCGGTGTATTTCCTCCAATAACTTCAAGATATCTGCCTGGCATTCCATCGACCTGAGCACCCCCACAGCTTTGACCTGTCTACTTTGTCAAAGGCTGTACTCAGGTCCATGAAGGCAAAACACACCCCCTCACCCTTGCAAAAAACAGAATTGGCCACCAATAGGTAGAGACTGAGACTCTACTCCATGGTGCCCACCCCAGGGCAAAAACCAAACTGCACATCAGATAATACCAACTCCTCGGAAAGCCAGGCCTCTATGAGCCCCAACAAGACCCTACCAAAAATCTTGAAAGTCGTTTCCAAAAGTGAGATAGCTCTATAGGAGATCGGACTCGCTGGATCCCCCTTCTTGAAAATACGGAAAATAATGGCCCTTTACCATGAGGGTGGATAACAGCCTGTCTCCATACATGAATTAAACATTGCTGTCAGCAGGGGGCCCACAAGTCCAGAGGGTCTTGAAAAAGGTCTGAGGGGATCACATCCAGGCCCAGAGCATGATTAAGTGCTTGCTGACTAATCACCCGGGACACATCTTCCAGCTTGAACTTCAAACCGGAATAACTCCTCCCCAATCCACCCACCACAGGCTCTCCACTAAATAGATTCCCTAAGTGATTCACCCATGCTGCCTCTTCCACAAGAGTACCACTAGATCTTTCCATGGAGGGCACCAAAGGACCCCTCTTCATGTATTCCCAAAAAGCTTTCTGATCATTACGCTTCTGGGTGTCCAGAAAGCCCTACCAGGCCTCTCCCTCTATTTCCAGTTTCCTCCTCTTTAACTCTCCCCGGTAGTTGACTCTCACATGGGCAATCTTCCTCCTACCACAAGCCAGGGTCTTCAGGGCGTTCAACACGGCTACTGTTATCACTTGAAACAACCCTCCCGAGAGTATATATCTGGACTGCGGCCAGCGTTACCACAAAAAGAAAAAAAGGATGTATATTGATTGATCTGTGTCTGTTTTGCCTTTATGATTGGGACCATTGCAGATTTAGTAGTAGCGGGGTGTGGGGGGGAGTAGGTGATTTAGCCACTAATCACCCCTGTATGATTACTCACACCCATGAACAGTGGAATTGGTCATAGATTGTCTAGGTCTGCCGCCATACTTTCAGAAGATTCCCACAGGCAAACAACGAGAACAAAATCCATTGCTACAGAACAACAATCTGATTTTCATGGGTTGGCTGATTTCAGAAATAGATGGCCCCCCTCAAGTATTTAGCAATTTTCTTTCCATTTCATCAATATATCTGGGTTACCTATACCAGGCTGTTGTAGTAGTAGTGGTACGTTTCTTAGCAGATTTCACAAATAAGGCATCTTATTGTCCAGTTAATTTACATTGTTGAAATGTTTCAGTTCATCATGATCTGGTATATAGTTTTCCCATTGGAAAACACCTTTTGGTGTATTCACGTATATGCAGCGCTTGGCTAAATATGCCAACATGTAGCATGTTAATTTGATCCATTTTCGTAGTTACTGCTTTAAGTGTCTCTTTTCATCTGTTTCGTTGTACCAAGGCAACATTCTGAAGTCACGCTTTCCCCAATAATGCTAAATTATAACCTGTGCATTTCTTTTCACAAAACCTTTGTTCAAGTTGCCTCTACTACCTTTACCAGATACAGCAAAGCTGTAATGAAGAAGGTGTGGTTGATGTTCACATTTTTCTAGGGAAATGATGGATTTCAACACCATTTGGTCCAGTGCTAGAACGGAATATATCCTCAAATCAGCATTTTGTTGATTGCCTGGACCTTCTTCACCAGCATTTATTTATCACTGCTTTCCAACGTGCTAATAGAATTTTTCATGTCTTGCCATGGAAAACTGATCAGTCCTATTATGTTATGATGTGCAGTCATATTTATATTAAAGCCACAGGGGCACCATTACCCCACCCTCCCTTTCCCTTCTTAAACAAGCGTTCTATTGTGGTCCTATCGCTCACCGAGGGTCCATCTCAAACTTCTTCAAGATTGTTACATTTTTGGGGGGCGTGGCCAACTGCGCAATGCGGTAGACATGTGCCTCTGGAGCTCCCGCTGCCGCGGCCTAACATCCTGTTATAAACGACTACTTAAGACCATCTGGTGACCCCCAAAATACGATCTCCGGTGCGTGATACCCCAGGGCACGTCTGGGGCGAATTCCAGCCTGAAACGCGCAGAGGTGGGAGCCCGGGAAGGAGACCCCGGTGAGGCCCGACGACAAACCAAGATGGCCGCCGGAGCACTGGGCGCGCTTTGAGTGGGGACCGGACCATCCACGCACTCTGAGGTGGTTGCCAGTCGGAGTCGGGGACGGAGCTCCGGAGGACTGGCAGGGGCCGGGAGTTACAGCGTGGCCCATGGGACCCCGACTGGAGGAATCGGCTAGCCGGACTCTAAACAGCTCCGCCCAGATGAGGAAAGACAAGCGCGCCCTTTTGGTCGCCGTGACGAAGACCCGCATACAGAGGTGAGTGCCCGGCTACGGACATGGGGAAAGACAAAGCTAGACGGCCCACCATGCAAAACAGAATCGAACAGTACACAATCCCTCCAACGCAATCCCCCGACTCCCAACCACTGCCGTCGGTAGAGGAGGACTTGGCACCTGGACTCTCCCTGAGGGACGTTATGGCGGCCATAGCAGACTCCCGCACATCGATGGAGCAGAAGATGGACGGAATCAGCCTGGACGTGTCCCTCCTCCGACACAACCTGCAGAAATTGTCAGCACGAACGGGCGAGATGGAACAGCGTATTTCCAACACGGAGGATGGACTGTGCTCAGTGCAACAACAGCTTCAAGCTTCAAGGGGTCACCGCCAAACTCAAAACTCTGGAAGCCAGAGTCGAAGAAGGAGAGGGCAGGTCCAGGCGCAACAACATTCGGATTTTAGGTATTCCGGAGAAGGCCGAAGGCCCCTGCATGGAGCTCTTTTTGGAGCAGTGGCTGATGGACCTGTTTGACCAGCAATCCTTCTCTAAATTCTTTTCTATAGAGAGGGCCCACCGAATGCCCACGGGTAGACCAGTGCCCGGTGCTCCCCGGCGAACGATGATTGCAAGGCTATTGAACTATCGGGATCGAGACACGCTGCTGCACCCTGCACGAACCAAAGGCTCGATCATCTTTAACGGATCCAAGATAGCCTTTTTCCCAGACTACACGCGGGAGGTCCAGAAAGCACGACAATCCTTTGATAAACTTAAAAGGCAGTTGCAAGCGATGGGAGTCAAATACGCCCTTCTCTTCCCGGCTCAGCTGAAAATCTATCACAAGGGCACAACGGTCCACTTTAGCGACCCAAGGGAGGCCTGGCGCTGGGCAGAGCAGCATATCGATGGAGACTGGTCGGCACCTCGAGCCAACAGAGACAGAAATCCCAGGCCACCGGCACGACACCCAGCGGAGCCGGATCTACCACCCTCACCGAACCAACCGGCGGAACCCGGGGACTGACTCTGGTGGGCCCCCCACGGGGGGGTCCGATCCCACAAGCGGGTGTGAGACCGAACTGATACCACGGACTAAGCCGGGTGGTGCCACGAAACTGGTGTAAGTCGTTTACGTCGTTAATATTGTGGCTAGCGGTGGCGTATCTCCATCGCACCTGGGAGAAGACTACCGGGCCCCCCCGCCTAACTTCTTTAGTTTTAACCTAAACGGGGGTTTGCAAGGTTGACGCTCTGCCCTCTTTGGGAGTCAACGATGTTGGGGCTACAGGTACTTCGTGTTGGGGTGGAGTATGGGGAGGGGGAGGGAAGGGAAAGTTATAGGGAGTTTTTTGTTACCCTGGGAGCAATGCGTCACTGCAAACTCCAGGGTTTGTTGAGGTTCATGGGAAGACAAGGCCACATATGGTCCAGACAGTACAATGCCATTTACCCTGGGCAGGCACCGCAATACATCACCACTAACAGGGACACCCTTCTCGTGAATCACCCGCCCAATCTCTTATCCGACTATCGGATGGCATCCATACAACCCCAGTCGAGCCCGACTGAACGCCCCAAATCTTTTAAGGTACTCACCTGGAACGTAAATGGGATGGGCTCCACGATCAAAAGGCGCCTGATTAAGCAACTACTTAGCAGACACTCTCCCGACGTGGCCCTGCTATCCGAAACGCACCTTGCAGGATCAAACTGAGCCCATTTCCAACGCACAAACTACAGGACAGCCTTCCTTCGGGTTACACAATGGGATCCAGGGGCACCCTCATTCTCGTACACAAGCGCATTCCTTTTGCTATTCAGAGCCTGGAACAGGACCCTAGGGGCTGCTATGTGCTGATTCTGGGAATGCTTTGGGGGGAGAGGGTTGCTTTTGCTTCAGTGTACTCCCCACCTGGGTTGGGGCAGGAGCTGCTGGAGGACTTGACGGCCCTCATTGCCAAACACCAACCTGACCGTACGCACCTTAGACATCGCAATCCAGATACCCCTACGAAACTGTATAACTTTGCATCTGCTTTGGGTTTGGGGGATGTATGGCAAGAGTTACACCCGGACACCAGAGGGTACTCCTTTCACTCTGGAGCCCACGGCTCCCTCTCCAGGATCGACTATCTTTTTGCCCCACACACAGATCTTTACAGGGCACGAGCGGCCGACTTCCTTCCCCAGGGCATCTCAGACGACTCACCCCTACTTGTGGAAATTCGCACACAGGGTCCCCCCCCTAGAACTTGGAGATTGAACTATTACTATCTGGGTTTCCCCGAGCTAGTTGACCACCTTACGGAAGTCTCCACCGAATACTTCGAGTTTAATGATAACGGAGAGCAGAACCCAGTGGTGGAATGGGAGGCCTATAAGACAGTCTTGCAGGGTGCTATAATCTCCTGGGTGGCAAATAGGAGGCGGGTGAGACTCCAAGACATAGCAACAGCGGAGGGCAAACTGGCCCGACGCGAGAGCGAACACATTATTGGCCCATCCCCACAGACCCAGCTCTCCCTTAAACGAGCCACTGAGCGGCTCCGAAACCTCTTATTGGATAATGCTAAACAAGCCCATTGGGACTCTTGAGCCTGAATCTATGAACATGGGGACAAGGCCGGCAGAATGCTAGCTTGGCTGGAGAAAAGGGATGAGGGACAACGTTACGTTCGTGAGATTGTCACCTTAAGGGGTGAAAGGTGCACATCGGACGCTGAGATAGCCAAGGCCTTCGCCCAATTCTATGAAACACTCTATCGGGCCCGACCCTGTATCTGGACCCAAATCTCCTCAGTGACATACCACTCCCAACTCTCTTAGTACAGCAAAGGGTGAGTCTCGACTCTGCCCTCTCGGAGACCGAGGTTGCCGAAGCACTAGCGCAATTGCAAACCGGGAAGACACCGGGCCCGAATGGGTTCCCAGCTGAAACCTGGCGGAACCTGGGGGAGGGCAACATTACATCTTCCCTCCATAAAATGTTTTTGACAGCCCGGGAACAGGGCACCCTCTCGCAAGACCTCTGTAAAGCTGCCATTGTGATCATCCCTAAACCTGATAAGCCCCAGGATCAGTGCACCTCCTCTAGGCCAAACTCGCTAATCAATGGCGAGGCTAAGGTCCTTGCCAAACTCCTAGCCAACAGGTTACAACCGGGGGCTGAGGTCCTAATACACCCGGATCAATGTGGCTTTATGCCACACAAATCGACCCGTATGAACCTGCGTCGACTCCACTTGGCATTAGAGAGGGCTCCCACCATTAACAACCAGCCTGCTCTTCTAGCGATTAATTTTCAGAAGGCCTTTGATTCGGTCTGATGGGATGGCCTTTGGGAGATCATGGAATGCATGGGCTTCGGGGAGGGATTCCTGAGATGGGTGAAACTGCTGTATAGAAATGTCCAGGCGGAGGTCAGGGGAATGGGTGGACCCCTCGCTCTTTCCGACTGGGCAGGGGTACAAGACAGGGGTTCCCCCTTCCCCCCTTCTCTTCGCTCTCGCGATGGAGCCGTTGGCCATATGGCTTCGCCAGAGAACATCCTGGATAGGATTCAGGTGGCCAGAGGGACACGAAGACCGGATATCCCTATATGCGGACGATCTCCTGATTTACCTGGGAGATCCTGTCCGAACATGCCCCATGGTGACCCGGATGCTTGTCCAATACGGGGAATTTAGCGGTCTAAGGATCAATTGGAAGAAATCCGTCTTCTTCCCAGTGAAGGGTAGGGGTCAGCCTGATCCACCTGACTGTCCATACCACATAGAACAATTTGGCTTTCGATATCTTGGGATCTGGATAACAACAGATCTTACCAGTTATACCATGCACAATCTCAAACCGATCATGGACGGATTCTCCAATGATGTACAACACTGGAAGCTTCTCCCCCTGACCCTCATGGGTAGAGCCGCCCTTTTTAAAATGTTAGCTCTCCCGCAGTTCCTTTACGTCCTTCAAAATGCCCCGCTGCAGATCTCGGGGGCGGAATTTGGCCGGGTGGAAACCCTCCTCAGGGAACTCCTATGGGGCGGAAGACAAGCATGTATAGCCCTGGCTACACGCCAGAGGTCGTTCTGGGAGGGTGGGATCAGAGTGCCCCTCCTTCAGACCTACTATTGGGCCTCCCAATTGGTGGTGGTTAATGACCTTCTGCACAGAGACCGGGAATTACCCCATATAAAAGCCGAGGTAGGAACTATGCACGACACCGACCCATTGCAACTACTGTACCAAACCCCCCCCAGATCTTCCCCACTAACAATGAAGGCACAGATCATTACCACCTGGAGGAGCGTCCACAAGTTTGTGGGGTGGGGGAACAGATTATCAGCGGTGCAACCCCTGTGGCGTAACGCCAACCTGAAAGAAATTGCGAAGCTCAAGCCCTGGCCGTGCTGGGTGAGGGCTGGGATCCAGAGGGTGGGGGATGTCTTGAAGGATGGACATCTTGCCCCGTTTGCGGACCTACAATGCAGGTTCCAGCTCCCAGACAATGAGAGATACCATCACATGCAAATGTCTCATGCCCTGAGAGTCCATATATCGACAGAGGACAATATCCCGGAATGCTCGCCTCTAGAAAGCAACATTTTACCCGAATATATCCCCTCCAAATGCATATCCATTCTCTACAACGCCATTACTTCCTTCGCAACCCCTGAGTTGACCAATCTAAAGGCTGAGTGGGAAATAGATGTAGGGGAGATCGACCCTGAGGAATGGATCCGGGTACTAATGCACCCACGGGAAGCCGCCATTTCCTCGAGACTTAGACTGGTGCAACTGAAAATACTGCATAGAGTGTATTATCCCAGAACTGCTATGTTTGGGTGGGGGAAAGCAACGAACCCGAACTGCCTCATGTGCAGGGATGAGGAGGGGACCTTCTTTCACATCCTGTGGTCCTGTCCTCGGATCCGTACTTTCTGGGAGGCCTGCTGTCGGAAAGTGACCCGGATACTCTCCAAAACTATAGACATGGACCCGAAGGTCCTAATCCTGGGAGCACCGGGAGAGCACGAACTGAACAAATGGAAAGAATTGCTATTGCATACGGCAGCAGCCCTAATCAAGCGCAATATTGCACAGAAGTGGGAGCCCCGGACTCTCTGACACTGGAGCAATGGGCATTGGACATGGACACATGTGCTAAGATTGAAAGGAGGATCTATACCGCAAGAGGCTGTCCCAAGAAAGCCTCCAAAATATGGGCGGCATGAGAGGAGGGAGGGCCCTGAAGTATACGGACTCCGGGGACATCACCCTGAACACTTATAAGGTGAACCATGACCGTACTCCACGAAGATGCTGATGCAAGACAATTATTATTGTAAGGTGGGCCATGCCGGGCCAGTGGATGTAACTGCCTCGTCTCTTTCTTGTTCCTCCCTTTTTGGTTTTGGTTGTTTTGTTTATGTTGTAATTAAATGATAATAAAAATATTTTGTCATTTAGTGTTTCATTTCTTATGTCAGGCAAACTATATGGGATTTCCTGGTCATGGTAGTTATCTCAGAACAAAAGGAGGATGAGTTGCAGATATTGGGCCTCATTACACGGTAGGCGGTAAGGGTTTACCTTACACAATTAAGCTAAATACAAAGTTTGGCTACCTTACACAATTACGCTAAATTGATTCATTCATTTCATTCATTGGTCACCTGTACACCGCCCGCCCACCAAAACCATGGTCCCAAGGTACTGCTGGCCTAACGCCCCCAGAGGGACCAGAGTCAAAATCTGGGAAAATAGGGAGGTGGTATTATGCTTGTGTGCATTTCGGCCATTAAAATTATGTGAGGGTATACAAGACCCTGCCAATCACCCATGTCCGAATGATGTGTGGATGGCCGCAGAGAGGTATACTATGAACTAACATGGCAAAAGAGAAGAAACATTAACAGGAAGGAATGTGGTACTAGTTCTATATCTTTCTCATAATATTATTATCTTGGTGCTAATAAAGCAAAAGAAGAGAAAAGTACATAATACTTTCTGTGACCTTAATACAATCCTGACGGTCCATCATTACATATTAGGAGTAATCAGTTTTAATACTGCCGGCTATACTTGGAGCAATGGCATGTTTTATGTTCAGAACATTTAGATTATTTCGGTCGCATAATTAAGATTACGGGAAACACCACAAGACAGGAACATTTTCTTTATTTATTAATATGTCACTCAATTTTGGGAAGTTATTTAGCAATGCAATCCACTGCAATTAGGGAACTGTCTGTGGATAGATAACGTAGTTTCTACTGTGGGTGAAACACCCAACCTGAATGCGCATCACCAATAGCAGCAAAATACAATAAACACAACTGGTAATGGATCAATGAGAGTTAAATCAGCAAGCAAAATGTAGGTTGGCTGGAAGGCGATGGCGCTGCGTTTGTGGCAGAATGCAATGCCTCAGTCATTGTCCACAATTCCTAATGGCAAAGACAACTACAATACTGTGAACTCCTACTCTTTTGTTTCTTGTAACAGTTGAGTCAGCATTTTCAGAGAGCTAATTGAAGGGGTTCTTTCAAGGTAACCCTAACAAAGTGATGGATCTTTTCTTGCATTCCCAAGCCTGTGTGTAGCTTTTCTTCAAACTGTAATCCCCTGAAAGCTGTTCAAGAGGCTTGCCTGCAATTTGGTCTCTTCAAATGACTAGAGGATGTGTATGCGTCCATGATCGCATATCATGGTCTACTGTAGGTGTGAAAGATGTTTAATAAAGATGTTTTAGGCCTTCAGCTGTGTCAAGGTTGGATTGGGCCAATTTGTACCCTTCAATGTCATCATCGTGCTGTGAGCAGTGATGCTGCTAAAATTGATGACATTTCACACAACAGAGCAGCATCTGCAGTCTGCAGCTCTCAAGATGATATGGAATTCAGACTACGACTCCCATGTTCCCACGATATTACATTTATTGGCTTTGGCTGATGGGAGCTGTAGTCCAAGAAATTGCAGACTGTGAAGCTGATATGTGAGTGAGCTTTTGAAATAAAAACATCTGGTCGTGTACAGAAGTAAATTCACCCAGAGACTGGATCAGCAGTATGTGAAATACATCAGCAAACAGGTTGCCTGACTCATCCTCAGGATTGGCCGCTGATGGTCCTTTGTTTATTCATGCTAATTCCAAATTTAAGGAGCAATGTTCTAGCCGTTGCATTATCACATCCTGCAGGTTGTCTTCATGTTTACCTTTTATTGGTCATGGTCTCAATGCACAGTGCTGTTTGCTGAAGAAAAACACTTATACAGCAGTCAGTGCTCCAGAAAGCTCATTTGATGTTTTACGTTGAGGGGAACAAACATTTTTCCAAATTATGACCAATGGTATGTATTGCGTTTTAAAATGAATTCCAGTTGTGGATACTCAGAATTATTCATAAACATGCTGATGGTACACCCACTCCCCCCCACCAGTCTACCTCTGCAGGAGTCTGTCCTGAAACATTCTGGTTTCACCATCACTGTCTTGTGGCCAATGCTGGATTTGAGTTTTGTGTACTTCATTGATTCACAGTGCATCACCCTTTTTTAACTCTCATGATGGACATCCTTTGCATCTTGTACTCATGGTGTACCTGAATCATGTTGTTCCTATATTTATCTTGTATCCTGGCTTTCAACATTATGTGTTACTACTGACTTCTGTAATTGTATTCACTCTCCCCTCTTGCTTCTCCACTCTTTTTGACTGCTTCCTCTCTGTTCTCTCCTGCTCTCCCTTTCTCCCTTTTCCTATCTCCTCCCCTCCTCCCTTTACTTTCTTCTATGCACTTACTCTATCAGAATTGCCCCTGGACCTAGTATGTTAGCAACCTCATCTGTCTCCTCCCCCTTCCCTTACTTCTCCCACCACCCCTTCAGCACTATATGAAATGTCGTCAGGCCTAGTACGATAGTCGCTTGTTTTGTTCCGCCCCTCCATTTCTGCACCCCTCTCCCTCACCTTTTGTTTTTCTCTAGCTCTGCCAGAAATGTTGTCAGGCCTAGTATGGTAGTTACCTGTCTGTTTCCATTTCTTTCCCACTCTCCCCCTCCCTTCCCTATGTATGTCTTACCTCTTTCACTATCTGAAATGTTGTCAGGCCGTGTACGATAGTTAATTTCACATCCTTACTGTTCATGGCCTGTAAGAATGTCATTGTATTTTCCCTTGTTCCCTCCCTTGCCTTGAAGCGCTTTGAACCACATTGTGTATGGGCGCTATATAAATAAACTATCATATAGTATCATATAATATAGCATTTTACTCGAGTTCTTACCATTTGTGTTCCATTTTGTGTGGTTAGAAAATTAACTCAAAACAGAAGAAATTACTTCTACATTTCGAAACACATGAACGCATGGCTTCCTCTCCTAAACAGTAAAATTAGGTTCTACTGCAAACACACCGCTAGCTGAAGAAGAAGAGCAGTGCAGTCTAGTGCACTGCTAGATGTGTGGTCAGTTGGACTTTTCAACCACTAATCTAATCACTTGTCTTTTAAAAGAAGTTAGGACAGTTCAGTTTTAAAATTGTCTTCTATTCTCTTTTGCATGAACAAAGAATTATAAATAAATGATGCCCTGAGTGAAGTAGATTTTAAGACTATATCTATGTGATCTTGCATCATTTTGGAAATGGAGTTATAGTGGGGATTATGGATTGCATTGAGGAGATTAAGATAAACCGCATGTTCTGTATCTTCAAGAATTTAATGTCATTGTAAAGAGTTGAATTGAAGGGATACATTTCCATTAAATCATCGATGAGTATGAAAATGCCTTTGCTAATCCAGGAAATTCAATATATTGATTTATTTACAATCTTTATTTCTTTTTTGTACCAAACAAGAGTGTTGGGTTGGGTAACATTGTCATCAATAGTATCTAAAAGGAAATACCATGCAGGTTCGATACAATGGAGATAGAATATTTTGTAATAAGCCATTTGAATGAGTTGCCTAAGGAATCTTCAAAGCGTCACCATCAAGGAGGGATATCATTGACTTTGACAATATGTCTGAAGAGATGTCTGTGGAAAAAAAGAATGATGATATTTGCACCCAGTTACCTCTGGGTTCGGTGCACCCTACAAATTAATAAACAAACAAACAAACAATAAGTGGAATTCAGGAAAGGCAACACCACCTCTGCATTTAGACAATCTAAAGTGATTCATTACAATCCAGGGGGTTTTATTATTCCAGGGAGATTGTAACAACATGTAATCATTTTTTTAAAGAAAGAATCAGGAAATATAAAAGGTAACATATATAGAGGTTACAAAATTATATAATGGTTTCTAGTCAACGCCAACATGACAAATAGAGAGGTGACTTTTTGTCAGTTCATTCATTGAGTTTAGTGAAAATCTCTTTAGAATTAAGATGTATCCTAGTGATGGAGTCTTTAGTAGAGCAAGATAATCTATCTGATCAGTATTCCAAGACATACCAAAATACTGAACATCCGACTGGGAACACAGATTAGATGGATAGAATTTGTGATTTACTAACATTACGTTTATATTCTGAGACACTGACTTTAAATTAATATGATGCAACAGATTCTCAAGTGAAGTATGGGGTTAGTAGAGAATTATATCACCCGCATAAGCTGTGACCTTTAATTCTAAGGGCTGTACATTTTCTTCCAATGTATATTCCTTGGAGAATCCTCATACACCAAACTTTAGTTCCAAACTACTCCTGCCCTTAATTTGAGTTGTACGGGCAGGGTGATCAGTCTGTGATGTGGAAATACAATGGAGGTTGGTTTTGCAACCGGTTGACCTTGAGATTCTTTCATCTTTCATGTGGGCAAACATAAGTGACATTGGCGTACGTATCATCTTTATAAGACTATCCAGCGATAACAGGGGAAACATTGTACCATAATACAATTCTTTTCCATGGAAATGTCTGTGACCAATGAGAGACTACAGTAGGCTGGGTCAGGTTTCCATCGGGCATGCCCAATATAAATGTTCCCACCCGTTGTCTCTGCAAGCTCTAAATACCAAAAAGGTAACACACAGCAGGCAGAGAAGGGATGAAAAACACCCACAATAGGACCGGCTGTTAGTTTGTATGTTACTGCATGGTTGGCATGGGTCCACCAGTGAGCCTGCTTGAGACCTATGGCATACGGGAGTGGACTAGATCACCTTTTCCTTGCCTCTTTATGGGCACCAAAGCTTGACACACCCGAGCCCATCAATGCCAGACAGGTGCATTTCACAGTAAAAGTCCTGTTGATCATTGTCCAGAATCACTGGGTGGATGAGAAATGGGCAACTGGAAGATTGTGATTCCTTTCATTAAACCCACTTCATTAACATCTAATTGGAAAATGTATGACTAGGCAATTGGAGTGGCATATAATATTTACACAATACCACCTACCCGTACAGGCCCCAAAAACAGACTGTGACATTCTGTTAGCACGTGCTACCTCTAACTTCTCTCTAAAGCAATCTTTTATGTTAGAGAACTCTGTTTTGTTGTAATACATTCACATCTGTTGGTTTCAGAGTGTTTTTCATTTCTATTTACTCTAATTATGTGGTACATGGCATTGTCGTGCTGTGAGAACCCGTTGGTAAATAGTCTGACAAGACTGAGAAATCTGGGAGAAGACCTTACTGAGAAAACCAAGTTTGAAAGGAATAGTGGTCTGGGTGCAAGCAGGCCTACTGACAGCCAGAACTGGTGTCAATTCTCCGAGAATGACCATATTTTACAAGCAATCATACAGTGAGGAGGTGTGGGGATTTTATGAAGAGACTATAATGGGTTCCAAAGTCACACAGACGGTAGAGAAAAGTGTGGCCTCTGAGACAAGATGAGCTGATTGTAGGGTCAATGAGGAGATTAGCAAACTGGGAACATAGTTCCCAAAGAGGTTGATATGAACGCAGTTTGCAGGCTAGAGGGAATGGTCAATAATTATGGGGATTCTTAAAAACAAGATAGGGAGCCTTACATGTGATTAATTCGGCAACTGGGAACCAATGACGGGCACAAATCTTTGGGGGCACATGGTCTGAACGTCGCAATCCCATTAATAACCAAGTCACTGCATTTTGAACTCACTGGGGATCAGCGATTGAGAAATGTTCTTAAGAGAAGGTTGTAGGCTAATTTAGAGGAGATACAGCTGTTGATTGTCATGATTAATTCCAGAAAGAATAGAAAATGAAGAAGTTTCTGCCATGAGCAATGATGGAAAACGCACCATTGAAACACACTATAGAAGTGGGTTGATTGTGGTAGAGGGGTATTCATTTTTACTCGCAGGTTTTTCACAACTAAAACGGGGGTAACCAGGTACGCACATAAGAGAGCTAGAATGCTGTGTAGCATAAGTCAGGTTTTCAGAAAGGGGCAGAGATCCCAGTTTTGTCGTCATTTCATTTCATCTGGAAATGTAGGTACAAGGGGTTGTTAGGATGTTTAATATAAACAAAGGTATCCCACACAAAGCAATTACTATGTCAGTGTGTTTAAACAAAATTAGCCCTACAATTCAGAACAACCAGTGTAAACCCTGTTTAAAATCCATCCTCTCCTGAAAAGGAAGTCTCATGTAAATTGAAACGTGGACTTGGGCATTTTTTTAAATGACAGAAGGGGGATGTTTTGTGATAGCACATACATGTATTAATTTATTTATTCATTTATTCATTGTTGTTTTGGACAGCGTTGACTGCAAAACGACAAACCACATTTTCTTTGTGGTGTCCCAAGGGGGAAAGTGAGGAGGGTAGAAAATACAAGACAATGGAGGTCTTGGTACATTCAGATTAGATTAGTGGAAAAGGGAAGGGAGAAGAGGCCAGTTCTAACTTAACAGAGAACATAGGATCAGTGAGTCCTGAGCAAACCGGATCTAAACCTGAAAGAGCAAATAGTTGAACTAAGGTAGGCACTCTTCCAGCACTGCTGGACAGAGGTGCAGTCACTAGTGTGCAGGAGGCCGATAGTTCAGTTTGAGCGGTCATTTTGAAAGCTATTTGTGAGCAGAAGGAAGGTTCAAGTTTCTATATGAATCTATATAGGCTTTACTCATATTGCATATCAGGTGGGAAGCAGTTGTGAAGGCAGATACTAGACTTTCCTTGTATCACATAGTTTGTAGGAGGCAGTTATGGATGCAGAGACCACCTGCAGTAATAGAGCATTGGCTGAGATTCTTCTTCCTGAAAAAGGTTGTTGATAAATTGTTGACCAAAGAGGATCTTACGGTTCTACTGGGGATGTGGGTTTTTTCATGATTGCAGAGAGGTATCTCAACATCCTGCCATGAAGTACCTTGCGGATGATGTAAGTGGCTTAAATTCAACTTTTTGCATCCAGTGCAAGTCACTGCAGGTCCTTCAAGGCTGCAATGATTTGGCCGCAAAGTTTGATTTTTAGAATTAATCTGGCTGCATTGTTTTGTATTAGTTTGAGGATGTAGATGTAGTGTTTTGGGAGGCCCAGGTACCAACTATTACAGTAGACCAACCTAACCTGTACCACTGACCATCACTTTATGCTATATATTGATGAATGGTAGAATTTGATGAAGCATGCACTGATGGAAATGACATGCTTTAGAAATGTCGTAGATGTGCATGCTGAAAGAAAGTTGCCAAGGATTATGGCTTCAGTGACAGGTGAAAGGGAGGGGCCAGTGAATTGAGGCAACACAAACAGGAGGCGGAGGGAATGCTCCTGAGAATTAACATAATCTTAAATGTAGCTACATTCAGAAGCAGGAGGTTAGCGATTGCCCAGTATTGCATAGAGACCAAATGCTTATTGATTGTGTGGGATAAACGCACAGGAGTTTGTAGCTTGAAGTTAATCTTTATACCGTTAGCATGCAACTGGAATGGAGCATCATCTGGAATTGTCTGCGGTTTAGTCGTATCGAGGAGAGTTAAAAGCAGCCTTTGTTTTACTGTTAATTCAGCTAGCTGCACCTTGCATGTCTGCTTTGGCTTGACAACTCAGTTTTTCAAGGGGGTCATACATTGTTGTTCTTACCAGAAAAATCTGAAAAAGGCTTTTATCACCACTAATCAGGATCCATATATTTAAGCAATAGAACCCGAGCGTGGGGGGCATTACCGTCTCAGGTAATGCCCCGGGGCCCATAGGTAAGATCCGTTTTCCCTTTCCATGGCGGGCATCCCAGCGCGTCCGCTCCCGAAAAAGGATCAAAAATAAGGTAAGTGGGGTTTGGAGGGCGGGAGTGGGAGGGGGGAGAAAAAAAAATAAAACGTACCTGCGTCCCCGGCGGGGGACGAAGGAAGCCTCCAGCCGTGTGGAGGCGCGGAGCGGGGATGGCCCCACTCCGAGTATTCACACGGCTGTAGGCTTTCCTCGTCCACCGCCGGGGACGCAGGAACAAGAAGGTAAGGGGGGGGAGGGCATTTAGAAAAAAAAAATTCCTTACCCGAGTCCCCGGCGGGGGGCGAAGGCAGCCTCTCAGCCGTGGGGAGGCTCGGAGCGGGGATGGCCCCGCTTCGAGCCTCCTCATTGGCTGAGGGGCTGCCACGCCCCCCGCCGGGAACAAAGGCCGTGGAATCCCGATGAAGGGATTCCCGGACGGGTAGGGACCTGGCGAGAGCCAATCAGAATGGCTCTTGCCTTCTGATTGTCTCTCGCCGGGTTACTAATAAGGAATATAGATATTTTAGAAAAAAGCAACCAATGATGTCATGAAATGGGTATTGTCAAAAGGAGGTTTTACACATGAACCTAAAAACACACCTACTGTACCAAGTCCCCTGCTCTCAGAAAATAATGTTGCAGCGGGTGTATATATTATAGCAATAATAACCAGGCCCTCAGGTTGTACCAAGTGGTAAAAGTTTGGGACCCTGGTTAATAGGCCCAAGAGAAGTGATGGCCTTTATAAGTATCCCTGGGATGTTACCACTTGGTACAGCCTGGGAACACAATTTGTATTGCTAATAGCACCCCCGGTTAAGATCCTCGGGTGCTAGTAGCAATGTATTTGGTTGGATCACTAGTTTGGGTGCTTGCCCCAACCCGTTGTTTCAAGAAAATATGCATCAGAGATGGCCACCAAGGAAATGGAAGGCGGGTCTCTATGTGCAGCCCAGTCTTCCATTTTTCCATGGTGGCCCAAGATCGAGGAGTGGCTCGTCGGAGGGGGCACTGAAATGAAAAGCAATTGAGTGGGAGTGTTGAGGAGTGGTGGCGGTGGTGATTGAAGGAAAGGGGAGGAGGTGCACGATGGTGGGTATGGACACTCTGAACAAAGGCTTTAATTATGAGATACAGACCACGATACGAGCAATCTGCCCGGGTTCTAATAATAGGGTGAACAAACAATGACAACTAAAGTGAGAGTGGTGAGCAGAATATTAAAATCCCCAACCTAATAGGAAATAGGGATTCAGATCATTCAGAACATTCAGACTTTATATTCAATTAGCACCTGTAGACAATTTAGTTTCATAGAGGAGGAGGGGGCGGGGGGAGCAGATATGTAATTGGGAAAAGCATGTCTTTTAATGAAGACCTTAAGCCAGACTGTAACAGAGCAGAGAGTACCCACTGTGGATTTAGTGCCTCTTTTCCAGATTAATCTGGCCATGCTGATTTCCAGATAGAGGGAGGCAGCTTAACTGCAGGCCACCTGAGGAAGATCTACCAGCTGGTGCTATTTCCTATTAATATTTTAAATGGTGGACAATATTAATAGTTTCACTTCAGTGAAATGTTTCTTTTTATTGCAGTGATACAGTATTTCTCTTCACTGCATGCAGAATTATTTGATGTTCAGCACTGAGAAAATGTATTCTATAGAGCTGTTGGCCTTTTTCAGATTTTTTCTACACTTTGCAGATTGAACAGATTTATTCAAGTAAGGGGGTTTGTTTTTCAACTGCTCTTTGCTTTTGTTAAAATGTTGATATAATTGTTTTCTCCCAACCCATTTTGTCAATAACACTAATTCAAATAGCAAAGACAGGTGTTTCATTTGGCACTGCCATAGTGCACAATATATGTTATTAAATAGCAATATTTCAACCTCTTATTTTAAATAACATGAAATTGTTAAAAAAAAAAGTCACATACTGTGGCAAGATGAATACCCCGACTTTTAGTTTGCTATCTCCATTACGCAGCCAAATGTAGCTGTTTCTATGATTACAGCATGTTTTGGCAGAATACCAAGTTTTTGTGATAGCAAGAATTTGTTTTAACTGAAATCTCTGCTTCTTACCAAGATCAATAAATTATGCATTTGGAAAGTGCCCTTAGCAATATTATGACAACAACTGATGTGCTTGTAATATTTGCAATTCATTACATAGACTGCCTGGCACGCACGAAAGGCTTTTTCATTCTCAAAAAGACAAAACATGCACATCAACCTCAGTCAAGTTCACAGTTTGTCCTTTTTTATTTAAAATTGACTTTCAGTTCATTCATTGAATAGTTACAATTTAGTTTACATCAGGTCTAGCTTCTTTCCCTTTTTTGTAAATAATTCTTGTCAGTGGAATACGTTTATAGTGTGTTTTATTCCCAATGTATTTGTGTATGTTTTGTTGATTTGTCACAATGTATTCATTTTGATGTATTTATTTTATTGATTTTCAATTTTATTTGTTCATGAAACAATATTGATTAAAAGATCAAAGAAATTGTCATTATCTATGAATCTGCACCCATTACGTGTTATTTAACTCTTTTTTAATTGAATTGAACATTTGTGGTAAAAAGTCATTTTAAATGCTCCCCCAGAAATCCCTTTCTATTTTTCCTATTGACAGCTCAGGTATTATACCTCTTTCTGTTTTCTACTGAGCCTTTTGAACAGTAAACAAAACAGTCAATTCCTAGTGTATTTTAACAGTACATATATGCACACAGAATCTATATATATTGTACGATATATTTACCTAGTTAGATAGACAACTAATAATCAATGTCTGAAGGTGATTGCAGAATCAAAGTTTTAGCATTCTCTGTGATCTTTGACAGCACAATGGCTTTCACAAATGTACACCTGGGTTACAAGAACATTTTCCAAGTGAGAACCTTACTCTAATCAAATGTCCCAAATGTTCACCTCTATTCATAGTGCAGAGAGGGCTGGCGAGGGCTTTGTATAGCGGTACCGCGATTCAAATAAGCTGTGGTTTTAATCAAGTTCCCCTTATCTTCTGACCCTGCCAAATTTCATTTCGGTTCAAATCTAACCATTACATTTTCGGCATCGCAGAACATCACAGAAATAAAGCTTTTTAACCATTGGTCATTAAAGTAACTCAGTAGTGACTGGTTTACATGCCCTTCATTTTGACATTTCTTGCCTTCCACAACTCTTAGCAGGTAGCTCATGTTAATGTCTCGAGTTTCCAGACAGCCCCAGTCCCTCATCTGCCAACTCGCAGATGCTTATTTTTGAGGAACACAAGCCATCTTTTTGAGACAGAGAAAGAGACACAGAAAGAGAGGGGATTGGCAGGTGGCGTTGTGAACTAGAGAAAAGGGACCTGGCTTTGAATGGTGAGGGGTAGGTGTGTAGGATTGCTGGTTATTGTGCCTTGTAAGACTTAGTCCCTTCTTCCCCCAACTAGCTGACTCTAAGATCTCCTTCCACCTTCTACTACATGCACACATGTACCACAGACAGCCACCAGAAGCTTAGCTATTAGCACATCAAAACGTATCCAAAACACAATTAAGCTTTCCTCTTTAGCCCTATCACACTCTCCCACATCAGTGGCTAACCAGACCCATATCTTGGGTTCTTCCCTATGGGTAACATGCACACATGTTTCTCAGCCAAACCTATAGAAAACAGAATGACTCCCAGGACCAGGAACCAGGTACTTCCGACCTGCACCCATCAACACCACAGGCTTCACGTCTGCCTCTCCCATTGTCCCACTGATGACCCCCTTAGCCCTCCTTTTTCTTACAGGGCCACACACAGCAAGGCCACTAATAGTGGCAGAAGGGCGTTATAAAAGACCACTAACATTACACAATGTCCATAATGTCCTGATTTTGAGAATTAGGACGTCTAATGTGCCATTATATTTTCTCTGCATAAATGTTAAAAAACCTTTCAGTGTTTCCAGAATTTTGCAGAACAGTCATGATAGTTTGGTCGTGGCTTTGTTGAATAAGTGATTTCCTTTTAATTCTATGAGGTGTATTAATTTTGACTAGCTAGATTGAAGTATTGAGCCTGTATAGCATTTTCCCTGTGTATTTATAACATACTAGATTTTAAAACAGGTTATCATATGCATTCTCATCATTTTATCTACTTTCAGAAATAATGTACTATGAATGACAGCATAGTACTGAAATAGTCTTTAGAAATTAGAGTAGGAAAATTAAGTGTCCACCAGCCTTTTGGAAACTAACTCCAGACACTCAGTTTCATATCTCTAAAAAAGTACTCAATATGTTGCTATGTAATCTGGATCTTTCCAATCCCACACAATGCAAATTCTTAGTGCATAGAGCGGTAACTTGTTATATCAACAAAATAAATCATTTCGTACATTCAAGTGATTAAAGGAAAACGGGCACATTTGAAATGCCACTAAATATTGCACGTTATTAACATATCCATTAGAGACATATTTATGAAATGTTTTTAAAGATGTTGTATTTTTAATGATAAAACAGAAGTGAAAAAAGAAATTAAGTTTAGCACTAGTACATAATGTAGGTGTGAACATAAACCCAGATCATAAACAGGGCAAGAGGAGGAAAGGTCGGCGAAGAGATGGCTCACACAAATTAACACATGTTTGTTGACTGCAACCCAGTGAGGGACTCGAAGAAAGAGATGTCAGAAAAACTAAGTGTGGCCTCAGGCATACAGATGAAAACAAACCCCACGTGAATACCATTTGACAGCCTCACCCCGAATGAAGCTACCATATCCAAAGGGGTGCAGAGTTAAAAGGAATACATGCAGGTAAAAGGATAGAGTTGCAGTAGTGGAAGTCATGGAGGAAGACACCTGCGGAAGAGAGAAGGAGCTGTACACATTGACATCTACGGAGCGTGTTACTATTGATGATGTGAACACATTGGCCATATTTGCAGGAACCTGGAAAGATTGCATTGACCTTTACATTTGATTCTCAGGAATACTGCATCTAAGTCACCTATCATCATACTTTTCATTCCTTTATTCCCTTGCCTTTTTAATACTTGTCAGACAGAAATCCATAATGATTTTTATTCAGACCCTCCAGGATATTGTACTGAGTTTACGTTAGCTTGATTTTGTTGAAATTGATATTGGAGCACTTTCTGTTTCCTTTTTATTTTCACTGATTAGCTTTTAAGCAATGTTTTGTTATTTCCACAAATAAAAATAAAGAGATATCATAAAAATTGCATGGGTCTGTATCTGGTAGGTTTATGTCTTACCTCTCCAACTGCAACTCCTAACTCTCTGTTCTTTCCCATCTCCATTCTTTTGTGCCATCCCCCAAGAACTGATTATTTATTTTTTAGAGTGGTCCCTCTATAATCCTAAATTTACAGGATCCATCTGTGACATATTTCCATCTGCTAGGAGGAATCACCTATATTTTACAAAAAAATGAGGGGCTCTAGTAATGGAATTTGCTATGAATGACAGATCTGCTGAACACTTTTGGACAGCGCTCTGTGTCTTACAAACCGGTAGTGGTCGGTTTGTACCTAGATGGGCCTGCCGGCCATTGGGTGCAATTTTGCATTTATCACCATCCACATATAATACACACCCTGCATAACTGTTTCTGGGCATGATTAACTGGCATGCAAGCAAAATGTTAGCTACAATGGGGCTTCTCTTCAAGTGTCAAGTTTTAAGCAGGTTTTTCACTACAATTATAAAACCGATTTTGGTTGTATCATGTGCATGGTACAAGGTGTTTGCGATTTGAGGGGGCTTTCATGACCTCTGCAAAACACCCTCCAAAGGATTTCTGTCTAGCAGGTATAGAACCCAAGTTAAAAATATAATTGTGAATACTTTCTACGGTGAAAAAGTAGTTTTGGAATTGTAATTGTGTTCCTCACAGTCCGGCAGCAGATCATAACATATGGAATAAAGCACCCCCACCCTGTGTTATAAGGATATTACAAGTCACCGAGGAGTTCTGTGACCAAATAAAGGAACTCTGAGGTGACTTGCAATAAATCACTGTAAACTATTTCACAAGCAAGGAATTGGTTGTCTAACTCTATTTTTTTGCAGGATATCCCTTGAATGCATTTGGAATCATTGTATGCAACTGTAGCTCATTAATATTAATGAGGGGGTCCGGAAAGCCCATCAGGTGGCCTTGAGTTGGACAACCAACTGCTGCAGTGACTGCTGGAATTCTCACCTGTGCTAGCTCAAATAGCAGGGATTCTGATGTCACAACTGATGTGTAATTACTGAATATGCAGCATTTCTTATGTTATTTTCTAATCATAGGTCAGTTGTGACATTATTTCAAGGTTTGTATATGAATATTGCAGGGTGCCATGCATTATAACTAAATATAAGCCATGTGTGGTTTTACATAGTGACTGCTGGGATTTACACAATTATACAGCCACAAGTAACTGATGTAATTTTATTATAAGCTTGGTTACTTGTGACCTTCCTTGGCATGGGTTCCTGTGGCTTCACTGCCTGGGGCTGAGTTTCACCCAAAAAAATCAATACGGGTTTAGCCCCATCAGCAGTCTTTGTCTTGTCTGGGAAGGAGTTGTCACCTTTCAGGAAGACAGGAAGAGCATCCAGGGGCTAGAGAGAACTTCACTGCTTCAAAGGCAAGTCCCTGCCAGTCCAAAGGAACTCACACCTGCATGTAATCACTAGAGTCATTTTCATGTAGGCAGACAGTGGAACTACAGTCAACAGACCAGTCCCACAATCTTTGGGTTTAATAGAGCTCAGACACTTTATGTCCTCCTCACCATTTCCTGCAGAAAAAAACACTCTGGTTATGACATCTCCATGCAGAAGATTCTGAACACAGCAGCCAGGAATGGACCCTTACAGAAAGCTAGAACGGAACTAATCTGCTGTGCATCTTTTCACCTGGAACTCTATTGGTAGTACTGTCCGCTCTAACATGCTCTTGTGTATAGTTGAAGATAGAGACAAAATGAAGCAAGCTCCTTCCCCACCCTACCAGGGACACATTTATGTTGGCTGCTGTGGATCAAGACCTCTCTGCTGCCATGGAACCAGGATCCTGTTCACTGGAGGTGATAGACTCCTGCAGGTGCTCTTTGCCAACTTTCTATTGGAGGTGCATCACAAATGGGCCACATTGCACCCGGAGACCCTCCATCTCCCATCCCCCCAGAAGTCAAGGAATGGCACTTGGCCCTGGTTCCTTCCTGGAACCACTTGTGAGCTACACCAACCCGGACATTGCATGTCTGTCCACAGCTGTACTGTGATTTGTGCCATTGTTGCTTGTTGAACTTCACTGCATAGTGGAACCTGTCACCTAGCTCACCAACATGATGCTGAATCACTATCTCAGCGATTGCCTAGAAGCCTGGCTTCACACTATCAAGCCCCAAGAACATGTCCAAGAGGTATTTAAAGTGGTCATTTCCCCTTGGTCTGTTTTAAAGGGTGTAACTTCCACTTAAGAACCCACTCATTACCTTCTAAAAGACAAAGATACCTTGACTGAACTGCTAAAATTATTGCCTGTCTGCCCTTGTCTACAAACACAGAGCACCCCATTATTCTAAAGTCTGCATTCTTTGTGTTTTCCTTTACAGGGGTGGTCCATTATTGGTTTTATTGTATATATATATTTAAAAATATTTGTATTTAACAATTTTGATAAACAAATACATATGATACTTAGGCCCTGATTCATGGATTATTTTGCGCCGTAAAAAAAACGGGATTTGTTCGCCATTCTGCCTACAAATACCTGCTTAACAAATGGGGATTGGCGGACAGAATGGCGCACAAATTCCGTTTTTTTTTTGCGCAAATAATCCATGATCCAGTGCTTTAATATCACAATCAAAATACAGAACAGCAAAAGTAATAAAAAAGGGATCATATATGCAAACAGAAGTAAAACAAAAAAAAGATAAATATATCCAAATTTCCCAGCATAGTTTTGTATTTTAATTTAATTTAAGTTTTATATTTTTATAGACGCCTGATAGGACATTTAATTTATTTTGTACCACAGTACTATTGTTGTTTTGGATGCTTCTTTGGTAGCTCAACCCCCTCTAAGGAATATAGCATGGCATTGCCGTTTGCTACCCTGAGAGGCGAAGGCGGTATACCAATCATGCTGTGCATTGTTTCACCTTTATGACTGAGGTGTGTCATTGTTGGTTTTGTAGTTGTGTGGGGCTGAACAGGCACTTTACTCAGTACTCTTCCCAGAATTCCTTCCAAGCACAAATCATTTAGTCATGATTATGCGCCAGGTGTACTGAGCGGGGGTGCTGAAATTATTTGTTTTAATAATTAGGCATGCCATTTGGAAAATGTGTGGGATTCCAAAAGAAGTCAATCCAATGTTTACAATGTTGAATGTATGTGGTATCAATTCAATTCAATCACAATATTTCTCTTTACAGCATGAACACTTACTTTTATGTGAAACAGTCCTGTTGAAGGCCCATGTGTTAAGGTCCACCTGTGCCCTGTGATGATTCCATGCCAACATAATAGATTGAACTCCCTTCATAAGTTACAAATAAAAAGTTACGTAAAGTGGCGAAGCAGGCATGTAACTACTTTGCTCGTTCCCCAGGAACAAAGATGTTGTTTTCACCCCTGTCATCCACGTGTTGCCTTTGTTTTACATCTCCTCCATGTTTCTTACAATGCTTCTGCTTTTCTGTCTCAGAATGTTTCTTAGACCTGCCCCTGCATTGTGGTGTCTGACTGTTCTTCCATAGTAGAGGATAACTGACTCCTGTGATCTCTCGTATATTTGAGTATTCATAAGCCAAGTTCACAGAAAGTAAAGATAGGACCACTTTCATTGTCTATTCTTTTGTCTCTTGCAATAACAAGTTCAACATTCGTCTTGGTCTGTCAAGGATTTGGAACAACTGTTTTCCTCTTTGTCATTTGCAGACGGTCCAGCAGCAAGTTCATTTTCATATCAACCTTGTCATATATTGATAATGCCTAGTTGAATATTACTTTTTGTGTTTCATTTCATTTTCAACAAATGTTTCTCAATTGGTATGAGGTAATCCAACCTCTCAATGATCAGGCAGGTCCAGGTCATTTCATCTGCAGCCGCCTACCATTCTAAACTGCTCAAAGCAGCTAGACCTTTTCTGTCAGAACAGAATTGCCTCACTATTTGGAGAACACTAATTGGGTCTTGGCTGGATTATTGCAACACCCTCTTAGCAGGGACATCCGCAAAAAACATCAGTAAACTTCAAACTGTCCAAAATAATGCCCTCAAGGCCACCACCGACATTTCCAAGTGAGACCATATTTCAGAGACCAGGAAGCAGGTTCACTGGCTCCCTATCAAAGAGTGGATCGTCTTTTAAACTCTCGTCCTTACGCACAAATGCGTCCATAACATGGCCCCCCTCTACTTTTCACAAAGAATCGCCAGACCTATCACAACCAGACCCACAAGAACGGCTTACACCAACTGAATCTCTATTCCTAAGACCCGAGGAGTCGCATATAGCCTTCCAGAAAGTGATAAAAATGATGTTGTTTGTATAAACAAGTCCTTCTGGTCCTTTGTTTCTACTTAGACTGCATGTTATTACTCTCTATGTGATGTAACCTTCATTGTTAATGTATGATATGCCGAACCTGTAACCACCTATGTATGTATCCAGCTTAATTCGTATTGTTACAGTACATGCTCATTGTAACCATGAGCAAAGTAATCTTCTTGTAACTAAGACACTTTCCCGCAACAGTGCCTTGATGCCCATGGGCTGTTTGTGTGCTTTACAAATCCAATAAATAAATAAATAATATGTCATAAACTAATCAACAGTGATTCAGTTCCCTCTTCAGTCTTCTCTGAGAGTCATTTGACTGTACTGTTTTCAGAATGTTTGCAACACAAGCTTCTCTGTAGACTTTAGTCAGTTTGTGCTAATAATTAAACCTGTCTTTTATACTTTTCATAGATCTGTAACAACACGTTACACTTCTTTTGTTCTATTCTAGTGTTTAAAAACAAATAGCGCATTATCACACTGCACAGGTTTGCAAGCAAGTGTTCCCACAATCACATTGGATTTCTTTATGAACCGTTGATCATTGAATGATTGTCTCTGGATGATATTTTAAGTCTAATTTCCCAACTTAGATTGCACTTTGCTTCTGACAATTCATGGACTCTCCTTCCCAATATGCTTCAGAGTTTGTTCCTACATTGATCCTTGCTTTGGATGTGTTTCTTAACAGTTAGTAAACTATGTACTCACACTGATTATTAGACGTTGAATAGTGTTTCCTTTGCCAACATGTGTTACATTGTGTTCTTACACCAGACTTTAAAGGGCTTAGTTTTCTAGCAGATATAATAACAACGCTGTTATTATATTACATTTGCAAAAATGCGATCACTGTGCACATCCTTTCCTATACAATAGGGTAGCTTCTTGCTGTGACTGGGCTGTGTGTCAGAGCATTCATCAAATCAGTATCTCCCACAAGAGTTGTTAGGTTTACCCTGGAGTGTTGTCTTCATTTCCCAGCATGCAATTACTGGTCAAGTCTCCTTTTTATAATCTCGCTTGGCCTCACATTGGGCACTAAACTGCATATCCCAACAGGACCCAAATAGATCTCTATTTCTCTTTTGCATTACATTTTAGACTCTGTCTCTTTATAGGACCTTATCCCCAGAATGAAATAATGTTCAAGCCACATTCTTGTTATACTCTCTCTGGGATACATGCTAGGCGTTCGTCTATGTGAACCTCCATGCATCAAATCTCACTCCCTCACAATATTTGACAATCTCTATTAGCTTTGCACTGTGCATTTGAGGAAGCATTAAGGGTCTTTCTCTTTCTGACAGTCTTTAAAATTCACAATCTATGGAATCCTTACACAGAGTACTGGACCTTTTTGTCTCTTTCATGTCTTTTTGTTTGCATCAGTTCTTCTCCAGACTGATGACAGGTCCTTCACAGTCCTCGTTTTCATAGCTCTCCTCGTCCTCATTACTCTATTGTGTATTCCTCAGCTGCAATCTTTCTGTGGTCATTGCTTACTCTATTTTCTCTCTCTAGCTACTCTCAGTTTTAGAGGTTTTAAATGTGTGAATTGCTTCTAGCATCAAAGTCTGCAACCCAATCTCCCCCTCTTCCTTGCAGATGAGGTCTGGTGTTTGCAGGCTTCCCGTCCACATGCCTTGTGAGCATCTCCTACAGCTTTTAGCTTCCTTTGATTAGTGTCTTATTCTGAGATCCTGCAGATGGTGGTTTGAGTCTTGCAGACTCTGGGCTAAAGGAACTTGGGTTGGCGACTCCACCCTCTCTAGGCAACTGTGCCTCCGCCTTTACCTCCAGATGCTGTTTCTTTCTCTATGCTCTCTCATTGGTTTTTGATAAGTCTTGAGATCAACAGGCGTGTCCTGCTGATTACTGGCACAGACTCTGATTTTCTCTTACAGAGCTTTAATTCATAAAATGGAACAGACTACTGTTTAATAATATAATATTAAGAATGGGATATAACAACCACATATGTTGCAAATGAGAGCAATGGGGCATTCCAGATTTTCCTCGGTAACCAGCTATCATAATTTTTGTGAAGAAAATTAAAAGGTTTTGGGGCCATGACACTCCCCCAGCCTTATCCCTTGTTCATTTGAGAAATTCTTTGAGACCACCACAACGTGTTGAACTTAGTCCTCCCAACTAGTATTATGGGCTCATCCATTCTTTCAGCCCAGATGGAGTTCCATGGGATATCTCTGCTGATGGATTGAAACTCTTTTTGAAGATATGTCAATCCCAGGTAAAACTGAATAAGCCCACCTTGAATATTGGATACCTTTATTAAACTCTGTTCCCATTCCTATATGAGTAATACATTCCCAAATACTTTGCTAGTAATATCCATCAAGAATATGTGGTAACAGTTTGTTGGGTCGGTGCAATCTCTTGCTTATCAATTAGAATCATCTTTGTGATTTCCCAAGATGGAGGGGCCTCCCCAGTCCACAAGATGACAGTAAAGAGTTTACAAAGCAAATGGGCCCATCCATCCATCACCATTTGCAATAAATCAGTGGGATTGCATCCGCAGGTTTTCCCAAACGTCCAGGATAGAATAACAGACTTCTCTTTCATTGCCAATGGTTAGTGTCTAACAACATTTTGAGCTACGGAAATTTAAAGTATAAAAGACCTGCTTACATTAACTCACTCAACATAATACTCTCACCCTGATGTAGTATAGCAGAGCAGGCCCTCCATAGTGCCCCAATCACTAGAGCCTGCACCCTAAGAAACAAGCAGCCAGAATGGTTTGGTGTCTTTCTTGATCACAGCTGTCATAAGATCTTTCCAAACTCTTCCGCAAGCTTCATCATTTTATGAGATCACAAGATATTTGTCAATCCTAAATTGATATCTAAGACAGTTTAAACTCTCTTTCACACCCGTTCACATTTTCCAAATTGATATAAAATAGAGTTCTGATTTTGTTCGCTATGAATTTGTGAATAATTATTATTTCCTCGATCTGCCTTGTCACTCTCTAAAAGGGCAATAGGAATAACGATTGTGAGACAAAACTGAAACTTTATCTGTGAGTTCAATTCATTTCAACTTAATTATCTTTGAGTTACCCCTACTGGGAGCCTCTGCAAGTCATATATAATCTTGGACCAAAAGTGTCTCTGCCTATACTCTCCACACTGGGATCATGATCTTTCTTCTCATTAGGAAGAACCCAATAGCCATCAAACTTGGAAACAAAAGTATCAAGCCTAGCGCTAGGAGGCTGCACCTGCTTTTTCCTGGAATGAATTGTCTTGAACTGTAGATGTGTCCTCCATTTAGACATGTTTGGATTCCGTGGCTCATTGCAAATACTTAGCAGTATACAATTCAACAATACGCCCACTTGAAAAAAATCAAATTTGGCAATGATGCGGCAGCAAACCTGTTGTACCTTGTCATCCACCCCGCTCTTCAGAGGGCACAATGTTAGCTCTTGCTTTGTGAACTTCACACATAAAACACACCACTGATGTGCTAGTGCTACATGCGTTTGCTGGCACATGGCCATTTACAGGCACATCAGCCATAGGGTTGCACCTTTCTGGACACTCTTCCTTGATTGGAGCCGTGTCCTTGATTGGACCAAGCACACGGCTCCAAGAGACAATCCCCTCTCACCAGTCATCTTTTTTCTTTTTGATTTAGCTGATATAAATCAACTTTAAAATAAATTAAACATCTTAGGTATCTTACATACAAAATTTAAAAACAATATAAAGACATTTTGTTAAAAGAAAATAACAATTTTTCAAAATAATAATACTAACAAAAACAAAAAAATAAATTGACATGGTTCATTTCTACTTCATGGTTTCTTAAAAGTCGCCCTATACATTGTTTTCTCAATCATCCAGTTTCAGGGAATTCAGAAATCTAATAGTCCCAAGTCTCAGGGAGGTTATGTTTCCACTTTTATATCTTAGAACAGAGGTTTTCAGATATTGTATGTGGTTTGCAAACCACTTTTTACAATCAACCAGTAAATTATACAAGGTTTCAGGTTGGTCTATACATTGACAGAATCGACAAACATTTTCATGTGGCTGGATGTATTTTCGTCTGGCTTGAATGTCTTTGGTTGGTCACAAGTTAAATCTTACTCGCAGGAAGTCTGAACGATGTGACAAGGAGGGAGATCTTTATAAGTACAGTTCTAATGTACTGAATCTCTTATGTGGAAAAGGAGTATTCTTAAAATCACAATAGCTCATGCATTTCTCTTTTGTCTTAATCCAATCCATTCGGAATACTTTGGTTTTTACCTTTGTCGGATTATGTAGTAATACATTAAAAGAAACATTAGCATCAACTAACGCACAGATCACCACAGATCTCCATCTTTGCACAAAGGTATCTTCAGAGTAGAAAACATGTCTGGCCAAGATACCTATAACCTGGTCTGATTCAAGGGCCATGACACACTTTCTAAATAAAGTGATTATTTGCCAAAGGTATCTAGCATGCAACGATATAAGTCCCAACTCGAATCTAATCAATACGATGGGTACACAGTTGGGTAACCTTAGCAATCGTTTCCAAAATTTACTTTCAAGCCTGTTCCAGACAACTTCAGATATAGCCCTCTTGGTGGTCTCGGAACCATATAGTAGTATCGGGGTAACTTTTTGTTGAAAGAAGTTCAATTTTGGTGACAGTGAAAATGCCCCATACCTACTTTGGATGATGAGAGCTTGAGAGCTAGACATGACAAGTTTAGATTCTAGACAATCAAGATGGACCCTCTCGTCTTCTCGATTGGCAATGAAAACCCCTAAATATGTATATTGCCGAACACATTCAAGTTCCTGACCCTGAAGCGTCCATTTGAAACTTGCAGATGCACGTCTATGGTGTCCGTTGCAAATCATGGTGTTTGATTTATTTAAATTAATTGTAAGCAGATTAGACTGCACATAAATAGCCAACGCATTCAACAAGCATTGTAGGCCTGAGGGGGGTTTTGAAATTAAAACCAAATCATTTGCATATAAAAGTGCACAGATTAACCTGGAGTCCAATTTGGGGCTGTCAGACAAAACTTCTGTAAAAGCTCCCTGAATGTCAGAGATAAAAAAGTTGAAGAGGGCTGAGGCTAGGAAACATCCCTGCCTCAGCCCCCTTTGTGTCTTGCATATGGTGATAGCCTACCCTCTAGGTTCAGTCTGACCTGTATGTTGGTGTTACTATGAAGTGCCTCAACCAGACTAACAAGATAAGGGGGACAGCCAGCTCGAATCAACTTATCGACCAGCAACTCTCAAGTCAAAAGCTCCTCGTAGGTCAAGAAAGGTGAAGTGCAATGGTTGTTTCCTCCAATCATGATAAGAAATAATGGCTTTTATTGTTAGTAGGTTAATAGCTGTTCCCATGGTAGAAATGAAACCAGTTTGGAGCGGTCTTTAAAGTCCATTGGTTCAGGTATCGTAGAATGACCGGGATAACATTTTCCCCGGAGCATCAAGAAGGGCGATCGGCCTACAGTTCATAGGAAACCACTGATCGCCCTTCTTACCAGTCATCCCGCACACCAAATCAGCAATGATCCGTCGAAGACTCCTCCCCTTCAGCACAGGTCTGCAAGGTACCCAGAGACAGCACTTCAGTGGAGGTACATTAGCTCCCTTCGCAATGAGATCTTTCAGTGATAACAGCAGGGAAGCAATGCTGTTATAATTGACTTAGCAAGCTAGGGACCGCATTGGCCAAGAGATGCCGGTCGGTTTCATTCCCTTCTTTATGTACATCCAAGACAGGAATATACAAAAATATGCCGGGCGGATTGATTCTTAGAAGCGTCAATATTATATATCTGCGATTTAATTCATCAAAGAATTTAAAATGTAATAAACGGATCGTATTACTTACTTAAGCTGCTAATACATTGCGCCCTGGTGCTCTTGTTATGAGCAACACAAGTCCATCTCCACAGGCTCGTCTCTGTTTAAACAATGCTCATCTTTCATCTTACTGGCAAGAGCAACTTTGCTGTTACAAACTGCACCGACACACAGCTTTGACTGCAGTGTCAGAGGACGAGAATTCATCAGCATATGTAATCAATGCATCGCCGACAGTTAGGGCAGAGTGCTTTGGTCTTCCTCAAATTGGATTTCTGTTCGAACACTAGCTGTGTCGGTGCAGAATTTTGACTTTTTCTGCTGAGTACAAAACCAAGCTTGTAAAGTCGAAACTATACCTTATTTCTGCAGGTCAACAAGTCAGCAAAGTGATTTAAAAAATCTCGCTTCTGGCTCCCTTTTGCAGAACACATTGACATGATGTGCAGTGCACGATGCTGTAACGATGATGTGAGTTTTCTGAAGCCTGGAAAGATGAGAACAAAAGTAAACCCCTGTAACTTGACAAAGCAGAGAACGTCAGCACTATTGAGGTTCACTGGGCATTCACCTTCTACAGGAACATTCAATAAACATGTACAAATAATCTTTAATATATTCACGAAAATGGTGTTCCATGCTGATGTGCATTACTTGCGTTTGTATTACGTGTGTTCTGATTGGTTAGTAGCTTGGGCAGGGACATTGCCCGGAGCACAGGGTCCACCTGCACCCCCACTTGATTTATATTAATTCTCTACTGGTTGGGAGTGTGTCACCTGTCCTACGTTAACATAAGGAGCGGTTGTGAATGCAAACATTTTATTAAGACGATTTACATGAATATAGCCTGTAGCATGCATTTGGCTGTCAGAATATGAAATGGAGTAAATGGAAGCCAGAGGCAGCATGCTGGGCAGGCAGGCATATCACAGCCCTCGCGGCCACAACAGGGAGACATGCCATCTGCAGTATCCGAATTAAAATGAATCCTACATAAGCAGAGTAAAGCAAATGATCTGATGAACAAACAGAGCTAGTTGAACATGTTCTCCAATGTTATGATTACAACGCACATGTTCTCTTTTCCTTGTTTCCTATGAAACGTTCACACTGCCGCAAACACACAGGCAACTATTACTCCCGATTAGGAACAGGTTGAAAGGCTTGGGTAACTGTACCCACAGCACTTCTCAGTACTCCAACAGCACTCCGAAGGGAAGGGACGGGGGCAACATGGGAGGTTTGTGAGTTGGTGGAGGGACGGGAGATTGGAAAGGGGTCAGAGAGAAATTGCAATACAGGAGCTCATGTTTTTGTCCGCCTACAGTTTGTGCTAGCTTGTTCAACTGCATATCAAGGTAACTCATCCATTTGCCTCCCCGGAGGGTTCCCGCTAGGGAGAGAGTGAAGGCCTGCTCAGCAGCTCAAAATGAATGGCCCCTCGTGCTGCGCAGAAACCACTCTGTGGAAACAGTGGCGTGATGCAGCCAGCACAGCCTCAGTCCCATAGGTATGATAGGAACCACTCTGGCTTGCCTGCCATGCCTGAGGAAACATGTGAGTGGAGTCTGTGTAGCTCCACCTCCACATTTATCACCACAGTAAAACCCACAGACTCCAGTCCAAGTATCACCTGTCACTGTACCAGCTCAAAGACCCAAAGAAAGAAAAAGCATTCATTCAAGCAAGCACAGAACCAGGGAAAGCAGGAACCAATGAAAACAATCTGTTACTATCATCAAATGATAGCCACCCATCAGTGCTGTGATTGGATAGGCATTGTGTGAAGCATAGCTTCTGTGTGCAGAAGGAAGCAAGAGAGGCAGGTTACGCCTAGCACATGAGAGTAGCCTCGTCCCTTCCAACATGCTCTCTCCAAAGAATGTCAATGCTTAATCAATAATAATCTTATTGGGGATCTGGAATTTAATTTCCTGGCATTCGTTTTGGCGATGAACTATTGCACTCTCTTGGTTGTTACCAACTTGTCCATTGTGATGGTCCCAAAGATAGCAGTGAAATTAAAATGGTGTATGATGGCACGCTTTTGAACCATCTGGTTTACTCATCCTCAGGATATCCATAAATTGATAGCAAAAGCCATTGACCAGCAATCTGGGCAGTGTGTGTCTGGTCCAGCGCAACCTTGACTGCTAGTCTAAACCCGCCAAAAATGAAAGTGCCCAACTGTGAATCCTAAACCACTTTCCACTGTATGTTGCTTCTTACAAGAGCGTAGCGCAGGGGCCTGCAACCTTTGGCATTCCAGAGGTTAACTGCAACTGCAGTCAGCCCAGTCATTAAAGTCAATGGTGCGGAATCATGAGAGTCACAGTCTAAAACATCTGGAGAGATTCAGGCTGCAGACCACTGGTGTAGAGTGTGTCTACCTGAGCAGTGTCCAACTCTCCCTAAACTGAGAAACAATTCACGTGCAGCATCTTACCCAGATACATTAATGTTCCATGAAAGGTCATTTCCAGCCCATGTACTTGGTTTCAGGCATTGATATATTTTTGTGAGAAAGGTGACTGTGCTCGAACTGTTCTCGTAATGATCTAAAGTGAAATGGTAGATAGCATAAGACATCATGTTCCTCCACGTGAACATGGCCCTCAGCCATCTGGGGATTTTGCTGCAGCACAACAGGACCACTTTGTGCAAAGGTCCCAGAATGAGGTGGCCTTTCAGAGACTTATTGTCTGCAGCTGGAATCGCAAATAGGCTGTCTGAAATACAAGCGCTTCCATTAGCCAGGTTTGTGCTTCGAAGGCGCAGGTATTATCCAAGGTTCTTTTGTTATTTGAAACTCAGCTAATTCTCACATGGAGCGGGAATTTTTTCATCAATTGACTCATTGCCTACTGTTACAGACTTGGGATTGACGACTAATTGAGCTTGACATCAGCACCCATCTAGCTTACTGCTTCTCAAGGATTGATGCATTCCTGTGGTCCCGCTCAGCTAAGTGACTTCTGCTCTCTCATGGCCTCCTCTTCAGCAGATCGTTCGCCAGGCATTGGATCCCTACAAACTAAATAGAGTCCTGCTAAACTTACACAGGCCGAGCCATTTTGTGTCCTCCTGTGGTTACGAGCTATCTCTGTAGTCACATTATCAATTCCAGAAGGGCATGCTCATACAAGACCTCACAATTCTTCCACTCAAGAGATTTCTCCATTGTAGACCAGAGCATGAAAGGCCCAGGGAGGAGCTAGAATTGGTTTAGAGTTGGTTGTTATCAAAAGGCTTCTGGGCCCTTAAAACTACACATCATCCTCCATATTGAGGTTGGGCAGCCATACTTCATAGAATATTGCTTTGGCAATAACTAGCAAATGGCCCTTTAGAAGTTAAAAGAACTGGCTTGAAGCTACTCATAAGGAAGTGTCAATCAGTGTCCATCAGGTGGATGGGGGCGTACCACCTTTATTCACACGATTGTTGACTGGATCGTTTTGCCAGCATTCGCTCTCCAAGTGTCGCAGAAGCCAAATTGAAATGATCAGTTTTAAACTGAGCCCCCAGCTCGTGGCACCTGGGTTGTGAGAAGCCCTTCATGTCGACTCATATTCCCACTCATTGGAAAAGGATAGTGCTTGATGTGCTCACCTTTTACATTTAGCCTTAGTTTAGAAGCAATAATAACAAGCTAAGTTCAAAAGCAGTGCCAATGCCGGAGCTGTCGATTAGTGGTTTGATCAATGTGTTTGAAAAGGTACTATGTTGGATTTTGGTGAGATTAGTCTTCCTGTGCTCGTCCTCTAAATTGTCTTTCTTCACCAGTCGGATACTCGTATATAGTGACTTGATATCTAAAGTCACTAGTAGATGCTTTTGTGGATCAAAGTCCATGTTTTCAAACACTTGAATCGTGTGCATCGTATCTCTGATGTAAGATTCCGTGGTGATACTAATGGGTTTAAGGAAATAATCCACATACTTACATAAAGGTTCCAATATGGACCCGCACCCTGAAACAATAGGTCTTCCGGAGGGATTTAAAGCTAAGCAGGGGCAGTTGTGGTTACTGAATGGATGGGCATCCAAATTATTACTTTTTTTTAAAACCATGCTACTGTCAGTCATTAGTGGGTTTTGCACTCAGAGACCATGTGTTTCCTTTTGCCGAATTGCATTCTGGTATTTGTAGTCTCCCAGTAAATAATAATACAAAGAAATGGCTATTTTTACAGCAACAGTGCGTTTCCCCTCTCTGCAGTAACTGGGACAAACCTGCTTCGCATCAAAGCAAGGCAGGGGTCAGAACCCTAAGGCCATTTTGCCTAATAAATGAACCCACCTTACAAGACCACTTAGAGAAACATGGCCTAAGGTGGCTTGATCCTTCCTTGCTGTGAAACTAAGCAGGATCACTCCCAGTTACTGCATGGATGGGAGAAGGTCCACAGTCCCGAATGCTGTGTCTTTTTTTTGTTTTAAATATCTCAAAACACTCAGCATCAACATTTTTTTTTAAAACCATGCCACTGTCAGTCCTTGAAAGTTTTGCATGCAGAGACCAGATTTGTTGCCTTTTGCTGAATTGCATTCTGGTTTTTGTAGTCTCACAGTCAAGATGGAGGGAATAATGGCACAATTGTACACTTTTTGCCTAACATAGTTCTATAAGGATGTATATATTTGAGTGGCACTATGGTATGTGTACTTTTCAAGTTAGCTTTATATGGCAGATTATTGTTGAAAGCCAGATTTGGTGTGAGATTGGGAAATGATGAGAGGGCAAGTAAGTCATTAGTATTTGCCCACCATGTGGCAAGATAATTTGCAATCCTGGACACTGGTGCTATTTCCACCTAATTGTGCGTGCTTTTAAGGGCTTTTAAGGGCACCAGCAAAGGACATATGTGGGTAGACAACAGAACTTTTTTTCAGAGGGTCGGACACAACCCCTTGTTTTTTTTCTTTAGGTTGGCAAGCTTGCTCAAGTATTTACATATCAGGATTTTACTCAGGTTGTCGTGTTCCCTGTGCAGACGCTTACCCACAAGACCACAAACACTTTTTTCATATTGGAATTTTGTTTTCCATGGAAAATTTCAATACAGTTTTCTGGGTTTAAAAGGTAAGCACCTTTTATAATTTGCCTGCATATGCATTGGAACTTTTCCACTCTCAGGTTATTTTGTGGTGTTCATTACTTTATATAAAAGTCCAATGCTATTTTATCTTGTGCACTTTCATCTAAGGAGTAGGTCTATTGAACTACATTTGTATATTTTACTTTAAGATATATGTTCACTTACTGTGCATATATTCATGGGTGCCAGCTTTTGATTTTTGCTGGGGGGCAAACGTACCTGGGCATATGATAATGTGTGATGTCCTGGGCATGTGTAATTGTTGAAATGTGTAAGATTTGAACTAAGCAACACACGAAAAAGAATTCATGACAATTCTAATGTCCTAAACTAATAAAACCTAGGGCCCGTTTCCGATTTTGATGGTAATCCAGCAGTGAATCTGCCAAACTACTGCCAAAACCAGTCACCCTTACCACCACCTGGTCCTGTGGGTTTACCACAGGATTACAAGTGGTGAACGGCCAGTGTAATTCCCATTTGTTTTAAGTCTATAGGACTCCATGAAGATTTTTGGCAGAATTTCCATGTGGTAAATCCACCACTTCCTGGAAGTGAAGTAGAGGAGTCACATACAATAATATGGAGATGAATCCAGCACAGTAGCGCCAGCAATAGGGAGATTTACCATCCAGAAATTCCACCAACGGTAAATCCACCAAAAACTATAATTCACTGGTGTGTGAAAAAAGAGGTGGTCATTCGGTTGCTGCTCCAATAAATATCAGTAACGGAATTACTGCTGATTTTTCCCTTCACTGCTAAAATAGGACCCCTAATGCCTGTAGTCCAAAATCCAATCCCTGTTCTAATCCACACAAAGGTCCCTGATGTTCACTTCCAGGAAAGAGTCCTACAATGCATTCAAAGTCTTATGATGTTTTAAGTTCTTTATTTGGCCATGACAGATAATTCATATGATGAACCATCCACCAGGGCACAGCAGCTGTGTAAAACACTCTGATATGATATTTTATTGATAGTGCACCTATACACAAGTGTTTCAAGGCAAGACACAAGTGTTTTAAGGCATGTTCAAGGGTTCGTTCACACTTCCCATCTTCCCCAGGGTTCTTGTTGCGATTGCACCAGACCAATGCCTCACACCTCCACCAGGGTTCTTTTCAGGCTGCAACATTTACAAACCTCCTGCCAAGGGACACCTTGCTGGAGCCATTCTCAGAGTTGCACAACTTCCTTTCAGCTTTGCTGGCTTTGCAGCAACCATCAAGATCTGGGTTAGAGCCTCCAGCAGACTACTTCTTGCTCCTGCTCTTCCTTGTACTCTGGTTCCTTCCAGCTTCTCGGTCAAGGCCCCCAGAAGGCTAGCCACTTTATTTTCTCCAACAAGTCTTAACTAGTTTAAAGTGTACCCATTTGGCTTAACTATATCCCTGTTTTTATTTTCTCAAAGTGGGATCGATTTGGCTTGGCTTCTTGCTGCTCTCTCCCTTTGAATCTTCTGCACCTCTTAATGCTGCAACACCAACTGCCTGCAAGATCATATATTAGGCCAGGATCTTGGTAATGGCTAGAACCACATGTGCTCACTTCCCTCACAGGTAAACGCCCTTTAAACATTAATATGTTCCTGCACTGAGTATTCTGATTGTGGTCCAAATTGATGTTATTGGCTTTCTCTGTGTGGGCAGCGGAATCAAAGAGCTGGTCTTCATCTTGGAAAAAGGCCAATCAGTCCATCACTGCAGTCAAATGGACCCACAGCATAGTATTCTTGTATGCTGGTATTTGTCTTTGTACCATCTGTCAGGCCCATTCATGTGCAGGTATTTGCAAGTCTTCACACTAAGCTCTTTTTTGCCCTCCTCTTCCAGCTGCCCAAATGCAAATAACTGGTCGCTGGACCTCTCTGATCTACTGGTTACTTCAAACTAAAACATGCAGTTCCTTTCAGCAAAATCAACCAACACATGATGCGCTCTTTGCCTAAATGCTTGACCTGTTGTCTCATTGAGTGACCATTGCTTAATTTATTTCTATTTTCCTATGGCCGATATGCCGTAAGGGTGCAGTGCTAGATGGGAACTGTGATGTCCATCTGCCAGGCTTAATGGCATGTGCTAATGCTCATTTATACTTCTACAGCCTTCACTTGCACAGTGTTGGATTGTGAAGTGGATATGACATGACTTTCTGAATGAATAGCAGTTGTGATAGGTGGGTTTGAATATGACCTTCCCCAAAGCCTTTTTGGAACCGTCCTGATATTTTTTGTATTTCATGCATTACATAGCTACAGAATTGTAGCACGTGAACTTCAGTGCTCACTCTCTAAATATTCACCAAAAATTGAAACCCACAAGACATCAAATCTCGATTTGATTTTTTAAATCGTATTTTACTAAAATCAGTCCACTCAGTTCCCCTCCAATTGACTATTTTATTTGCTTTTATATTTTATTTGATTTGTTTTATTGCGTTGGCTTTCTTTCTTTTGGAAGAAGGGTTGTTCCACCTGCTGGGGTCGGGGTAATGTTAGAAGGGGATACAGCGGTCCGACTGGATACGAGTGATATAAATCGCCAGAATATGAACACAAATTCCCCACTTGGAAATAAGAGACACAACAAAATAAGCACTTTTAGATTATTTCACCCATCTTTACCTGTGCTGCTGGATCCTTGTGCAGCTTGAAGATATCAGTTGCCCTCCTGGAAAGCGCAAAAGTGAGTGTTATTTGGTTAGTGTCAGATTTGTTTTAAGTGCCGTGGACCATGTAGTCGCTCATGGCAAATTCAAATAGCTGTTCCCACGCTGTTCTAATTACATGGTCTTTTAGAATGGCAAAAACTGAAGGGTTTCCTCATTCAAGTTGTGGGTAAGCTTTGGCCAAATATGCTATGAAAACAAGATAGTACTCTGTAGGTGGACATGCTCGGAATCGGTTGGGTCTTCTAATAAAATGGAAAAATTGGCGCGAAAAGGTATTAGGTTGTAAATCAATGGGCAACATGAACAAGCATCAAATATCACAGTCGCTCTTTCACGATCAATGTATGTAGAGAATAAAATAACAAACAGACAGTATATCCTCAATCTGGATGTGTAGGAAGTCTTTGCCCTAACTCTGCTGTCCTTGAGCGAGTAAGCATTGGGTGTCCTCCACTCAGCAGTGTCAGTTCAGAATGATCTGGTTGTTCCTCTTGTTGATAATCATTGGCCCTGTCAATCTTGTTACCAGGTGAGGCCACAGCTTTGTAGGGCTTGTTGTCTGAGAGGTGGTTATAGACGGTTTTCCCTTCCAATTTCACAGCTCTGTTGGCCACCGCCTCAACTTTATATGGGCCGGTGAATCTAGGTGTGTCCCAGCGACGGATGAAATTCCATAGGAGGATGCAATCCCCAGGATGAAGGGGCCATTCTGCCAGAGAGTTCTTTGGGTCAATAACACTGTTGCTTTCTCCGTTGACTTCTGGGCCTCCCTTGTGCTGTTGTCTCTGGTGAGAGATAAAAGAGGCACTAGCAATCAAGGAAGTAAATGAACATTTCTTCTCCTTACACAGTTGCACTACTCTCTGTGTCGTTTAGTGGCCTCCTGAGAGGAACCAGGGGAAGTTGGATGCGTTGTCCTGTCACCACATCATGTGGGGTTAAATGATGGTGAGACCGGGGCTTGTTGCGCAATGCAAAAAATGCTAAGGGTAAGCAGTCGAGAAAATGTTTATTTGTGCTCTTCTTGGTTTTAGCAATGCTCTCCTTTAAGAGGTCTTTGAAGCATTCACACACCCCTTTTGCTTGTGGGTGATAAGCACAGGAGAATATATGTTGAATGCCCAGCAACATTTTAATGAGCTTGAACATTTCATTCGCGAAGTGAGGGCCATTGTCAGACCGCTGGTCCTCACGCATGCCCCATCGTGGGAACACTTTCCAGACCAAGCATTTTGCTGCACTGAGGTCATCAAGATGGAGACAGGAGCCTGCCTCAACCCATCAAGAGAATGGACAAACAACCACTATCATGTGGTGGTACCCTTGGCAGACTTGAATCATGTCAACATAATAAACATGGAGATGTTGAAATGGACCAACTGGGTGAGGTATGGTTCTTGAAGTGAAGTGAGTGGGCACCACTTGATAGTGAATCCACCTGTCTCCAGTGTTCAGAATTAGTAAACGAAAAAAGACCTTTTCAAACAATTTGTATCAAAATACTTGAAAAGGAGTTGGCTGCGACAAGTTTGGAGACCCCCAAACTCAAAATACATGTGAAGCAAGAGACCAAGTAAAATACCTAGTCACACAGCCGCTCTCTATATTACCCAGCCTGGGTATGTAGTTATTTCAAAATTACTGACAGTTCGGTTTTGTAGTCAAAAAAATATAACATCAAATTTAGAAAAGATGAAAGAGAAATTCTGTTGTCTTTCAAAAATGATTTTTATCAAAGAAAAATAATCTAAAAAAATGAGAAGTCACTAATACTTTCTTAGTGAGGAAGAGTTTGCCACAATTAATTAATCAATCAGACCAAATCTGCCAATGCATTTCGGAAATAGATTTCCTTCATCAGGGCCAGTCTGTGATTGGTAGGTAGTATGCAGAGTGTGGTGAACTATAGTGTAGAGGCCATGTGGTGACTGAATCAAACTGCCTGACAGGAATCAGCGCAGTGAATTAGCCTGCAATGCGATTGCGTGCTGAACACTGGAGCGGAGCAGTTCTCCCATAGCCGGCATGAATCAGACTGCCGTTGTCACATTGCTGGGTAATATAGAGAGCAGCTGTGTGACTAGGTATTTTACTTGGTCTCTTGCTTCACATGAGGTATGGTTCTTCTCATAACTCACAATGTATGTCCTGCAGTAAACTGTTTGAAAATCAGGCAGTTGGTCATAAATTCAGCCACATGTTCTGCCAAATTAGGACAGAACCATGTTTCTCTAAATATGGGTGGCAAGCACTTCCTTCCCTGTGTGTGTTGGATAGTGTAATTGTGTCAGTGCTGTCTGCAATCATGCCAGTGGCATGACCACTTTCCCTGTGTTATTCTGCCACCGTAGGGCATCTGTTGGAGATAAAGTACATCCCCTCTTAGTCCACAGATCCTTTTCCTCCATGGGTGCAGCTCCCTGCAGCTCCATAATTTGTGTTGCTCCTTGAGTATCGGGAGGGCACTCTCCCGGCAGAGTTGTAGTGTGCCGGTTCTGGAAACAATGGTGCCGGTAAGCTTACCAGCACTGATGTTTCCGCACTGGCACACTTATGAGGCCCATTGTCTTTTCCTAGTCACAGGCATGTGACGAGGCCTCCATTTCTAGGAGCTCTCCAAAATATGCATCACACTTGCTATCTGAGTCTGCTGTTTCATTTCCCCTTGTGTGTGTGCTTGACATTTCACTATGGCTATTTGATCAGGATACTGTATTACTTCTACTAACCTTCCCAACAAAAGTGCATGCTGTAATGGTGACCCGTCAGCCCTCGTAAAGCCCCTCCTCATCCATCATGACAGTCCTGATTGAACTGTGGATGTCACTTACGTGGAATCTGAATAAATTGTCACCTACTTCCTTCTGCTGAGCTCTAATGCCAATATTAAGGCCACTACTTCTGCTGCCTGTGCTGAATAGTGTGATGGCAATCGCGCACTGACAACTACCTTGCTGGACCCATCCTCTCTTAGCCTGACCACTGCCGTTCCTGTATGTTTGGACCAATCATTGAAGAATCATCACTATAAAGCACGTCTCCCCCTCAAGTCCGTCCTTGCGAGTGTCAATTAATTCCTGAATGTTTCTGTGCAGTTGTGTGCGCTTTCACTGTCGTGTAATTTGTCAGTGAGAAAGTCACCGGGTTAACGAGTCTGCACGACACTACATTAAGTGATGGGTTTGATAGTAACACCTTGTACCATGATGCTCTTTGTGTTGTCAGTGTGCTCTTTGGCTTCTCCAGTATTGCAAAGAGGGCATGCTCCATGTAAAGAGCAGTTCTGCACCCCATGGCAATACTCTGGGTGTACTGGTATAGAGAAGAAGGCATTCTTCAAGTGTATAACCATGAACCAGGCGGCATCCACTGGAATGCTGAACAAAATTGTTGGTGGATTCAGAACCAGAGGATACTCTGCTTCTACAATATGATTAAGAGGGTGTAAGTCCTGGATAAAATGCCATGACGCCCCTTTTTCTTTCTTGACTGGGTACACAGTAGTGTTGCATGGTGATTCTGATGGTAATAGAATGCCCCGCTCCACTAATGCTGCAATTGTCTCACAAATGCCCTTGTCTGCCTCCCTGAATAGTGGGTATTTTTTCACTCTGAGTAAAATTGCTCTTGGTTTCAGATTTATCTTTACCCCCCCCTTTCCTTTCAAAAGCCCCACATCATAGGGACTAGTGGTCCATAAGATGCTTGGCACCTTGACCAGATTATCCTAGCAGAATAATGGTGGTGCTTTCAACACCATTGCCATCCTCTGTGGTACCTCTCTGTAGTGTATCTTTAACCAATATGTCATACTCATTTCGAACACCATCTCATGGTCTGATCTGTCTTCTCTGAATAGTTCTTCTTTTAGCTCTGTGGTCAACCTGTTCCCTTCAGCTACAGCGATCACTGCTCTGCCATGATCTTCCTGTACTGCTATCCACTCATCTCCCACAATCACTGCCTTGATCTCCAGGGGTATTATTGTCCCTTCCACTTCATCCAGTGGTATCTCTGGTCTGAACAGATACTCATTTGGAATGTGCCACAACTTCCCTTGAATCCCTGGGATCCATGCAATTGCAATCTCAGTCCCATATTGGAAAAGCTCCTCATCCACTCACCCCCCTCTGTACCCTCCATTCCAAAATATGTTCAAATGATTTCTCTTACAATGAGAATCTGTATCTGTGGTGTGGTGCATACTATTCCCTTGTCTGTGAATGAAATTGTCATGTTAAGTCTGCTCATGATGTTTCTCCCCGGTATGTTTACAGGTGTCTGTCGAGAGTAAAGTAAAGGCAAAGATAAATTGTGTTTCCCAATAGAAAGGGAGATATTGTCTGTAAAAGGAACCACTTCCATAGCCCCAGAGAATCTTTGAGTATTCATGGCATTGCCTGACTACCTATATGTTCTCTCTAGAATCCAGGACCTAGTCACCCCTGTGTCTATAAGAAAGGAAAACATTTTGTCACCTATCGCCAACCCTATGTGAGGTTCCTTTGCAGCGTTGGGTGTGATTGACATGATGGACACTTCAAGTCCGTCTGCGGGCTGTCCTATTGAAGATATAAGGACATCCCATTACCAGAAAATAGATTTTTCCCCACCATGGTGACCCCCCCAGGCTCCTAACAGGAGTCGTTGCTATGGAGTCTATGTGTGCCACTGTCCCGTTGTTTGGCTGCATGCTGTTCTGTATCTGTGTGGTGCCTTGGGTCTGGGGTGATTGCAAAGACTGTGGTATAGGTGCTTGCATCTGTGCAGTGGTGTCTCGTTAACGTGGGCTTTAGGGGTGTAGCCCCTTCTTCCCTTCTTATGTGGGCATACTATTAGTACAGACAGTCAGGCTCGGCTCTGCCATTGCCAGTTGGCAAGGCAGATTGGCAGAGCCAGCCAGGCTTCACTGATTGTCTGTGCATGTGGGGTTGGAAGGGCACTTTTCTAAATAGCCCCTTCCTGCCCCAGATGCACGAACCAGATGAAGGGTAACCCTGCCTAGAAGGCATGCAAAGTCATGTCATAGTGGGGCGGTTTAAGGCCTCTCCCCGTCTTGACTCCATCAGCATGGGACAAGGCCTTGAATTCATTGACCCCACCCTCTATCCTGTCCCTCACATGCTAGGGTGGGATCAGCAGCTTCTGACCCCACCCAGCTAATGGCATCATTATGTGAGGGGCAGGGCCAAATATTCATAGGCACATGATGCATTCTGTGCGGACTCACGAGGCAGCAGCAGGATTCTCTCTTTCTCGACTCGACGAGACGTTGGGCCCTGCTACTGCTAGTGCTGCCTGCCGACCCATTCCAGCAGCCAGGTAAGTGCCCCTTGTGGCACAGCCCCACTGAATTCTTTTTAAGTTTCCTGGATGGGCTCCCCCGGCCACATGCAATCTTCTTTTTGCATATGAAATTTTACTTGATTCTTTATTTCGTCATCAGTTTCTATAAGGGTCGTACATCTTCTTCAGTCAGTCCTCTCTGTGCGACACCCACACTTCTTGCGACGTCACCAGCTCATTTTCTTGCTCTCTTTCATATTCCTTCAGGGATTTCCTCCATGAGATTGCATCTTTTCGGGAGTACATCTGATAGGGTTTTCTTAGTGGATACCTTTTTTGAAGATTCGATTCGGAATGGTCACAACTGCTGGTGTTACACATGGCACAGTCGCTGGCCTCCAACATATAGGTGGAAGGGGGCTGGACTTCCTGTAGAGGCATTCGGCTGCTCCCCTACACATTAGTTTGACATTAGTCAATTGCATGTTCTAATTTGCATTTTTTATTTCAATTGTCAGTGTGTTTTCGTTTGGGCTGCAGCTTCTGGCATTCAGATAGTTAATTTCATCCTTTCTTCCATCTTACAGTAACATCAGTTCAATGGGCATTTGCAATGGACAGCTGTGTCACCTGCATTGGCAAAGCATGCTGCTTGCTTTAGCATTCGGCAACCTAGGTGGACCTTTGAGGTAAAACAGGTGTAACCATAAGAAGATGTATTAAGATGCACTCATCTCTTTGCAAATGGGAGAGAATCTTTCTTCGGTAGAACACTTAACCGCTCTGAGTGTGATCGCACTGGTAGAAGTAGATTATTGTAATTGGGCAATAAAAGACTCATTTGCCTCTAGTCATCTAGTGCCAGACTGTGATAGCAAGTGTGATTTGACATTTTCCTCTCTCCCTCTACCTAGAGTTGTGCACTAAAGCTGCCTCATCAGGATCTTTCCTGTGATCGAGGAAATTCAATCAAGCCAAGGTAAGACATAAATGCAGATGCTGACACTGCCCTGAAGAGAACTTGTCTTTCGTTGGGTAGTCAACATTTTTGTGATTGCTTGTGACATTTTACAAAGTATTGGAATACTTAATTCTTCTTGATAAAAACTGCCTGTAAAACCAATATATTCTGTGTCTTTGCGCTCGAAAATGGTACTGTAAAATGCATACTTTGGACCCTTTTTTTCAAAATTTTCTTGGAAGAAGAACCCCCCCAAACTCCCTTTAATTGGATCGGGATCCCTCAGTACGGTCATCGCTAGGGCATATTCAGGAGAATTATTTGTGCACCTCCAGTTCTAAAATTCACCAGCCGCCACTGATCTGTGATATCTGTGTCATGGGCTGATCTGCCTGTGGGTGGGTGCTCGGCGTCTGTCCTTGCTGTTGCTGTGGTTGGTCCTGTATGTAATAGTCATCCTGTTCTCCTTGGAAGGCTGGCTGATACTGCTTTTTCACCCATTCTGCTGCATCCCCCTGTTTCTGCACACTTTTGAAATGTGCCTGATCTGCCTGCATGACCAGCAGTGTGGTGGCTCCTTTCCTTGCTCTTGAAACCCCCTGCATAATCACCTGGGCCCTGCTGCACCTCTGGCCCAGATCCTCAAAACCCTACTGGGAAACCCCCTTGGTTGTGATGTATCTGTGTGCCATACCTGCTTCCTCTGGATGGCCCTCTCTTCCTTGAAACCCATACTGCATGTTCCCCCACCTCATGAATCCTCCCCTCATGGACATCAGTGAATGCTGCTGCTGCGGTGTCCCCTGTGCTCCTGCGCTTGTCAGTACTGCCCAGGGTCGGACTGGGACAAGAAAGGGCCTGGTCACCCAAAAAAAAGTGGCCCACCCCTCGCCTCAAAAAAGTGGCCCACCCCTCGCCTCACGACCTTTGACCTCTGATGACGGGAAGTGATGTCATTTGACCCCACCCCAAAGTGACATCCCAGGAAGCGATGAAACACAACATTTCACCCATTGACAAAACAGGAAGTGGCATCAAATAGCACTGTTCCTAAGTACACTAAATTGCTGTGAATCCAAGCAGACGTTCAAGGCCAAATGATATGTTATTGTATAGCACTTACGCTTAAGCTCTTTTTATAGAACAAATATGCATACAATATCACCCAACCTGTGTTAGTACTCATTTATCGACCTAAGAAGGATTAAAGGCTTTTTGAAAAGAAAAAAAGAAAATTTGAAGAAAAAAAAATATTTCTTTTTTCAATTTTTTTTCTTCCAAACTGGCACCCAGGCATGGGCAGAAACCGGCCCCCACTCCCCTTTCCTCTTTCTTCTTCCAAATGTTCTCCTGCAATAGCCTGCAATGATGTACTATCGTAAACTGTATTTCTGGCCAGGATTTTGCCTCCATGCCTACTAACTTTTTGAGCTGCTCTGTACCGGCTCTGGCAGCCCCTGGCACAATATGTGGTCAAATAAAGCTACTGTTTTCTCCCACAGGTCTTGCGTTTCAAGGCCCCAAAGCTCTTGGATTACCTGAATATACTGTTAGGGGTCCTTGTCTGGGCACATCTTGCAGGCCATAATCGCACTAATGTCTGACATGTCTGGGTATTGTGTCCTTAAAGCTTGCCATATGGCAGCTCTGCAATTTGCAAACGGCGAACCATCATGTACCGTGTCCTGGATGATCAGTCCTGGAAACCCCGCCCTTTTCTATAGGTCATCAGCAGCTTCCCCAAGGGTCGCCACTAGTAGTCGCTTTACGTCCCCCACTGCTAACCTCTGTGTAAACCCAATCTTACCACTTGCTCCTCTAGTTAGTCTGATTCCTCTGTCAGCATTTCTAATGTCAGTATACACATCTATTGGCTCTCCTATGGGTAGTCGAGCACAGTTGTCAGAGCCCACTGTGATCCTAGCGTTAGAACATGCTGTAGCTTTCTACCCCTTCCTGGGAGATCTCTAAGTCTCTCAACGTATGGGACCATGTCATCGATGGTGCATAACTCATCTACCGATCATGGTGTTTGATCGTCCTTGTCTCCATTGGCTCCCCCTGTACCGGTCCCCCTTTCCCATTCGTTCACACTTTTCCCCGTGGACTGCTGCTTCAGTTGCCCCTTTCCCTCGTCCTCACTATTCCTTGCTTCATTGTCTGAATTGGAGTCCATATTACAGCAAAAGTCATCCACGAAGGTCAGTCGTCTAGACGTGGCTGTGTTAGGCTTCATGGTGAAGCTGATGTCACACGAGCCATGCCTGTTCCCTCCCCGCAGGCCCCCCGTGCCTGTTCTGTCTGATACAGTGGTAGTGCAATCCTGTGTGGTAGTGCTGTCTGGCTCCGCTTGTCTGCCCCTTCTGGTCTGTCATTTCCCGTGCTCAATGTCCATTGTGACTTCACATCCCTGATTTCACGCTCCTTCTCCTCCTTGCACATGTGCACTTGTACTAACTGCTCTACCTGCAACCTCCTTCGTTCCCTGTCTACTAACATTCTTTTTTCCTTCTCATCAACTTCCCTCTGTCTCTCGATCTCCTCTTATTCCTCCTGCCCTTTTCTCTCTGTTCCTACTCCTTCTCTTCCTCCATTTTCCTTTCTCTGTGGTCCCACTCTAGTCTCTCTTCTCTTTCCCTCTCCCTTCTGTCCATCTCCTCCATTATCTCTGCCGAGTCACTTGCTCTGCTGCCACCCAAGGCCCTCTATCTCTTTGGTTACCACCACTGCTTCCCCCGTAGTCTTCCCTTCTAGCTTTAGGAGAATCTGTCCCCCTACCCACTCGTTTGTGGCCCCTCCTTCATGCCCATCTGCGCCTCACTGCTCACTCTCCCCTTGCAGATCGGCTGCCCTGTTTCTTTCTGTCCTTCTTCCTTGGTATATGGTGGTGGTTTACATATCGGGTTTGAATACCCCTCTGCTGCTTTTAGCTTCTGTAGTGGGTACATCCCCTGCTCGTCATCTGTGTCCTCTGAGTTCTCGCTTGCAGTAGAGGGAGGGGAAGCAGAGGGTGGGGGCATGGGCCCCTGTACCTCCTGCTGGCTCAGCATCCACTGATGGCTTGCTGTGCCCCCCTCCTGAAACATCCTCCACATCTTGAATATTGCCATGCAGTTCGGTAGCTTCTTCCCCTTATTGGTGATCTGTAAGTGTGTCAGTAGTGATTGCTGCACATCTTTGGAGAAACTTCTGCAAGGTGGCCATGGTTTGTTCAATTTACCCTCTGTTCTTTTAGTCCATTCTACACTATATTTACAAATCTTGTCCTTATAAATTGGGAGGGTCTTACAGAGGTGCTGTAGGGGCGTGTCACCCCCACACTTCCCTTGATACATTGCTTTGCTATTACTTGACCACAAATTGAGGATTTCGATAGTCTGCTGTCAAGGGAAAAACACAGTGTAATAACATTGCTTTTAAATTTACTGCAAGCCTCTCTGGCTCCACGACCTGTCAGGTGTGCACCGCGCACCACCCTCACACAACTCTCTGCCTCCCCATGCACGCCCCCAACTCTTATGAATCAAAATGTTTGCCTTGTTCCCCAGGTCCTTGATAAACAGCTAGATACTGCAAACACCACCTGCTCATTGCATGTCAATTTACATAAGGTGAAAGCATTTATCTTGTTAAAAACCTGATAATTAAAAAAGAGAGGGGCGAGCCACCTCTTTCTCAACGTGGTGTATATGGGACATAGAAGGAGAACATGTAGTAACAGTGTCAACATCTGTCATACAAAAAGGACATACATTTGAAGTATTTCAGTATTGCTCATATGTTCAGCCACAGGGAATTGTTCAGTCAAAACCTTAAGCACGAATTGCATATATTTCATTTAAGTAAATCGTCTCAGGAGAGTGGGTATTTATTTTTTTATTTATTTATTGGTTATTTATAAGGTGCTTGTACAACAAGACAGTGTTTCAAAGCACCACAAGGCAAAAGTGAAGGGAACAAGGAAGTGAATAAACAATGGAAAAAACGATGAATAAAAAAGAAAGCAAACAACGGTCCTACTAGGCTTTGTGACATTCAGAGCCTCCAAGTGCAGTGAGAGAGACAAGAGGAAAATAGAGGGTTTGGAGGAGGTTTAGGTGCTATTAGGGTTCCCTAGGGGGAAGTGCAAGAAGTGCCTTTTGAGGGGGGGCAGCAGGTACATACATGGGCAGAGACATCCCAGGAGGAGAGGGAAGTAAACCGCCCAACAGGAGACAAACCACGCAGAGACGGGTGTGGGCCCAGAGGGTAGTGCAGGGGAGGTGTTGGTGGTGACTGGGCAGAAGTCCAGGACCCAATTGCACTCTTGTTGGACCATTCCGCCAGTTTCAGAGACAGAGGGGAAGGTTAGCACAGGAGGGGGAGAGGGAAGGAGTAGCAGAAGAGAAAGGTCTTGAGTTGTTAGTGGAACCTGAGGTGGTCTGTTTCAAGAAAGAGAGAGCGAGTGGGAGACTGTCCCATAGGAGGGAGTCACCTCAGGAGAGAGATGAAAGTGGGCCGTCTTGGCAAGGTTCAAGATGTGAGGAGTAAACAAGAGAGAAGAGTCGAAGGTGAGCCCCAAGATCTCTGGCCTCAGTGGAAGGAGTGGGAGGTGAGCACATTGAGGGTGGCCAGAGTGCAGGAGGGAGACAGGGATCAGGTGTCCCGACAGGAAGAATCTCAGTCTTACTGGCATTAAGACAGAGATCATTGGAGGTGCACCAAGACTGAATAGCAGAAAGGCAGTCAGGGATGATAGAGGAGGAAGGGTAAGAGGAAGAGGGGGGCTTGAAGAAGAGTTATGTGTCATCTGCGAATCATTTGAAATGAGAAAAGGCAAAGATCAGGTGACCAACCAAGAGGTGCACAGTAGACATTAAAAAGCCAATGTGAGAGGATAGAGCCATGGAGAACACCACATTTAGAGAGAGAGGCCCATATTTAAATATTATATAGCCAGGGAATGTGGAGCGTGTTAAAGAATCAACCATTACTGATTCAAACCATAAGACATCTACCATAGAAGTAATTGTATTGACGTGTGAGTCAGTGATAATGTAATTTCTCATTAGATGGTCACATCCTATAATACACATGATGGGCCTCATTACAAGCTTGGCTCTCCGGCAATAACGATACCGGTAAGGGAATAGCAGCATCGTTTACCGGACCAGACTATTACGACCGTTAAGGGAGGCGTTACCGGCACCGGCACTGGCCCCTCCGTGAGCGGCATCCCTGATGCCGGCAGGAGCCCTGACAGACGTCTGCCATGCCCTCGACACCGGCATGCCGCAGAGCAGTGCACATTCCGAGGTGGACGTACATGCAAATACCTGCATGAACATACCGGTAATAATGCCATAAATGATGCCTTAAATACCGGCATCACGGGACTGGCATTAAAAGTGATCAGGTTAGCAGAAACCTCCCACAGGAGTAATAAATCAGCACAGGTGGACACCATTGAAACCCAGGCACAGCATAAAGGCAGCCCACCCACACACCACACCCCTCCCAAAGGAAAAATGCTACCACAAGCACTGCTGGAGCAGGAGTACATGCAGGAACAGCTACTCTATGAGGAGGCAGTGGGGCAGGCCATGCTACAAATGCACAGGAGGAGAAGGAGTGCGAGAAGGGCACAGCACATGCCCAATGTGCAGGCCCTTGTGCCCTGCAGGCACCCAACAATACCCCGGCAATGTGTGAGCCCATTTACACTAACCCCAACACAAATCCACACCCTTTACCGGCTGGACAGGGACAGCATCACGGCAATAGTGGACCTCATACATGACGACCTCGTGAGTGTCATCAACATACGCACAGCCATCCCCCCCTTGCTGAAGGTAGTGTGTGTGCTCCACTTCTTGGCGACAGGAACCTATCAGCATACAGTGGGCCAACTGCACGGGATATCACAGCCCTGGTTCTACTGTGTGCTTATGCAGGTACTACAGGCACTCCTCAAACATGTACGTGACCACATCAGCAAGCCACAGACTGCAGCAGAGCTACACGCTACCAAAGTAGCATTCCATGCGATAGCAGGCATGCTGAACTTAATTGGAGTGATAGACTCCACACATGTTGAGCTAGTGGTGCGGCATGCCGCTGAGGTGGTATACCACAATAGGAAGCAGTACCATTCGCTAAATGTCCAGATGGTGTGTGATGCCAACCAAATTATAACACATTGCTGTGCCAGGTACCCAGGCTCCACACACAATGCAACGGTCCTGCGGAACTTGACGCTTCCCCGCTACATGGATCGACATGCTGGACCCCATACCTGGCTGTTGGGTGAGTCTGACCACAGTGCCACAAACATTGATGAGGGGGGGTTGTGGCCAGTGCTGGGAACCTGCCTGCTGGATGGGCCATGTGGGGTAATGATTGGGGGGGTTGTTGCCAGTGCTGGGAACCTGCTTGCTGGGTGGGCCATGTGGGGTAATGATTGGGGGGGTTGTTGCCAGTGCTGGGAACCTGCCTGCTGGGTGGGCCATGTGGGGCAATGATGTGGGGGGGGGGGTTGTTGCCAGTGCTGGGAACCTGCCTGCTGGGTGGGCCATGTGGGATAATGATGGGGGGTGGTTGTTGCCAATGTTGGGAACTTGCCTGCTGGGTGGCCCATGTGGGGTAATGATGGGGGGGTTGTTGCCAGTGCTGGGAACCTGCCTGCTGGGTGGGCCATGTGGGGCAATGATGGGGAGGGTTGTTGCCAGTGCTGGGAACCTGCCTGCTGGGTGGGCCATGTGGCGCATGTCCACATTTCGCATCAGTGCACAAATGGAAACCCTGTGCATCCTGGCAAAACACTATTGTTACAACTATGTTGGTCAAAAGATGGAAGACATCACAGCTACCCATTCTCATGCCAACATGCAAGTGATGCTGGGTATCCACTGATGGGCTGGCTGCTGTCCCCCATCAGGCGTCCACGCAAAGACTCGCTTGACTATAGAACAGACATTTGGACTACTGAAGAGTCGTTTCCGCTGCTTGAGCAGGTCTGGGGGTGCATTCATCTATGGCCCCAAGAGTGGGGGCCATATTGTGATGGTCTGTGCAATGCTGCACAACATGTGCATCCGTCAGAACGTACCCCTGCCCCCGGACACAGACATGATGCCACAGGATGATGATGACGATGATGATGAGGATGCTGGGATTCCTCACCATCACCATGGCCATGATGGGCAGGCTACAATACAAGCATTGGTTGCAAATTATTTCTGCTGAATTCATCACACATGGGTATGGATGTGGTCACACTGGGTGATGTGCATTGTGTAACAATGCTTAAACACTACAGAAAAGAATGGCCAGACAACTGTTTTTTGATGATGAACTATGTACATTATGAAACAGGTTGAACATGGACATCTGTCCAATCCTGACCAGTTGAACTGCCTACACCAAAAGGTCCCCATGATATTCCCCAACACGCCCTTTCCCTGTGTAACACAATTGCACCCACCCACCCCACAGACAACACCCCAAAGTCTAACTCAAGAACAAACATTGCCCCAACATCCCTTCCCCAACTGATTTCCCCCACCACGCACTTTAGACCAAGGCCTACTTCCGCCCCCTCTTTTCTGCAGGTGGATGGGCCCCCATCTGACGTGTCAACCTAACAGAATGCTGCACGGGGCTCCCATGTGTGGATGGGCTAGGAGTGGCACTGGCAGATTCTACCGGCGGCGTGATGATGTGCCTTTGTTCTGCAATGGCAGTTACAAGGAGGTTTATTGATTCTGCCATGGAGGACATGACCTCGTTGCCCTCATGCACCCTTCTGGCCAGTTGATAGGCCGCCTCTGTCGCCCGCCCTAGCATTCGTGATGTGTTCCTGGTGCTGTCCTGCATGGTTTGCCGTGTTTGTTCTGCCCCGTTGATGTATCGGTCCAGTAGGGCATGTGTTACCTCCTGGCGCTGCTCGGTGCGGGTGATGCGGGCCTCAATGTCGTGGATGTGGTGTATTCCGGCAAGGGGCATGAGTGGTGGGCTGCAGGGGACAGGTGGGTGAATACAGGGTCCGGTTCCTGGTGGTCATCTGCATCATCTGCGTGAGCAGTGGCCTCTGCGGTGCCGCGTGCAGCTGTGTATGCCCTGTACTCCGCCTGTCTGGAGTATGTGTGAGTGTACCTGATTAATCCAGCTCAGGCATGCTATGTACTGGCGAAAGGGGGTCGGGGGTATGCTTACTAATGGTGATTGTGGCAGATCCGCAATGTCCATTTGCGGCGATGCCGCTTCCGCTTCTTGTGTCGCTTGCCCCATGCCTGGTGTACTGGCACTGATGTTTGGTCCTGCTGCTGCTGCTGGTCCTTGCCTGCAGGTGTTGTTGCCTTCTGCTTGAGGCTGGCAGGTGTGCAGGGGTGGCTGTGGGTATGTGAAGTGGAGGCCGTGGACCCATGTTTACTGTCGCTGCGTCCAGGTCCTGGATGCTGGGGGTCTTCTTCTGTGTGTTGCGCCGTGTAGTGGTGGTTGGTGTAGTGGCAAGCTTGCCCTCGCTGTCTGATGTGGTGGCTGTGGACGACAATGCACGGGTAAATTATTGTTGTGTCGTCATCCATGTGACAGCCATCGCACTTTGTGCAATTTTCTGTCATGTACATCTTCATGCTCATGGTGGGGCCCCTTTCCTGCGGCACACATGTTGGGGGGGCAGAGTTGGTACATCCTGATGTGTGTGCACATTGTGGGATGTGCATGTCGGTTGGGTAGCAGTTGGGTTCCGCGACGGATGTCATGTATATGCTGCCCTGGCTTGTGGACGTGTGTGGGCTGCCTCTGAGGGGGAAGTGGTATGCTTGTGTAGGTGTGGTCATTGGTGTGTTGTCAGCGGGAAGGGGCAAGGGGGGGCCTTTGTGGATGGTGGCAATGGTGCATGGTTCTTGAACTGGGGTTGATTGTGCCATGTACAGGGGACATGTGGGACTCGGTGATGTGTGTTGACGCATGTGTGCATTGCATGGGACATGTGGTGTGTGCCTTTGTTGCTTGTTGGCATTCTTCATGGTAGGAATTGCTTTCTGTTGAACGGTCAGGTCGGTGTCTTGCAGGGCGGCAGTGTCTGGGCACAGTCATGCACGAGGCACTATTGGTCATAAGGTGACAAATGGAGTACATGGGATGTTAGTCATGGTCACTCACCTGCTTCTCCAGACGTTGTGGCACCGTGCTCTGCATATCCAACACCCTCTATGCTGTCCATGTTCATGATGGAGGCACATTTTCTTCCCATGTGTGCAGTTTCAGTGGTGAACATCATCCGCCTCCAGTGGTCTGCTCCTGGCTGCGCTCTGCTGACAATAGGTTGCATACTCTGAGGCGCAGGTCATCCCATCATTTCCGACAGTCCCTCACAGTCCTCAGTGTCGTGCCCACTGCTGAGACTTTGTTGGCCACTTCAGTCTATATGTCTTTCTTGCGCAGCAGTGCAGGCCTGCGCATGTCCCCTCCAAAGACTTCCTCCACAGTTTCCACAAGGGTGTCAGCGAGCATGTTTAGTTCAGGCTCACTGAACCTTGGTTTGCGCTGTCAGATGTTTCCACGTGCTGCAGACATATTCCTTGATGATCCTTCACTGGACAACTCCTGTGTGTGGAGGATTGCAATGGCTTGTGTTTTAAAGATGACCGCCAGTGAGTTTCCCGTTCCGGCGCAATAACGTTACTTCCGGTTCTGGTGTTGACGGTACCGTTGTTTACGGGTTGTTGATGCTGTTGTTGTTGTTAATGGCATCGATGGGGCCGTTATGTGGGTTTTTGGCAGCTTTACCGGTATGCCGATGCTACCGTTACCGGCATGCCGATTAGTGCGACATCGCATGCTTGGAATGAGCCGTTGTATCCACACACCGAGCATGCTAGTATCGGTGGCTACGGCATACCAGTGTTTTTGGATTTTTACTGGCAATCTCGTAATGAGGCCCGATGTCTTTCATGTGTTAGCATCATTTCCAATTTTTCCCATTTTGGCTCTGGGTGGTATCTTTTAACATGCCCCTTTGCATTTTGTACTCATCAGATTTGTGTATGCGTAACTCATATATTAATGGCATAATCTGAGATTTAAATCCAACACTTTTCGTTGAACTTTCCACCAATAGTGAAAGGGTCGGGGGTCATATTTGGGAGGTTCATAGTTTGTTTGATGAATTTAGACTCTATGGGCCTCATTATTAGTTTGCCGGTATCCCGTCGGTAAATCCGTTGTGATACCGGCAAACAGGGATAACGTTCCCAGCACATGGGCTGCCAGAATTACCAGCAGATTACAGGTGCCGGAAATGGTGGTAATTTCCCATTCCATTGAGTCCCATAGGAATTGCTGACATTGCTGGCACTAGTAATACCACTGCTGGTACTACAATAATTTGATGGTGCTGGGGTGCTGGAATTACCGGAAGCTCAGAAATAGTGGTAAATCCGGCCACCCCACCACCAAACTCGTAGTTTGGCGGTGCAGGGAAAATGGCAGTAACAGAATTACTGCCACTTTTTCTCACACCCCTAAACTTGTAATGAGGCCATATGATTTAAAGTTTATTTATCTCTTCAGTACACCAACCTTTTCTTCCATAAATTGATGCCACAATTGCTTTGTCATTGTATGCTGCAATGGTCATCAGCAGTAATCTTTTCCCACATTTTGCATTTAGGGCAGCAAGAGAGGTGGTCCAGTGTTTTAGGCTCAGCTCACTATTACTGATTTGTTCACTCCATTTCAGATTTCTTTGTAATCTGACTCCCAAACAGTCATAAGAGCTAACCTCTTCTTCCAGTAAAACTCCTTCTAATTGAATCTTAGCCCTAAATTTCCTTGCTGGGTGGCAGAGCATTTTAGAAGTATTTATGGTGAGTTTCCTTTCCCTGCAAAAATGTTGGGCAATGACTAGTTTCTGCAGGCCCATTCTAGTTGTTTTAAATGAAAACTTCATCATGTGCATAGAAGAGAATACACAGAGTATGGCCCGCTGTTCGAGGGGAATATGTGTTCACATTTAGAATTCTCGAGATAAGGTCATTAATGTAGATCGAAAACAGAATTGGAAAACACACGTCTATTGACCACAAAGGTGTCTTTGTCAGAACTGCATATTTGTTTAGAGTGGAAAGAAGTCAGAAAAACCTAGTTGATTGTGCCTACTCCGTTCTAGCCTGCTACTCCGAAATCAGTCAGTTTGTGGCAGATTGAAAGTCCCTTTTAAGTCCCAACAAGGTAGCAAGATGGAGACCACAGTTGACCCCAATACAGCCCTTATGAAAGCCATAGCATCTTTGTGCACAGAGATGGGTGCTGTGCATTCTACCATAAAACAAAGTTATTATGTAATTCAAAGCAATCTCCAATGATTTCCTCTAGATGAAGAATATGCAGGGGCAGCAGCTGTGCTGCCACAGCCACTGTCTTCGCAGACAATTCCCCAATACCTACACCAAGGCAAATACCTCTATTGTTACTACTCTTTCTCCATTATCTCCTCCTGAACAGTTCCATGGGGATCCCACAGGATATTGACCACTTTCCTTCAGTCCTACAGCATTTCCAAATTCCACAACAACGGCAGACTTTGTGCTCCGATTTTTGTGGATTGTTGCAACGTGGGCTAATACACTTCTGGAAGCAAATGATCCACTTGTATTTGATTTTGATGCATTATTGGCAGTGATGTACCATGTCTTCGATACCTGAAACAAGCTCTAGGCAAATGACCTGGAATTTCTCAAATTTTCACAAAGGTGACAAGTCCTCTGACCTACGGCATCCATTCCAATCAATTAGTAGCCAAAGCTTTGTGACCTGAGAATAAGAAGTCAGTGGTGTTTTATGAAGGGCATGCAGACAATCTCAATGATGCATTTAAGAGGTGCCACCTCCTCTTGACTGAATATCCAGAGATATTGGAATTAGTATTGCAACTAGATGCTTGCATGACCAAGAGATGAGTGATGACATCCACATCTGCATTCATCCCTTGGGTTGAATGTGCCAATCCTTTGGGGGTGAAGGGAATGATTCTGAACCCACACAAATATGGCTGATTTGTGGGCACCCTCACTCGTGATGAACGAGAATGCAGGAGGTCCTTCAACATGTGCCTTTACTGAGGTCAACCTGGACATTTCATGAATTGTTGTTGCAAGCATCTCACCAAAAAGTCAGGAAATGCCAAGACTCACCCATAGATGTAGATGGAGCCACCTGGATGAGTCTGACCATAAACAGTTGACCCTCACTAATGGTTCATTCCCAGCTTCATTTGAATATAGAGGTGGAGTTCATTCTCCCCATGCAGAAATCATTGTCAGCCTCTGACACGCTGGACTCAGGAGGCATAGGTACATTACACGAATATCAAAGGCATTTCTGTGGTACCCAAGACATGTCCTGGACCTATACATGCATGGCTGGTACTATGCTGGCATCTGCACCCATGGTAGAGCTGACTATAGATATCATCTTGGCACCTGCCCCAGGGTCATCAAGAAATGCCTAACTTTGACCTTATTGTTGCTCCTTATGTTGGTGTTATTCTTGTGGTACTGTGGTTACAGTGCCAAAACCATTACTTTTAATGTACAACTACATCTGTTTCTCTTCTAAATATTGCTCCAATGGTTGACTGACAAACACTCAACCATAAGAGTCTCTTTGTCAAGGTCTTCCTTCTGGGTATCATGATATTGGCACAATTTGTCAACTGCTTCATAGGGAATACCAAGGTTAAATTCGATGAGTGACAGGCTGAACATCACCGCCCAAACAGACCCTATGATTGCCTGATCAAACTGGCTGAGCAACCCTGTGTAACTTGATAGCAGGTTTATTCACTCACCCAAAATGAGGTTGAGATCTTACAAAAATAATTTTCTGGGGCACTAAAAAGGGGGTTTTCAGACATTCACATTCTCCCACTGTGTTTCCCCTCTTCTTTGTATGCAAACAGGAAAGCGATCTTAAGCCCTGTAATGCATATAAGGATCTCAACTCATTTGCAGTTAAGAACTGGTACCCTCTTCGATTGATTTAGCTATATTCGAGCAGATATTATCCACAGTGATTTACACAAAGCTGGATCTCTGAGGTGCTTATGACCTAGTAATTATGTATAAGGGCAATCAGAGGAAAATTGCTTTTGGAACCAAGTATAGGTTATTTGAGTATTGGGTCATGCCATTTGGGCTATGGCAGCCCCAGTAATTTCGCAACCCTTTATGAAAGACATCCTTCATGATATCCTGTACTAATAAGTAATAATATACCTACATGAGAGGCTAGCATTCTCTGATTCATCCCAGATATTCAACTATTAACACCCTGAAGTCCTTTGTGTGTTCTTTAAATTGGTACTGTTGCTTTATTTACTCGTTCTCCTTTATTGGCACCACTGGCAAGGCTTAAACATCCTTCTATACCTTTTGAATGGACAGAGGAAGCCAAAAGACCTTTGTGGTGCTTATACAGATGTTCACTTCAGTACCAATGTTTCAACAGTGCAATTAATGAGAACCTTTCATAGTGGAAGCTGACGCCACCCATTGCTGTAGTAATAGCAGCAAAATTGTCTCAGTGTGTCCAGCCACCCGACAGTTACACCCAATTGTCTTCTTCTACGCACATCTTGGACCTACGAAACAACATTTTTTGATCACTGAAAGGGAATTACTGGCCATCGCAGCAGCCTTCAAGGAATGGCTGTACCATCTTCTGGGGGCAAAACACCAAGTAGTGGTGTATGCAGATCAGTGTAACATATAGGCACTTCCTTCGGCCAATTGTAACAGCATGCAATAAGCCATGTGGCATCAAATGTTTTCCTTGTTGGATATGCCTTGGCATATAGTCTAGGGTCCCGACATAGCAAGGCCATTGGGTTATTTTCTTTAGCGGAGGAAGCTGCAAATAACATCCCAGATGGGAACACCTTTCGTCCTTAAAATATTATTTTCCTCAGCACCCCTTCTTTCCCCCTGTTAGAGGAAATACGATCCTGGTCTCATGAACACCAAGCCGATCTAGAAACTTTGAACACCACACTAGAAGACAGTGTCCCATTTATTCAAGATCATCTCCTTATACACACTGGGACAGGATGTGGTCCCCAGGTTCGCAGGCCAGGCATTTCACCACTGCACCCGATAAGCTGATGAAAACTGATAAAATAACTAAAGCTGAAACGTCACATTTCGGGACTGCTTGTTCCAGAGAAAACATTGTTATTTGATTCTTGTACCATGCACACCTTTTAACGTTTTCAAAACACTATTAGAAGAAAATATCCTCTCTTGGTTTTTTGTGTGTGTTGATTTTATGAAAGGCACATCCCATTTGTCTTGTGCAATTTTTATGGTTATGCAAAGCCAATTGAATGACATTTGCATATTTCTCCTTGATATGCAAATTAATGGTGACGTCATACCTGATTGCGTATTTTAATGAGTCCCGCCACTTTTCTTTTAGGACTTGACCCTTACATGACACAGACCTATGACAGTGCTGAAAAAAAGGGGCTGATACAGAACATATAGCTATTATGGGCGGTTGCCTGGAGGAATAGTGGGCTGAGTGGGCTTAAGCGGGGCTGTATCTTTCTGGTGTGAATAAGGTGCTCCTTGAAGAGAAGGGTCTTGATTTATTTCTGAATTGTATGAAAGTGAATTGAGTCTGATATGGACAGGTATAAGGTCCATCATACTCCCAAATTCCTGTACCATGTCTCAGGTTTTGTCCATGGAACTACACATTTTTAAGACATAGCCATCAGAGCCAGGTGTTTGCAGGATATAACCTGATACTCACCTCAGATGTTTGGTGTTGTCATGACATGCATTGGTACTCAAATCATGTGCCAAATATTGCTAGCCTGGACTTGTGTTGGAATTTGGAATTGACATCAGATCCCTAGGCACCAACATGTGTAAGGTATTAGCACCATTTGGCATGTATTTGCATTGTAGGTCCGGGTGTTAAAAGTGTTGCGTGCTCTGAAAAGTTAACTTTACCATTTGTCATTTTTTTAAATACTAGTCACATCATATTCCAGGATTTGTGCTCAAACACCTGTAGTAAGGTAGAGGAAGAACACATTTGAAACCAATATGCAATATAACAACAGCTTTACTGATTCTCTTCAGCGAAGAAGTTGTACGTAACGCCCTCAGATCTAGGGTTCAGTCTATAAACTATATAGGTGTTTCTAAAGTAAATAGTGTCAAGAATGGGTCACCACAATGTTGGGCTCTCTCTAGATGGCCAACACTTTTGTAAGTCACTATCATAACATGTTTAACCTTCTCCTATATGTCTCTTATATGTCCTTGCCCACACTTAGGAAACCCTACTCTGCAAATGTCCAAACAATGTGGCCAACAGAAAGTTCCAAACCTAATATTTACAATTCTTTAGCCTCCCAGCTACCCTAGGTTTTTAACACAAATGTTCTAATCTTTGTCTTACAAAACAGTTTTTAAAAATCTATTCTAAGTCTGCCCTAAGCTATTAAAGCAAAACAAATAACTTCTTCTGGAAAGGATCTTCCATAGTGTAATCACAGGCTAGACCATTACGGATGTCACCACCTCTCTGATTACTTCTTCCAGATCTCAGGTTCCTTGTATCAAGATCCTTCTCTTAGGCTTTCCTTCAACTTCAGGTTGATTCAACGTGTACTTGACTTCTCACAGCATTCCTTACTTACTTCAGGTCTCTCTCCCATGACGCTGGGATCAAAAGTCTTTCCCAGACCTTGGGTTTCATCAGCTTTCACATCGTGTTTCTCCTAGAGCTCTAGTTTCATCAGCTTTCAACCTCAGGGTCCTTTTCAGGCAGACAACAGTCTGTCTGATTAAGGAAGCAATTCCCTACAGCCTTCCTTCCAGCTTTCACCAGAGGTATCTCATCAAACTCTGATTTCATCATCTTTCTCAGTACGTCTCTCACAGACACTGGGTTTCACAGCAGATCTCCTTGAGCCACTTGCTGGGCAGTATTCACTTCAATGGGTATTAATCCCCTTCATTCAAGGTCCTTTTCTGGTAGATGATGTTATTTACCTCTCTTGACAAAGGTCTGTTTGGTTAAGGAAGCATTTCACTTCAGGCTTCCTGCTCCTTGGAACAAGACCATCCACTGTCCACGTTGTGGGCAACCCCTGCCCAAGCAGCGTAGTACCCATGTATCCAAGGAAAGTTTGGAAGCTCACTGTCTTTCCTCTTCTTTTCTAAGCCTTCTTCTCTTCTCTTTTATAATGCTTCTCCAGAATGAGTCATTGGTTTTGCCCTTCAGATTGGTTTTGGCTGGTTTGATTTAGTTTCCATATTTTAGATTGGTTTCTTGCTTGCACTGCCTCTAGAGGATATGTGAACATGTGTGTGGACTTGCCTTACATTGTTTTTAAGCGTGTTTTCCCTCACCTGTTCCTTCTGCATATGCAGGTGAGATTTGTAGTGTCGCCGCTATATTGGACTAGCTTTGGTCCCTGTACTGGCATCTGCAGTGTTCAGAGTATAAAAGATGGAGATGTGAGGCTCCTGATTGCAGTTCTACCAAACCACAAGGACTGCAGTTGTCTGAGCCCTTCTGTCTGAAAGCTTGGGAACTTCTGTCTTGCTCTTGAGCACTCTTCACCTTCATACTTCCTAAAACTCTGTCAGTTGACCTTAGGAATGTTATTCCAGTGCCTGAAGTGAGTCTAAGTGGGGTGATTGACATATTATGCTCTGTTCTCTCTTGCTAGTAAAGGAGCTTTAAGAAAAGTTGCCTGCAAGTGTTGTTTACCATTTTTAGCAGAAATCGCTAACCTTATTTCATTAGTGTTCCTAGCAACATAAATCTTTAAACCCTTGCTGGATGTACTATTGCACCTTGGTGGTGAGCCTTCAGGACACCACTCATTCCAACCTCTGGGGGTCCCGTTGGGTAGTGGCTTCACCAAGCCAATCCATAGGAGTTTGCCACCATCACATAAGAAAGGGGGAGTTCTTGAAACTCATCACACAACTTCATTCATTCTCCATTGCTGGGAAGGACATTGATTGCCATATGAAAGGACACACAGGTATGTGTGGCTCACTTAAAGTACCAACCTTTTTCATATGCTAAACACACCCATATGTTACAAGATTCATATCACATGCTTGCCAATGGTAAAAGATATGTGGAAGTGCAAGACCATGTTACTAGAAACATGGATGCGCTTTACAGTAGGGTAGACTCTTCCGTTGAATTGTTGGCGTGGCACACAGTGCTGGATGCACATAAGGCCTGTGACGGCACAGGGAGGGACTTATATTGTTGCAGACCTTTGCACAAAATACAGGGTTTACTCAACCTCATAGTTTCCTAGCAAGAGAGCAGATGTTCTACATCCCATGACATCCCATGGTTTAATGTCAGTGTAAATTTGCCTTAGGGGTGATAATGAATTGAGGCATTCTGCAACTCCAGAATTTCAGGACAGATGTTGGTGTGTTGAAACATTGCACAGCCAGGTTCTATAGGCTGGAAAGTTGGAAAGAACAATGGACACTCTTAAATGAGCGTTGGTTTTAAACTGTGGCTCCTCTGAGAGCAATGCTGTGTACTTGACTGGCTGCCGGAAAGTTCTTGAGGCCGGCCACAGGTTTTGTGAGTATCGCTACAGTGTTGTGAGAGGCTGGGGAGGTTAGGATATTCTGGGAGGTAATCTGCCTAATTTAGTCTTGTCTACCCTTTTCAAACTGGGTTACCCTGTCCTGTTAAGAGTGTATCATGGTGATCATGTGTTCTACATGGGATTAGTGTCATATTACTTGCTTACATCTGCAGGACTGCTTTGGACATTAAACTCTTGGTGATGAAATGGGTGCCACTTTACAGAATCTATAGATTTATGTAGGTATATTGTGCAGTGCTACATGCCGCCTTCTCGCTGATCCAAGGTGTGTTAGGCTTTGTGGATGGAGTCAAGCATAAGCATCACCCCTAAACTTTCAAATCTGAATTGCACTAGTGACATCACTTGGCCTTTTACTATGCCATTCCTCTATGGCATCCAGGAAGTGTTTCTGGAGTGCATTGCAAATGGGCCCACATGCATAGTACCACAGTTCCGACCCATGCCCTTTTGGGGTAGGTGACCTTCCTTGTACCCCTGAGCCTCCCGTCCACCATCCAAGGATTGCAATCCCTAGGTTTTCAACTGAAGCATTGTATTGTCTTCTGCACCCATAAATTCATACCTACTCCCTTCCTCAGATCTGCCTATAATCTTTCACAAGGGAGCATGGAAAAGGAGGGAAAAGTAGGGGTCACTAACCAATAATCCCGGAAGGCAAAGACACCAAATATATGTTTACAACCAAACCGTGTGATATATCGTTTATTTCACTTCGCAGCCAGAAGAGGGCCATATCATTCAAGCAGTGTTGCCGTGAGTAAGCAGAGAGACAAATAACTTTGAGGTAGGGCATTTACAAATGGCCTCTATTATTATTTTTGCACTATATGAAGCAACACTATATTATATTGAAAGATGAGCGATTCTTTTCCAAATAGCGTGCTGTGAATTAATGGAATCACTTCTAGGGTCTCCCAATTTTTTAAGATAAGGCAAAGTGAGATTATATCATTGTGCCAAGATCACATACTTTGGTTAAGCTGTGAATCCGTGGTTAGAACCCACTTGACAATATAGAAACTTGGACACATACCTTCTGAGCTGTATTTGCCACACTCTTTTAATGTTTTGGCTTTCAAGAACTAGAAAAATATTATTTTGTACAGTTTGCATTCAAAGTATGCAAATAACACAACAATGAAACCTGCCAATAGACAAATCCTTATAGAAATATGCAAAAATGGTGTGATTGTAGCTTAATTTTCTATACCGTGAATTGAAGCCTACAAGTATCACAATGCAAAGCAATGTTATCTTTAAAACTTGACTTTCAGTACTTAAACGCAAACAAAAGAAATTGAGTGATAAAGTCATCTGCCTATATTCATTGTTTGGTACAGACATGATGTTAGGAAAATGAAAATTCCACAAAAACAAACCCTTTTATTACACGTCAATTTAGAAGACAATGGGCCTCATTACGAGTTTGGCCCTTAATAAAGACACGGCTACCTCCAAACTCGCTACCGGAACCGGCACCCGCAAATGGACCATTACCGGCCCATTACGAGTGGGCTTTTAGGTAGAGAGGCATTCTTGGGAACTAAGAAAACAGATCTGCTGTCAAAAGTAGCCCATACATAGACCAATTGTACATTAAATAGCCAGAAATAGCCCAATATCACAAACTTACATATAGCTGCAACGCTGGGAAATAGAAATCCTGACACCTGGCTCGCTTCTTACAAAGCTGCTGATTGGAGCAACTATTGTTAGGGAACTCCTCCATGGGTAGTACGGCAGAGGAGTTTTGAAAAAGGACTTCTGAGTGTTTTGTTATTTTCATGCCGTGGCACTGCCGGTTGCTATGTCAACCAGATATACTCAATTCAGAACCCCCTTTCTCTCTCTCTCTTCTGTGACAATGGTTTCAGCAATTTTATGGTGCAAGTGCCGCACAAATGCACCAGAACCGAAAATTGTTTCTGAATCTGAACTTTCATCATGATCCATTTACCATAACTGCTGCTTGCTGGCCAGTCCTTTGCCAGCACAAAGTTGTAAATCAAAGCACAGGTTTAATAAAAATAAGAGCAGAGAATGAGGCTTTGATGGGACAACCCCAGCCAACAACCTAGGCAGGCGAAGAGATTTAGACTGCGAAAAATATATTAGCAGGCGGCCTAGTGTTAGCGGTCCTCATTGGCCGTGACAGAATGCGGTTGTACCCATTTGTAGTTAGCTTTGACACATATTAGAAACACCATATAGCCATACAATAAGAGCAACAATGTATTCATGCTGCGGTTGCAGAGGTTAAAGATAGATAGATTTATTTAGCATTTCGGTGTAATGTACAGTGTTATGTTTTAAGGGATGTGCGAGTAGGTAGCTGACATAGGTAGGCGTGTGAGATGGAGTCAGAGAAGTGTTGCGTTAAAGACAAGGTCCAGGATAAGGTAGCAGGATTTCCACCATGTTGGATTTTAGGGCATGTTACAGGATGCTTTTGTGAAAGTATGAGAAACAAGCCGTTGAGCTGCGGCTCTGTCCAGTTGCTCCTGAGACAAGTCCCCCTTCCTTCACCCAGAGAGCAGATATGCTGTCAAGGTCATAAACTGCCATGCTGTGTCCATAACAGTTAATTGAGTCCAGCTGCACAGCTCAGAAGAGCTTGGAAAGGAAGGTTCGGTCAGGGGAGGAATTATAGGGAAATGCTTTTTGAAGGTTGAATTCATGTGAGCAGGGCATGGGGTTCTGTGATGCCAAGAGGCCTGGTGAATATTTAGAGCACTACTGATCTCACCCAAAGAGTGGTAATCATATTTGAACTGCAGGGGCTGCACTCTAGGGATCAATTAATAAGCAGAATTCAAACATAAGTGTATTTCCCTGATAATGTCAGAGATAAGGGGGAGACGTGCTATGGTAGTACCATGATTTGGGATGGGAGGGGCAGAGGTGATGCCAATACATTTATCTACAAGGTCAGGGAGCTTTTTGTGAATGCCACAGTGGGCCTCATCATGAGTTGGGCAGTAGCCCTTAAATGCAGCGGTAATGCTAATACCGCTGTATTTAAGGCCTAGCCCTATTATGAGCTGGGCGGAAAGGTTGGAGTTTTACCTCCAGCTTTTTGCTGGAGGTAAACATCCTGCTTTCTGCCTGTATTTTGGCTGTTTTTTGCGCTATTTCCACCAGTGCAATTTCCACCGGTGGTAATAGCTCCCCCCAACCCCATTGGGACCATTGGACCCAGTGGGAAATGAGAACTTACAGCTCTATCGCTAATCAGGATCCGGTGCTAATAACACCAGACCAAGCAGCTGTAACACTAATAGCGTTGGGTGATATCCCGGCACAATTAGCGCCGGGATACTGCCCAACCCCTGATGAGGCCCAGTGTCTGAAACAGAGAGAAGGACCATTGTATTATCAATGCAGAATTGGCCTCACTATTCACACTTCGATCAGGATCCGATGGAGGAATGCATATCACATGCTGGTTTCATAATACCGATGTAGTAGGTCACGTGTTTGGGGGAATGGGTTGAGATAATATGTGATCAATAGGATAATATATTATAGGGGATAATTAGACTTGTATATAGCTGTTAGCCAATGGGGAGTGCAGGATTATGTTGTAATCTTATGCATAGCTTTGTTAATTTGCGGTTTTCTGCTATAAAAGATGTAACTTCTTCGGGTGGGGGTAGTTCTTTGTTGATTCGGTTGTACAGGACCATCTGATACTTTTGCATGTATACACCATTTGTTGTATAGGCGCCTTACAAATAACCAATCAAATAAACCTGTAATAAAAATATTTGGCCTATTTTGGATTGTTTTTATCATTTGGGTTTTGGGTCATTCACCCTACCATGACAGCTCTAGACCACAGATACACCTCTCACTCAGTAGGGCCCTCTTCAGCTGATGCCAGAGTAGATAGATGATGTGTAGGCAAAGGACCTACACATAACCAGTGAGCTGCTCCAAGAAAAAACGTTAACTCTCCTAATTCAAAGGCATACAATCTGCACTCTGTTCCACGTCAACCCTCCCACCCCCCAGCACAAAGGATGTGCACCTGTCCCCACTTCAAGGTAACCTACCCTAGACTTCTTGGGTATTGCCCTTCTCTGTTAGAAAGTAATGCTCCAGTCTTGTGCAACTCTCTGAAAATCCTTATGTATGCATGAATGAATGGCCACGTGTTTAAAGATGCCACACAGGGACACAATTGTGTAGTATGAATTAAATGAAAATATGTCTATGTAACTCAAGTAATGTACTTAGACTGCCCCCCCAGATCTTTCTGGGCCAAGATAGAGCACCTACATCATGTGCCAGATCATTCAAGTAATCCCTAATCTCAATGTTCGCCTTCTATCTGACCACCGCTGGCTAGCCATAGACGCACATTCTAAAAATGCACACTACGCTACACTCACCCTGTTCACTAGACAGCCCTACTACATCCATGCACGTGAGACAGAATTTGCAACATGCACACATTTCCGATGACTACAGAGACCAGGTTCGTCTGATCTGCATGCATGAACACATCAGCATACGCAACTCACTTACCACTCTTTCACCACTGACCCCTCCCATGTGTCACACACCCCTTTTTACAGAACCCAGCAGAAACAGGGGACCCATATTTGTCTGAAACTGCCCAATGGAATATCCAGTTACCTTACATTACATTACTGTTAAGGGCACAGGGGTGGACGTGCCAGTGTTAGAGGCCACGGGGTAATTCATGAAACTAAAGAAACAAGATCGTAAACCATATTTTTAAAAGTTAAAAGGCCCCATTACCGGTATGGTGGTACAATAAAAAAGTGTCAGTAGCAGAATAACTGACACTTTTACCGCCCCACCATCCTATACATTTGGAGGTAAAGTGAAGGAAATACCACGAACACGTGGCAGGAGGTCATTCCTCCACTTAACTGCAACAAATGGAGGAATTACTTTGGATGGAATTACCACCCTTGGTGATTCCTCCAGAACCCCAATGGGACTCATTAATAGGGTCTGACAGCACCTGACAGCACCTTACCACCACACGTAATCTGGCATTGTAATGCCTGACTGCATGTTGATAACAGTTATCGAGTTCGACTGACTGGAATGAGGCCCAAAATCACTTGCATAACAACACAAAGGGAAAGTGATACACATTTCACTGGCTGACATATTGTAAGATATCTCATGCTTAGAAACCGTCCCGGTATTAAGCGCGTCATAAAAGAATTATAATTATAAGGTTCATTATGCCTTCCTACCTCTCCCCCTCCATCCCTCCAAAGGAGATAGAGATCTCCACAGCATTGCAAATGGCGCCCATTCACATTCTGCTGATTGAAACGGCATACTCTTTTAATGTTTAAACTCCTCACGCTAGTTGCAAGATTCACATACTAAAAAAGCACAGGCATTGGACTTTTACATCGCACTGTGTTGGTGCAGTGACCATCTTGAATGCATGATAACTTAATTTGGTAAGCACATATTTTTTTTTGCAAGCTCTCAAGGAGACATGCGTCCCCTCCCCAGACATTTCTCGTTTAGCTGAGTCAAGATTTTGCTGTAAGGAAGACGAGGTCTGACAAATGCACAATGCAAGTAAATTTGATTTTACAAAGAAGTACGTAGAAAAAAATAGTTTCCGTTTACGTGAAAAGGTATACGGGCCATCTGACCCTGGGACACAGAGAGAAAGGGGTTTTGAAAGAACACAATTCAAAATATGTGTCAAAAATGCTCTCGTCTATTCAAGTAATTGTCCCATTCTGTCTACTCTATCTAATATTGCACCCCAATATTTTCTTCTAAAAAGCGAGCATCACGCTGTTAACGCGTAGATGGCTTTTCATGGCCCTTTCAAAATCCCTAAGAGATGTTTTACCTTGTGCGACCCTGTTTTAACTGCATTGCAGTCCGGGAGTTCTAGACAAGAGATTTTGTTGAAGTCGTATCATATTGAGGCCAAAGGCAATTTCTCGTATTCCCAACAGACCTCTCATCTTTCTCTGTCATCGATGCGTCCACCAGCACACAAAACCGCCTGCAGTAAACAAGAACAGACCTACAGTAAGCACCAGAGGAAATTGTAGACACTGTACATTATGGTCCATTCCAGAGGCAAAATGCAGCAAGAAGATGCAGAAAAGTGTACTTACATGTTCATTTGGTAGTTGCCAAAAGGGCTGTAGGTGGCAATTTGCACTGCAATGAACGGCAGTATGAGGAATACAAATATCAAGCGTTAATGCTGCCCTTGCAGTGTTAGACCTTCACAGTCCTACTGGCGGTAAAGCATGCCGATTTTCTGAAATACTGCATGGTATATTTCAGAAAATATGCTTCACATATTTGGGCACCCTTTGAAAAGTCCACTTACAAACCTGTTTGGGGGGTTTGAATGAATATGGTACAGTAGGTGATCACACACAAACCTTTTTTTTAGAATGTTGCCAGTGTGTTACATTTAGCTGCATTTTGAGTATAGCCACTGGGTTGAATTCAGCTGCATTTCGAGGATAGCCAATGTGTTACATTTAGCTGCATTTTCAGTGTAGCCCCTGTGTTAATTTAGCAGCATTTTGAGAGTAGCCACTGTGTTCATTTTAGCGACATTTTGAGCATAGCACTGTGTAATTTAGCTGTGCATTAAATGTTGCCACTTCGTTACATTTAGCCGTATTTTGAGTATAGCCAATGTGTTCAAAAGAGCTGCATTTGAGTAACCCCAATGTGGTGAACCCAGCTGCATTTCGAGTATAGCCATTGTATAAAATGTGGCTGAGCTTTGAATTTTGCTACTGGGTTATTGTGTTACATTTAGCTGCATTTTGAGCATAGCCCTCCCTTCTGTTAATTGTAGCTGCATTTTGAGAATACACACTGTGTTCATTTTAGCTACAGTTTGAGTATCGCCACTGTGTTCAATTCAGCTGCATTTGAGTAAAGCCAGTGTCTACATTTAGCTGCATTTTGACCATAGCCACTGTGTTGAATTCATCTACATTTTGAGTATAGCCACTGAGTAAAATGTAGCTGTGCTTTGAATTTTGCCACAACTTTAGCTTCATTTTGGATATAGCCCCTGTGTTAATTTACCTGCATTTTGAGGAAAGCCACTGTGGTTATTTTTAGCTACATTTTGAGCATAGCACTGTGTACATTTTTCTGCGCTTTGAATTTTGCCACTGCGTTACATTTAGCCGCATTTTGAGTACAGTCAATGTGTTGAATTGAGCTGCCATTGAGTAATTCCAATGTGTTGAACTCACCTGCATTTTGCATATAGCCATTGTGTAAAATGTAGGTGAGCTTTGAATTTTGCTACTGCGTTACTGTGTTACAGTTAGCTGCATTTCGAGTATAGCCCTTGTATTAATTTTAGCTGCATTTTGAGGATAGCCATTTTGTTCAATTCAACTGCATTTGAGTACAGCCAGCGGGTAAATGTAACTGCATTTTGATGATAGCCACTGTGTAAAATTTAGCTGCACTTTGAGTATAGCCACTGTGTAAAATGTAGCTGTGCTTTGAATTTTGCCACAATTTTAGCTGCATTTTGAATATAGCCACTGTGTTCAATTCAGCTGCATTTAAGTATAGCCAGTGAGTAAATGTAGCTGCATTTTGAGGATAACCGCTGTGTTCATTTTAGCTGCATTTTGCGTATATCCCCTATGTTAATTTAGCTGCCTTTTGAGGACAGCCATTTTGTGTGTTCATTATAAGCATAGCCAATGTGTAAATTTAGCTGGGCATTGAATGCTGCCTCTGTGTTAATTTAGCTGCATTTTGAGGATAGCTACTCTGTTCATTTTAGTGACATTTTGAGCATAGCACTGTGTTATCTAGCTGTGCTTTGAATTTTGCCAATGCGTTACATTTAGCCGTATTTTGAGTATAGCCAATGTGTTGAATTGAGCTGCATTTGAGTAACTCCAATGTGTTGAACTCAGCTGTATTTTGAGTATAGCCATTGAGTAAAATGTATCTGAGCTTTGAATTTTGCAGCTGCATTTTGAGTATAGCCCTTGTGTTCATTTTAGCTGCATTTTGAGGATAGCCACTGTGTTAATTTTAGCTACAGTTTTAGTATCGCCACTGTGTTCAATTCAGCTGCATTTGAGTAAAGCCAGTGTCTACATTTAGCTGCATTTTGGCCATAGGCACTGTGTTGAATTCATCTACATTTTGAGTATAGCCACTGTGTAAAATGTAGCTGTGCTTTGAAATTTACCACCATTTTAGCTTCATTTTGGATATAGCCCCTGTGGTAATTTAGCTGCATATTGAGGATAGCCACTCTGGTTAATATTAGCTACATTTTGAGCATAGCACTGTGTAATTGTTGCTGCGCTTTTAATTTTGCCACTGTGTTACATTTAGCCACATTTTGAGTATAGCCAATGTGTTGAATTGAGCTGCCATTGAGTAATTCCAATGTGTTGAACTGAGCTGCATTTTGAGTATAGCCATTGTGCAAAAATGTAGCTGAGCTGTGAATTTTGCTACTGCGTTACTGTGTTACATTTAGCTGCATTTTGAGTGTAGCCCTTGTGTTAATTTTAGCTGCATTTTGAGGATAGCCATTGTGTTAATTTTAGCTACATTTTGAATATCACCACTGTGTTCAATTAGCCAGTGTCTCCATTTGGCTGCATTTTGAGGATATCCACTGTGTTCAATTCAGCTGCATTTGAGTACAGACAGTGGGTAAATGTAACTGCATTTTGATGATAGCCACTGTTTCAAATTCAGCTGCATTTTGAGTATAGCCACTGTGTCAAATGTAGCTGTGCTTTGAATTTTTCCATAATTTTAGCTACATTTTAAATATAGCTCCTGTGTTCAATTCAGCTGCATTTAAGTTTCACCAGTGAGTAAATGTAGCTGCATTTTGATGATAGCCACTGTGTTCATTTAGCTGCATTTTGACGACAGCCATTGTGTGTGTTCATTCTGAGCATAGCCACTTTGTAAAGTTAGCTGTGCATTGAATGTTGCCACTGCGTTACATTTAGCTGCATTTTGAGTAGAGTCAATGTGTTAATTCAGATGCATTTGAGTATAGGCAATGTGTTGAAATCAGCTGCATTTTGAGTATAGCCACTGTGTAAAAGAAAGCAGCACTTTGAATTTTGCTACTCTCTTACTTCATTACATTTAGCTGCATTTTGAGTATAGCCCCTTTGCTAATTTTCGTTGCACTTTGACGCTGGCCAATGTGTTAATTTTATCCCATTTTGAGTATAGCCACAGTGTTCAATTCAGCAGCATTTGAGTATAGCCAGAGTGTAAATTTAGCTGCATTTTGAGAAAAGCCACTGTGTACAATTCAATGGCATTTGAGTAAAGCCAGTGTGTAAATTTAACTGCATTTTGATGATAGCCACGGTGTTAAATTCAGCTGCATTTTAAGTATAGCCACTGTGTAATATTTAGCTGCACTTTGAATTTTGCCACTGTGTTACATTTAGCTGCATTTTGAATATAGCCATTGTATTGAGTTCAGCTGCAAATTCAGTATTTGGCTACACGGATTCCAGTGGTATTTTGCATGTAGCTACTGCTTTAATTCTAATGGCGCTTGAAATCTGGCACTCTGCTGAATCTGGTTGCATTTTCAAATGCATGGAACCTAGCTGTATTCTGAGTGTAGCCACTGTTAAATTCTAGCTTTGCTTGAACTTTGTCATCGCTTTAACGCTGGCAGCACTTTGAAGTTTGAAGTTTGCAATCAAGTTAATTCTAGCTGTGTTCTGAGTGTAGCCATTGCATTGAATCTCACAGTAGCCACGGGCTTGATTTCAGCTGAACTTTGAAAACATCCTCCTTCACTTTATCTAGCTTCCTTTGAGTACATTGATATATGTGACCGCCCCCCATTAACCAATCTTGCCACCAGAGCAGATGTAACAGACCACTCATCATGCCAACCAACTCCAAGATCAAAGGAGCACTATGGGGCACCAGAAGCATGGCCAACCCTTTGCCCCCCATTCCTCCTATCCACCCTCCACACGTCTAGCCCTAGGGGTGTACTCCCACTTTAGACAGCTACCTTTGCCCCCCCACAGACCTGCCTCTGAACTTCTCACAGCATCCTCTCCCACCGTTGCACCCGCCCTCCCCGTCCCATCCCTCCTCCATCTTTGCATCCCTAAGCACCCTTCAGCCTTACCTTGCCAACACCCCTTCCTCGGCCATCCCGCTGACACTCACAGGCACACTACAGGTACCCAAGAATCCCCTTAACACCCGGGCCCCCTCATCTCTGCCCACCTCACACTAACCCCCAGACTCCTGCCTGCACCACTCACATAGACCTGTATGACACCCCTCAACTCTGCCAACCCAGTGAAATCCCTCTTCAACACTGCCTTCAACACCCCTGGCACTTACCCCCTTCAACCCAGTCCTCTCAACACTGTCCTGGAATTCGCACCCCGCCATCATCTCTGATCTTACTCCCTCCACTTCTTTCCATCTCCATTCATCAACTACCCCTCTTGGCGACCCCAGTCACTGCCCTGCACCTTCTCTGCCCCCTACCCTCCCCTGTCTCCATCCCTGCAATTCAGTCTCACACACTCCCTCCACTTCCCTCCACAACACCAGACCTCCCCCCAGGAATCGTACTTCACAAGCATTATTTTTTCACACACAAAGAGACACCCCGCCTTCCTCAAACAACCATTCCCCTCCAAGATTCCCCATCTCTTCCACCCTCTCTGCACTTCCTACCATCCCCCTTTTTCACACTGCAACCATGCTGGGATACCCTCGTCTGCCCTCTCTCACCAACCTAACTGGCCCTCTGCCGCTTGCCTCTCCAGGGGCCTACAATCCCCTCCCTTCCATCCAACTCTGATGCATCCTCATTTAAGCCAGATCTGTCACCAAAAACGGACACAACAAATTCAACTTTATTCCCTCAGTAAGCCGAGATGTCCTTTTCGTCACAAAAACCTGATTCTCTGATGACTTCCGGCACATCGAACACAAGGCATGCCCCACAGGCTACACACTTGTCATGCACAACAGAACTAGCAGAGCAGGTAGGATCACCATCCTCCACAAACTCAAACTCTGAGGAACAAGCCTACAACATAGACTGCAAATCCCTCATAGGGAATATTCTCATCAACCTCTCCCTTACCCACAGCTTCTTACACATATACAGACCTCCCGACAACAACAGAAATTTCGCCAATGTTCTAAGCGACGCCCTAGCGGTCATCCCGGTCACCCACCCCTCACCATGCTAGGACATCTCAACATATGGTTTGATGCCATGCACAACCCCATGACATGACCACTGCTGGGCAACCTAGAAGCCCTCAACAGGACTCAACTGGTATCAGGTGCCACACACACTTCAGGGCATACCCTAGATGCAATGTTCAGCTCATCCAAAATTATCTTCAAACTCCCCCCATCCACTCCTATGGACAGACCATACAGCCATCTTCTTCTCACTTTTGCCTACGATCCCTCCTCTCTGCTTAACTAGCTTGGGACCATCCACCAGCTTCCCACTGTGGAACAAAATCATAGTAACTTTGGACTTGGCCAACTCCCTGCCTTCCAAATCTGCCAGTACAGGGAGGTTTATCCCTCTACCAGCCAAGTCGCTCTATGGCTCTCCAATGCCCTCAAACCTCTCACACCCTTCAGATTGGCCTCCCACAGAGAAGGCCTTTCCCATAGATGGATCACTCCTTCTCTCAAAATCCTCAAAACACTCAACCACACCATGGAACGCAGATGGCAGACTGACCCATGGCAGCAAGGAACTCCACAAGATCATCTCAGAATCAAAGGCTCCTTGCTGCAATCACCCCCCTCTTTCAACTCCCAAGCACTCTGTGATGCCCTCCTGTACCATTTCTACAACATTTCTGTAGAAAAAAACTGCACCATTGGTACTAAACTAGAAGCACTCCTGCCCTGATCACCTGCACCCCCATCTGACCCCTCTAACTCTCCCATCCCCCGCCCTATCGTCCCCTTATTCCGTCCCATCTCGCAAATTCCTAAAATTACTTGCTAGCAGCCACCAGTCCAGATAACCGGGAGATCCATGCCTTCCTGCCCTCCTCAAATAAATCTTTTCTTCAACCTGTGCAGGCAGCTTCACGAGATCTATCATTAACTGCTCCCTTACCTCAGGCATATTGCCAGCAGCCTTGAAGACATTGCACATCCAACCCCTCTTCAAAAAACCCTCCCTTGACCCCGTCTTCTGAGTCAACTATGGACCAATTTCTAACAAATGCTTCTTAGCCAAACCTGTTGACTGAAGGCCTACTCCCAGCTTAGCCTCTTCTCCGAATCCAACCTCCTTCTCAACTCTGCCCAGTCTGGCCCTGTCCAGCTTCCTACCCCTTAGTGAAACTGAATAATCCATAGTCACCATCTGGGTTGACCTCAAAAGCAGCACAGACTCAAAAGGATGTGCCTCACCTATCCTTCTTGACCTCTTGGCAGCCTTTAACATCATCGGCCACAGCATCCTCACTGACAGACTCCACTCACTCGGCATAAGGGATGCAGCACTAAGGTGGATTTCCCCATTCCTTGCTAACAAAACACAAATCACCTCCTTCCTCCCTTCTCATCGGCCCCCAGCCCTGCCACCAACGCGTCCCGCAGGGTGCCTCCCTATCTCCTCTATTTTTCAACCTCTACATGAGCAACCTCCCCACCCTTATTCACTCACATAACCCCACGTGCTACAACTATGCAGACGACACACAGATCCTCTTCAAGATCCCTATGACCTCTTCTATCCCCCACCCTCACCTCGCATTTAGCCTCACAAACAACAACTAACCACGTCCTCCTCAGCCCCGGAAAAGCAAAATCATAATCTGCAGGAAGACGGCTCACTTCCCCAACCCACCCCTTGGCCATCCTCCCCTAGGCCCTCACCCCACCGCATACAATGCAGTAAAGAACCTGGGATGCACCATGGATGCTGATCTGATACTCTCATACCACATTAACCCTGTGTCTAAATCTTGCTATCTACACCTCCACATTGTTAGACTCATCTTCGCTTACCTCTCCTACTCTGACAGAGTTACTGCAATCATGGCCATCATTCTCTTCCGCCTAAACTACACCAACTCCCTTTACCTGGGTGCCCCGCATGTCAACTCAGAAAGTTCCAGCAGGTCCAAAACACTGCACCTAGGGTACTCCTGGCCATTGGCCCCAGAGCGCACATCACATCCACCCTCTGTGTGTCTGTCAAATTACATTCACATGATAAGGTCATGTCCACGACTCTGTCAGTTCTGGAAGGAGATTTGTATTACTATGTCTGAAATTCTTGACTGTACCATCAGCCTGTCCCCGCTAACGTGTCTCTTTCATGAATTTCCGAAATTGAGCCGAAACGCCAGGAAACTTGCAGGACTATGCATGCTATTAGCAGTACGTTGTATTCTGTTATGATGGCTCCATCTCAGGGCTCCCACGCACACCCAATGGCTTCAAGCTGTAACCTGGGCCTCAAACATGGAAGAGGCCTGGACGGCCCAGCAACCACTATCGTCGAAGCCCAGAAATATTTGGATAAAGTTCCGTTCCTTTGTTTCCTCTATATCGGCCGATGCTGAGGATGACTCTGAGAGCCTCCCCCTCCCAGCTTCTGCAGCCTTTTGAAATTTAGGCTATATTGAACATAGTACGAAATGTCCTTGCGTATCATACTACCTGCTGCTTCCCTGCTTCTGTGTATAAACAACATTTCTGTTTTGTATATTGATTGTTTATTTGCCTAACACTTGCAAGTCACTGCTCTCTTATTGTAACGCCAAGCTCAATAAATAAAGTTAAAAAAGAATATCCTTATTCAATCTATAATGGACAATTGTATTGTCAGATAAGAGGCACAGCTATGAGTACATGTCTTGATTCTGCAAGCATAAATCTATTTGCGGTATGATAAGAGCTGAGTTGGGCCCATTGAGGTGATGAAGTGCTGTGACTGACCTATATAGTTGACGTCTTCCTTCTAAGGGGCTAAAATTTATCTCTTTTGGATCATTATGTTTGTTATATAAACAACAATACAGTACTTTTACATTGTTCTAATGTGAGCCATAAAGTGCTGATCAATTATTTAGTGGCCACCACTTCCCAGCAAATGTACAGCTATATTGGGTGAGTTGTAGAGAAGTAAGTGCAATATCGATGAGAACTGTTGTCAGAATGAATAACTAATGTTTTTCTCCATTTAGAGACAGACCCAGAGTTGTGCTTTGAGAAGGCATAAACTAGAATGAAAATGGTAAAAACAGAGGATTTAATCAGGAGGAAAAATAAGTGTTACAAAAATGAGAATGAATCTATAACAGAACCTTCTCTTACATTTGCCAGCAGATTCTCCAGCCGAGCATACAAAATTGGGATGTCCTAAAGACTGACAAAGACGTTGATACATTGATACAAGATAAAACCCTTTTTAAATTCAGACATTTAGCTAAGGAGAGGGATGCATTGGATGGAAGTTATCATGATACTGAAGCAAAACTCACAGGTGTTTGAGCAAACAAACTATTGAATGTTTTACGTTTACTAGCTTTCAATGACAGATTGAAGGAATATTCTTGACAGGGTGCTCATGAGACATGAACAATATGTAGTTTTGTATAGTTGTATTAGTAGTAATTATATTTATTTATGTCTTAATATGTCCAAGTGATATGTACTATGTCAGGAGCACGATTCCATCACTAAAAGGAATAAGAGAACACGAGAGAACAAAAAGAAATCTGCAGAATCCTTTGACTCTAGATTTTCATAATACATTGTCGACAATTGGCCTTACCTGGTCATAGTCTAACCAGTTTCAGGAGATAAGGCTGGACATACCATGTGGCATGTGAAAACCAAGAGGGATCGAAAGGATCTAGGAAAATGCACTCAAAGCAAAAGAGAATGCTAACAGGATGGTTCCAGTAGATGATCCTTCTAATAATGTGTCCAGCTGGGAATCAGGAGGAAAATCCCCACATCATAAATCATGTGGTGCAGAGCTCAGGAGAGCAGAAAATCCAGGAAACCAAACTTTCACGGAGCTGGCAAGTCTTTAGGGACACTGTGAGCAATGACATTACACTCAGAGGAGGCAGTAAAATCGTGGCAAAGGGGATTCATATGGACAATATAGAAATCAAATGGCTGGTGCACATTACACAGGGAAATGCATATTCTTGCAGTAAGCACGTGTTTAAAATGGACTGGTTCAGGGCAACAGATCATTTGTCCGGTTTGCACTGTGTACATATTAACCTAAACAAATTAATTAACACCCCTACCCCATAATTGCTAACATGTCATTAACAAATCAGTACAAAGCAGGATCAGCTGAAATGGGCTAGGGTTGGGTGGTTTGGCTGGAGGACACTTAATGAGATTTGGGAGTTCAAGGTGGTCTAGGGACTGAGTTTGCAACACAAAGTTTTCTGTAGCCTCGGCTATAGCCTCAAGTAGCTGACATCTCAAAGCAAACTGCGTCACAGAAACAGAGTGTGTTGTGCGGGGAAAGGGACAGGGGAGGTGAGGAGGCCATCTTGGGAGTGAGGGTGTTGGCCCAGATAAGGGGGGCACTTGGTGAGGGGTGGGGGTGGCAGGGAAGCATTTTATTTCTAGCCAGTTTACAGATATTCAAGGCTATATCCGAGGCTATGAATGACTATGGGTACCTGTGGTTAAGAGTAGCTCTGTGCCCGGCTATATATTTTGGGATGTCAGTGTTATATTTCTTTTTAAAAGTTATGTTTATAGGTATAGTGATGTTGGAGGTGAAAAATAAGTGACCTAGTAGGTATTTGGGATTCTTATCTATTTTGGCTGTGTATTTTCAGACTTTCGTACATGTGAGAGAGTGGAGAAAAACAGAAGAAAATTGTTTTTGCAGATTCTTTGTTTGTTTTAGTAAATGGTGTTGCCACTAATGATAAGAGAATTTTGCAACAGCTTATCGATATTGGAAAAGTGAAACACACATTGGCGTTTCTATTGGAGCACAATAATTTATATAAAGGCAGTGCGACTGTACCAGACTTGTCTATGCTTGATGTTGGGTCAACAAACAAAAGCAGTGAAGGTCAGTTTCAGCGTCTATCTGTTGCAGAAGGGAATAGCTTGTATGAACATTACACTATCCATCCTCTACACTCACGTGAAGTCATGGGCGACAGTACAGAATCAAAGTAACGAAAGGTGCACCAATTAGTATTAGGGAAAGATATTGGAAGCCTGTTGTTTCCCTATGCTTTTTCCAACTGGTACTGGAGGGAGATTGGATGATTGGAAGGTGCAAATCTCTGCTTGAGAATATTGTTGTACAAGAATGTATTCAGAAGATTCATGATTCGGCACAAATTTTGAACATATTTTTCACTTATTGTATGAAAGTGAATCTGCATGTGAGATGCTGCAACAGGTGAAAGAATAAATGTGTTAGAGGGCAAACATATGAATATTCTTGCTACAGGAACTAAAGAATATTGGTATAGGTGGTGTGTAATGTGGCATGTTTAATTTCTATCCAAAAGTTACCACACCCTTACAAAGCTACCTTTGAATAGCAATGCATGGATGACATGGAGTGATGGGCAGATAGTTCTGTTTTTTTATTATACTGAATTTCATTACGTGTCCTTTGTAGGAGGTGTATTTTCTGGAGGATGTGATATGTGATGGCTTCAAAGTAGATCCTGGACATGGTTTGGAAATAGGTTCAGAGGGGATATTATGGGTGCAAAACATGGACCTCTGGGTTAGTGTTTGTTGGTTTGGATTTTATGGATGTGTTCTGATAAAATAACATATACATATTTTGCTAAGCTATATCTTAATTGTGACATATTGGTAGATTACCGTTTCTAAACCTGTCTACTATCATACACATAACTACCTGGCTAGGGGAATAGTTTCTGTTTCAAACTGAGTATCCTCATTGGAAGGTGGCACTGGTAGAGTTTTTCTTTAGTACTACGATTACTCACTCAGTACTCTACGGGGTTGGTGGGTGGAGTCAGGGCCATCCAACCCCCACCATACGAATGTCATGTGATTTCGGTGACAGTCTGTCAGGTGCAGCCTGAGCGATGAGGAGAGTGTTGGCAGCAGTGGGGCAGATCCATCCGCCCCCCCATCTGAACAAGGTTAAGTGTAAGGGTTGGGGGTGGGAGAGGAGGAGTGCACCACTGGCAGCATGGCTGACAGAGTAGCACTCCTGTGAGAAGGGGCACAGCGCTGAGAGCCATAACAGCAGTGCTGCAACCCCAGGGTAGTACCTTCCCTTACATTGGCCAATTCATGGGCTTTACTTCTTTTCTGAACCATACCGCTCATATGGCCAGAAATTGGCCGATAAGGGGGTGCCAGGCACAGCCCTTCATACAAGTCTATGAAGGTTAAGTAAATCACATGTTCCTAGATTCTAAAGGGAGTTAAGATTTGTATGACTTTAACTTTAATAGTGGAGCACCTGAATAGCATGTGGTGAGGTAATAAAAATGCTCTTATAATGTGATTCCAGGTGGTCGACTGGCAGTGTCTCATTAAATAGATTACACATTAATCTAGGTTGAAAGTCGGTTATTGCAAAGAGGAAGGTAGATGTTTTCCTTATATGAGGTGGAATACTTACTTAATGGGTAATCATTTTCCTGACTCTGAAGTGGTAATAAGGTCCATTAGTGTCGGGATTTCTACCCAGCGTGTCATAACCTAAGACTTGAAGTCCAGAATATCACTATAAGGGGAATAGAGACAGGTAAAATCTGCAACTGAGAGGCCGGTACTAACTACCTAAAATGTGCATGTTCCTTTGAAGGAAAACCTTAGCTGGAACATATACCTTGGCTGAAGATTATCTCACAGTTCATATGTAATATCATTGAAACCACTATGAATGCATCAGGAGTGCTTCTTTTTTTATGTGGGGTTTCATGAGAATGGAAAATGCAGTCACTTCATTCACAGCAAGGTGCAACAGGCAGGGATATCTAAGCTAATTTATGTGTCATATATGGTGTTATCTTTTCCGGTAATCATCCTATATTCTCTTGTTAGTTCGTGGGTTGTAACTTTTTTAATTAACCCGAATGGGAGTCTGACTTTGCCTTTTAGAGCAGGGATATCAGACTGTGGTATCAGCCAAGTTAGCAAGTCCTCTGGTGCGCTGGCACTTCAGTTTGAAACAAGTCAATGGGAGAGCAAAGTTGCTAGAGAAACATTGAGCCTCATTACGAGTTTGCCGGTACAGTAACAACGGTACAGGTAAGCTTGCCGGTACCGTTGTTACTGTACCGGCAAACTACGAGTTCTGCTCGTGGGTGCCCTTACAGCCACCAGGACTGACCTGGTGGCCGTACTGGCACCGGCAAGCAGAACATGATAGTAGCACAGGTACCGATATTAATGGTGTTACCGGTGTTACCACCTTCCCCATTCTATCGGGCTCAATGAGAATGGGGAAGAATTTTTTCTGGCACCAACAAAAGGGCGATTACCGGGTCCGGCAAGGTCGTAATGACCCAGTAATTGCCCTTTCTGGCTGCCGGAAAAAAATGAATACGGCAGCAGCCGTGCCTGTAGTACAGGCACGGCTACTGCCAGCCTTGTAATGAGGCCCATTATCTGTTATTACTGTCTAAAGCAGGTATGAAATCTAGGATGCCAGAGGGTTAATTCCCATGATAGTTTATTTCCATGACACAGCTGAGGAAATCTCTCATTGGTCAGTTCAGTTGAAATTCTAACCAACCAAGATTCAGACTTTTACAGTAGAATGTCAATAGAATGCACTACTTGAAATACCTTTGGCAGTACTGAAACATGATTCCCTACCAAGGTAAGGAGCTTAGATGCTTGCCTGAGTGCCTGCTGAACAGAGGATTCCTTCCACAAATGGTTTTGTCATTTCCCTAATTCTGTCTCCACGACCTGTGAGACCCTTCTTCCCTAGTTGGAGACATCTAACTGCCTTTTTGTCTGGCCAAGTGCCTAGGAGCCCTAACCAAGCAGCGATTGGTGGTAGTGATGCAAGTTCCTTCATGATAAGGCACAATCAGCCCAATCAAGAGGGTTTTGGGGGAAATATACAGAAGAAGTTCTTAAAAGACTTGAGCTGTTGTCTGAGATACTGCACTCAGAGCAAAGTATGAGCGGGACAATAGCGCTTAGCATGTCGACACCTGGACAAGTGCTCTAGAAAAGAGCCCGAAAAAAATGTCACCAAGTCTGACACCCATTTCCAGGATCTGCAAAACCCTAAATAGTGGAAGAAAACTCCTGCGTCCCCAAAATACAGGATTTATTTCTGCAAAGACTCTCCACCATGAGCTATGGACAAGCCGATCCAAGGCAGTGGAGCCATCCTCGGATTTTGCCTACAGCATGACTACATTGGAAATTCATGTGCTCTGACAAGTCAATAATAAGAGAGATGATTAGGAGATTGGCAATGGCAGCTGTGTATCCTGTTTTGACCGCCAGGATCTCCCACAGCCTGAAGAATTATTTCCCAGATCACGCCATTTCATACCTGTGGCAGGCTCTTTGCACATCACCTGTGTCAAACCATTGGTATGGTTAGGTAACCTCCAAGGAATATTCTATGTTCTAAGTTAACCTTTTTCACTGAGCCAACCCACCACACGCAGGCCAAGCCACCACCCGCTGGTCAGGTTGCTTCTTTGTAACCGGCCCTGCCCATTGATCCTGGTCCAAGTTAAACGTTGTAAACAGACAATTAAACAGACACTTTTAATTAAGTTCTATTCCAATTGATCTGTATAAGGATCCATTGTCAGGATAGCCCAATTGAACTTAATGAAACATTGCTTAAGAGCGTTTCTATCTTTTGGCCTCCAATTGACTACCAGGTGTTAACCATATAATACATGCTCTCTAATGGGTTGGACATTTTTCTTGATCTCGTTACTGTTTGTATGATCAATGGCTATCTGGTATGTGAAACATCACAATATTTTTTCACATTTCAGGAGCTGTAGTTAAAATGATTCTGAATTGGAGATGCCAAAATGTATAGTTTTCCTGATGTACTCGGTACCTAAAAGTGTCTGTTGTGGTTACTACTTGGTTGGGCTTGCAGGCCCATGGGGTACACAACTCAATTAATGATATCCATATTCGACACACATAAGCAGTCTAATTACAGGCCAGAAGTTGTTAGGTGAAATGGTCACATTTCAGAAATAAAGCTGCATGCAACAGGAAAAATGTGCACATGATGCTGGATAGCAGGTTCCATGTGCTTTCCTTTACAAGCCTGTTGACATTCAGAAAGCAGGTCTATATTAAACTGTGTTCAATTAGCACCCCTTGCCCTTATCAGCACAAAACATTTTAGCAAGAGAAGTTATAATGTTAACCCAGGTGATTGCCAGTTCAGGCCTAAATCTACTGGAGGACATGTTCTAAATGAAACCCCATTGACATTTTTTAATATGATTTATTATATTCTGCATGTTTGTCCTCACAATTTTGATAGCGAGTGCTCATGAATATAAAACAGCATATTCCATTGGGAATGCTTTGTGATACGGCTTTGTGATATGGCCTTGTTTTAAAGTAACTAGCTGTATGCCTATCTCACAGTCTCCCTCTCTCACTCTCTGTGTCTCTCTCACTTTTTCTAGGTCTCTTTCCTTCCGGCAATCTCTTTTTTTTCTCTTTCTCTGTCTGTCACATTGTTAGGTGTGCTTTTGCTAGAGTAACCCCAGCTGTTGCATACAACTGCAGGGTAAGAGCAACAAAGAGATATCTTGAAGGAGGGGGTGCTGTGCTTTTATGGCTAAAATTAGAATGAGAGCAAAAGTGACAGGAGCCTCCCCTCAAGGTGGGGGAAAGCCTTGTATTTGTAGACATACATTATAATTTTGTGTGTTCTGCAGGAATGTTGTCATCAAACGGATGACAACATTTTCTGTAAGTAGAAATGTGAGGCAGACACATATAGGCTGCGGCGTTCTGACAGACCTTGTAATGAACCAGTAGACCAGGATGCAGGGTATAAAATTGCAATGTTGTTCTATATTAATTATTAATATTTGTGCACATTGTAACAAAGGACCAGTTTTAACAGAACGAAGAACTAATTAGTGGTCAGTAAACAAAATTAAACATTGTCTTGGTGCTCAAAGAAAGAAAAGAACATTGGTTTTAATATGAGCAATACCGGTGTTTTCTTTAGAAAAGAAGTCTGTAAACTGGCTCTTTATAAAACATTTCCACATGGGATTTCTAATAATCATTTTTAGTATATATTGTAGTCATAAAAATGTCACTCTTACTCAGAAAAACACACTATCAAAACCTAGAATATCTATAATTATTATTTTCTGATCGAAAGTTGTACTCTTTCTAAAGTATCCCTACGAGAAAAGGGAAGGGGGGAAATATTACCAATGGGGTTACTTGCTGCTTTGCATAAAGTCAAAGACCATTTGGGAACATACGAAATGCTACAGGTCTTTATATTTGACAAATATGACTGTGATATGAGGCGTGCATGCTTTAATCACTGAGGACATGATATATACCAGTCTTGGCGCTCATGTAAGGTTTTACAGCCAACACATTGACATTAAAGTGTTTGTAGCCATGACCCATTTGTACTCATTCACATAGTCTGAGGATATTGATGTGAGAGTAAAATGGCTGGGCCATTGTATTGGCTGGAACATCCCATTTCTCATGTCCAGACATAACGTTCCCTCTACCTTGCAGTATTTGAGAAGAAGAGAGTCTTAGAAGGAAGTTGGGCCGCAGGGTAAAGATATATGTGTGTATGGAACTTTGCACATGCCCAGGCAGCTTTAGAGAATGATATATCAACGGTATTTTAAAAATACTACAACATGCCTGTTGGTGATTGGGGCAGAGGTAGTGAGTAGTTTAGGAACTCCCGCTGTCACTTGGAATAAGTCATTCTACAGGCGTCTTTCACAGAATTTAAACAGGTGTCATTGGGCCCAGTACAGGGTGTTACTTTCGTCCTACAAATAAATGTAGGGACATCCGATGTATGCGTAATGGGGTATTGCTTCAATGTATCACCTTTTCTAGATTAGGAATAATCAGATAAAAAATTCAATAATTGGGAAATAAAACAATTGAACCGCTAAAATAAAATATGTGCCAAAAGCAACTCCTCACCAACACCTACCTAAAGATACTGATACACAGATGATAGCAGGTTTACCTAAAGATCAACTGTATCAATGAATTCCACAAACTCAAGCACTATATGTGCCTCAATCTATTGTGGGTGTCTGAATTAAATTCAATCTTACAAAGACTGAACTGCTACTTCTAGGGAACCCAATAAGCATGCCATAGCCAGAATTGACTGATCGGTATGATGGTTGACTCTTTCAGGCCTCAACTCTACCCAGAGCAACTGGGACATCATATTGCCAAGAAGATCCAAAAAGTGTGGTACCAGCTCAAGCTTCTCCACCAAGTCAAGACTTTCATCCCTGATTCATGTTTCAGAACAGTTGTCCAAGCCTCAGTCTGCTCTCAAATAGATGATGGCAACATCTTGCTCACAGGGACCCAGTGTGCACCTTGGCCCTGTGTAGGATCCAAAAGTATGACTGGCTCATCACAGGACTAGGAAATCTCAACTGCAACACCCCACCCTCATGGAGCTGCACTGGTTACCCGTTCAAGCACATGTCATGTCCAAGACAGTCCGCATCACCTACAAAGCAGGCGCGACAAAAAACACCACTCTACCTTAGTGACAAGCCCACCATCTCCAGATGCCAAGGCACCACCAGAACCCACGACATTGCCACACTGGAAACATAAAACTACAAGAGTAAGCTAAAGTGGCACATATGCCTTATTGCTTCTATTCACCCTGTATCTAGAGAAAGCTATCAATGCATATGAGATGAGTACACTCCATCCGACATTTCACGAAGCACCTGAAGACCCTACTCTTCAAAAAACATTGCACCAGTAACTGAGTGCTCTACTGCCCTCTACTTCTCCCTCTTCAGAACTCATTACTTCCCTGCTGCCCATGCCAAATCTGGCTACCTCATCTGACCTACACCCTACTTGTCACCCACTGTGTGCATCCCCTATGTACAGCACACTGTTTCTTTCCAGCTAGGTTAACGTACACTAAATCCCATCATACATATATGCATTCATCCAAAGCTCATAAAATAAATTGTGTGCATTGCCTGGAGGAGACCTGATCCATTTGCACTTTTGTACATTATGGCCCACTCAATGCAATTTTCACAATTTGAAGTAAAAAAACGCCCAAAGTTGCCTTAACACTTTGTAGTGCAAACAGCGTGAAAGTGTACCACCAGTAACCCTTGTGAGATGCGTTTACAATGGATTCCTATAAATTCACCTGTTTTTAGCTGCTGTTAAAAACAGAGGCCTTCCATATGAATCCATTATTTTCACATCAGCAACAAAATGTCATGCTGGGTAAAGTCGTGTGTTTGTTTGCCTGGATAGCATATTGGACAGTCATGTTCCTTGTCCCACATCTGGCTGCAAAAACCTAGAAAATCCCTTTCAGCACTAAAGTAGGTGTACAAACCAGCATAACAGTTTTACTCATTTTATTAGCACGTGTTTAAGTGCTGGAGGGGACTGGAAAATGGCCGTCTCAAAGAGACGTCAGAGTAACTCCAGCATCTCTCTCAATCCAGAGTTTGCATGTCTACCTATTTACTTCTGAAGTGGTCCTATGCATGTATTAACTTTCCATGATCTGGTTTCCCCACCACCGATAATGTTCTTTCCCGGGTGAAAATATTATTCAGAGGCTTTGCAGAGCTCCCTGCATAATTATCTTAATGGATCGTTTTTGCCCTTTTTGTTGGCCTCACGGTTGAGTGGTTTCAGTTATCATTGAGATGAAGAATGGTGGTCACCGGGGACATTAAACAAGCTGTTATGTAGCCTGTGAACTCGTGATGCAGGCATCAAGGAAAGGCAGCGAGAGCAAGCCTCATGGTTTCTTGAATTAGAGAGAAATTTCCTAACAAAATCCGAAGAGTGGACGGTGTTCCACTTAGCGGAGAACAGTGTACAATCCTACCAAGCAATTGACTGTAAAACATCAGCTAGTCCTTGTGTTAAAAATAGCTATTTTGTTAAGTAAAATCCTTGCTGTTAGGGTACCCGTCAACATCCCTATCACAAGAAAAAAGAGTGTGTAAAAGTCTGCTTTCACGGAAAGTATCAAACGAGAGCAGACTCAGCATCAAAAGCAATCCAGGTAGTGCAATGTCTAATCATCAAAATGTCTTTCAACTAATGCAAAGATCAAGGGAAAAGGAAAGTCTTCAGGACCTCGGATAAGCGTGTATATAATACTTGTGCTGCTTCTGTTCACTTTTGTATGAACAAGAAGTCACTACTGGTGTGTTACACTTTTGTGGTTCACGTACGTTTCCCAATAAAATAATAATAACAATGTCATGCTGTGCACAGCACTTCATGGCAGATTCTAACTACTTCTAAAAGCGGCGATGAGAGGTGTTTTTATAAGTATCCACTTTTACTTCACCTAAAAAACCTCTTCTTCACTTACCTATTCTACATTCACTTCTTCAGACATTTACTTCTTCTTACCTTTACTTCATCTGCATCTTTGCATTGTCAAGGTGGCAATGGATATGGACCTAGTTAAACATTACTCAGTTTATCTGAGAAAGAAGGATTAAGAATTATATAGGAAAGAAACTATGGGATTAAAGAACCCTCCTTGTCATCTAAAGCTCCCAAATAAATTAAAAATACCTGTCTATAACACTTCAAAGTACAAATATCCATATTTATTTTTGTCACTAAGACTTAGTACAAAAACATACTTACTAAATCTATCAAGACAATGTAAACATTGTTTTAAAAATAAATGTCATTTAATGTGTACATTAGTTCAAATGAACAATTTCACATATACATAAAACATTCAACATGATACATATACATATACTGTTATTCCTCAATCAATACTATGTTATAAAAACCTGCACTTAAGTATTTTTAATATGAATTTATCTTATATAATTGCAAATAATTTTTAAGAAATATTAAGAAACATCAAATCCCTAAACTCACCAAAATAAAGCAGCAAAGTGAACTAAATAATCACACACCTATGTAAGTATAACAAAAAACAAAAATCCATTAAAAATATAAATATGACCAAAAAAGCAAACAAAAAACCCACATACCCTTATGTGAGTATTACTGAACAAAAGACCCATTCCATGCAAATGTGTCTGTCCATATTACAGTGCCTAATGCCATGGACTTTCATCAGTGGGAGTATCAAAGTTCAGTGTTCCTTAACATTCTTCTGATGATAAATAATAAACAAAGACTTCCTTCAAGACTTCAATTTTCTTGGAAGCTGAAAAGATAACCAAGAGGTACTTTACACCTCTATTCTATAAGTATACATGATTATAGCATTAAAAAATCTCAACTAGTGGGATGAAAAATGATGTCCATGCAGACCTCCTCAGAGACCCGGTACATTTTGGTCATGGTAAACCATGCCACCCAATCCCAGAGGCTGTACCCTTGACAAGGCTCAAAGGACCAGTGATAGTGATGGCTTTGATATGGATATTCTGTTGGGTTGGATTACCCAAAGAAGTCCTTTCTGACAGGGGATTACATTTCATATCCACTTATATGAAGGCTATGTGGGATGAATGTAGAGTTAATTACAAGTTTTCCACAGCCTTTAAACCACAGACAAATGGGCTTGCTGAGTGGTTTAACAAGACACTAGGTGCAAGATAGGTGGTTTGGAAGAGCACCAGAGGAGCAAATGGGATATTCACCAGCCATGCCTTCTGTTTGCCTACTAGGAGGTGCCACAGAGCAGTGTAGGGTTTAGTCTCTTTCAGCTTGTGTTTAGCCATCCTGTTAGGCTTCCACTAAACCTGGTGCAACAACGTTGGGAGGGCAATCCCCAAACTCCTTCCTAGTGACAGTGGATTATGTACTCAGCCTGAGAGCCAAGATGGCCAAGCACAGAGAACAGAGCACTCACAATCGGAAGGCCAGACAGGAGCTCATAAAGCACTGGCATGACCAGAAGGTCACAGTCACAGCGTGTACTCCAGGATAGATGGTCTGGATTATGGAACCTGTCAAACCCAGTGTCCTTCATGATAAGTGAACTGCGCCCTACATGGTTCTTGAGAAGATCATTGAGATTAACTATCTCATTGACACAAAGACCCCTAGGGAGATGCACAGGGTCTTTCATATCAACTTGCAGAAGCTTCATTAAAGCTGGGATGACTTGTTGATGGCTCTTGTGATAGACAATGAGACTGAGGAGGAGACAGTTCCCCTCCAGACTTGTTGCACTGATGGGTCTCGAGAGGGAGATCAAATCTCCCCAGACCTGACTGAACAGCAACTGTGGGACTGCCAGCAGCTGCTGGGCCTGCAAATCTGTTTTCACCGACTCAAGATAAAATTGATTGATGCATCCATAATGTTGTCATTGGGGACAGTAAGCCGGAGAAGAGCAGGATTCACCAGATGTCTAATAAACTATATGACACCATCAATGAGACATTCTTCAAGTTGATGGACTTAGGGGTGCTTGAGCCTTCCCACAGCCCCAGATCTAGCCCGGTGGTACTGGTCCCTAAAATGTGCAGTAATGGGAAATATGAAGTCTGCTTTTGTGTGGACTACAAGGGGCTCAATTCTGTTACAAAGAAGGATGCATACATACCTTGGGCAGATGAGTTGATTGACCGATTAGGCGCTGACAAATTCATGAGTCCCCTTGCCCTCACAGCAAGATGAGCTGATTTACTGGTTAGCTGCTGCCAAATTCATGAGTGCCCTTGACCTCACGCAGGCTACTGACAGTTTAGTCTAATGGACCAAGCAAAAGAGAGGTCAGCATTCTCAAACCAGAAGGGCACTATCAGTTTACTGTGATGTCCTTTTGTTTAAAGAATGCCCCGGCCACTTTTTAGAGGATGGTTAATAAGTTTGTATCTGCGTTATAGGATATCAGCATTGCCTTACTTAATGACCTTGCTATCTTCAGCCATTCCTGGGATGACCATCTATCACACCTGAAACAGGTGCTTCAAGCCGTGAATAAGGGTGGCTTGACTATCAAGGCATCCAGGCACCAGAGAGCACAGGGTACTGTTGCTTGATGGGACACCAAGTGACTGCCGGTATGAACCATCTCCTCCAGGCCAAAGTCCAGACAGTGGTGGATTGGGATAACCTACTACCCAGTCTCAGGTGTGGGTCTTCCTGGGCCCCAACGGTTACTACAGGCCATTCATCAAGGTGTATGGGGCACTTGCCCTTCCCCTCAATAATGTAACATACAAAAATATTCCAAAGAAGTTAGAGCAACCTTGTGCATATCTTAGTAGGCGCTTGACCAAGACCTTAACTGTGCCACAATTGAAAAGAAGGCTTTTGCCTTCATGAGGGCAGTTCGTAAGCTGAAACCCTACATATTTGGATCTCATTTTCCCATCCAAATGGGTTCCAGCATATACTTTCATCTTGAGGGGGAACCAGACCCTTAGAAGGGTGAGTCTTGACCTTTTTGGCATTTCTTTATTTTGGACTATTATACTTTGCTGTTTGGGTTGCTACTGAACCACATTCACACCCCTCTTGGGACTATATCCTTCTCTCTGCCCATGTTACCACAAACGTCAAAGTAGGTATATCTCTTAACTGTGCCTGTTCTACCTTTCTGAGCATGTTTGTTGCCAACCAAACTTCAAGGATCCTTCAAAGCTGCATTCAGTGTTCATTACTCTCCGGACTGCAGGTTGCCACCCAGCTCCATTCACTGCCGCACCACGATAGCTGAAGCATGTCAGTGCCTCGGCTTCACCAAACAAAGTTCTGCTGCCTTTCATTGCTGGAGTCACCTTTCAAAGCACCAGCTTCATCATCCCTGCTCCTGTAAATTGATCAGTCCGACCCTGGTGTTCCCCGAACAGCAAATGCCGAGGCTTCACATCGAATTGACTTGCCTTTGCATCCTGGTACTTGATCGACCACCATCAAACCTCGAACATCGACCAAAACTAGTGACCAACTGATCTGCGCAGTTTAAACAGGCGCTTTGCAACTGCAGCTACCTTCCATTTGACCCCAACTTGATGCCAGCTTGCTTCTGGACCATCACAATGGCCACATCCTCAAACTGAAAAGATCCTGCAAAAGATTCTGAGTAGCCTGGTTCTATGCCAACGAACCGCCAAAACATTTGCAATGAAATAACTGACTGGTCCATCTACGGGCCCTAGAGTTTGGTTAGGTCATTTTAACTTATTTTGAATCGCAAGAAATATCCTTTTGGAACATTGTGATCTTTTAATTAACATTTTTACCCCCTGTATCATTACCAAGACTGCTGCATCTATTCTGTCTTTGCATATTCTGCAATTCTTCTACAGGGGTGGGTTTGTGTAGTGTTTTCTAGTTAGTTATTATTGTACATTGTGTGTTTGGTTAAAGAATACATTTTTATAGAACATTGATTGGACATTCCTTTACTTCACTGTTTGGGTTGCTACTGTACCACATTCATACCCCTCTTGGGAGTATCGCCTTCCCTCTGCCCATGTTACTACAAAAGTCGAAGTAGGTATATCTCTTAACTGTGCCTGTTTTACCTTTATGATTGTTGGCTCTTGGTTTGTAGAGGTATGCGAGCTGAGTGGGCCCTTTAGCATCTACTCATAGCTTTACTCCTGCAAGGCAGAAGTCAACTCATCACAGTGTTTGTATGCAAATTAATTGATATTTCCACTACAGTGAGCTCAAAGGGCACATTTGGGGCAATAGTGAGTTAGATAGAAAGTCCAGATCTTTGGTACGCCGGTCTGGCATCCGCCCTTTGAACATTATCAAGTGTGATTTTTGTGCACATTTTCTTACTTTTTGAAATGAGACAAGCAAGCATATATCTAATGTTATTGTTGTTTAGTTTTATTTTCAGAACGTTGAGTAAGCATTTCTTGGGCAACACCAGTATTTGGGTTATGTTATATACTTTTACCTCATCTTGTCTTGTTGTGTCTTAGATACCTATTCTGTTTTTCATATTGTGTTTATGATTTTTGTATTTGCCTTCGTTCCATTCTTGGATGATAGGTATGATTAAATTATTTACTTTTGGGATATGTGCTTATGTATTTCAGCTGTTTACCTTTTATTGCCCCAGGGGGATAAACCTAGTTTTTTTTTTATCTGTTTTGTGTTTTTTGCAGATTATTTGCCCTGATGAAGGATTGATTTTTGAAAATGCTTTGGCAAATTTTATAAGTCTGCTTCTGTGTCACAATACATGGAATGCATGCATTACTAAAATACTTTTGACTTCAACTCTGGATGTTTCCAGTTGTTTATATTATTATTAAGAATGTCATTCTAACTTGGATTCGCTATTCACCTTTGCCTTTCTTTCAAAACCTGCAGGTTGCCCTGACAACATTACTGGCTGGGAAGGGCAGATGGCTGACTCAACTTTTATTACGGACTCAGTCTAGGATCTCACAGCACACCAAGGACCTGCAGGTGAAAGGCCTGCTGCTCCATGTACATGCATGCCCAAAATCCAGGACTCTACCTGCTAAAGTGGCAAACCTTGCATGTGTGCCTGGAAATCTTCTTGGCTGGGAGGGGAGAAGTACACACCTTTCCACAGAAACCTTGGTCAGGGCCTCACAGCATCCCAGGAAAAAAGAAGCTGCCTTCGTCGTTCTCTGCAATTTTGACTGATCTGAGCACTTGTGAGCTACACCAACATGAACATAACAGGCCTTTTCCAAGCTTCTTTGAGCCATGGCGTTACCGTTTATTGATCTGCACTGCATTGCCGAGTCTCATTGCAATAGCTCAACCACCTTGAACCGGATTTGGTGCACAGGGAAGCATACAGGCGCCCATCATGATGTTATCAAACTCCAGAAAGAAACCAATAACATCTACAGTGATCTGACCCACTGGCCTAGCTACATCTGACAGAGAGTGTGTTGTGCTCCCAGCTTCACACAGTAGCACAGACTGGCCCTAGGAACATTTAGGACCCTTTTTTTAAATCTTAAAAGACATATTCCTTTACGAACCTCCCGTTTATTGGCAGAAATCTTGCAAAAAATAGTTGCTAAACAACTACTAACCAGAATCGAACAACTCCACCTCCTAAATGACTATGGGCCTCATTACGACCCAGGCGGTAAGGGGTTTACGGCAGCGTAAACAGCGCCGACCCTTACCGCCTGAGTACGAGGTCCCTTAGCGCCATGGCGGATTTTACACCTGCTTTTAGCAGGTGTTAAAATCCATGGCGCTAAGGGACCATGGAGTTAATTACGCCACCGTAATTTACGGTGGCGTAATTAACGCCTTCCCCACTCCCATTATGCCCTATGGGGCAAAAATGGGAATGGGGAAGGGTAAATGGGGATTGGGGACTTACCGCCCCGCCAAGGTCGTAGTTTACGCCATGGTGGTAAAGTCACGGCCCAGGCGGTAACTTACCGCCTGGGTCGTAATGAGGCCCTATAAGTCAGGTTCCCGCCCGAAGGGTAGCATTGAGACAGCCACCAGTCAGGTGGTAGATGATACCCTCCAAATCATGCATAAGGGCAACTCATGCCGCCTCATCCTCCTTGACCTCTTAACTGCATTCTACACCATCGACCACCGCATCTGTCTCTCCATCCTTGCTGGTGGGATGGAATTCTCTGACACTGTCCTGAATTGGTTTACCCACTACCTCTCAGGCAGACACCAGGCTATCCAGATGAATGTGTTGTGTTCTAACCAACTCCAGGTCTCCTGCAGAGTACCCAAGGCTCTATCCTCTCACCAACCCTTTTTAACCTATACATGGAGCCTTTAGGCACTCTCCTCAAAGATCCCAATATAGCCATCAATACATGGATGATACTCAGTTGTACATAAGAGTAAATAGGGCGCAGGACATCATTTGTCTCCGTGATTACATATCCATTATCCAGTCCTGGTTGTTGAATGCCTACCCTAAACTAAACCCATCCAAGAATTAATTTATCCTCATCAGTCTTCTCGCTAAGCAGCCTGTCCTTCCAGAAACACATAGCCAAAAAGGCCAAATACCCTTTGAAAAATCAAACCCTTCAACCCTCCGCAGGACTTCCGGACCCTAGTGCAGGCCCTTGTGGTCTTGCACACTGATGGGGGAAATGGCTCCCAGATGATCACTTTGCTCTCCTAAAAGCAGTCCACCTCACTGCAGCAGGTTTTATTATGGGAGCACAGAAAATGCATTGAATTATTTTTTATTTTTTTATTTTTTGTATTAGTTTATAACAAACTTTTAAAAAAGGGCACAACAAAAATAAAGAAAAACCCCAAAGACATCCTGCTAGTCCATTACATATGCTCATCGTTGTGGGTCTTCACCTATGTCATACATCATATCTTACTTGTCATATCACTTATTCCTTAGAACTCAAAGTTTGATATTCCTCATTATTCTCCCAGAGCAAGTTCATTTTGTCCAGAAAATTCATTAGAGCAAACGACAGTTTACCCTTTGAGTTCGCAAACTTCTCCCGCCAGGCATCACCGCTGAGTGATGGACTCTCTGTTATGAACGTTCCCAGATGTCTGGTTCGCAACGTCCTAAGCCCTGTGCAATATAGAGTCAGGTGCTTTAAGGTTTCTTTACTTCTCTTACAGAACCGACATCTTTGCTTCGAATCATCTGATCTGTGTCTTAACCTTAAGCTCACTTTTGTGTCGAATAGGTTAAGTCGAAACTTCATATATGTGGTTCTTAGGGATGTAACGGTATAACGGTATACCGTTAAAGATACCGTGAACCACTTAATTGAACAATAATAACCGTCACATTGTTTATACTGTTATACCGTTTATACCATTAAGTGTGCTTTTCAATCTGATTTGGAAATGCTGCAGTAAGCAAGTGCTGCGCAGTCTTGGTCTTGCACTGTTGGATGTGCCATCTGCCAAGTAGTTTCAGTTGGAGCAGTTTTTAATGCCATTCCATAAACCACACGTGCCTGACACAAAATCAATATGTTAGCAATAGGAAGAATAGATACAGTGTCAAGAAGGAAAAGGGTTTACTTTGGGTTGGCGGCTTTGGGGTTTATATATTTATAATGGATAATGTTCTCCAAACATATGACAATGGGGGATTTCCCTGGTTCTATCATTGAATTTACATATAATAAGTCATACTGCGAAATTCACTAATCTCTGTGACTATTCCCTGCTGCCATACCAAAGAGTAACATGTCTGTGATTACTGAACACCTTTTGGCCCGAGCCTAAATGACCACTTAAGAAAAGCTATTCAGTTTGCTTTGCCAATCGCAGCAGGGCTCCCCCCCACACCCCTCCGCCTCTCCACACGTGTGTTTGGTGGAAGCAAGGGGTGGCATTTCAGTGGAAAGTATGTTGAAAAGCCCAATTCGGGCCCTAGGTGTCTGGTTTTGTTTGTGATGATAAATCTGACAAGTTATGACCTTTTAGAAAATATTTGTTAAGATTAGTTAACTCCACCTGCTATACCGCGATAACCATGATATACCGTCATGTGGCAAAAAGGTTATCGTACCGTCATAAAACTAATACCTTGACACCCCTAGTGGTTCTGTATTTCATGCTTGGAGATTTCTTGAGGTATTGCAGTAAGATGTTCCGGCCTTTACCTTCAGGGTCTTCCATCAACCTACTTTGGTTTTGCATGTCGACTGTGGTTGTACAGTCTAGTTCCCACAATTATTTATTTACTAGATTTAGATGGTTTTTCAATGTGTCACGGTCAGTGTCCAAGTCTGCCAAATGTTTTTCACATAGTGCCATCCATTTGGACGGGAAAGAATCCTCGCTACCTTTTTCTAGGTCAACAAGAATATCAAACTATGGAACACGCTTTTTGACAATGATCTTCTTGTACGTGGATAACATGTTCCACGCTATTCTTGCGTTGATTGACACTAAGCCTAGTTCATATCGAAGGCAGATTATTGGCAAGCCCTTCAGAAGTTTTAGAATTCAACTCCAGTACATGTTCTCCAACTAACAATAGGTTAAAGAGTACTCCAAAAGCGCTATCAGCGCCATGTATCAGGGTGGGCACCACCTTTTTATTGTAATGTGTCAAGATAAGGTTTAAGGAACATTTTTCATATTTCATGTTGATGATTGAACCTTGACAAGCTAGTTGTTTGCATTTTTGTTTTGTGCTCTCGGTCCAGGGATTGTCATTAAGATTACTGTTGACCCACATGCCATGGTATTTTACTTTATTTACACAGTTCAAAGGTTCATTATTCAGGTGCCACACAAACCCTTTTTTAATGTTTTTTCCCAGCGATGCCTCGCAAGATGAGAATTTCTGACTTCGCTGGGTTTATCTTAAGTTCGTTGGCGGTGCATATTTTCCCAAGGCAGTCAGTTTCCGTTTTAGCCCAATTGGGGTCAGGTCTAGCAAGACTATGTCGTCCGCATATAGCATCCAGCCTATCTCATTGGGTTTTGGGGAAAATGATTTTACAACCCTGGGGCTTTGCCGATGTCAGGGAGAAACAGACAGAATAATGTTGCGGCAAGAGGGCAGCCTTGTTTTTCTCCTTTTTTGCTCTTAATTGGTGCAGTCAAAGTTCCGGCATTGTCAAGTCTTATCTTTATTTCTGTTTCAGAGTGTAGGTCTTTGATAGGACATAGCAGGCTGGTTGGACACTCCCATTTGTCTAATTTGGTCCTCAGCATTTCGCTATTGACACTGTCGAAGGCGTGCGATAAGTCAATAAACGGCAAGTCGATTTTTTTTTTTACAAATCCCCTCCATCTTTAACAAATGTATTCTTGTTAGAATCAGACAGCATCCCACACCTTTCACGAATCCAGATTGAAGAGGGTCAAATCTGCCAGAAGCTTGGATCCATTTTAACAGATGGGACTGGAGCTGTGTGGCAAAGATTTTACCTATGACATCGAGGAGCGCAATCGGTCGATAGTTCTTTGGTTCGGCTCGTAATCCTTTTTTAAATATTGTCACCATGATTGTGCTCCTCCATGATGCCGGTATCTCACACTTTCATAGTACTGAATCAAACAGCAGAAAATTAAATTCCGTCCAATATTCTGGTTGTAGTTTAAGAGTCTTCTTTGTTAGCCCGTCAGTGCCCGGAGCTCGCGACAAGCTAATTCTCTTGATGTTTTGCGCAATATCCTCTTTTTCAATTTTTTATCGCCCAGTGGCTCAGTCTTGGTAGATTTACGTCTGATGTTTCTCCCTCTTTCGCGAACAACTGTATAATGTTCAATCCATTTTTTTTCTGAGACCATATTGCTTCTTAAGGCAGCTTGTGGAGCTGTTGTTTCATTTAGGAGGTTGCAGAATGCACTTGTGTTTCTGTTTGCGCGTGTGGACATCATTTGTTCAGCATCACATTGTAGTAAGATGATTTTATGGCTAATTAGCAAGGTTTTTTTTATAGATTTCCCTTGCTTTCTCGATTATGGCGACTCGATTACAATGAAGCTCCTTCTTGCAATTCCTGATTAGTTTGCGTAATTCTTTTTTCCTTCGGGCCAGCTCAGGGTCCCAGACATGGAGTTTTTTAAAGTTAGTTTTGCCACTATATGTGACTACTTCTCTGTACTGGTCTAGGAGCATGCAATAGTTTACTCGATCTTTATCTTGGTTTTTCGCTATAGCCCTCACCAGATTATTTACTTTGCTGGAGTCCAGCCTGAGTCTATTACAACCAGACACAACTTTGAGGCTCTGGAACTCCATTTTGCCCCCTGACTGTTTTTGCACTAAATCTAGATGAAGCTTGATCAGATTTGTGGTCGCTATGTTTCATTTGTGTATCTCGTAGGCTTTTGACTTGTTTTGTAATACATTCTGAGGCAAAGATGTAGTCTATTATCGTTGCTTGTTGGTTTCTTTGCCACGCCAGTTTGGGAGGAATGTCACCTATGGTGTTACCAAATAGCATGATCAAGTTCCAGACTTTCATTTCACTTTGCCACAAATATGCCGCTTGAGAGATGACATTAGATCTTTTCTTGGTTTCCTTGCTCACTTCAGCTTGGAAACAATCTATATTTAGATCTTACCACAGGGTTAATGGCAATCTCATACCCCTCCATGATCGGGGCTTCTAAGAGCCAAATTTCCTGGAGACACAGAATATCAATATTTTTCAGCTCGTAAATAAGTGGGCGTGGCCCCTTGTGTTCCACGACCCAAGGTGGATTCCTTCCTCTTTTGTATTTCTTTGGCATTAGCTGTAATTCTTTTTGTTCAGTGTGCCAGCAACCCAGGTCCATTTTTCCTCCTCGGCTTCTTTCATTGCTGTTTTGTTCACTGTTAGTTTTCTCGCTTCAGTCTTCAGGGCAAGGATTGTGGTTTGCGTTTTGCCTGCTGGCTCTTTCTATGTGGCACTTTCTTTCTACGGTCATAAGTTTGATAGCGTTCTGTGCCTCAATGTTTGCCCTTTTCTCTTCCAATGTGAGCAAAGGTCTGTGTTTTATGTTCGCAGGACTGTTGGCTGTTTCCACTACACCCGAGTTGCCTTCAGGTTGCACAATAATGCACCTTTTCGCGCCCTCGTTGTTGTTAATTTTGTTTGTTGTTCCTTCCCAGCTTGCTGTTTTTTCTTCATCGTCTACATTAAGCTTACCCTTAGTAATCTTGGTATGGTTTTCATCATTTTGGTCGCCGTCATTTATTTTATACGTTGACATATTCATCAAGTCTGTATTTCAGGTCTCGTCCAGTGTCACTAGTCTCTGTCATCTTTTGTGTTCATCATTTCTTCACCCAATCTTGGGTTTGAGTCAGCGGTGCTGTGTTTTGTTGTTTCTCTTGCTTTCTGTGGTTGAACTGTAATGTTCAATGCTTTGATGTTTCGTAGAAACGCTCTCGGGTTATTAGTATGATGTAGGCAGGCTCTTTTTTTTTTTTCTCCAGGTGGCACCTTCTTTGTACCACCTTTACTTCCCTCACTTTTTTTGTATGAAAGATTGAGTATAAAAACGTTTCTTCCACCTCCGTGCTCACCTCGTGCCTCGGGAGGTCCACAGCATGCAGGTCTTTGTCAGTCATTTTAGCTTTCATTTGCAGAACATCGTGACTGACTGTCTCTTTGATCACTGGAATCTTGGGATTGCCAACAAGTCTGTCTGCATTCACTGAGGTTGACGGGATGGATGCAGGGTCAAGTGTAGTCTCTGCATTAGCCATTGCGGCGCAAGCCACTAATTGGAAACCCTTCTGTGCTTTGCTGATGAGTTGTTTGTTAAGATTCGAGGCAGGTTCTTCTCCCACGATTTTCACTGCAACTTGTTGAGGTCTTTCCAGATGATGTTGTGATCTTTACTGATTCTGTTCTTTCCATGCAGTCCGGAGTGTTGTGATAAATATTATTTGATCTGGAGGTGGTAATCGTTTGGTTGACAGATGTGATTGTTGTCTTGTCTAAGCCAAAGGTGGCAGTCATTTGCTTAACATATGTATTTGTTGCAGCATCATCATCGTTCTGGCGTTGTTTCTTTAATGTTAAGGCTTCACGCACAACTTCAGCTAGTAGCCTTTTATCTTCTGCACTGTTTTTGATTTGTCCCATCATTAATTTTGAGCTTGCCTCTGTTCTGGTGCTTTCAATGGTCAGGGCTCGCTTGCTTACAGACATTTCTTGTTCTACATTCATCATTTTTGTATTTAGCAAAGCAATTAGAGTATTTTGGTCTTTTAAGTTTTCATTCAGTTGTTCATAAAACTTTGTAAATGGAGCAACAGAAATTGACAGTGCCGACATTATAATTGGGTTTATCGCTTTTGTCACATTTTCCACGAAGCTTTGAGTAAACCTGGCATTTGTGCAATCTAATTTTTGATTTTCTTCCATATTTGCCAAGCAGCGTCTTATTTTAGGGTGTCCTCACTCCACAGAAGACGAGTCCGAGGTAGAATCATCAGTTGATTCTGAGGAGTTATTTTCACTCATTAGACGCGTGGCTGTTGTTCCTTTTGTGATGTGACACCGGATGCCATTTTTGTGAGCAGATAACTAGACGCTCACTGCTGGATTCAGCTCTTCTTCTCTTCGGGGGTAGTGGGCAGCGATTGCTCCAAGAGCGCATGTCATGCAAAGACACTGACTACTGCTCAGGATCGCTTTGCAAAGGCACATCTTTGCCAGTTCCTTTTTCCAGTGTGTTTCTTTCTGTGTTACTTAATTTACTGTTCATCAATGTCAAATCTCGCAAAACTTTGTCAGCCACGGCTATTGAGTCACGGCTCGCCATTTTTCGGTTGAATGGCTCTCCTTCTGACCAGGGGTGTCCAGTAGCAGCATGTGTAGTAATTGGCAGATCCTCGTAAGCCAGGCTGATTTCTTTGATTGTGATCTCTACAAACTCCTGCTCACAGTTATCTTTATAGGTGGAATCTTCAGCGGCTACCACGTTACAGTGAGTTTCAACAACTATTGAATACGTGCTCGTACAACAGTTGTACTTGTAGGGTTCAGATTTGTTTTTTTTCCTTGTCGCCGCACGAGAATTTGATGGCATGTTAGTTAAGTCGATCGCTTCTGTAACGTGCCGAGCAAGGACACGCAAGGACGAAACTGGCTGTAGAAATGAGGTCTCCAAGCGAGGTTCATGGCCATTGACATTGTGTTTTAGACTAATACATGGATTTATACTTTCTACCTGTTGTCCGTTACAGGACTCAAAGCTTGCCATACTTTCTGCAAATACATCATCAGACCCAGACTTGGTAGTCACCAGACCATTAATACAGTCGGGTGTTAAGTCGGACATAGAAAAGTACCGAGCACTTACTGTTGAAGACAAGCCAGTCGGCGAAGACCCATCCACATGTGCCGTCAAGCAACGCTTCTGCAGCAGCCTTGTCACGGGGTGTGTTCCCTGTGGTTCACCAGAGGCCAAAGTTTTACATTTCTCGCCCGTAGGAAGCAGGCTGGCAGTCTTTTTCGGAAGTGTAGTAGGGAGGCATACAACCCCCGACACCGCCGCTGAACCCGAGCAACACGACCAATACTCCCACGCACTCCGTGATGCTCTGCGTCGGGTGCTGGGTTTTTAACTCACTGGTCGCTGGGGAGCTCCGCCCACACCCGGCAGCAACAGCAGCAGTTCCAAGGTGGAAAAGAGGAAAACAGGAGCGTAGGGAAGCAGCACCACAACACGACCAACACTCCCACGCACTCTGCGACGCTCCGCGTCAGATGCTGGGTTTTTAACTGGTTGGTCGATGGGGAGCTCTGCCCACACCCGGCAGCAGCAGCAGCAGTTCCAAAGTCCAAAAGAGGAAAACAGGAGCATAGGGAAGCAGCACCAAAACACGACCAACAATCCCACGCACTCCGTGACGCTGCGCGTCGGGTGCTGGGTTTTTAACTCGTTGGTCTCTGAGGGGCTCTGCCTACAATCGGCAGCATCAGCAGCAGTTCCAACATCCAAAAGAGGAAAACAGGAGCGTAGGGAAACAGCACCACAACACGACCAACACTCCCACGCACTCCGCGACGTTGTGCGTCGGGTGCTGGGTTTTTAACTCGTTGGTCTCTGGGGAGCTCTGCGAACAATCAGCAGCAACAGCAGCAGTTCCAACCTCCAAGAGAGGAAAACAGGAGCATAGGGAAGCAGCACCACAACACTACCAACACTCCCACGCACTCTGTGATGCTCCACGTCGGGTGCTGGGTTTTTAATTCATTGGTCGCTGGGAAGCGCCACCCACACTCGGCAGCAACAGCAGCAGTTCCAAGGTCCAGAAGAGGAAAACAGGAGCATAGGGAAGCAGCACCACAACACAACCAACACCTCCACGCACTCTGTGACGCTCTGCATCAGGTGCTGGGTTTTTAACTATTTGGTCTCTGGGGACCTCTGCCCACACTCACCAGCAACAGCAGCAGTTCTAAGGTACAAAAGAGGAAAACAGGAGCATAGGGAAGCAGCACCACAACACGACCAACACTCCCATCCACGTCGAATTACCACAATTCTAAGTGAGCTACATTGGCTTCCACTCCGAGGCAAGACACTGCATCATCTACAAAGCAGTCGCGAGTAGCACAACAGCGACCCTGGTGGCTAAGCTCCACATATCTGGCGGCAGATGCTCCTTGCGCAGCAAATCAACCAACTGGCTTGAATTGTAACTCGTCCTTAAAGAGAGGACCCGCAAACAATCCTTCTCTTGTCATGTACTCGCCGTGGGGAACTCGATCACGTTGTCGGCTCGGAATGCCCCGGCAATTCTCCAATTTCGCAAATCTTCATAACATGGCTCTTTCAACAACATCTGACCAAGGACTAATTGCAGTGGAAGCAGATACCAAAGCACATACCTTAGAGTACTGCCCAAAGCACATACCTTAGAGTACTGCACCACTGTTAAAAGATGCCAGCTGAAATGCTTGCTTTCCACACTCTGTTCAACGCTCCACTGCTTTCATGCGAGGTCCACGCTTTAAACATTATAAAAATATATTCTTGAAATTAAACATGCCACATGTATTATTTACCTGCAGACCACTGTTCTTCACTAACAAGAGTGTCCATTTTCTTCAAAAGTGCATTGTGTGTATTTCCTAGCTGGGGTGATTTGCAGGTGTTTAAATAGGTTTTTTTGCCATGTTTAGTGTAATTGTACTCTCTTTTAATTGAACATTGATTGGACATTTCTTTAAGTACAATAGTACTATTGTTGTCTTTGATGCTTCATTGCTGACTGGAATGTCCTTGTACAGACTAGCCTGCCCCCACCTTCCTTAAAGAGGTGGAGGAGGTTTACCATTCCTGCTGTGCCTGTTTCATCTGTATGATTAAAATCACTGCTAGTTCAGTGGTGGTGTGGGACTGAGTAGGCCCTTAGAAACCACTTCTCATCACAATATTCCTGCAGAGAAGTAGTCATTTCGTCACATAGACCCACTTCATTTCGAGCTTTGCAGTATGTATTTAAAGTAGAAGTAATGGCGTCAAGCTGAGATTTGCACTTCTCAAAACTGGACTCCTCAGACTGGCCACCCGAAACAGTGACGTCGATGGCTTTCTTATAAGGCACATTTTAAGTTTTTAAGACACCACAGATCCTTCCAAAACCCGTATCAGAAAACACTAAAAAATACTTAAATTAATTTTACAAATTAGAAGGTGCCTCCTTAAGATCTTTGTTTTCTCGGTGTCTCAAGGGATTGTTGTAATTGCAGGGGTTTCCTGCAATGAGTCGCGGTGCGCAGTGTCTCCTTGGTAGCAACAGCACCCAGTAATTACGCTGTACTCCACGTGACCGAACGTTCCTTGTGTTCACGGGATCACACAGTAGCGCAGACAGGCTAATGATTATCAACTGGAAATTGTCAACCCTTTAAATGATAGATGATTTTGGAAAATGGGTACAACAGAGTTCCAATAATGATGCGCTGACTGGATGGATGTTGTTGGCCTACTCTATTACAGAGATGAAATTGAACACGGGAAGTGTGTTTATGTTTCTGGCACCCAAAGCACGTACAGAAAATGACAGCATGTGAGCTTGAAAATAGAGGACACGAGAACACACAAGCAAAATAGGACACTAATGTGTAGTCTCATCAACATGCCAGTGTATCTGTTACTCTCCTAACCACGTGCCAGTGTTTCTGTTACTCTCCTGATGCACGTGCCTTAAATTATTGCTATGTGAACGGGTTACACAGATCAACTGCATAGCTTCCTAAAATGTAACAATGGCTAACGTTTTCCAAAATCCAATGCAATTTCCTCCCTACACTTATATGAGCAAGAAACCGACAATGTACAATACAACAACATACTGTGGTGCACTGAATGTTAGTATCATAAGGCTGGGACTGTCCTATAGGGCAATAGGGCAATGCCCAAACCAAAAACACAAAATGCTAGTGTGGGACAGTTTTGTTGTGCAAAGTGAGCCACTGTTTTGGACCACGTGGGCCACTGTGATAAGTTACTTCACCATGCACCTAGTAGTTTTAACCAGTGTGTACTGAATACATATTCTTTAAAATGTACAATGTGCATCACATTTGATCAAAAACCTCCCCCTTGGGTACTACTCAAACAGTCTGTTACAAAAGGAATGACTTGCCATTTGCAACCGTGAGCCACTTTTTCCATTGGTGCCCGAGACAATGTTATGTCCCAGTCAGACCCTGGTTATTATAACCGTATTTGAGTCGGAATCATCGTGTATTTCATTAAAAGGTGATGTGAACGTTGGTCTTTTCTGTTCAGTGTGTAGATCATTTAACACCTGAATCCGACAGAAGAGACCATCTGCCATCAGCAGAGGGCGATGGGCGGCAGCTGTTTTTTAAATGAATCACGCATTGACAAAATAAGTAGTTCTGTTTCCGTTAAATGCCACTTGCAGCCTTATGCATCCAGCTGCAGCCAGCATATGACCAGGGCAGACTGACATGCCCAGGTACAGCCATCATATGGCAGGGGAAGCCTGAAAAATGCTCATATACTGGAATTATAAGCCAGGTATGTGTCTCACTGAAGCCGAAACGTTGAGCCAAGACACAGCCTCCTATGAACTGGTAGAGCCAGCGCGTAACCAGGAACATCCATCAATTGATTAGGTACAGTCTATTTGCCAGTTAGAGCCTCAAAATGCAATCTCTTGTCAGAACTTGCCATTATTCACAGGTATTCTGAGCACAGGACAGAATGTTATGCATACCGGATCATACGTAAGAGCAGCATTTATATACATTGTTCTTTTTTACCCGAATCAGCTGTCTCACTGGCACATTTCACCACTATTTTATCTCTGAGCAATGCCAGGCACAGCCTTCCAAGGCGCTGTTTGTGATTTCAGCACCAGGTGGCGGCTCCTTGTCATTCAAAGGGAGTTGTAGCATCCATTCCTTCATGCGCTGCCTCGGGCCAGTCCAGGGTCAGACAGGGCCATACAATTGTCTCGGGCACCAATGAAAAAGTGGCCCACAGTTGCACATGGCTATTCCTTCATTTTGTGACACTGTTTGAATGGTACCCAAGGCAGAGTTTTTTGATCAGATGTGATGCAAATTGTGCATTTCAAAGAATATTTATTCAGCAACATTGCTCAAAACTACTAGCCGTAAAGTGAAGTAACTTATCAAACTGGCCCACATTGGCTAAAAAAAAGTGCCTCACTTTGACAAAAAAAACTGGCCCACACCTGCATTTTGCGTTTGTGGTTCGGCCATGGGCCTATTGTCCTGTAGACAAGTCTGAGCCTGCTGGCCACACATGCACCGAAAACTGGAGAGGGGCATAGGCACCCTTTCTTGCACATAGGTGTTCAGGAGCTCGTTTTCTTCTGTGACATCAATGGCTGCAGGTTTGAGCGCCCATCTGGTGCACCCTTAGAAGATCGAGAACCCGGAAGTGACTCTGGTTAGCACCTCATCCCCTGGGGCAAAACCACCATTACCATTGTGACCCCTCACTCAACTGGGTCCCGGGTTCTGACTTTCTCCACTAATGTTATTTCTGAATGTGTTCAGCAAACAGTACATTGAACACTTGCATTTTTTATGGATTCATAGTTGTCTTCATGTATCCTCTGCATTTTGTTGGATGTGTATGTAATCTTCTCTACTTTTTTGGAGGTGCAGGAAATAAGCAATAGACAGCAGTGAAGTTTCAAAGTATTTATTGTTATTTATTATTTATTGTTTGTATTCATTCCCTGATGTTTTTACAGCCGATATTGTTATTGAAGCATTTCATATTGCTTAAAGAAAAAACGAGTCTTTTGAGTTAAGTGGTTCTCGCTACCCACTGGTGCAATTATGCTATATATTTGAAAAATGTAAGCATCTCAGGGGGAAGCCAACAAACTGTATTGCAGATTTTCCATTTTCAAACAATTATTATTTCTTTTACATTTCACAACAGTATATGCAAGGCATTACAAAGGATACAATACATATTTGTTCCAGACATATTTATTTTGCTGTGAGAAACACAAAACAGAGTGCATAATAGCTATTACTTTGGGGACTAGAGAATTCACTTATCGTCATAATGAGCTCCTGCTAATTGTACTGTACATTACAATTGAAATGTTCCCACCATACAATGTTGCTGATTGTGAATTTACTTGGCCTGGAAAAAGTGCTTATGCACAAAACACTGGCCATGAGTCAGCTTTTTCATGATTGAAGTATACCTTTTGTTAGGATGCATGCAAAACACATTTGTGTTTAGCATACTTTTGACTAAACACCATCTTTTTGTTTCATTGAACACACAAAGTTAATTTTCTTGAAATTAGTCATTTGACGGCAGGGAGCCGTTATGTTTAAATTTGAACATAAGCGGCTGCCCACTGCCAACGTTTTGTAATTTCACTGCAGGGTGCAAATGTAAAGGGCACAAGGCGGCGTACCATCTGGGTACTGCGCATTTTGCCCTTCACATTTGCACTCCGCGCTGCAACCTGTGCAAAGTGTGTAAACGTGGCCTGCCATACCGGCATGCTAGGCAGCATTTACTTTTCATTGTGAACACTGCTTGACATGTTCACATGGCAAGTGGCAATGACAATTACAAATAAACCATTTCAATTGTGAACCCAGTTTACTATGCGCGCATCTTAAGCAGTGTTCACAAATACAAGTAAACCCTCTATGACATGGAAGCATGTCGGGGAGAGTATAATTCTATGTGTACAAGCTCCCTGTCAAGCTGGTGGGTTAGTGAGGGTAGAATGATAGGATAGGTCCAGAACCAGAAGAAATTGGCATCTGCGTGTGTTGACTTGCAGATTAGTTGATTGCATGCACTGGTTTGTTGTATCCATAAGGGTAAGGCCCAATACCTGAGTTGTTTATTGTGTTCGAATGTGTGTTTTGCTGGGTGCCTGTTTGTGTGTTGTGTGTGTAGTTTGGTTGGCAGTTTTGATTGTGCACATTGGATTGTTTTATCTGTAAAGGGAAGGTCGAGCGTCTGGGTTGTTTGCTGTTTGTGGGTGCTTGTTAAATTGGCATGTGTATTGTTTGTTTGTTTCATGTGTAGTTTGGCTGGTAGTTATGGTTGTGCACCCTGGCTTGTTGTATCCATAAGGGTATGGTCCAGTGTCTGGGAATGTTTGTTGTATGCAAATATTAGTTATGTTGGATGTGTGCTTGTGTGTAGTTAGGCTAGCCGATAAGGCGACTATAGTACTTGGGAGGTATGTTGGAGGGGAGCAGGAGGAGGATGGTTAGTACATTATCTGCTCTCAAAGTTCTTCCAAGTATGTCCTCAAAGCTCATCCCACTGTGACTCAAAAGTACCCTCCAAATCATTCCAAGTGTGCTACACTGCTTGCCCCAACCACCCCTGCAAGATCTACACGCTAGGTACTCCCACATTTCATTTAAGTGTGATAAAATGGCTACTCTCACTGGCCCATCTCTGTGCAGCAAGAATTTCCAGGTTTCAAGTACAGCAAGATGAAGCAGCTGATGACACTCATGGATAATCTTCACAAACCTATCTATATGTGATGCATGGCTGATGTTCACAAGTCTATCTAGAAGTGCTGCATGGCTAATCTTTCACAAACATGGCTAATCTTTCACAAATCTATCTAAATGAGACACATGGCTAATCTTCGCAATTCTGTCTGATGTGATGCATGGTTAATATTCTCAAATCTATCCAAATGTGGCGCATGGCTGATCTTCACAGTTCAGTTCATTGCAACCTATTTCCTGTCCCCAAATTACTTCTAAGTGCAAATACGTGTGACACGTTTCCTACTCCGAAGTTACAGCTAAGTGCAGTAAATTTTCTACCTCCACAATTCACCTAAGTGTGGCACCTTTCCTACCCCCGGGAGACATCAAGTGCAATACATTTCCTACTGTCACAATCCATTTAAGTTTATTATACTGATAACTCCCAATATTTATATCGGACTATCCAGAGGCATTATGTGCAAAACATTTGAAATCCACAGAAGTCATGGACTTTGTTGTAATAACAGTTAATTGTATCTTTAAATCACAGATTGTTTCAGGCGTTTTTTAGAAGAGGCAAAGGCGGTTTATGGCGATGTCCTATATCACACTGATGTTCGGTGGCTTAGTCGTGGTCATGTACTGAAGCAATTCTTTGCCTTACGACAGGAAATCAAAGCATTCCTCGATGAAAAGGGAATGGACACTTCTGTAATGCTAGATATTGACTGGGTAGCTGACTTTACATTTCTGACTGACCTGACAGGCCGTTTGAATGATTTAAATGTAAAGTTGCAAGGAGGCCAAAATCTAATATTTGATCTGTTTGAGGCAGTTTGTCCCTTTGAAATTAAGTTAAGACTTCTGATATCCCAATTAGAGAAAGGGATGCTGGTACAACTCCCCACATGTACAGAGGCTTTCCTCCACAAGAAGTAAGTAGGATGGCATCAGCATGTGAAGGTCCTGAATGAAGTGCAAAATGTTTTTGAGAATCGTTTCACACAATTTAAATCACAGCGATACTCTTTTACACTTTTTGCAGACCCTTTCTCTGCTGAAGTTGACAATGTGCCACCTGAACTTCAACTGGGAGTGATTGAACTTCAGTGCTGTAGTGTCCTAAAAAATAAGCACACAGAGATTCCTTTATTAGCCTTTTACCTGTCTCTTAACAATGTTCAATGTCCCTATCTGTCCTGGGAAGCATTAAAGATTGTGTCCATGTTTGGCAGTACTTACATTTGTTAGCATGTCTTTTCGCAGTTAAAATTACACAAATCCAGTCTAAGGGCAAAACTCACTGACCAACATCTCCATGCTAACCTGGGAGTAGGAACAACATCACTGGAGCCCAAGACCCAGAAACTGACAGCAGGGAAAAGCTGCAATGTTTTTAACTTTTTAAGTATGTCTGGTTCACTGTTCATCTCCCGCTTAAAAAAAGAAACCGCATTTCTCCATACTCATGTTTCATTGCACACTTACCATCGTGCCAGATGCTGTGCAAAATAGCAGAGCTTGTGCCTTGCAAATCTAAAGCAACATAACTTGTGAAATATGTGACCAGTCTTTTTGTCCTGTATGATTTTTTCTAGTGCCAATATGTCCTTTGCAAAGAAAGAAATGATAAAAGTGGAATGAAAAATGTGTACTACAAAATGTAAGTTTGAAATACAAATAAACAACAGTACACCTCAAAAAGGTATTCTTTTTCCATGTGTTTAATAAAAACTGGGGGTGCAAACAGCCTCCTGCCCTGCCTACCGCCCCTCCCACATTTACTTTTTTTGGCCCACTATAGGCAGCATGTAAGGTACATTCGACCCTCTGGCAAAATCAGTTGTGCACCCCTGATCTAGGGGGTGCAGCAGGTAATCTATAAAAAGTTTTAATATGATGGTGGATATGAAGGAAGGAGTGGCAGGATTTTAATTGAGCACAGCAATAGTTGTGCTCAACGGCTGTGCCAACATTACCTTAGTTGTTGCTGCAGGATGTTCCATCGATGGGTGAACAAGGGAAAACAGAGAGATGAGAGATGAGCAGCTCAGAAGAGGAGATTCCCTCTGCCTCTGGCCCTTCGATGATGGCTGCCTAGGCAAAGGCTGCCCTGGTTGACCGACTAAAGAGGGGAAGTTCTGGTTACATGTGGGAGGCAGTCGGGTGGAGTATGTGAGGCGCGACCCGACAGGAAGGACAGGTGAGAGAGGGAGAAAGTAAACGGAAAGGGCAGTAAAGTTAGATAAACCTTATTAAAATAATGCAAGATGGGGGAGTGGCAGAAGTGCTTAGCCTGGTTGCTTACAGAGGCTGCAAGACGGCTGAGCAGGCCATGCACAGATCTTAAAAAAAGCTCAGTTGTTTTGCAAAAACAGTTCTGGTCACGTGGGGACCAATTTGGGAGTTGGAAGCCGTCAGGGAGGGGGAGGAAAGGCAGGACACAGCAAGAAGGACAGGAGAGAAGTAAAAAATACAAGGATATGGCAGTAAAGGTGGATACACTTGTAAAAATAACTGAGAGGTGCGAGTGGCAGAAGTGCTTAACTTGGAGGCTAACAGGGGCTGCAAGATGCATGCCTAAATAATATTCCACAAGCACATGTATAAACAATATTCCCCAAGCACATGTATCAACAAAATTCAAGAATATGGTGCCACACCGGCTATCTTACTATATCCTTTCCAAGGTCTTCACTCGAGTGGAAAAATACTTCAGCAAGCTATGTAATGGGAATAGAACATGATTCTATCTGCTTAGTATAAAATGAGGCCTTGAGGACTACTCTGTTGGCATTCTGAAGAAAGCCTTTCTCGATACTAATATGGGGTTGTCTGAACTACACATCCTTTTCACAATTGTAATGCATATATGTTGCAGTCCGAAACTCTTTAACACCGTGCCACATTACGTTCAACAAAATATATGGATACATACATGCTTTCTCAAAAACACATCACTCAGTGTTTGTGATTTAACTTCAGAAAGTATCACAAATCTGTCTATATGCTGCTTCACACTATAAGGCTATTGAATCCCACAGTAACCTCTTTTTGTTCATTAAAGCACTTTGAGAACTTTAGACACAATAATGCACTTCTATGCACTAAAGTCTAACCCAGCATCAGGCAAATATCAGAATAATACTTCAACTACCTACACTATCAATATGGTAAAATATCTCTAAACAGGATATCTCTTTTGAAAGACTATAAATTACATGCTTATCCCATTCTGGTTGCACAATTCTACCTAGGTCTCTGGAGCCAAAACTATTATGGTCTAATATAGACCAACAGGATGAATCTGTGGCTTCCTACCCCTCTTTAACCCTGCACGCAGAATGGGCAAAATAACATGACACCCCAGCATGGACTTTTTACCAGTGCTTTGGCTTTGGTTTACTGGACAGGTGCCCTCTCTTGTGAAACTCCACCCGGTTGCACTTCTCAAGTGAAAATTATGTGTTATCTGTGAACAGCATGTCGTCAAAGTCGTTGCCTGTCTCCATCCACTGTTGTGCATGTAACACTTGCTTTTCCGTGTAAAAATCACAGATCATAGATACAGTCGAGAACATAAGTGAAACACTACATTACTGCTCTGTACACATACACACAATAAATAGCAATAGTGCACAAAATGTAAGGATGCTTCTTTACCCCTGCATGTTACATCCCCACCACCCGGTTGCAATTTTTCCCATTTAAAAAAACAGGTCCCCAAGTACCAAAAAGCCAAGATAATATAAGTACATACAGATGAGAATAGTTCATGCTCGCATGTTGGAATGGATCATGTTGGCAACTAAAGTATGTTTACTGTGTAAACACATGACAAACACAACACAAACCAATTCCCACCACTTCCCTCAGCCCAGGGCAACTGTAAACTATAACTAACATTGCAGTCCAACTAAGAGCTCACCAATCTTGGTAAAAGGTGCCATCCATAACATTGCTCCTATGATGAAAGAACAACAGAGATGTGATCTGGGTCACAGTTTTCCCAATATTTCATTTTTTAAATTAATTCTGTTTAATGAATTTTTAAACAGACACAGAGAAAGTAAAGCATATTGATGAAAACCCGAATGGAGGAACAAGCGGTCAATACCACAGTTGCAATTCCAGCCCCAACATGTACTAAGCATTGCGACAGTAATTAACTAAAACCCATAGAGTAGATTCTCGTGTCCATCCCCAACCCTCCACCTGTCCCAGATGTGGTCATAAGCATACAGTCAACCATGTCTCATTCCCATTTAAAGATTGTAGGGGGAGTACTGGAACCCCAGTGCATGGACATGTTGCATTTTGCAACAATGAAGTTATTAGCAAAAAGAAGTTTCTCATATTGTGTTAAGGCAGTGTGAGGAATTGCCATCCGGCAAGGGTGAAACGCCATGGCTTTTTCATTTATATTAAGAAATATAATGATGAGGGCAATTACGTTTCAAAAAGGGGTAATCTGCCAACCAGATTCCCCCTTTCCTGTTGACGCTATGCCAAAAGCATAGTGCACTCATGCCCTGCCGCATCAGTAGCCTGATCTGCAGCACCCGCTCTACTCGTGGCACAGAGCAGGTTCAAAGATCACAAGGTGCCCACTTGACAGCTGCAGAGACAGCCAAGTGCCTGCAGTGCAGAAGCAGCATTTAGTATATTCCCCACTTTACCCAAAACTATGGTGATCATGAGTCTCTCATGCTGGTGGCAGGGTAAAGTTTAAATAAAATCTATGTCTATGTTTAAGCATAGTGCATGGTGCTACTTATGATCACAAATGCCACATTCCAATTGATATCACACACCTGTCAGCTCCTGTGAGCCACCTCCACCATGGGAGGTAATGTGTAGTCTGGTGAGCAGGTATAGCCCGCCAAATGTAAGGGCCGCAAACAGCCTCCAACCGAGAAAGCCACACAGCAGGTAGCTCTTCTGGGCTTGGGCATCATGGGAGGACGCCCATTCAAGTAGCCTCACACCAGGGTGCTGCATCGCTAAAGGTCTTTGTTCTCAGTAAGAGGGGAAGAGTGCAGGATTGTGATAGGCAGGAGGGTTTGGGAGAAGGTTTTTACCATTTTGATTCTCACAATCTCTCTCTCTCTTCCCTGTCCCCTCCACTTCCTCTTTAGCAAAGCACTTTTGGTATGACATCAACAGGGAAATGTCCACTCCATCCCATAGCAGGGATTGGACCACTAAAGCAAGCTAGCTTTGGCCCAATCACCTGAGAACTTTTGCCCTTAAAAGAAGGGCTCTTTCAACCCTTCAGCATATTCGCACAGTTCCTTTCAGATCTTTAAGGTTGCAGATTAATTCTGAAGATCTGACTGGAACTCCTTTGGGAGAGTTGTACTCTCCAAGGCCTTCAGCCTGAGGTGAAGAAGGAATCATCCAAGATAGAAGGAATATCTGTCCCCTACAACTCCCAGGGCACATTGGGAGTAACCTCTGCTGTAGATCCAGACCTAACACTCTGCACCGGAATCTCCTAAACTGTGAGAGCAGACCCTGAACAGGAATCAACTGAAAGGGACTCACAGGAACCAGAGAACCAGTCCAGCCGAAGCTGCCTGTTCACCATACTGAACAGGTCACTCCATGTTCACCATACTGGGAACAAGAGGGAAGTCGCCGGCACTGGTTGCTGTGCTCCTCCACCAATCAAACATGTGCTTGCACCTTTGACCAGCTCGACACAGCATTGTGTCCCAGCCAAAGCTTGGCACCTGGTAGTCATTTGCTGGCTTTAACCAGGGCTTACAACCATGGCTTGAACTACCACCTCATCAATTGCCCATCAATACACCCAAATAACCAATTAGAGGACTGTCGTCTGCTGACTTGAACTGCTGAAGTGTCACTCATCAAACCTAACCAGCTGCCAAAGCCCAACTTGACCTGGCCCCTAGAACCACCCCAAACTGCATCTTTGAAGAGCCACCATTCTACCACACAGAGTACTCGCATTTGCCCATATTCAATGTCCATTTGTTGCCAGGGCCTCCACGATTCTATGTGCCTGAACTAAGCCTAATCAGCTTGCATTAGCCCACCAACAACTGAATCCAGGCACTGTTGACTCTGAACTGCCCCCTAAGTCCAGTGTGACCATAGAGACTGGTTGGATAATGATCACTCCTGTTTTCTAAACAAGATATCCCTTTTATGGTAGCACCTTACCTGCCACCACTGAAACTATGCTCAGAGTGCTACTTTCTCCAGTAAGTCACATCTTCTCTGTTCTTCGTTTTGGGTGGGTTTCTGTACAGTGTTTCTATTCATTCTATGTGCAGATGGTGGTTTTTAATTGAAGTGTTTATATTTTTATAGAACCTTGATTTGACATTCCCTTTATTTTGGACAGTATTACTGTGATGTTTGGGTCCCTACTGGTTTACCGTCACACCGCTCTTACGAGTATACCATTCCTCAGCCCACGTTACCGCAAAAGAGTTATATCACTTGACTGTCCCCGTTTTACCTTTTTGTTTGCATTGTGTTTGTAGAATTGTGAGTGCTGAGTGGGACATTTTACCCTGAATCATCCTTGTGCTTCTGTGGGGCAGAGTCCAATCCTTCATAGGCAGAGTCCCCCCAAATCCTCAATATGAAACATTTTGGTCTGACTGTTACCATTTGGCCAAGTATAGCTGAGTCGACTTGATATCGCCCTCCAGAATTCCTGTACCTTGTGACAGCCCAAAAGTGTATGCAAGCATATACCCTGTTGTGTCTGACAGTGTAAGCAAATGGTGGACATAGCTCTGCTACATCTATGAATGAATTTTTACCTTTATGTATGTGTTGTGTTTGTAGAATTGTGAGGGCTGAGTGGGCCATTTTACCCCGACTCATTCTTGTGCTCTTGTGGGGCAGAATCCTATTCATCATAGGCAGAGTCCCCCAGGCTCCCAATATGAAACATTTTGGGCCGATAGTTACCATTTGGCCAAGTATACCTGAGAGTCAGCTCAATATCGCCCTCCAGAATTTCTGTACCTTGTGACAGCCCCAAAGTGTATAAAAGCATATACCCTGTTGTGTCCGACAGCGCAAGCAAATGGGGGACATCGCTCTGCTACCTCTATGCAGGAATTCCTGTGAATAACAGACTCATTGGAGGATATTCAGTTGAATCAATTGCAAGTGAGTTAGGATAGTGATTTCTCAAGGTTCCATTAGTGTCTCCTGCCAAACCTTCATCTCGATCAAGCCAACATCCTCTTCCCAAGTCTACGGAGAAGGTGAGGAGTAAAATTGATGATCACTTGGTACAGTACCAAAATGGCTTTTTTAGGGATAAACACATCATTGATATTGGTCTCAATAAGGATTGCCCAGGGGGATCAATCTGGACCCGGAATTGCACATCCATCGAATGCTTAAACCGTCAATATTGGAATTGGTCAGTGGCATCCAGCCCATACTGCTGCATAAGATTTGCAAACGATTGCAGTCCCCCCACAAGGAGGTTATCCCCCAACACCATGATGTTTCTGGCCTGACATTTATTAGCGAAATCTAATGAACAGAGTTCTGACAGGTCTCTGTTATTCTAAAGAGGGGCCCATAGAGACAATACTCCTCCCTGGTCAGCAACTTAGTAAGCAGTCTATGTATGCGGGCAACTTGCAAAGTCACTAGCAACAGTGTGGTGGCTCCATGTCCACAGTAAGGCGTATGCAAAGGATCACCATCTTTAAACCAAGACAGCACGATTGCAATATGCAGGTGGAAACTGTCATTTGCAGCCACTCGTACCCCACTGCCAGCTGAGAGTAATTATAATTATCACCATTGTACTTTATTTTGGCCTACATAGACCATAAAAGTCCCATGTAAAAATGTACAAAACTATATAAAACAAACCACATACAATAAAGAATAGATCAAATCAATGTAGCAACTGATCAAAATACAATTCAGTAAAATCTGTATATCAAAAATACAAGATGGATACAAATCATCATGTTCATTCTAAGTGGAGGATATGTTAACTAAGTCCCCTACCATTTATACACAGTACACTAATAAACGATATTTAAATATCAATAAAAATACATTATGAGTCAAAATTGAAACCTTAAACATTGGCACAAAACCATTAGCCTAAGGCTCCTTTAGACACATCATTTATCACTGCCATAGAACACATTAAAAATAACCAAGGTGCTATAGTCCTTAACCTTAACCTTCTCCTCCATACCTGCAACATATAGTGTCCCACACAATGGGTGGCCAGTGAGTCCTCACCAGCAAAACACAGGTGGAGGGCTTCACCCACCCGGCTTATACGATATTGTTTAAGAAGGACAATCAAAAACCTTCTTCTGAGATCCAGAAAGGTATGGTAGAAGAGGATAACATGGAAAACACTTTCCACATTGTTCAAATAGTGTGGGCAACTACCTAGGATCCATTTATTTCTTAAAACAGCAAGCGCGTGGGTTCCCACACATAATTTCATATAAAGCACTCATGGATTTGGGCTGCATCACATCCAAATACTGCGCAAAACTATAAGTTCTCTTCGAAAGTCATTTACTACTGGGACCATTTGACTGGACCAATTTTTACCAAGGTTTCCCTTTCCCTTCTTTTGGCATATGCAACTTTCAATTTCTCTTTGAAATTAACAGGAGTAGATTTGGGGTTATGCCATAAATGTTCCCACCACATATTAGGTAGTTCACTTTTAATGGCCACAAGCCAAGCAATGTTTGAACCACCAGGCTGGGATAATAAATCCCTAATCACCTCTCTAAATTTGGAAAGATTAGTGTTTGCCCACACGCATACCCAATAGTACACAGGTTTTGCACGGCAGATGAACCCAATGCTTTGTATATTCGTGTCCATGAAAATAGGGATATTGGGTGCATTCACAGGTCGCCCCAGGATAGATTTTAAAAGTGTTTGCTCTGCCACCTGCAATTTGACAATATTATTCATGCCCCAAAGCTCGGCTCCATATAAAGCCACCTGCCTAGCTTAGGCAATGTAAACCTTTAAATTAACACTCACCGGCCCTCCTCCATATTTCAAGGCAAATTGAGGAATGGCACTACAGTGTTTAGTTAAATTAAGAGTGGCGCAGTTGGTTTGCTCGCCCCAAGTGCTTTTAGCCTTCACTCTAATCCCTAGACAATCATACCAAAACACTTGGTCAATTGGCCCATCTTTGAGGTTAATTGTGAGCCTGGGTAATTTCCTCTGTAAATGTCTGGTAAAAAACATGATTTAGTATTTTGTGTATTTATGACCAAACTATTTGCCTCACAAACTCTTCAAATATATTTAGTTGGTTCCAAAGGACCATGGGAGTGAGTGAAAGGAAATGTAGTAACCAATCAATGTATGTGTGCAAATTTCAGCATCACTAGCAGTAGTGTGGCGGCACCATGTCCACAGTAAAGCGTATGCAGAGGATCACTATCTATAAACCAAGACCTCTTGATTGCAATGTGCAGGAGGAAACTGTCACTGTCCAGCCACTCATTCTCTACCGCCAGCTGAGAGGCTGAATAGTAACATCAGGAAGGCCAATTTCTAACTCCCAGACAGATAGAATAAAGTGTCCAGCACAATTCTGCGTTGGGATGTCTACCACAGCAGCCCCCGAAGGGGTCTGTTCAATTTTCAGGAAGGCTCCCACAGGGACCCAGGACTGGGGTGTTTTGTAAGACATATACGTATCAGGGCAGGGTCATCATTTTGAAAAGCGCAGCGTGCTCCAGCTAGGAGAGAAGAAGAGCTGATCAGAACCTTGCATCAGTCGTGATTATTTTTCGTAACAGGTATTAGATTGTATTTGAAAAAATCTGCCAAATTGCGGCATATCCGAATACCTAGATGTAAGAAGGAGTCAGTAGCTGACCTGAACAGGCAGATCTGCAGAATTGCTGCTGCTCTGCCCTTCACTCGAGTTCACCCGGAACCCACTATGCCTCCCATCTATTTGCAGAATGTCACCCACCCTGGTACAGGAATTCAGTGTGTTACCCAGATATAACAGAAGGTCATCCACGTAGTTGGATACCCTGTCTTCCCGGCTAGAGGGGCACCAAAATCCTTCCATCAGGAATCCTCCCTCAGCCATTTAGTTACGGGCTCCATGGTGAGGACAAGGAGTAATCATGAGAAGGGGCACCTCTGGTGCATCCTGCACTCCAAGGGAAAGGGCTCTGAGGTTACTCCATTAATCAGAGTCACTGCTGGGGGTAAGTATAGCAATTTAACCCAGTGTAGGAATTTTCCTCCAAAGCCCATAGCATCCATAACCGCCCACTGGACGTCTGAGCAGACAGTATCAAAGGCCTTCTCAAAACTGTAGAAAAGGAGCTAACTACCCCCACCTCAACCACTTTGCCCAGAATGCCTATATGCTGGAAACCAGAGTATGTGACCTATGAAGAACAATTGAAACAACAGATGCCAAAGGAAATCCTGTAGGCAAGGTTTCCGTTGAGAAAACCATACTTGCATTCAAGACAGTATGATAGCTGTTTAAACAAAATCCCAGAAGAAGCAGGGCACCTGACTGATGAAGCAGATTGATGACGTCATGCGAGAGTCGAGCTGACGTACATAGAAGAGATTCAGAGACAAGAGAATGGGGATATTCTATAAGGCATCAAGAACGTATCAAAGAAAAGCAACATCTTGGGCTCAAGATGAAGAGGCTTATGCTGAAGAAATGATGAATTTATTGAAGTGAATTCATACGTGTACAGATGCAAAGTAATGCAAACAGACAAAGTTTTCATGAGGATAGCTTTATAGTAAAATAGATTGCGACAAGCGCCAACATATGGATACATAGGAATGAGTAAAGAATGGATTGTCCCATTATGAACTATAAGTAGAGCTGAGCTAAAGGATTGTAGAGAAGGAGCCACGTACCCCCACCTCAACCGTTCCACCCCTATTACCTGTATGTTGGAAACCAGAGTATGTGACATACATGCAGCAGTTGAAACGACAAAGGCCAAAGGGAATCCTAGTGGCATGATTCCCATTGAGGAAACCATATCTGCACACAAGGAGATATGATGGTTGTTTAAATGAGATTCCTGAAGAAGCAGAGCAAATGAAGGGTCAAGACGAATGGTGATGTCACCAATTTACGAGCTCACCAAGTCACCAAGAGCTGAGCTGATGTACCTAGAAGAGATGCAGAGACTAGAGAATGCAGATATTCTATAAGGCATCAAGAAAGGATCAAGGATAAGTGACATCTGGGGATCAAGGTGAAGAAATGTATGCCACAGAAACAGATGAAGACATTAAGTCATTTTATACATGTACAGAAGCAAAAGAAAAGGAAGCAGACGAAGTAATCTTAAGGCTAGTTTATAGTGATTTGATTGCGGCAAACACCAATATATACATATATGCATATGGACAAGTAAAGGATGGATTTTTCCACTACGCATTGTTGCAGTGCTAGACAGTAGCAAGAAGGCCTCATTTCTAGTGTGTTGCAGTTAAAAAGCAAATTGAATTACAAAGCAAATCTCAGCAGACAAGGCTGGGTGAGCCAAAAAAACCAAGGTTTTATCAAACTGGAGTAGGGTGATATTAGATACACAATCGTGTGAAAGAACAAAACTCCTGTTCGGAAGGCATGAACATAACAAGGAAGATGCCAAAGGTCTATTAAAAAATAGTATTAAATGCACTAAAGGCTCAATTATATGGTCTCTAGTCACATGGAAGCATGAAGTTGGAGGAACGAGATGGTCACACCTACGCACGAGGGCAGCACATGCTCTCACTCCCTGAATTTCTCAGAGCTAAGAATACTCTCAAGGCCGAGTGTCAAAGCCTAATTGACAGTAGACCACTGAGGTGATGATAGATTGATACTCTAATTGGTGGGTTGCAATGGTTAAAGCGAGCTCACCAGCACCTGGATGGCCAGCCTGCATGCTGCTACACGTAGATGGAAAAGTACTGACAGAGGTTAGAGTGGCAACCAACTGTAGAGAACGATGAAATTAGGGGTCCTATAGTTGTGTAAACCAATGGCACGTCATGTATTTAGTGATGTTCGTAGTGGTCATTTTTAGGGGAGGGCCTAGTTGCCCCACCTGATGTTAAGTAACCAATCACACATTCAGACTTTTTAGACTAGTACGGATCGTATACTTAGATGTTTACTCAGAGCCACTCACCTATACTCATAGGTTTTTGTACTTTGCCATGTAGGATGACGTTAGTGCATACATAGGTTAACGTCATTGATGGCGAGTTTCTTGTTTAAGATCTCAGTTTTTACTAAGAATGTTTGAGTAAGAGGGTCGAGCGATTTCGTTAATGTTCGTTATGCTCTCTGTTTTAGATAACTGATTTTAAAACAGTCTTCCTCTTGCCAGCTACCTGAGTAATTTTGATTATTGATGTATGAATAAAAATCTGCATCCCCATCCATCTCCAAGGTAATTGCTACTCATCTTAAAGGGCTGGGATATCCAATTAACTTGGTAGCGGAGAGGATGATTAGAGCCATCGACATAAGTAAACTTTAGAGTGCTGGAAAAATCGGACGACCTTTGCCATTCGGCTGAAAGGACGTGAAGCACCCTGTAGATAGTGGTTATTGTAATTTGAAAAAGCTTGCAAGCACAGAGTGACGGGTTCCCTGATTTCAGACAGAATCCCCTGCCACGACTACAAGAAGCTGATCAAACGGAAGATTAAAGAGGAGGTAAAAGAGGGGTACTATCCCAAGAGTCGGAAGACCAAAATGAGAGTGGTGAGTAAAAACTGAGAGAGTTGGCAAAAGTATGGGTGATGAGTGAAGAAAAAAAGGGAGTAACGGAGGGAGGCGGGATACAATGTAACGTGAGAATAAAAGTGATATATATATGGAATAAGATATTGACTTTAGTGTGGAAAAGCAATAAAGTATCATGAGAGAGGCCACGAAAAGGGAATACTCCCTGGCCTGCGTTTTAAAACAACGTATCAGAATAAATTTGAACCTAGAGTCCCGTAGCGGATGATGTACAAAACGGATTTGATTAAAGGCAAATCTAAAGAGGTTAATTTACACTCCGTATGAAGTATTTTAGAGGGCAAGACAAGTCTTAAAAAGAAGATCGTAGAAGATGACCGATCGAGTTTGTCTGTTTATTTTATGTGATTTTGAAAATGATGACATCATAAACGGAAAATCCCAATTGATTGTTTTAAATTGAAATTGGTGGTTGTTTTTTCGCAAGATTAAAGTAAAAATTGTGATTCATAGAATTGGAGCCTGCAACGAGTGGTGAACGCTCATATTATGTCATTTTCCTGAAACTTACTTTTTTAAAATCTATGATTAAAACAAGCAAGTGTTAAACAGGTTAAGAGTAGACGAGTTGAGAATGGAGGATATTACTCCACTTATGCATCTCTGCAAGCAGTTGACGAAATATGCACCCGAGCTTAGGCAGTACAGTGCGGAATGGGTAAAAGGAACCGCAGATAAAATGTTTATGCCGTCGCCGCAAGGAGGGTCACTATCGAAGGCAGTTCTGCAGCACATGACGACATCATTTGTATGCAGTATACACAAGGTAAAAGCTAGACAAGCGACTAGCTAGCTTAGAGCTTTGGAAGATGTACCAAGAGGAGCGAGATAAGCCGCCTCCTGTAGATTGGATACTTGATGTATGCAAAGAGGGGGGTGAGGAGCCCTCTGCTCCCCCCGTCCTGGCTGAAATAGAATGCGAAAATAAGAAAGATGATGGGTTATATCCGTTGAGGGAGCTCAAGGCAGCGACAGGATATAGCCACCCGGCATATGAGTCGCCTATGCAAAGTAGTGACAAGGGCCCAGAGAAAAATACTGAGAGAGATGTAATCTTCAAGGTCCTGAGGGACAAGGAGAGACACGATAAAAGATAAGTGATCGAGCAAGCACATCTCTACATAGAGGAAGTGAAATAAAGAGATGGAAGGGAGAAAGAGACAAAGCTGATGAGATTGCACTCTTACAAAATGAATGGATGTGTGGCCAGATTTAACTTAAACTCGATGATAAAGGCATCGAGGATGTGAGGCAAAGGGAAGATCAAGATGAGCAAGATAAAAAAGATAAAGAAAGAGAGGAATGATTAAAAGACAAAGGAGCGGAAAGGAAAGATAGACAAAGACAAGAGCAGTTATATCAAGAGGAGCAATTGAGAAAACAAGAGAGAGCTGAAGAGCAAAGAAAACGTGATAATAGACAAAGAACAATTGATGAGTAGAAAAGGTCAGAACAAAAAAGAATAGAAAAGGAGGAACAGAAGTTAAGGGACAAGAGAATACAAAGACAAAAAGGATGAGGAGCTATGCTGTCATGCGGCGCATTCCCAGCTGGCGCCTTTGGCCCCGTTGCCGCATACGGGCTTCCTGATTCCTATCACGCTTGACGCTGCGTCCACTAAGCAGGCTAGTCTTTCTCCGCTTGGTTGACCGTAACGTTATTTAACCACTCCTCTCCCTTGGTTCAGCGCGTTGCAACCTTCCACGGTCAGCTGCTTTTCCTCACTGCCGCGGTCTTGCTACACGCTGTTTACCTCTTGCTCCTCGAGCCTTTCCCTTTGTATTTCCTTTCTTTTCCCGGTCTATCTCTGGTCCCCGCCTTCAGTACTCTTCCTCCTTCCTCCTTTCACTCCCTCGTTCCCGGCTTTCTGCTTCTCGTTTGTTTACTATCTTTTCCGGTGTTGCTGGAGTTTACGTATCCCGGTGCCTCCTGTTGCTGCCTTCTCCCATCTCTCGTCTGCCTTCCACGAGCCCAGCTGCCATCAGGGTACCTGCCGGTCCTAGGGGCCTATTCTGGCTTTTTTTCCCCTTTTTGTCCCACCTGGGAGGGGGACACGGTCAGGGCGTATTTATACGCTCTCACTGTGGCTTCCTCTTGTGGGAGACATGCTCAGCCTTGAAAAAAAGAAAAGGACTACACGGCACACCGAGCGCTCAGCCCAGTAGAGGAGGATTTCGATTCCACAGGTGAGGAGGTTGAAGAGATAAAGAGGGGAACTGAAATTGTATTAGAAGCAGGTGCTGACATATGCACGGCAAATGAGAAAATGGATATGAAGAAAAAAGAGGAAGACAGGGTAAGAGAGGAAACAAGGAAGCGAAGAGAATTTGATGATGATAAAGAACGTAAAAGAAGGTAGAGAGCACGCAATCTTGATTGCCTGGAAAAAGAGTTAAGGAATCCCAAAACAGAAGTAGCATGGGAAAACATAGAGGAATTCTTCCCAGAATACGAGTAATTACCAGGCCCGTCGAGAGTAAATCTAGAGAACGAGTTTGGCTCTAGGAGCATTGGGGAAGCGATCGATAAAGTATATCATCAAATGAAAGCCGAAAAAGAATCAAAGGGGAAGGGAAAACATGATTGACTCGGGAGCACTCAGTTGTATGACACAGAGAGGGCCTCATGTAGTACGAGGCAGAAGGAGTTGTCTTTAGGTAGACTGACTCTGAACAGAGAGGAGGAGGAGAGAAGTTGCATGAGTTGGGCACAAGAAATTTGAGCTGAAGAGAGAGACACATTCCATGGGGAAGAGAGAGGGGATGCATGTGGTCCTGAGGGATGTTTTTCAATGGAGAAAGAAGTCAGATGGTCAGATTTAAGCGCACCTGTACCTAGAGCGTCAGAACTATTGACACAGTCAGACCGACCTGAAGGGCAACTCCATGGTGAGAGGGGGGAGTCGCCACCATATGTGAGCAGATTAAGATTGCTACCAGGAAGAAGGCGATGTGAGATTATTGTCCCTGCAGTGGACAGACAAATGATGAGAGATGAGAATGAGTTTGGGGCTTCACAGTTTCCCTTGCTAGAGAAAGAAGGGGGCCAGACCACAGTATACACTGTGGCTCCAGATGGACAATATTAATTTAAGGTGTAAACTCCAGAGTTTAACTTCTGGCACTGGGAAATGGATACATGAATAAGAAAAAATGACAGGAGGAAACACATTGGCTATAGGGGACATTAAGAGTCTCCTAATCCCCATACTTGGTGAGAGAGCTGATGATGTGTGGACAAGGGCAAGATATGCTGGTGTTACTACAGTTAACACTGCTCACAATGGAGCGCCATTCAATAACTGAAGAATGGCAGTCTGGAAAGTGCTTAGAGTACTGTATCCAGACACGTCTGATATGGGAGCTATAATTACAAAAAAGATGCAAGACGGGGATGATCCGCTTGTTTATATTCAGAATTTTCAAGAGCAGTGGTCCTTGGAGACGCGCGAATCTTGGGGAAAATCTATACCTGTGTTCTATCATATATTGTGCCAAGGGCTGCCAGACCCTGTACAGAAGCAGCTCAAGAAGTTAGTGTGTATAGAAGCCAAACCGTGGTTGGAGATTCAGCTGACCATTGCACACTATTGGAGAGACATTGAAGGGACGATGTTGACTAGTGTAGATGGATCAAATTCACAGCAGACTGCGAATATGCCACAGGCAAATAACCAAAGAAAGTTTGATTAGGGCAATAATGGATTTGCTCGGTGAGGAAGGGGAGGATTTCGAGGAAGAGGTTTTCAGAATAATCAGGGAAACTTCCAGAATAATCAAGGTGGGTTTCAAAATATGCAGAATGACGGTCAAAATATGCAGGATGGGCAGATTTGGAGGCCACCTATATGTTGGACATGTGGGATGCCAGGGCACTTTGCTCGTATGTGTAGAAGTCAAGGGTTCATGCAAAACGGCCAATTTTTAAGAGGGTGAACTTCACACCCGCCTGCGTATTCACAGCAGAGTGGAGATGGTTTTGCTCAGAATCAAACGATGCAGCAGCATCAGCAGCAAGCGCTGAGAGTGCAGCAAGGCTTGCAAACACAGCAGATAGTAGTCAATCCGCCACACGGGCAGTCACAGCATTCACCCATGCAGATTCAGCAGAGGGCAGTTAATGACTCCTACAGTAGGGGGTGTCTCTGTTGATAGAGGGAATCCTTTTACAGGTAACAGAATGAGGCTGTTCCCGCAGTAGGACAGCTCACTGGGAGACTTGATGTGTCCAAAACTATCTGTGATGCCGAATCCACATGAGGAACCAAGGGCAGTCATCAATATAGGAGGCAAACATTTTTTGTTTTTAGTAGACATAGGTGCAACGCGCTCATGTATACGAGGGGGAAAGTTTTGAATGTCTGGCAATGCCATGAATACTCAGGGTTTCACAGGAGCTACAAGTAGAGTTCCTTTCACTGAAGAATTACCAGTCTCTATAGGATAGTGTGACATGTCGGTGCCATTGCTATATTCAAGGCAGACACCTGTCAGTATATTAGGTCGAGATTTAATGACAAAGTTGAACATGACAATCTCGTTTACCAACAAAGGCATAGTGTGTTCAACACCAGGAATGCATTATTTAAACATGAGCAAATTTATTATGGCTTTTGCAGGCCAAATGACCATGTGGCCAACGCTTTTAGAACCAGAGGTGTTCCATTATGGAGTACGCATTCCATTGACATGGCTACCAGGCCTAGTAGGTAGAACTATGACAATACCTGATGAATTTTTGTTTAGGCCAAAAAATCTGTGTGTGAAGAAGAGGGGCACGTTTTTCCCTTAGAGCTACAAGCAGCCATACTGCAAGGTGAAATGGCCTTGCTTGATGGAAATGATGATGAGGGCAGACATGGTGTGCAGTAATTGCCATCGGGGAAGAATACAGATTAAATGACGTCACTGATGATGATCTATTTGGAGATCATCCATCTGATGACGAAGTGTTATTTGACATGAGTATTACTTATTGGGTGAGAGCAACTAGACTAGATAGGTTCCTCAGAAAATGATGCTAGTACAAAAACGTCCTGAGTATTTTGATGAAGATATGGCAAAAGAGCCAACTTTGTTGTGGACTACAGGCCACTATGACGTAGGCCTGTTGAAGGGGGTTGGAGAAGTGAAGATTACATTGACACCAGGAGCAATTCTACCTCAAGCAACTCAGTATCCCATATCTAGAGAGGCAGGTGAAGGTATTTTCAAGACAATTTCCCCCATGATGGATCAGGGTATTTTAGTGATATCAGAGTCACCATGTACCCTATCAAAAAATCTAAGGGGGGGTCGTGGAGACTAATTCAAGATGTACGCCCAATAAACCAGACTGTAGAGTCTGAGTTCCCACTAGTTCCTAATCCGGCTACATTCTTTTGTAATATACCTGTTGGAGTATGATATTTCACTGTGATTGATTTGAAAAATGTGTTTTTCTCAATCCCATTGCACAAAGACTTGCAGGATCTGACGTGATTCATGTTCATAGAAAGTTAAAAAGCACAAGATTACCTGGAGGGTATTGTGAGTCTCCATCGATTTTCAATAGAGTCCTGCAGATGGACTTAAGCAATATTGATTTAAACAGTGTTGTGTAGGAGATATGATGGTTGTTTAAATGAGATTCCTGAAGAAGCAGAGCAAATGAAGGGTCAAGATGAATGGTGACGTCACCAACTCACAAAGTCACCAACCACCGTCAAGTAAACCTCACACAGAGCTGACATACCTAAAAGAGATGCAGAGACTCGAGAATGCAGATATTCTATAAGGCATCAAGAAAGGATCAAGGAAAAGTCACATCAAGGTGAAGAAACGTATTCCACAGAAACAGATGAAGACATGTGTACATATGCGAAAGAAACGCAAGCAGACAAAGTAATCTTCAGACTAGCTTATAGTGAATAGATTGCGGCAAGTGCCAATATACTTATGTGCATATGAACAAGTAAAGGATGGATGTTTCTACTACGCATTATAGCAGTGCTGGACAGTAGCAAGAAGGCCTAATTTCTAGTGTGTACCAGTTAAAAAGCAAATTGAATTACAAAGCGAATCTAAGCAGATGAGGCTGGGTGAGCCAAAAAAGCCAAGGTCTTATCAAACTGGAGTAGGTGGACATTGATACAGAATCGTGTGAAAGAACAAAACTCCTCTTCAGAAGGCATGAACATAACAAGGAAGACGTCAGAGGTCTATTACAAAATAGAAATAAATTCACTAAATGCTCGATTTTATGGTCCCTAGTCACATGGAAGCTTGAAGATCGACGAATGAGATGGTCACGCCTACACACAAGGGCAGCGCATGCTCTCACTCCCTGAATTTCTCAGAGCTAAGAACACTCTCAAGGCTTAGCTTCAAAGTCTAATTGACAGTAGACCACTGAGGTGATGATAGATTGATATGCTAATTGGTGGGAAGCAATGGTTAAGGTAAACTTACCAGCACCTGGATGGCCAGCCTGCATGCTGCTAGACGTAGATGGAAAACTACTGACGGAGGTTAGAGTGCCAACCAATTGTATAGGACCATGTAATTAGGGGTCCTATAGTTGTGTAAACCAATGGGACATTGTGTTTTTAGTGACGTTTGTAATGGTCATTTTTAGGAGAGGGCTTAGTTGCACCACCTGATGTTAAGTAACCAATCACATATTCACACTTTTTAGACTAGTATGGATTATATACTTAGATGTTCACTCAGAGCCAATCACCCATACTCATAGGTTTTTGTAGTTTGCCACGTAGGATGACATTAGTACATAGGTAGGTGAACGTCATTGATGACGAGTTTCTTGTATAAGATCTCAGTTTTTACTAAGAATGTTTGAGTAAAGACTCAAGCATTTTCATTGATGTTCGTTATGCTCCCTGTTTTAGATAATTGATATTAAAACAGTCTTCCTTTTGCCAGCTACCTGAGCCATTTTGGTTATTTATGTATGAATAAGAAACTGCATTCCCATCCATCTCCAGGGTAATTGCTACTTATCTTAAAGGTCTGGGCTATCCAGTTCAGGAGAAAGGCTATATTTTCCACGTATGGTGCAGTTAGAAAACAAATGAATTAGAGGTGAATTTCAGAAAAGTGAGGTTGAGCCAAGAAGCCAAGGTCGTATTCAGCTGAGAAGAGCAGAAATTAGTTACAATCTTGTGAAGGAATGAACCTCCTATTCAGAAGCTTGGAGAGAACAAACAAGAAGTCACAGGCTCATTGGAAAATACTCTTTTTAATAAACTGAAAGCTCAATTTTGTGGTCTCCAGTCACGTGGGGAAAAGGACTTGGACGAGTATGATAGTCACACCTACGCATGAGTGAAGAACGTGCCTCTATTGCCCTGTATCTTCAGAGCAAAAGAATACTTCCAAGGACAAGCTCAAAGGCTCTAATTGACAACCGACCACTGAGGTGATGATGGATGATGTTCTAATTGGTGGGAAGTGGATGTTTAAGACTAACTCACCAGCACTTGGCAGTCTGGCCTGCATATGGCTAGTGTGGGCTGAAGGATGCTGACAGGGGTTAGAAGCCAACCAATGATAGAGGATTGCATGATTGCGGGTCCTATAGTTGAGTAGCCAATGGGAGGTCGTATATTTAGTGACGTTCATAGTGCTCTTTTTTGAGGGAAGGGCTTAGTTGCCTCACCTGATGTTAAGAAACCTATCACCTTTCTCACGCCCATTAGGCGGGTATGGATTGCATACTTAGAGTTTCCCTTAGAGCTTATCACTATCTTCAGTAGGTTTTTGTAGTTTGCCACGTAGGATGACGTTAGTAATACGCAGGTTGTATGTCACTTATGAGGAGATTTTAACAAACAAAAACTGCTAGTATTGGTCAACTTTTTCGGTTGTGCAGTTACAGAATGGACCAAAAACCCAATTTAATTAGAATCCAGTCCTTTCCACTGGATTATACTTACCTGCATTGTTTTTCAATATCCCTGGGTGCTCTATCCCCACTTGTGTCATTATTCATATGTCATAAAATACATTCAGTCAAAAACATGTACTGCTATTGACTGTCATATGTGTCAACATGTTGGATTGGTGTGACCTCTCACCCTGAAATTTTGTTTACTCGAAAAATGAATGGAGACATTGATAGATAAGGAAATTAATGAACTACAAAGTTAATTAAAACTATTTATGATATCGGAGCATGTGACGAATAGTGTAAGCTCATATTATGTTATCTTTTTTTTTTTTAAACTATATTATTTTTATGAAATTGCAAAGTGAATGGGTGAGTATTAACCGTAAGGAATGACGAGACAACATGAGGAGCATTGCTCCATTTATACATTGTTGCAAATATACACTTGAGTTAAAATAGTATAATGTGAAAGGGGTAAAGAGACCACAGACAGATTGATCATGCCGTGATCATAAAAGGGATCAAAAGGTTTTTTTTAAACACATGATGACATGATTGTATGTTGCGTATATGGGAAGTTAGATAAACAACTAGCAAGCTTAGAACTCTGGGAAGAATCAATAAGGTGGAGAGAGAATAGCCGCCTCCTATGGATGGAATACTTAAAACATATGCAAGGAGGGGGGTGAAGAGCTTTCTGCTCCACCTGCCACGCCTGATGTAAACGGTGATAGTACGGAAGATAAAGGGCTGTATCCATTGAGAAGGCTTAAGGTAGCAACAAGGTATAAGTGACCTGGCGCATGAGTCACCCGCGCAAAGCGGCGATGAGAGAACAGATAAAGTTCCTGAAAAAATATGTACTTTCCAAGATCCCAAAGGACAGTGAGGAACACGATAAGGAGAAGAGTGATAGGGCACGTGTATTCTCAGACATGAGATGAAGAATAAGGAGATAGAAGAAAATGATGAATAGGGACTGGTGTGTCAGTGCCCATACAGGATGAATGAGGGATGGTCAGATTGTGCTCAAACACTCAACGACAAGAATATTTTAAGGAAGGGAGACAAAGGGAAGGATTCGAGTGATCACTTTAAAAGTATGCAGTCATGCTATAAAGGGGTGGCTCATCTAGTTTTAAGTCCAGAAAGCTGTCTGAAGACAGACTGACTCAGAAGAAAAACAAAGAGGAGACAAGTTACACAAGTTAAAGATAAGATAAATTAGGCAAAAATATTGAAGCGTTCTATTAAGAAGAAGGAGAACATACAGGGGGTTCTGAAGGTGGTTTGTTGGAAAAACAAGGAAGTTAAGTGATTGAGTCCAGGCTTCCCCATCTCTCAGGCGCAACAGATCTTTGACACGGCTGGATCAATCCAACAAAAAAAGGGCAACCCTATGGTCATAGGGGGGATGACAAGCCTGTACGTATATTTACAGCATCAATGGAAATGGGTTTGCTCGGGGTCAGACAGTGCAGCAAAAGCGAGCGCTGAGGATGCTACAATGCTTTGGAAAAAAATGATGGCGACTGCAGTCACCCATGCAGACGCAACAGAGTACCAGTGCAGGACACTTGATAATTTTTAGAATAAAGGGGGTTGTCACTGTTGACTTGGGAGGTAAACCTTTTTCGTTCGTTTTCCGAAAGACACTGATGCAATGCGCACATGTATACAAGAGAGGACATTTTGATGCTTGGAAATGTCACAAATATTTAAGACTTTACAAGGAGCGGTAGGAAGAATTTATTTATTAAAGGATTGTTAGTCTTTATAGGAAAGGGTGATATGATTGTGTTATGGGTATTGTTAAGAGACATTTATAAGTATTATAGATTGCGATTTAATAATAAGAAAAGTTGAAGTATAAATGATTTTGGTTTATTAATTAGAGTATGGTGTGCTTTTATATTAGGAATATTTTGATTAAGAGACTTGTTGAATAAAAGTTGAGGAGAATAAAAGAGGGGCTTTGATGAAGGAAGGAAGGAACATTGGGTAGACCCCAGTTTAAGGATGATTAAACTATTTTGAGGAATATCCTTTTGCCCATACGCAAATGGAACTGATATGAGAAAAATGTGCACGTGTAGAGGCTCACATTAGGGTGAGCCTTGTGTGCATCAGAGGGGGATTTCCTGGACCTAGTTGGGAGGGGTTATTCCCCCTGCGACCAAAGATGACAGCCATTGAATAAGCCTAAAATGGGTGCAGCGGAAAACACTGGCAGAGATTGTGTATGCTTATGGTTGTTTGCATTTTTAGAAATGTTATGATGAACCCTTGAAGATAAAGAGATATTGGTAAAGAGGGAGATTCTCTGTATTGGCGGTTCTTTAAGAATCAATGAGGGTAATAGATTTGGAGATACAGAGGCCCCTGGGGTAAAGCACACGACTAATAGAGAAGCTTCAAGTATTGACAAGTGTAGGACTACCGTCTCACTTTTCGGCACAGGCTGCTGAATTAGTGGCGCTGATAGTCATGCTAGGAGAAATTGTGCAGACCAGGAAGTAACAGTGTACAGTGACTCCGCCGATGTGACGTTGACAAGGAACACAGAACTAGCACGTTGGAAAAGGAGCGGCGAGCAGGCAGCACTCCAGTGCAGCGCGCAGCTTTAGTGAATAGACCCACAGGAACGAGTACTGTGATTCTTAGTAGCCATTGTAATAGGATGAAAATATGTATCTAATATGAAAGGAGCAAGATTTTGTTTTATGTTTAGTATTATAAAGTAATAATAAAGAAATAAAGTGAATAGCATGAAAAGGAGTTTTTGTTATGATTGTATGGATAGGGTGGATATGAAAGAGAGAGTGGCAAGGATAAATGAGTATGTTTAAAAAATTGTTATGTTCAAATATATGAAGATTTAGTCAGTAGAAATTTAAAAGGAAAAGTATCAAGATAAAGAGTATTGGTGAATGCGGAAAGGGTGTTTTTAAGCCCTTGGGGAGTATTGTGGTGACGAGACAGCATTGGTGCACCAGTAAGGTCTGAAGCCTTATTAAGGATGGTGATAGGATAGCTATGCTGCCTTGTGCATATCAATAGAAAAGAACCACACTGCAATGGGTGCGAGGAATGGTTTGGTTTTGAATAAAATTACAACACGTTGCATTTTGTATAGTAAAGTGCACCATGTGTTCAAAGATTTATTGCTGGGCACATGTCAAGCACTGTTAGGAGAATTATTTTTGAAATAATAGGGAACCTCTTTGGTATCCATGTCAATATTGTAAAATTGATAGATAAACCTGGGTATATCATTAATAGAAGTATGTCTTTTTAGGGTGGACTGAAGATGGATCGTGTATACACGCTCAGATGCCACCTATGTGGTGAAACTAGAGGTTCACAGTCTTATGTAAGGTAGTAAAGCAAGATAATGGCCCTAATTTATAATATTTAATTAAGCCTTTGAATGGATGCGCTTGTTGTTCAGTTTACAGCAAGGTTTCATTGGCATGTCTCAAGCAGACAGACAGAGTTAGGAAGAAACTGGACAGCCTGCTTAAGGAGAGAATAACCAAATGGGAATTGATTATGAAAGAAAGCCTGGGTTGCATTGTCTATCATTGGCATTGTATGAAATAAGGAATTGGCCAGGCATGGACCACCATCCTATATCGTGAAAAGAAAGTGACACATAGGTGAATGAGGAAGTTCCTCACCCCTCCATCTAGACTTAGAAATGATGCCCACGCAACAACAGAATTGTTAGGAAAGGAGCTATGTGTGTTCCTTATATGTACAACTTCAAGTGTCCTTGTCATTTCAAATGATCTCCAAAGACAGGGGTGTGGAGCAGCACAGAACACAGAAGGAGATACTACAATAACCAGAATTAAAGGACATCAGGCATCATTACAAGCTTGCCAGTCTGGTAAAATCGATGGCGGTACGGAAATACTGGCATCGATTACTGGACCGGATCATTACGACCCGTGAGTACATCAACACCGGCACCAGCACAGGCCCTTCCGAGAGTGACATCACCGATGCTGGTAGCATCCCTGACACACGCCTGCTGTGCTTGAAAAAACGGCATGCCGCAGACCAGTGCACATTCAGAGGTGCACGGACATGCATATACCGGCATCCACGTACCGGTAATAACAGCAAGAAAGATGCTGGAACCACCGGCATCGTGGGGAAGGCATTAACAGGGATCAGATGAGCAAAAAACAGCCACAGATGCAACAAATCAGCACATATGCACACCATTGAACCCGGCCACAGTACAAAGGCAGCACACCCACACACCACACCCCTTCCAAAGCATAAATGCTACCACTAGCATTAGCCCTGTTGGAGGTGGAGAACATGCAGGAACAGCTACTCTATGAGGAGACAGTGAGGCTGGCCATGCAGCAAATGCACGGGAGGAGAAGGAGGGACAGAGGGGGACAGCACATGCCCAATATGCAGGCCATTGTGCCACACAGACACCCAACAATCCCCAGAGAACGTGTCAGCCCATTCAACCTAACCCCATCACAAATCCACACCCTGTACCAGCTGGACAGAGACAGCATCATCGCACCAGTGGAACTTATTCACAATGACCTTGTTAGCATTATCAACATACGGAGAAGCCATTCCCCCCTGCTCAAGGTCGTAAGTGTGCTACACTTTCTGCAACTGGAACCTATCAGCACACAATGGGTCAACTACACAGGATATCACAACCCTGCTTCTCCCGCGTGCTGACGCAGGTACTTGAGGCACACCCCAAACATGTACGTGACCACATCAGCATGCCACATACCCCGGCAGAGATCTATGCAGTCAAAGTAGCATTCCATGCCATAGCAGGCATGCTAAACGTCATAGGTGCGATAGACTGCACACATGTAGAGCTGCTGGTGTAGCATGCCGTTGATCAGGTATACCGCAACAGGAAGCAGTTTCATTCGATTAACGTCCAAATGGTGTTTGATGCCAGCAAAATCATCACACACTGCTGTGCACGATACCCTGGGTCGACACACAATGCACTGGTCCTGCAGAACTCAACGCTGCCCTGCTACATGGACCAACATGCCGGACCCCATACACGGCTGTTGGGTGAGTGTTACCACAGGGGCAGACGCATTGATGATGGGGTGGGTGATTTGCCAGCACTGGGAATCTGCCTGAAGGGTGGGCCATGTGGGGTAAAATTGTGGGGGGGCAATGTGCCAGCACTGGGAATATGCCTAATGGGTGGGCCATGTGGGGTAAAATGGGGGGGGGAATATGCCAGCACTGGGAATCTGCCTGATGGGTGGGCCATGTGGGGTAAAATTGGGGGGTGGGATGTGCCAGCACTGGGAATCTGCCTGATGGGTGGGCCATTTTGGGCGTGTGTACATCACACAGCAAACCGCAATCCTGGAGCACTGGTGCACACAGCAAGTATTGAATCCCTGAAAATCATGCCTGAACAGAATAGACCCACTCATGTTTGTCAAACGATGCAAATCATCACCGGTACCGTCTCTCTTGTTAACATGCAGGTGACGCTGGGTATCCACTGATGGGCTGGCTGCCGACCCCAATCAGACGTCCACGTAACTGACATGAAGAGGCATAAAATCGAACACATGCAAGGACTCGGGTCACAATAGAACAGACCTTTGGCCTACTGAAGAGTCGCTTTCACAGCATAAACCGGTCGGAGGGTGCCCTTATCTATGGTCCCGAGAGGGTTGGGCGTATTGTGTTGCTTGTGCAATACAGCACAACATGTGCATCCGTCGTAATGTGCTCCTGCCCCCGGACGTGGATATGTTGCCACAGGACGATGATGATGATGATCATGATGAGGATGTTGGACACCCTCAGCATCACCATGGCCATGATGGACAGGCCACATGACAGGCATTGGTTACAAGTTATTTCTGATGGATGATCCACACATGGACATTTTTAATTGCCACACTGTATGTGTTGCATTGTGTTACATTAATACTCATACACCCCTTGAATAATGTACAAACAACTGTATTACTTTCAAACACAAATGTAATAAAGCCTGGTGAGCTATACATAAAATGTGACAGGTTGGACGTGCATCTCAGTCCTAACAAGATGGTTACAACTCCCAATTACAACTAAACCCCCAAAAATTGCCCAAAACACCCTTCCCCTTTAAAACCCGTTTGCACTCACCCACCCCACAAAGTGAAAAACAACATCCAAAGTCGTATGTGAAATGCCAAAAACATCCCTTCAACAACAGGTTCCCACTGCCAGGCACTGCAGTGAAAGGCCTACTTCCGCCCCCTCTCTGGAGCTGGTGGTTGGGTACCTATCAGACGGGTCAGCCTCAATAAGCGGCGCAAGGGGCTGCCATGTGTTGAAGGGCTGGGCGTAGCACTTGATGAGTCGACTGGCGGTGTTATAATGTGCCCCTGTTCGGCGATGGCCATGACTAGGAGGTTAATGGACTCTGCCATTGAGGACATGACTTTGTTGCCCTCACTTACCCTTCTGCCCAGTTTGTACAATGCCTCAATTGCCCCACCCAGCATCCTTCCAGTCTTTCTCATCTTGTCCTGAATGGTCTACTTTGTGAGTTCTGCCTCAGTGAGGTACCAGTTCAGGAGTACATGCATCGCCCCCTGGCGCTCCTCGGTCCGGGTGTGGTGGGCTTCAATGTTGCGAATGTGCACCATTCCGGTAAGGGGCATGGGTGGTGGGCTGCATGGGTCTGCTGGGCTGAACCTGAGTTCGGGCTCATGGTGCCCATTGTCATTCTCACCTGGTCCGGTCTCCTCCATGTTGCTGGGTGCAGCTGTGACACATTGTGTGCTAAGCATGTCTGGTGGGTCTGAATCTTCAAGTTCGGGCATACTCTGTATGGGCGATATGGGATCGCCAAGCATGCTCATTGCTGGGAATGTGGCAGATCCTCAAATTCAATTGGCGGTGATGCTGCTTCTTCATCTTGTTTAGCCTCACTCATGCCCTGTGTTGTGGTGCGGCGTGGCGGGTCGGACTCTTATTCAGGGTTGTGCTGCGGCTGCCGCCTGCCTGAAGGTGTCTTGGCATGGCTCTTGAAGCTGACAGGTGTGCGAGGGTGGCTGGGAGGACGTAATGTGGAGGCCATGGACTGTGGTCGGCTTTCGCTGCGTGCTGGTTCCTGGCTGTGAGCTGGTTCATGGCTGCGAGCTGGTTCCTGGCTGTGTGCTGGTTCCTGGCTGCAAGCTGTCTTTTTGTGGCTGTGCCGACGTACAGCGGTGGTTGGGGTAGTTGCAAGTTCTCCTTTGCTGCCGGATGAGGTGCCTGTGGGCAACAATTTAGGGGTACTTCATTGTTGTGCTGTGAACCATGCAACAGCCATCACACTTAGTTCACTTTACAGTGATGTGCATCCTTTGAATCATGGTGGGGGCAGTGTGTAGCAGCACACATGTGCAGGGCTGGAGCACTGTTGGTACATCATGATGTGTACATGATTTGGTATGTGCATGTGGGATGGGTTGTAGTTGTGTTTGGCCATTGATGTCGTGTATATGCAATCCTGGATTGTGCATTTGTGTAGTCTGCATGTGAGGTGGAGGTATGCGTGTGTAGGTAGGGTCATTGGGGTGTCGTCAGCTACAGAGGGGACACTGGGTGGGCATATTCGGATGTTTGCATTGTGGACAGGTGTTGTTGGTGCCATGCTGACGCATGGCACAGGGGCCATGTCGACCTCGGTGGAGTGTGTTGACGCATGCAGATGGTGGGTCTGTCTGCATGGCATGGGACATGTGTTGTGTGCCTGTGGTGCTTGTGGACAGTCTCCATGGTGGGAAGATTTACTGTTTTGAGGGTCTAGTCAGTGTCTTGCAGGGCAGCAGGTATCTGGTTACAGTCATGCACATGGCACTATTGGTGATCAGGGGACGGAGTGGCTATGGAATGTTAGTAATGGACACTCACCTGCATCTCCAGATGTTGTGGCTCCATGCTCAGCATCATCCACACCCTTGATGCAGGCCATGTTCAGGATGGAGGCACATCTTTCCTCCCAGGGATGGAGTTTGACAGCAGAATGTAGTCCGCCACCAGTGGTTGAGCTCAGCAGGCACTCTGAGACACAGGTCGCCCCAGCGTTTGCGGCAGTCCCTTATGGTGCTCGGAGCAGTGCCTACCACTGAGACCTTGTTGGCCACTTTGGTCCAGATCTCCTTTTTGCACAGCTGCGCAGGCCTCCGCAGTACCACTCCAAATACCTCGTCAGCATTGTCTACGAGGGTGTCGGTAAGCATGTTTAATTCCGGCTCACTAAACCTAGGTTTGCGGTGGCGAACGTTCCCCCGGGTAGCTGACATGTCCCTTTGTTGTCTTCAACTTCCAGCTCCTGCGGTTGATTCCTGTGTTTGGAGGATTGCAATGGATTGTGTTTTTAAAGATGGTCACTGGTGCATTTCCCGTTCCGGCGTGATGACATAGTTTCCGGTACCGGTATGCCAGTGCCAGTATTTGCCGGTTGGTGATGCCGGTGCTGGTGCCAAGGGTATTGAGGGTGCTGTTGCATGGGTTTTTTAATGTTTTAGCGGTATGCTGGCGCTACCGGCATGTCGTTTGTTATGGCAAGTCATGCTCGGAATCAGGTGTTTATTCTGCACTCAAGGCAGGCCCGTAACAGTAGCTATGGCATGCCGTTATTGTGGATTTCCTACCGGCTATCTCGTAATGAGGGCCTTCATCTTCCCAAATTTCTCACCAGACATCAGGTCATGAACTTTGCAAAACCATAACGGTATCCATGGCATGCCGTTATTGTGGATTTCCCATCGGCTGACTCGTAATGAGGGCCTTCGTCTTCCCAAATTTCTCACCAGACATCAGGTCATGAACTTTGCAAAACCTTGCTAAGGAGAGGAGCATGTGGCGCTTCAAGTGGCCGTCCATTAGGGAGAGACGTGCCTTCGCCTGCAGCCAAGGTGCAAGACAAATGCACAGGGCTAGTCATCCATAAAGCCATAAAGATAATAATTGAAGAATCCCCTTCAACTCCACCCCCAACGAAAGCAATGATTAGAAGCAAGCTTCAGGCAAGAACCTCAGCACGTGCAGACTAAATAAGCGAGGAGGAAGAAGGACGCAGAAGCAGTCAAGTAGTTCATTGGACTGTGGCTTGTTTCGAGACACTCTTTTAGTCGCTAAAAATAAAAATAAGAGAGTTAAGGGAAGTTATAGGATCTTGAGCCACAGGAGCTCATTGACGTTTTATACTGAGACATATTTAAGTCTCGATCTTGAAGGCAAGGAGGCCAGATATGGAGTTCCTGTTTCGATAATTGGAAAAGGGAGCAGTATCCTGATTAGTTTTTCACTGAAATTCTTTTGGAAGTGAAGTGCCTATGGTGGTGCCCAATGAAAACATTATAGGGAACAGTCTGTCTTGAAAAGAGGTAAATGCTCCCTGGGACCAGCCCTTATTAGCATAAATTGCCCACTTACAGGTCGGCACGTGCTGAGCAATGAACTCATGCGTTATAAATGACACCTTCAGTATAAATTTAGCATTTATTAGACAAAAAGCATAATATAACAGAATAGTAAATTTAGCAGCAATTTGGAATTCAAGTTAGAGAAGATTACAAAGCTCATTAGAGAAATCACAAAACTTAGAGAAACACAGTCTTACACCCCTTGAGATGGTATCATTAATCAGCCCTAGGAGACCCTGGTCAGCTTAAGCTAACTGCTGATAGCCCCGCTCCTTCAGATAACAGCACTGCAAGGTGCCGCAAAGAGCCCCATCATGTTCCAGGCACACTCGGTCCGCAGATGAATCTCCTGCCTATTTCTGGGTGCTGGCACCTTTGTGCTCCATTGCCATCAATCAACATGACGCACAGTTCCAGAACCTTCGTCGTGCAAAATATGTTTGCCCATGGAAAAACCCAGCACTCTCTGAGATGCTTCGTGCTCGTACCCCTCCCTTGGAGCCCTGTCCGTGAAAGCACTGGAATGTCTTATCAGCGTGGGGAAGACAGTACCAGGCCTTCTCAGAGAAAGAAGGTATGTTTACAAAGCCTGGCAGAGCCACGGTTGCAAAGACAGAATATTCTAGGAGAAGCTGCAATCAATTAACCCCTAGTGAGCAAGCATTACCAGGCCTGTACTATGCTAGCTAGTGTCTGTAGTGCTTCAAAGATTGGCTATCTAAGCGCTATATAGGTGGTATTTTACTCCAAACACTCAAATACAAGTCTCTATTAGCTACTAAACTGGGGCCTCGGCCTTGTCTTTCTATGCATAATGCATAATGTAACCTTCCACCCCTCCTCGGCCTGCATATTCCTTGCAGCTCACTAAGGCGTAACGTAGGTGCTATTAACACATTACTTTCAGCATTTAGCACATACTTTGAAAAAGCTATTAGTCTTAGCTGTTAATGCAGCCATCTAAGGCCCTACTATGCAAATATGTCACTTTGTATCTCACGACACAGTCGAGCAAAGTTTTTTTTTCACACTGCGCTCTCATCTTTTTGGTAAAGGGGAGAAGAATGTTGGCGAAAATTTCTGCAGAGCCTTGAGAACGGTCAAAAGAAAATAAGAAATAGCCGCAGTAGTAATCATTGAATAAATTCTGAGGCTTCCTGAGTTAGTGGGTGTTAGGCAGAATTGCATGCAGTACCCTCCAGGACCACTACTTATAATTAGGACTACAGGTGTAAGCAAAACCACCCTTTGGTATAAGTCTGTACTACACAGTTTGTGGTAGCGAACTGAGCAGACAGGCTTATCTCAAGAGGGAATGTGAGCAGTACAAGGTGTTACACAGGGTTTATAGTCATGTGGTCGAAAACAAAAATGTCGAAAGTCATAATGTAGAAAAAAAAAGTCAAATATTTTTTCAATATGTTTTTTTTCAAAATGGGGGGTTCCCTCCCAACCCCCCATTTTTTATACTTACCAAACCCAAAAAATAAATATAAAAAAAAAAAATAGATCCGACTTTTTTTTTGACATTTTTTTTCTACATTTTTGTCATTTGACTTTTTATTTTCGATATTATGACTGCACACCGTTACACAGAGACCTTACAATCACAATGGTTCAAGTAGACACTTACACTTAAGGTTTCTTGGTAAAAAACATATTAATTTATTACACAGTCATTTAGAAAACATTCACTAGAAGGAGGCAACTTAATATTATACACAAATATACTTCAATACAAAACCAATACGTTTCTGAGTACTTTAGGCTCACCGGAAATAGGAGCAAAATGGCATTTCAGTTACTTTGAATGGGAGTAAAAATGCACAAGTCAACAGAATAGATCACAAATACTTTCTTAGCCAGTGCAAATAGTTTCAGTTCACCAGAGGACTCGATTCAGTTCAATAGGCCTAGGCCAAAGTCAATGTTTCTGTTCCTGAGCCTCAGTCGTGGGGACAAGAGGGAGGATGTCGGGGGACTCCTACACTGCACCGGGACGGATCAAACAAGCTGGCCAAATGGAAGATTTTTGAGTAGCTGTCGTCAAGCACACAAGCTGGTGTCCATCTCCCTGGTTAATCCTAACCAGCTCTGAGAATGGTATCCAGGTGGCTTACGAGTTGATTGGTCCCACCAACTCAAAGGAAGAAGTCGTCCTTGAAGGGGCTTCTCTGTCGAGATGAACTTGGCGATTCAGACCTGCAGGAGGGCTTCACCGGGCAAACCAACAGTCCAGGAGTTGCAGCAGCCGTCCTCTTCCAGCTCGTCTTCGGTTCTTTCATTCCAGTGTCTGACTCTGCTTTCCAGTCCAAGAGACAGTTTTCTCCCTTTCATTCCATCCTAGCTGCCACTCACCCAACAGGGTGGCTGTCCATGCCAGACAGTCAGCCAACCAATCATGCCAGAGTGCATTTGGGTCTCCTAGGAGACTAAGCACAGGGAGTTTCGGGCACCTCCCTCATTTCTTGCCCACCCCAGACACTTTCACGCGAGAGGCAGTCTTCAGTCCTCAAGCCTGCCAAAGGCATAGAAACAAAGAGAACAAACCTATTTTGGCACGCAGAGACAAACTCTAGAAGGACCTTTCCAAAAAGAAATATCAGAAAAAGAAGACCGGAACCCGTTTAAACAAAGGGGCTTAAGGTGCCATCTTGAAAAAAATGTCTCCCGTGATTTTTAGCTACCGGTGTTCGCGGTCGGGAAAAATCATGGTAGTTGGTTGTAAAACCACTGCCACCAGCCATTTTGATAGGAAAGAGTAGCATTTGACTGCTACGTGAGTTTCTAGACATAGGGGATACTAGGTAACCCCTCCAGCACTCTATAGGAAGATAGTTTGTGCTGGGTCTAGGAATTTAAAAAGACTAGTAAAGTCAATTTAACCTTACATTCTCTAGGAAGCTGTAGTTTATCCCAGAGAAGGTATTTAAACCTTTGGGAAGTCTAAAAATACATCCCTGTGTCACTGCACTGAGTGTGCTGTGTAACACACATGAAAAGATGATGCCTATGGAGTTATCTAAAACTCCATAATCAAATAACTCAAGAGTAAAACACACATCAAAATACATGAAAAAGTGAGACAAAATGCTCACACTCTTTCCAGGTAAAAAAAAAAATCAAGTCCTCAAAATCCAGCAAAGTTGCTTGCGTCTCTAAGGTGAAGGGAATTAGCACATTTATGAGAATTCTCCCTAACAGTGGGGAAACGCAAATGCCCCTGCCATCGGATAAAGCGATTATACTGATTCTTGAGATATTCTTCTTGATAATTGAGGAATTTCCATATTCTGTCGGAAGACGGATCAACGTCAGAACATTCTTGAGAGACCCAAGAAACAATACAGTACTGTTGCAATTCTTGAGAGATATCATAACAAGGTAAATGTGTATTCTGAAATACCAAGGAATATTGAATGAAACCTGTAGAGGGAGAAATAACAATAGGATGCTGATTAAAGAACTTTGTTTCATGCGGAAAAAGATCTTCATGTTGTCTGATATTAGATAGATTCGAGGTGTTCAATGGGAACTGTTGTACTTCATTGAAATAATCCAGTGAAATGAAGCGGTTTGAGGAATCCTTTTTTTAGCTGAATCAGCAGATTCCGGGTCGTGTTGCATGATGTTGCCCAAGTAAATGTGTGTTCTTTCCTTAATAGAGTAAAATGGGCAGCATCAGAAGCAACTTTATCATGGAGGACCATGAGGGACGCCCACGATGTGTGAAAAGCTGTTGTTGTCGTCTTTCATATATGTGTGTCATTTACACTTGTGTTTTATTCATAGTGGTATTATTGTTGCTTGCGTTATGCACAGCATGTTATGTCGAGACAAACGAGGTGAAAACTCTGATGTATCCTCCTGTAAGAGAAAGAGAGTATGATATGATACGATATGATATGCCATTTATAAACGCCTATACACAGGTGATTCAAGGCTTGACGAGGCAAGGGAGGGGGAACAGAGGGAAGACAGACAGCGATCTTACTAGGCCAGGTGTCATTCAGATCGTGGAAAGGGGGAAAAAGAAAAGTGCGGGGAGAGGAGAGGGGGAGGGGAAGTGCAGTACATGGGATAATAATATAATAACATAAAATAAATAAAGAACAGCCAGCTGGGGCAAGTGCAGGCTGAGTGCAGACATAAATGCTGGTTTGGGGACTGTAGGGATACAGAAAAAACAGTCTCCAGATGCAGGGGTTGCCAGGAAGGCAGCGCAAGCGTGCAACTGGCAGGGCTTAGGTCCAAAATCAGATGGGTGGCCAGGTAACCCGTGCAGTCTCAGTAACAGCAGGACTTCAGCAGGGGAGATGGGGGGAGAAAGCAGAAGAAAAGAGGAAGTACAAACCTGGCAATTACTTGGCAGGAGAAACATCATGTGATTTTTCCCACTTCTAAAGTACCCACGAGAGCCCCTGATCCTGTGATAATTGTACTTAGGTTAACCCTTTGTAGAGAGTTCACGTATGGAAATGTTTGCAGACCTTGTATGGTCATTATTTTCTGCTCCTAGACAAAAACAGTAGGAGAGGGAGAGGTTTTTTGCACACTCTCCTATGCAGATAGCACATTAGAAAGCACCCAGTGCACTGACATATGCTCCATTGATTAGTCCACGAAGGAATAATTATACTGAAATGCTTTCAGATCTAATAGTAGAGGTTCATATAAAAAGAGCAAGACCAAAAAGAAATGCCAAGAAGGAGGATTATGAGCTGAATAACTATCTGGATGGTTCATTTGGTATCAGCATATGAAGGAAGTTGGAAGAATGCTTTGTATGTGCACTCCTGCCTTATAGTATGGGGAAGTCCAAGATTTTCATAGCTATTGAAAAAGAAGTTTAAACAGCTCATTGTCTGTTCCACATAGCACTCTGCAGAACAAGAGGCCAGTTCATGGGCCGAGATGCCTATCTCAAATGGGCAACTGAATGGACAGAGCCAGACGAAGATAACTATATCCAGGATACAAAGACAAGAAATAGGGCGCATACCAAAAATCATGTGATAAGATATGAAACGCTTGGAGTAAAAGGGGCTGTAATTAGATGGGAAGTAATAAAAAGACTTGAGAATCCAGGAAAATCTGCAGAGGAAATTCTCAGATGGAAGAATAGAGGCCAGATGCAGATTTGGGTATCAGTATGATCACCTGATGGCTGGGAAGAAGGAGTGGTTATTTGCAGAGCCTGGGTGATCTTTGGTTGTTACTCACCAGTCATTGACATTGTGCAAAATGTAAGCCATTATGGCCAAGACTTGCTAAACTACTTACCTGAGTTGAAGACAGAGGAATTAGATGGGAAGTAATAAAAAGACTTGAGAATCCAGGAAAATCTGCAGAGGAAATTCGCAGATGGAAGAATAGAGGCCAGATGCAGATTTGGGTATCAGTATTATCACCTGATGGCTGGGAAGAAGGAGTGGTTATTTGCAGAGCCTGGGTGATCTTTGGTGGTTACTCACCAGTCATTAACATTGTGCAAAATGTAAGCCATTATGGCCAAGACTTGCTAAACTACTTACCTGAGTTGAAGACAGAGCAGGGCCCTTACAGAGAGTGCCTTTGGAAAAATCAAAACTGTGTTTCAGAAACAATGGCACAAGAAAAGTCAGAGAGAATCAGAACTGTGGGCGAATCTTTGATGTACCAGGAATGGAAATTGGGACAGCAGTGATAATGGATCACTATTGGGCATGCAGAGCCAAGGCTTACATGAAGCTACCCAAAGATTGGGGAGAAATATGCACCTTTGTGAATGTTCATGTTCCAGCATTAGTGATTCCGAAAAGTGATTTGAACATTGACAGTTTTTCAAAAGCAGACGGTCACCTGAGGAAGAAGAGATCTGTGAAGCTGATAAGTAGAATGAAGAGAGAGAACTATTTTTCAGCCAAGTCAATAGAAGTGTTTGACTCTATTCCCTCTGAGTACAGACTGTTCAGCCAGACCTTGTCAGTATTTATGATGATCTTCATGCCAAGAATCCAGGTTTGAGCAAATACTAAATGGCTGCAGATTACCAGATGGGAATTGCTGCAGACGATTAACATGACCGTAGAGGGATTCAATGCTATCCAGGAAGAATTGAGAACTGTAAGGCTGATGGCTCTTCAGAACAGATAGGTCCTGGATATGATTACAGCTATTGGTGGAGGTGTTTGTGCAAAAATTGGAGAATCATGTTGCACATTCATACCTTCTCATGATGACGAAAATGGCACCTTGACAGATGCAATAGGAATGCTGACAAAACTGCACGGCCAGATTATAGAAGAAGTAGAAGCCATTGTTGATGACAGTTCATTTGGATCACTCTTCTCTTGGACTCTGCAATGGTTGCAGATATGTTCAAATTCCTTGGAGCACTGATCTTGTTAGTGTTGCTAGGATGGTGTCTGATCAAGATAATACTCTTTTAATGCAGGAAGACAGAAAAAAAATGCAATAGGGATGGAGATCATGATCAATTTTGAATATGGATTCGAACCAAAAGAGCTGAAAGATGAAGAAATCAGAGACTTCATAAGGCCAGTATCCATGCACTTGAGAGAATGAAACTCCTGAATCCAAAGGACCATAAGAAGTATGTGGGAAGATGGATCGACTGCAGTCCAAATGGACAGTGCATGTTTATGACTTGGAATAAGGATGAGCATGTGAAGACAGCTGGATGCCTGAGAGAGGTCATAAAGATATGGGTCCCGAAAAAGCATTTCTTCAGACGAGGATGTTTGGATATGAAGGAGAAAGGAAGAGTGGTCGATGAATTCCCCAAAGGGGGTAGTGTAGAGAAGGAGCTAAGTACCCCTACCTCAACCACTTTGCCCAGAATGCCTTTATGCTGGAAACCAGAGTATGTGACCTATGAGGAACAATTGAAACGACAGATGCCAAAGGAAATCCTGGAGGCAAGGTTCCCATTGAGAAAACCATACTTGCCTTCAAGACTATAGGGGTCATTACGACCCAGGCGTTAACCATGGCGCTATTAGCGCCATGGTTGACGCCGGAATCCGCCATTCTGAATGGCGGAATTACCGCCCCATCACAAGGTTAGCGGGCGGTAATTCTCCATTCACCATTGGCCCTTCCCCATTCCCATTTTTGCCCCATAGGGCTCAATGGGAATGGGGAAGGCAGTAATTACGGTACCGCAAATTGCGGTACCATAATTGCCTCCAAGGTCCCTTTGCGGGCCCATTCCTTAACGGCTGGTGAGACCAGCCATTAAGGTAGGGACCCGCAAAGGGACCTTGTAATTAGGCGGAAAGAGGTTAACGGCGCCGCCACCTTTTACGGCACCATTAACCCCTTACCGCCTGGGTCGTAATGAGGCCCAAAGTGATGGCTGTTTAAACAAAATCCCAGAGGAAGCAGGATGCCTGACTGATGAAGCATATTGGTGACATCATGCAAGAGTCGAGCTGACGTACATAGAAGAGATGCAGGGACAAGAGAATGTGGAATTCTATAAGGCATTAAGAATGTATCAAAGATAAGCAACATCTTGGGCTCAAATGAAGAGGCTTATGCTGAAGAAACAATGAAATGATTAAAGTCAATTCATACGCGTACAGATGCAAAGTAATGCAAGCAGACAAAGTTTTCATGAGGCTAGATTTATAGTAAAATAGATTGTGGCAAGCGCCAGCGTATGGACACATAGGAATGAATAAAGAATGGATTGTCTCATTATGAACTATAAGTAGAGCTGAGCTAAAGGAGAAAGGCCATCTTTTCCACGTATGGCGCAGTTAGAAAACAAATGAATTACAGGCAAATTTCAGAGAGGTGAGGTTGAATGAGCCAAGAAGCTAAAGTCGTATTCGGCTGAGAAGAGCAGAAATTAGCTACAATCTTGTTTAGGAATGAACCGCCTGTTCAGAAGCTTGGAGAGAACAAAGAAGACGTCAGAGGCTCATTGGAAAATAGTCTCTTTAGTACACTGAAAGCTCAATTTCGTGGTCTCCAGTCATGTGGAGAAAAGGAGTTGGACGAGCATGATGGTCACACCTACGCATGACGGCAGAGCGCACCTCTACTCCCCTGAATCTTCCAGAGCAAAAGAACACTTCCAAGGACAAGTTCAAAGGCTCTAATTGACAACCAACCACTCAGGTGATGATGGATGATGTTCTAATTGGTGGGAAGCGGATGTTTAAGACTAACTCACCAGCCCCTGGCAGTCTGGTCTGCATACGTCTCGCATGGGCCAAAGGATGCTAACGGAGGTTAGAAGCCAACCAATCATAGAGGATCGCATGATTGGGGGTCCAATAGTTGAGTAACCAATGGGATGTTGTATATTTAGTCACGTTCATTGTGACCTGTTTTGAGGGAAGGGCTTAGGTGCCCCACCTGATGTTAAGATATATATCACCTTTCTCACGCCCATTAGACACGTATGGATTGTATACGTAGATGTTCCTTAAACCCTATCACTCTCTTCAGTAGGTTTTTGTAGTTTTCCACGTAGGATGACGTTAGTAATACACAGGTTGCATGTCACCTATGACGAGATTTTAGTATAAAGGTGTGCTTTTTATGAAGTTCGTTGAAAGACCTTACTATGATACGTCTGATGACGTTCATTGTACTCCCTGTTTTAGATAATTGATATTAAAACACTTTTTGCCAACTTCCTGAGTCATTTTGTTTATTGATGTTTGAGTAACCTCTGCATCCCCATTCCTTTCAAATGTATTGCTGACCAGTCTTAAAGATCTGGATGTTCTCCAGTTAAAAATCATTCACCACAACAGCAAGAGAACCCATGAGGGTTTCCACTTTGTCAAGTGCAATATGTGGTCGATGGATATTCATTTGTGTTGTGGATTCACATTATCGTTGGCAGGCATGTCGCTAACATCTTGATTAAACTTTTTGCCTTGACATTTATGAGTTAGATAGGTCTGTACAAGGTGCATTTGTCTGGTGGTTTGTCTTTTTTTAGTAGCATGACTATCTGAGCAAGATGCAAGTCAGGGGGCAGCATTCCCTCCTCTCTACTCACTAAGAACATTGCAAGCATCAGGCTCGCTATTTTGCTGCCCAACATTTTCCACACCTCTACCGGGAAACTGTTAGGTCCCAGGGATTTGCCCGGTTGATGTGAGACTATTGCTGCCAGCATCAAGGAGTCTCTGTGCTGAGGCATGACTTTAAGCAGTGTGATCTACTCCAGGAGATTCATATGGTCCAGAACTGATCTCCTGGGGGCGCCTGCTAGAGGTGTCTTTAGAATTCCACAAGATATTATCGCAGAAGCCTCAGAAATCCACACACCAGTTGTTGAACTCACTGACGGTACCATGAAATTTGTATTTTGTATTTGTATTTTATTAATGTTTTATAAAGCGCCTTCATCCAAAGCACTGAACAATTAAAACAGAGCACGGTACAATAAAAATGGTTAGACAAGAGCATAATCAAGTCCAAATAGCCAGCATTCAGGGATGTTGAAGGAGATGGGATTGCAAGGAAGCACGAAAGAGAGAGTAAACAGTGATAGATCGAAGTGAGAGTGGAGGGGGTTCCATTTGAGAGGAGCAAGAAGCTCAAAGGAGCAGATGCTTGACTGGGCACATGGGGGACCAGGAACCACAAGTCTGAAAAGAGAGGAAGACCAAAGAGAATGGCTCGGGGTATAGAAAGATACAAGCACAGAGTGATAACTAGGAGCAAGTCCAAGGAGGAATTTAAAGACAAGGCAAAGAAAGTGAAATTTGACTTGAAAATGGAAAGGAAGCCAACCAAGTGTGGTAAGAGAGGCAAAAATAGAATCTCGATAGGAAAGAAGACAGAGAGAATGAATAGATGAGTTAAAGACTGACTTTAGTGGGGCAAGATGAGAGTCTGGAAGACCAAAGAGGGTAGAGAACAGTAAAAGAGTCGAGAGAAAATCAGTGAGGAAATTAAATGTTTAGATACCTGGAAAGTGAGGCAGGGACAAGCTTTGCAGATCTTATGAAGGTCAAAACTACAAGAACGGGATGTGAGAGAAATGTAGTGAGAGAAGGAAAGTTTAGAGTCAAAGTGGAGACCAAGATTACGAGCAGTAGTAGAGATTGGAAGATTAGAGGGGGGATATGCACAGGGGAGAAGGATGGGGGCAAAAAAAGGTTGGCAAGGAAGAACAGAACCTCTGTCATTAAGAGTGAGAAAGTGAGAAGACATCCACGATTTAATAGCGGTGAGAGAGGCTGTGAGGGTGTGGTGAATTCCAGGAGTAAAATAGGACAAAGATAGAAAGAGCTGAATATCATCCACATAGAAATGATTGGGAGAGATAAAAAGAGGAGATAACAGCCACAAGTTGTGAAGTGTGCAATGAGGAAAGGTCCTAGGACTGAAACTTGGGTTGAAGTTTTGCCTTCCCATGAGGCAGTAAATATCTGATTAGAGAGATAAGAGCTAAACCAAGATAGAACAGAACCATTAAGAACAAAAGAAGAAAGTGAAGCGAGAAGCAAGGAGTGATCCACGATGTCAAAGGCAGTAGATAAATCAAGCAGAATGAGAAAGGAAGAGTGTTTAGAATATCGAGCTGAGAGTAGGAAATTGAAGACAAAAGTCAGAGAAGTTTTCGTAGAGTGGAGAGGACGAAAGCCAGATTGAAATCGAGGAAGAAGAGAGAGAGATCAGTGACAAAAGATAAGATCTGAGAATGCACTAGACGCTCGAGGAGTTAGAGAGGGTAAAAGAGAGATAGGGTGAAATTGGAGACAATCAGAAGATTAGCCATGGGTTTTTTAAAAATCAGAATGATAGTTGCATGTTTAAAAGACAGATGTTGAGAGGCGGGTATTAAAGAAAGAGACCAGATAGGGTAGTAGAAGGGGATAACCCTTAGGTATGAGAACAGAGGGAATTGGATCGGTGAGAGTATAAGAAGGACATGCAAGTTGGAGATAGGAATGAAGTGAGAGATGGAGGCAGCAGGGATAGACCAAGAGAGAGGTGATGAGCCTGAGGCTTCAATGTTTTGATTTAGAGAGAGAACCTTCGAAGAGAAGAACTGGCCTAAATCAAGAGTGGACACCGTGGAGTTAAGAGATTGGTCGGGTGTGTGGGAGGAGAGAGGAGGCATACAAGGGTTTGAAAGAGATGCCTAGGGTGGGCATGATTGAGTATGAAGAAGATCAGAAAAGTAGACACGCTTAGCAGAGAGTAGGCAAACGCCATAGAGAGTGTGATAGGAGAAGTAAGAGAATGATCAGGTCCAGATTTGGATTTGAGCGACCGTCTTTTGAGTTGGCAGAGAAAGCGTCGCGTAGAGCGAATGTGAGGGGAAAGCCAAGGTTGCTAGGGTTTACGAGTAGGATGGAAAGCAGATGAGGGATAGAGTTGATCTAGAGAGAGAGAAAGAGATGAGAAAAGGGTGGAAGCCACCTCATCAGCATTGAGGGTAGAAAAAGATGAGAGAGTAGGAAGTCTAGCAGAACAGTTGTCTAAGAAGAGTGTGGATATAAAGCTACGTAGGTCATACCGATAAAATGTGTTTGGAAAAGAGGGAGGTAGGGAACACTGGGGAATAGAGGAGAGAAGAGATGCTGAAAGAAGATACTGATCTGATAAGTAGACAGGTAGAGCAATTACAGAGGAGGCATTAAAAGTAGAGGGGAAAATTAGATCAAGAGAAGAACCAGAAGTTTTTCTGGGAGAAGTCACAAGAGGCTAGAGAAAATCAGAGTTGAGAACCGAGAGGAAGGGATTCGTGGAGTGTACAGAGGAGAGGTGAAGATTAAAGTACCCTAGTAATATAAGAGGAGTGGGACTGGGCAAGATATGGGAAAGGAGATGATCAATATTATTACAAAAGGAACCAATCAGCCCAGGAGGGCGACAAACAAAAATAAATGAGATAGCGTGCAGTGAAGTGAAGATTTTGCATATGAATTTGAAGAAAGAATAAGAGGGAATGTCAACAGAAGGAGGGATAGAAGAAAAAGAGGGATGTTAGAGCATGCCAGCACCCCCCGCGGCTAGTGGCGTGTGGAATGTGGGCAAAAAGAAGACAGAGAAGTAGTAAGAGAAGCAGTAATGGTAGTGAAATGGGGATACCGCCTACCTTTACAGCCATGTACGCATTTTCCCTGCTTTTCCCTGTGCCATATATTCCGGCCTTAGAGGCTAAATAGGCCTGGTGGGCAGTATCTGAGACAAGATTTCACAAGTGATGTGAGCAGGTGGAGAATGGTGACACTATAAGGGATGTGATAGCAAAGGTTGGAAAATGTTACATTTATATTTAAGGAAAAAATGCATTCGGAGCTGCACCCTTTGTAATTTGTTTTGCAAGTAAGGGAAATGCACTTGCAAAAGATATGTAGAACACTTTTAAGTGACAGTTGGGGTGAGGAAGTGCAATATTTTGGCAGCACGTGTAAGTAACTGCCACTTAATGTGAGCAGGTGGAGAATGTTGCAATATATGGCATTAGAAAGCTTTGGTTAAGAAAGAGCATATGCTTATTGAAATGCTTATTACAGAGTAAGTTTATATTTAAAAAGATGGTGACAAATATTACTTTTAAAAATAGAAGCATACCTGTACTATGTTTTCTTAGATGCAGATATTGTTGAATCTGCAAATTGAAATATGGATGAGTTTCAATGTAGATTTGTATGCAGGATGCTCTGAATGACAGGAGGCATGTACTCTCAGAGTTGAAATGTACATCTGAAGTGTTGAACTGAGGTAACAGTATTACATTTTGTGTTTTTGGATGTGATTGGTGGATGCATGTGTGACTGTTTGAAAGTAGCCAATGAGGGAGTGTCACACAGATAAAAGTAAAATGGGTAGAAGGGTTGCCCTGTGCGATAGTCTGCAGACCTGCATGTGCCATCCAGGTCTTTTAATAATGCCTTGCATGAAAATAGGACTGTAAGACCACAGCGAGACACAAATGTTTGTGGATGTCGGGGGATTAGCCAATGAGGTTTTGTGGTTGTGGAGGAGGATTTGAAGTGCAAAGGAGCACAGACTAGCAGTGTGTAACAGTTGTGTGAAGTCCTGTAAACATGGCTATAAAGAAGCAGACTTTGCAAATGTTGGGAGATTTGTGGATTCATTGGTGGTAGGTATATACAGAGCATCTTGGTATCACTGAGAATTTGAAGGAGTGGAGGTGTCATGGTATGGGGTTTGTGGATTGAACTGGAAGGTATTGTTACCCTGCTTTCAGAATATGGTGCATTTCACACATCCAGATATCATTATATTACATTGTGGAGGCAACAGTTTAGGATATGTTACTGGAATAGCCTTGCAGTTTGCCAGGAAAGGTGCATTTAGAAGTAATCGAACTGTTTCCAGTTATGAAGATTATGTTTTCACAGACAACTCAAGGTCAAATGGGGACAGGTTCAAACTTGTTTTGTCCAAGAATTGAAAAAGACAGGCGGAATGTTAATAAAGCTGTACCTCTTAAAACGGTGTCACATCTAGATAGTGCGTTGAAAGCCTACTGAGTAGTATTCTACCTCTTAGGACACATCTGGACATTATGCGCAAGTGATATTGTGTTGAATTCCACCCTCTTAGCCTATCTCAAATCTAGAAAGTGCACTGAAAGTATACTGTGTTGAATTCTACCTCATAAGACTGTGTCACATCTAGATGGCGACCCCATCTCTCAAGTCTCACACCTGTCCAAATCCCTTGAACCCCCCGCTCCCTCCCTCCCTTCCTCACTCAGTCCCCACAGCTGGCCACCTGCACACTAGCACCAACCTTCTCAAGCCCCCCTTTGTTCCTTCCCTGAGCACATCCGTAGAAATCCCCCCACCCTACCTCACTTCAGCATAACGTCACTCATCCAATCTCCCAATCCACCCTACATCCAACTCTAAACTCAGAGCTGCACTCTGGCATGCCAACCACCTCCCTCCTCAGAAGCCCATTACCCCCTCCCCTTTGTAGCCAAACCTACCGCTTCCTTCCCTCCCTCTGTCCACCTCTGTGGACTCCCCATTACACCATGCCATGAAAACCCCCACCCCCTATCAAACTCTAAAATCAGAGCTGCACTCTGGCGCACCAACCATCTCCCTCCCCTGAACCCCATTTCCCCCTCCCTTCTCACTCAAACTCATCGCTTCCCACCCTCCCCCAGACCGGTATTGAGAACTCCCTAATACCCCTCGCCATGACACCCCACCCCCTATCAAACACCCAAGCCAGAGGAGCCCGCTGGCTCTGCAAACAGCTCAAACCCATACCCCTGGAGCTCCCACCCCCTAACCCATCACAGAACTAAAACAACACCCTCCTCCCTCCCTTGCAACCCCACTTAACCTCCTCTCGACACCTGCCAGCAATCCCCCCACCATATCCCTTTCCCTCTCTAAAAGCAGCATGTCTCGCCCTTGCAAGAACAGTAGCTGCATCTCCTTCACCCTCCGACCCCCCACCCTCTCTCACACTCCTACTGCTATGAAACCCTTGAAAAGTAGAAAATGAGCCTGGTCCCCCTCCATGACTGTCTACTCCTCACCACTCCTACCTCTCCCCAGCCTCCCAATCTCTCCCTCCCCATCCTCATTACACTCCCCCTGGCCTCCCCTGTGTCCACCCCCTTTCTCTTGCCTTTTCTCTCTACACTCAGGAATCCCCCAATCCTCCAAGACTCACTGGAAACTCTCCCCCCAAATACCCCCTCACCCACTGACCATCTGTACACCCGCCCGCCCCTCCTAAACTCTATCCACAACCCTCACATATCCTCCGCCGCCCGCCTACTCTTCCCTGCCTCCACCAACTTGCCTCCACCCTTCATCACCCAGAGCCCGCTGTCACCCTACCCCTTCACTACCCCTCCTCTCCCTGCCTCTTTGAGTTTAATCGACCCACCCCTCCCCTCCCACCCCACTATCCCCCACGTACCTCCTACTCATACCCCAACAACCTCCATGACCACACCCACTCCGAAGTCATGTGCATCCTGTTTAATGCCCGCTCTGTAGAAAATAACAGACACAACATCTTCAACCTCCTCACCTCTGACAGACCGGACAGTCTTTATCACTGAAGCCTGTTTCTCCGATGACTTTGCCCCTGTTGCACATGAGGCATTCCCCACCGGCTACTCCCTCATCCCGCTCAACAGACCCTCAAGAGGAGGCGGTGTGGCAGTTCTCTTCAAATTTCACTTCTCCGTCTCACTCGTTGATTCTCAGACATGCATTCGATCATGCGAATCCCTTCTTGTTAAACTCTCATTACCACCGACTTTCTCCCACAGCTTCCTAATCATCTACAGACCTCCTGGTTAGGACAGACATTTCACAACCAACCTATGTGACTCTGTAGCCACCATTCAAGTAAATCACCCCTCCCTGACTCTCCTAGGGGACTTCAATATCTGGTTGGACAGTCCCACCAACCCCATGACTCATTCACTGGTCGACAATCTTGATGCACTCAACCTCTCCCGTCATATGAACTGTCCAACCCACTCTGAAGGGCACACCCTAGATCCTATCTTCAGCTCCTATGACCTGATACTTCTAGCCCCCCCTTACCACTCATCTGGTCTGACCACTTTGTCGTCCCTTTCTCCATCCTTTCCCCTGACCCTGCCCCTACCCCCACACCCACCTCCCCCTTCACTGCAAATGCTGGATCAAACTAAAGATCATTCCTGACCCAGCCAAAGCCCTTCTTCTTAGACCCCCTACAACACCCCCCCTGACAGATCTTTAACCATCGACTCCTTCGACTCATGGCCCAATGATTCACTAATTCCTCTCACACCCTCCCGCCCCTCTTCCTCACGCCTCGGACCATTTCCCAAATGGTTTACTGAATTGAGGAATGCCAAAAAACTAAATAAATCTCTGGAACGCAAATGGCGAGCACAAAAAAACAGTCTCAGCAGATCCACTTTCGCCTTGCACCATCGCAAATACAAAGCAGAAATCTGGAAAGCCAAAAAAGCCTACTATAACAATCGGCAATCAGTTTCTGAACTGTGGAATCTGCAGCAAAGAACTCCACAAAATCATATCTGAATTCATCAAACCCAATTTAACCTCTTCCCAATCTGCCCCATCACCATCGCTCTGTGACTCTCTCTCTCCCTCCACTTCTACACCACAGCTCTTGACAGGACGAATTCCCTTAACAACAAACTGTCCCTCCTCCCACCACCCCAAATACTGACCAATCCAACAACCACCCCCCCGCAACCCTCACCTTACCCACTTCTGACTCCTTCAAACCGATCTCTGAGGAAGAATTTCTTGACCTTCTTTCTGCTAGCAAACCATCTGGCTCCCCCTAGACCGCTGCCCTGCCTCAGTCCTCAAAGAAATATTCTCATCCACCTGTGCAGGAGAACATGCAAGAACAGTTCTTAATGACTCCCTCATCTCTGGAATCTTTCCCAATGAATTCAAAATAGCACATGTCAAGCCTCTACTTAAAAAACCATCCCTTGACTCCTTGACCCCAAAAATTACAGCTGGCATTCCCCACAATTATAATAAAATAACCAAATAAAAAACACTAATGGACACACTATAGTAGGGAATGAGACCAAGACCAAGTGCAGGTGAGGTAAAAGTCTTTATATAAAGCAAAATGGGGTACGCAGAGGACTCTGCTTACTCCGAGAGTGCTCTGCCCAAAAATCAGAAAATACACGTATTACGAAAACACGTCATCTATGACGTGTGCTATAGGGGATACATAGAATTGCGGTCATTGGACGAAGGGGACAGTACAGTATCCAAGCTTTAGGGTTGGTGCTCCCGGATTGGCTGGTGTTGAACTGGTTACTTTCTGGAGCAGGCGGGTCAGCTGGGCTCATCTGGGAGGGGTGCAGGGTCAGGCGATGTCCAAGATGTGATGATGTAGACTATCTGACATTTTCCCTTAAGGCCACACATACCTTGAACAGTATTTATACGTTTCGACATGCCAGAATTATATTACTCGATGTTTGACCTGGACAATAAAAGTGAGCATACATGGGTCCAAGTGCCTAATCTATTCACAATATTTCAATGATACATTCATCAAATATCCCTTAGATCTCATGAGAGGATGGTTTATTGTTTGTCCGTATGAAAAGAATATATTGTCACACAAGGGATTAGTACTAGGGGGTGAACAGGGGTAGCACACATGTGAGGGGCATGCAACTGTTACATCAAAAGGCTTTGGGGTGGGGAGTTTGTAGTCTATATTTCTTTAAATGGGGTCTGTGGGTGCAAAGCCAGTTTTGTGGAGACAAATGATTTTATCCAGGACTAGGCTCCGGCCCGGTCATTCACATGGCAGTGATGTAAAAGGGAAGGCGAGAGATACAGTGTTTAGTTTGATACTTCTTGCGCCCAGGCTTCTCTGAGAACAGGACAGCTGCAGAGAAGGCAGAGGGGAGGAGGTGAGGGGTTGACTTGCTGACTGTGTGCGAACACTGCAGGCTGGCTTCTAACATTTTAAGTATGGCCTAATATAAAATGGAGTAAGTAACTAAACAAAACAGAGTCTTGTGGCCTACAGGCCATACACAGTTATGTGTCATTCAATGGGTACCACACACCTTGGCCAGAGGTGTGTTGTCCTGTGGAATCAGCATATCACATGTGTTCAAATGGGAATGAAGGGGGCCTGGGAGACCCTTCCTCCCTTACATACACCCATTTCGTTACTTAAGTAACGAATTCTGTAAATCTTCGAAATGTCTCCGTTCGGCTTCTTCCGCTAGCTCCTCATCCCAAGCCGGAGTTCCCTTTCTTGCCATCCAGGCCCAACACACTGCCCTCAGGATCTCCTCAGCTTGTGCGTATTCATCTGGTGTACAAGCCATGTAAATACAACCCCCATCCTCCTCTATATCTACCAATACTTCATACCATTCCAATTCCCGGGGCTCCTTATTTGTGGTATGCCATAATGAATCTACAATGTACCCAGTGTTGTATATTGCTGTTATTCTATATTTGAGTTTTGAATCTTCTCCTGTCTGCACCTGGGCCTTGTGGGTCATCTGTACTACTCATGCTGCGCTACCCATTGTCACCATCATCATTGCACTGTTAGGTATATTTTTTGCACAGCACCTGAGACCCAGTTGGCACACACAAATAAATCAGAAGAAATAAGACGATGATAAGTATCAGTAGCTTTACGGTCATTCCAAGCCAAGACGAGAACCACTAGAACAGATTGTCGAACCATGTGTTGGGCTGCACTCCTCCTTCCTGCTTCATCCTTTCGCTGAGTTTGTGCGCCACTGCTATCACATGCGAAAGTGTACCATTGTCCGCGTCGGCAGAGGGTACAAAAGTGCAACATACGCTCACAATTTTTCAGCAAATACCGCCATCCATTGCAGTTAGTAGGTCCAAGACATAGCGATTCTGCATTGTCATCAGTCGCAGGGCTCTCAGCTCTACCTTGATGACATTGAATTCTTCTTCTGTGTCGTTGGCCAGTTAAATGAGCTCCCAGCAGGTTATTTGCAGCCATTTTGCATTTGCACAAGCTTGAATGCTTGGGACGAGGGTCGCAAAAAAAGTCTCTGCTGATGTAAACAGTTTGAACTTGTCAGGAACTACCGTCAAAAAGTTCAGAGGATGCAGCAGAGATATAGTTTGATGATCTCCGCTTCCGGGAGACGGTGCTCTGCAGCTGCTCTTTGGATAAAATGTTATACACAGGAGGTTCTTCGGGGCAGCATTGCCAGGGCGCAGGTGCCCCTCCGTGACAGTCGAAGGGGCAAATACGCATGTTTGCCGCACACCCAGTAAGTGCCCATTAAAGCTGCTGTTCCTTTTTTCATGTCTGGAATGATGACAATTTTGCTACAGTTCTTGTTTGTGCCTATGGGCACTTTTCCTTCTCTGTGGAAGCACAGTTTGTATTGTATTTCTAGTTGCACCTTGATCGGTTTCTCGAGGGTTCTAATCCACATTAGTTTGGCGATGTTTTTTTGATCCATTGTAGCTTCTCATCTGACAGTGCTCGCAGTGTCTCTGCCTTGCACCTTATTTGCTCTTCATGCCATTTGTTGTCAGAAAACATTGTCCGTTGGATTGTGAAAAAAGGCTCCTTGAGGCATATTACTCCTTGCGGCTTGTTATAGCATGTTTTCTCATTTTGCAGCATTTTCAAGGTAACAATGTGTGCTTGAAAGGTGATCTTAATTCGACACAGTGAAAGATGAACCAGACACTGGGATTCCGCAATAGGCGCCTCTTGAGGTAACAGCACTGTATGTGTTCCCGAGGCGTGGGGTATTAAAGAGCACACATAGCAGCTTTCATTTGTAGTCTGCTTTGCCATTGTGCTCATGTCTGCATACTACTTGTTGAACTGATGTGTGTGTCGTGAATAACTATTTGTGTCTAAAACTAGACCGTGATACTCATCATACCTCTTCCGTCCCACCCCCCTTTTCCACCGTTGGCTCCCCCCTGCACCATTTTGGATCTCTACTAATTCCTGGTAGTGGATTGGGAATATCCCAGTAATTACCTCCGCCTCCCACCCATCAATCTGTTGCCCATCCATTTTCTCACTCCCCAGAGAGGGTGTCTGCATTTCATCATTTACGTAATCAATCCCTGAGGTAGCCTGTGTGGTTGTATACGTGTCATCATATAATAATGTGTGCGCATCGGGATTGGGGTCATTCATGTCATACACGTTGAATTCATGTTCATAATAATTGCCTATGGAATAGTTCAACAGTGGGGCTCTAACAGTTTGATTCTTGTACAAGGTGGTGAGGTTTGTAGGGGTACTGTGGGCACATATTTAAAACCATCCCATATCAGGTGGGAATCTTTGTGTATCAGTTTTACTCCTCCTCCCCCCTCCTTTATATCTATAGATATGAAAGAAATGGCCCAGTATAGTACCAGGAGGCCAAACAATAATGAGAAAAACAAAATTACAGTAAAACCAATCCCCCACTCATAGAAGTACATTCTAGTGCTACTTATATTTCTCCTGTTGCTACCTATAGTAAAGCCACTGGTATCGAGGGCCCTCATTTCTGCCATTTCAGAGTGAGACACAATTGGGTTAAGTTCACATGCACATATCTTCCATGTTCACTTTCTTTTCACAAACACATTTTGTTCATTTAATTATTTATATCGCGCAAACCAGAGGAAATAACACTAAAAAGAGAACCGAACAGAAAGGAGAGAAAAAGTTACTAAAAAGGTACAAGAGACCAACATGAAAGAAGAGGGAGAAACAATTTAAAAATGTGTCAATTATTCAATGGCTACTATTTGTATTTTGCATGTTATGTCACTCTTATTCTATTTTATAAACATTACATTGTCTTTTATTATTTACACCTTCTTCTGCTTATGTATTTACCACTCACTGTTTCTTTTTCATCATTTGTATTTCCTTTGTTGCAGTAACACCCTATAACCTCCTTTTGTTATCTGTGCTGCTATGTTTGCGTTGTTCTTGCCTGATAATTTTCTCCCTCCTCAGCTGTAACAATATTATGGGCCTCATTACACGGTAGGTGGTAAACCATGGTGCCATTAGCACCATGGTTGCAGCCGGTACCATACCGGTGCCACCATGGAGGAAAGGGGAATTACCACCCCATTCCAAGGTTGGCGGGGCGGTAATTCCCCCTTTCTCCATGGCCCTTCCCCATTCCCATTTTTGCCCCATAGGGCTCTATGGGAATGGGGAAGGGGCTAATTACGGTACCGCAAATTGCGGTACCGTAATTAGCACCAAGGTCCCTTTGCGGGTCCCAACTTTAACTGCTGGTCAACAGCAGCCTTAAGGTCGGGTCCCGCAAAGGACCTCATAGTAAGGTGGTAAGGGTTAACCGATACCGGTGCCCTTACCGGTACCGCTAAACCCTTACCACCTACCGTGTAATGAGGCCCTATGTGCTTTACGCACGTCCGATAAATGAATCCAATATTTCAGTCCCTTCACTGCAGTGGTTGTACAGTATATTATTTCGTCGGGGCGTGAAATCTTGGAGCATTCCATCGTCTCACAAAGCTGCGTACATATACTGTCTCCCCAGTCATTAGTTGGACATTTAGGCTACCATTTGCTGGGGTTACTGTGCCACTTTCACTATCTCGGGTGAATGGTGGCGCTATTTGCTTTGCAATTATTCTTGATGTTCTGGTCAATTTTCTTAGGTACTCTTGGAACTCCTCGCCCAATACTGTGGCTGTTCTGTGTGCACCTGACATTCTTCTTAGGGGTGACAGTGGTGTATGCATGCGTCTCCTCTCTGTCACTCGTGGTCTTTGCTGGGCTGGTTTCCTAATTCAATAGTGTCAATGGCAAACAGTACACCCAGTTCTTTTTTTAGAGTGCAACACAATTTAGACAATCTGCTCCTAGGGAGGCCATTGATTATTTCTACAATACCCTTTGCTTGGGGGTGATGAATCAAACACAATTTGTTTGTGATCCCCAGTATTGCAGTTACTGCTTTGAACAAGTCATTGACGAAATGTGTGCCGTTTTCAGAGCGTATGACATCACAGATCCCCCATCAGGGAAACACCTCTCTCACTAGAAATTTTGCAACACATTTCGCATCCGGGTGGGCGCAGGGTCCTGCTTCCTCCTAATGGGGAAAGGGGCAGACCACCACAATCAGTGATCATGCTCCATTACACCTCTCTTCCATGTCTGAATAGTCAATTGGCAATTCACTGAATGGTCCAATGGGGCAGGGCAGTGTTTCTCTCAGTGTTCTCAAAGTCATTCTTGAATTATAAGTTTGACACGTTGTACATTCCTATCACTAGTTTTGCCACGTGTTCCTGCAAGCCTGGCACAAACCAATTTTCTTGGATGTCTGCTGCTTTGTGCTGTTTTGTTGTATGTGTGGGGAAGTGCAATTGTTGGAATGCTACCTCTAGTAATTCCACTGGCATCACTAATTTCACTGTACAATTTTGTCGCCAGAGGAGGTCAGTGGGTGATTGTGTGCATCCTCTTTTTGCCCATAATTCTTGTTCTTCCACTGCTGCTCTTTTTTGTAAATCAATAATCTCTGTCACTGACATTGAGTTGTACCCCTCCCCCCTTTCTTCCTCTATATTTCCTTTCATTATGTACTCTCCTTGTGCTGCTCTTCCTAGGTAAACCGCCTCTTTGGCAGCAGCTTCCGCTGCCGCATTCCCCAAAGAGATGACATCATCGGTGTTCGTGTGGGCTTGACACTTAACGAGGGCCACTATTGCTGGCTCTGTTAATGCCTCTATAAGTTCCTTTAAAAGCTCAGCATGGATCCTCTCCTCCCCCAATGTGACAATTCTCCATGCACTGTAGTGGTCATGTAAGCTGAATCTGTATACATGGTAACTGCACATCCTTTTGCTGTGTGTAATGGCTCAATTAGTGCTACTAGCTCTGCTGCTTGTGCTCAAAGGTGTGGTGGTAATCTTTTCTGTACTATTGTCTCATATTCCCCATCTTCTATCCTTACCACTGCTGCCCCTATTTGTTTGTCCCCTGTCTCGGAATTTATGGACGCTGACCTGTCCACAAATTATACTTCCCCTTCCTCAAGGACATTCTCGTTTGCTTTGGGCATGTCATCATCCTCCCCCTTGTATGTGGCACAGTCATGACTTTGCATATCTTCTACAATACAGTCTTCAGTGAGGAACGTGGCTGGGTTCATTGTCTTGCACCTTACTATGTGTATGTTTGCGCTAGACAGAATGATCTCATAGGCTGTGGTTCTCTGTGTTGTCAGTGTTGACTTTGCTCTTTCTAGTATGGCAAACAGTGAGTGCTCAAAAAACAGGGTCACTAAACATCCCATTACAATGGTGGCACTTTTCTCAATTGTGAATGCAGCGGCTGCGAGAGCCTGTTCGCATGCAAACTGCCCTTGCTTTGCAGTGTCAAGCTTTCCCCTAGTATGCTAGGGGCTTGTGCCCTAGTGAAGTTTTCTGTGTTAGCACCGCTGTCATCAATGTTCCATTACAGTGCGAGAACAGGTAGAACTCACAGTCAAAATCAGGTGTCACTAGAACAGGTGCGTTGAAATAATTTCTTTTAATGTGTCAAACGCTGTGCTCATTTCTGAAGTCCAAACCAATGTTGTGTTTTTTCTCTGTGCCTCTTTGAGTGCATGCAATAAGGTTTTTGTGTATGCCGTGTAATCTAATATCCAGGCGCGGCAGTAATTGCACATGCCCAGAAATGTTTGCATTTCCTTAACTGTGTCTGGTTTGCTTACTGCATGTACCGCTGCTGCTCTATCTGGTATTATTCATTTGCCATCTTTTGATATGAGCTGTCCTAAACACAACACTTTCGTTAGGCAGTATTGCAATTTTTGTTTGTCTACTTTGTACCCTTTGTAAGCCAGCAGTGTGAGCAATTTTATTGAATCGTGTCTGCACTCTTCCTCATTCTCTCCACACATTAGCAAATCGTGTACATATTGAATAATGTTGCTCTTTGTGTCAGTGTTTCTGAGATCTTCATGCAGTATCCTGTTGAAAATACTTGGGCATTCACAATATCCCTGGGGCAATCAACAATCCTCATACCTCTTTCCCCCCAGGGTAAATGCTGTTAAGTATTGCGACTCTGGGAGTCTACCACTGTGAAACATGTCGCTGTCTTTGGAATGCTACACAAAGCATTGCTTTGGTAAAAGTGGAAATTCCTTTTGTAGGACGTTATTAAGAGGCCTCAGGTCCTGTATCATCCTCCAAGCCCACCCCTTCTCATTTTTGATCGTATAAATGCAAGTGTTACATGGTGAATTTCAGGATACAATGATCCCTAGCTCTAATAGGGCATGTATTGTTTCCTTTATGTCCTCCTCTGCCTCTCTGGATAGCGGGTACTGCTTTACACGTGGTAATATGCGCCGGGTTTAAGCTTTATCTTAATGGGGGTCACTTCCTGCAGTAGGCCCACATCATGGGGCCCTGTGGTCCATAACATGGACAGTGCCTGTTGCATGTCTTCATTAAAAATGCTGGCGGTGCACTGACAATGGCCATGAGGGGCATCGTCACTTGTCTGTGTTGAATCATTATTTCACACGGAAACGAAATCTCCATTATTATTTCTCTGCCAGTGTCATTGTCAGTGAACAGCTCCTCATCTGATATATCGCACAGCGCTATGTTGGCGTCTATGTACAACACTTTCCGCCACTCACACCCATGAATTTCCTTTCCTATTACTGCAATTTTTCATGTGGATACTTGCACACCATGCAAGCCTATGGACACTATCAACCCTGGCACCACCGAAATACAAATGCTGATGGTACCCGCCACTCTTGGCATGTTATCTCTGGCACTACTCTTGCCAGCACCTGTATCCTTTATACAAACATGTCTGGGTCAACGGGTATCCCACGAGCTGTTAGTTCATGGGCTTGTGTGTGTATAAGTAACATGGCCCTCATGGTGCATATCCCTGGTGTTGAACACACTATGCCTCTTTCCGTAAAGGATATTGTCATATTGAGCTTGCTGAGGAGATCCCTCCCCAACAAGTTTATGGGCGAGTCTCCATAGTACAGCAGGGGTGCTCGCACTGTTCATTCTCCCACTGTTATGTCCAAATCTTCAGTGTATGGAACCTCGACCAACGCCGCAGAAAATCCCTGCGTCTCCATTTTTTGATTCGAAAGCGTAAACCTGCCTTCTTTTAGACACGATTTTGCCACCCCCGAGTCCACCATAAAGATTAATTGTTTGTTTCCTATCTCTGCCCCCACCAGTGGTTTCTCATCTGCGCGAAGGGTCGTTGACAGTATTTGACACACAAGTGCTTTCTATGGGCTATCCTATGCTGGGTGTCTTATTGTATCATGGTTGTGGAAAACATTATTCCCCACTACTGCTGTCCCTCTGAAGGGTGCCGGCGCTCCATTCGCTGTGGTGGCAAATGGGTTACTGCATGTGGGTGTTGCTGTGTGCTTTGCCGGGGTGCTCTTTGTTCATATGTGTACGGGGGATCTGCTTGTTCTTTGCTTCTAAATCCACCCATAGGCAGGCCATATGGGCTGCCGGGGTGAGGGTGTTATGCTCACCTGGTATCCACGTGGACGCCACCCAGCTGTGGGGACTCTGGTACCCTTCTCAGCCGCTCCCAGGTATAATCAGCGGAGAAGTTCTGTCTGGAAAACAGGTGGGCAATGTTCAAGACTGGGCAACTGGGGTAAGAGCCTCCCAACACCCCGTATGCCCACAGCCCCTCCCCGGACCTTTCCTCACCTTGTTGTAGGTTTTGGCGTGCTCTCTGTCCTGCCTTCTTGGCAGGGGCGCGTTGTCCTTTGTGGGCGAGTGCGATCTAGTTACTTCACTGATGCAAGACCTTTAGAGACTTTCAGGTAGGTCTTATTACTGTTATACTGTATGCCTTTCTTGGATTTAAATAATGTCTTTCTCTCTCCTTAGATGCGTGGAAGTTCACTCTGGAACGTTGGCTGAATTGGGACTCGCCGACAGGTGATGGTGCCTTGAGAGCGCCTTGATGCAGTAAGTAGGTGCTATGCACAGCGCTATGTTGCCTTGCCTTTGCTAACCTGTTGTCTTTTGTTCTTAGGTTGCGGTGCTCCCCTGTCATGTGGAAGCATCCAGGTTGTTGCGCAATGCCCTTATGGGCCCTGATTACTGCTTAAGCACATGAAAGGCACCAGGACTGACTCCAAGAGAGTCTGCGGGCAAATGTCAAGGTCCTTGAGGGCCTGATGGGGGTACTAGAGGTAGCCCACCTGGCCTGGCAATCCAGGCCTAGGGCAGGGGTCGTGACAGGGGGTGGCCGTACTACTGTTCATTCTGGTAGGGTACCATAGGGCGACTACGACACTCTCTTGAAAAGTGACCCCACCTCCCACAGTTCCAGCATGTTCCTTGCCCTCCTCCTCTAGGCCCTTGTCCTCCGTATCCCCCTCATGATCCCCTGCACCCACCTCTTCCTCCTCTTCTGCCCCTTCCTTGGCATTGTTGCCCTCCATACTGCTCCTCGCCGGCCCATTGCTCCTGTCCGTTTGCTGCCCAATTTGCTGCCATTCTTCGCTGTATTTCTATTGGCCCCTCCTCCCCATCTAACAGCCGCTCTGTGGGGAGGGCGGCACCTACTGCTGCGACCTTCATCAATTTTGTTTGTACCAATTTGGCTTTGTCTGCCAACCTTTTCTGCACTATCTCCTTTTCCCTCTCTTTGATCCTCCTACAGTGGTGTTCTATGATGCTCTGTATCTCGGGCCAGCCCTTGGCGTCTATCCCGGCAATTTTATGAAGTGCCTTCTGCATTTCCTTTGGGAGGCCCCTCTTGATTATGAAGTAAAAAATGGAGGTAGATTGGTCCCAAGCCGTGCCTCTCTCTGCTCTCCACATGTCCTGCACCCAAAGAATGTAAGCTGAAGCATCTTTGTCCTCCCCCATTGTGCACTGCATAACTGACTGTAAATCGGGGGTGTCTGGAAATGTGTCCCTCAGTGCGTCACATACTCGGGCCCTTACTGTGTTAAATGATGTCCCATCAGGCCAATCACAGTCTAATGTGACCCCAGGGAATCCCGCCTTCACCCACACTCTATTTGCTTGGTCGCCTACTGCAGAGACCAACAAACTCTTACCGGGTCCGCACAGGTCGGAATGTCCCGGTAAGTCCCCCTTCCACCAGACAGGACCCAGACCCGGTTTTGGAGGCAGCCATGGTGCTAATAGCACCATGGCTGCCTCCAAAATCGGAATGAGGCCCAATGTCTTCAATAAATTTGCCTTATCCATCTGCACCCATGGGACATGGGACATAATGTGGTCTTCCAGCACCTTTGTGTATCAATGGCATCTATAACATACTCTTCCCTCTTCCCATACTCACCTTAACTCCTTTTTTCCCTGTTACTGTACCCTTTCCTGTTCTACTTCTTAATCTCCCCTGCCATCCCTCCTCTATTGCATCCTTGCTGGGTGACAAAGCCATGAACAGGGACGCTCCCCCAGACACCCCACCTACCGCCTCATCTGCTTTGTTTCCTTCCTCATCCTCATCTCCAATATTCTTCTACTCTTTCAGATAGCACACCCTCTTGCTCTGTACTTACCTGCAACCCTTCTTGATCTATCTGTATTATTCTAGTGGGTATGTCATTAATTCGGAATAGAGTCTCCCCCTTTTTCCACTTGTCCCCCTCTATATTTGCTGATGTGTCAGGTGTTAGGGGTGACTGCGTTCTCTCACCCCCCTGTGTACGTGAGTTTTGTTCACATAGACCTCTGAGTCTTAATAATTCTGTTTGCGTCATACTTAATCGTGTTTCCAAATCTTATGTTAGCTGTCCGATCTCTATCGGAGGGGTGCATGTCTGTCCAAATGAGCCTTTTGGGTCATACGGGGATGGGGCAGGCGCTATTGCTTGCGGCACGGGAGGTGTGTTTGGTTTTGCCACATACGTGGGGTCGCTATATTCTTCTGCAGGTTTGCTCAATTGGTTTTTCCTTATTCTCTCCCTCTCCCTCATTGTGATTTGTTGCCTGGGGAGACTTACCTTGACCCTTACTCTTGCTTAGCGGTACTTCTTCAAATAGTCTCCACAAGTCCAATATCTCCCTTCTGTTTTGGAGCTGTTTGCCCCTATACTTAATGAACAACTATGTCGCTGCCATGTCTAACATTGTTTTTATCAAAAGACCCACCTTCAAGCCATATTTGGGGCACACCTTCCCCTTTGATTTCTGTTCACCACTGTTCATGATACTTTTTAATCTTTTTGCTGTACCCTGGTAAGCTTTGACATAAATGCATGAGTGGCGTTTCTGCCCCCATTGTGCCTTAATTATTACCGTTTGTGTAAGAATGAAAATATGAACGATCTAATGTATACTCCAACCAGGCTAAAAAAAACACAATACCTTTTTTTCACCAAAATGATTGCAATGCTGTTCACCAAAATACCATTGGCCATTAGACATATAACACTTAATCAGACGGGCACACCACAGGTCATTCAACATGAAACAAATACATTATACATAAACAGAAAAACATAGACCCTGTCTGCCTAGGGGCCCCTATCTCTCCGTATCTCTGTTTCTACCAGAACCTCGCCCTTATCCTGGCCCCTTGCAGACCACCTTCTAATATATGAGAAATGGAGAAGAAAAGAAAAAGGAGAAAATAGCGTTTCTAACAACTATTCCCTGTCTTCTTCTTACACAAGACTACTACTTTATTCACTTTGTCAGCAGAAGTTCAAACAAACACTTACTCAAATATACATTTATTTACACATTTAGTTAGAAAACATTCCACTCGTAAGATGCTGCTCAATATCACACTATAATACACTACAGTACACAACCAATACGTTTCCGAACAAGTTAGGCTACCCTGAAGTGGGAGCAAAATGGCACGTCAGTAACTTTCAAAAGGGGTAGAAGACAAGGGTTATAAGAATCAAAACACAAGGGTTATAAGAATCAAAACACAAATACTTTCAGAGGCAGGGCAAATAGTTTCAGTTCACTAGAAGAGGCAGTTCAATTCAATAGGCCTGGGCCATAGTCAATGGTTCAGTGTCTTGGATAGGGTAGCACAGTTCTGGTAGTAAACCGTTAAGTCTTTGCCAATGTTCTCAAAAGTAGTTTGCCAGAAAAAGAGTTATATGTCAGATTAGGAGCGAACAAGACTCCAAAGTTGGGAAGGTTTCACAAACTTTCACTGTGGCAGAAAGGATTTCCACACTGCGTTTGCACAGTACCTTATGGATGAAGAAAAGCTGTAGCTGAGGCAGTTGTTCCTGGCAGTTCCTGCAGATCTCGCTGTCCCTGAGCTTCAGTCCTGGGGACAAGAAAGAGGATGCCGGGGGGTTCCTGCACTGCCCAGGGAAGAAGCCACAAGCTTGGCTAAACCTCATTTTAAGGTGTGAGCACCTTAAAGTCCACAAACTGGTAGCCTTCTCACTGGCTATCCTGTTTTCAACAACGCTATGAAGAAAATTCGACCAGTATGGAGACGGTTTCCAGGTGGCTTGCAAGTTGGTTGTTCCCACCAGCTCAATGGAAGAAGTCGTCCTTGAAGGGCTTCTCTGTCGAGGGAGTTTCAGGCAATTCAGACCTGCAGCACGGCTTCACCAGGCAAACCAATGGTCCAGGAGTTGTAGCAGTCGTTTTCCTTCAGCTCGTCTTCAGTTCTTTCATTCCAGTGGTCAGCTCTCCCTTCCAAGTCCCAGAGATCTGATTTTAAACAGTTTTCTCCCATTCACTACAGCCTAGCTGTCACTCACCCAGCAGGGCGGCTGTCCTTGCCTGACAGTTAGCCAGCCAATCACACCAGAGTGCATTCGGGTCTCCAAAGAGACTAAGCACAGGGAGTTCCAGCCACCTCCCTTACATTCTGTCCACCCCAGACATTCAGGCGCCAGAGGAGGGCTTCAGCACTGAAGCCCACCAAAGACCAACAAACTAAGGGACCAAACCTGCTTTGGCATGCAGAAACAAACATTAGAATGACCTTTCCTAAAAGAAACAGTAAAAAAGATGACCGGAGTCTGTTTTTACAGAGGGGTCTTGGGCGCCATTTTTATCTACCGGTGTTTGCGGTTGGGATCATGGTAGTTTGTTCTAAAACCACTGCCACCAGCCATTTCAAGAGGTAAGGGTAACTTTTGACTGTTAAATGAGTGTTTAGACATAGGAGATGCTAGGCATCCTGTAGGGATATTCATGCAAAAAGAGCAAAAGTGGGGGGTTTCATTGGGTAGTATGTAAATCTGCGACAGGAAGGTAAATGGAAACATTTGCCTGAATCTTTCATTGTTCTGGAGCAGAGAGAGTTTATTACAAAACATTTTTTCAAAATTATTGGTAGGAATGGAGAGGTGGTACAGCTGATGTCATGGTCGGATGACTTGCAGTTGATAGGGAGAGTTTTTTTAATGGGCAGAAAGAGAGGAATAGCTCAGAGCTGCCTGGGATTTGAATGCGAACAGTGACTTCCAGGCTTGGGAGATCCGTGGCTGCAGTCTTGAAGACAAGAGAGGCGCAGAGCTCTCTGGCTTTGAAGCATTCCGAGGCAGTGCAAGGCTGTGTTCCTGGGAGTTGCGCAAGGGAGTTTCGCATAGATAAAGCTCCGGTGGCATGTGCTTCAGAATTCGCACATTTTGGTGAGTCAGGTCAAAGATGAGGAGCGTGAGAATGTATGAGATGCATTACACTTATTGAAAGACAGTGTAGTGAGATAACTTTAAAAAGAAAAATATCATGTTTCTCCAAGCATGCTTGCACTGGCTAAGAATATGATGCACACTGAGTTCATTTTGTGGTGTGTTTTATTTTGATTTTTTTTTTTAATGCATTTATTTCAGGTATGTCAAAAAGTCATGCAATCAAAGTATAATGAATTCGACACTCAATTGTCTCAAAGGAGAAAACAGTTTGAGGACAGTGAACAAGAATTAAAACACCTGAAAGGGTTGGTAAGTCACATTAGACAAGATAAAGAGGAGGCTACTTTAGAGATGCAAGTTTTACAAAGAGAGAATCTAGAGAAAGAAGGTGAGCTCCAGACTCTTGAACAAGAGATAGCTAAAATGTTTCAAGAAAGGGACAAGCGGGACAAAGGGCCTCATTACACGGTAGGCGGTAAGGGTTAACGGTCACCGGTAAGGGTACCAGTGACCGTTAACCTTTACCGCCTTATTACGAGGTCCCTTTGTGGGTAGGTACTTTAACACCTGCTTTTAGCAGGCGTTAAAAAACGAACCCGCAAAGGGACCTTGGTGATAATTACGATACCGCAATTTGCGGTACCGTAATTAGCGCCTTCCCCATTCCCATTATGCCCTATGGGGGCTAAAATGGGAATGGGGAAGGGCCTTGGTGAATGGGGAATTACCGCCCCCGCTCACCTTGGAGTAGGGCGGTAATTCCGCCATCCACCAAGGCAGACACTGTAAAATACCGGTGGCAACCATGGCGCTAATAGCGCCATGGTTACCGCCTACCATGTTATGAGGCCCAAAGAGTTTAATGAATGTCAAATACAGATGAGCGATATGCAAAATGTGATTAATAAAATGGGCGATGAAAACACTTACCTGCGTAAGGCGGTAGACCGACTCCTTAAAAAGTGCAAAGGATTGGAACAGCAGATCTCAGGACAAGCGACAAGGCACCACATTCAATGGGATTGAGGTGAACTCCATTTCTACACAGGGAAATAGCCTCCCGGTGGCTGTGCCAGTGTCTGGACTTGGTTGCAGTGCCTTTGGGGGGTTTGACTCACCCGTTGGGGGTTAACACCAATCCCATACACCTGAGACAAGGGTTGAACCACCAAGTAATGCAATTCCAAATATAGCTCCAAGTAGCCCTATCAAGATAATGAAGTCATTCAAGGCCATGATCAAACTGTTCAAAAAAGGAGGGAGTGCTGTATAGAGGACCACTTAGAAGCGGTGCACAATATATTTAAAGCCCTAAACATACCCAAGGAACAATATAGACAGTACTTTCACTTAACTCTGGATGCTCCCACAGCGAGCATCATCAGATAATTGAATGAACAGGAGAACATGTCATGGGCAGAATTTGGAAAAGAGGTCAGGCATCATTTTTCTCTATTTCAGTCATTACAGGAGGCGAAGAAAGCTGCATTTACGCTAACAGCTGGGCCAAATACATCACCTTGCCAATTTCTTCAAGACTTAAAAAGAGCCTTTTCTCGTTTTGATGTATCGTTTAATCCCAATTCCAATGAGTTAAAAACTGCCTATGTTTGTGGTTTGCAGAAAGACATTATATCACAGTTAGTCCATAAGTTTGATCGTGAGAAGTCCCTTGAATGGATTGTGCACCAAAGTACCAAACTGTATGAGGTTCTGTACTGTCAGGGTAGAGAGGGTGATAACATGAAAGAAACAAGATCAAAATCTAAAGAATCCTGGACAACAGTAATGGAGATCAGGTTGGCTAAAATGTCACTTGAGTTCACTCAAATTTCAGGCAAAAATAATATGTCACCCGAACAGAGGGGTACTCCACAGAGGTTGCCACCCTCGGCACCAATGTTTCAGTCACATAATCCTAGTAATAGAGAGAGTTACATTAGTCCTAGATACCTAGGAGACAGACCCCGGGTAGGATACCAGCCCGATATGTCAGGCATGAACAACAATCACAGACAAAATCAAGATCAAAGAAGTAATAGTCCCTACCAGGCATTGGGGACACAGAGCAGATTTGACCCCAACACCATGATATATGGTAACCAAGAAAGACCATGCTATGTGGATTGATTTATTGAAAATGGTGATCAGCATAGGGAACGGTACTCACAAATTGAGAGACAGAACATGAGGCAGAATATGAATATGAACTATGCTCCACGTCAATACAATCAATCACCGCCACCAGGGGATCACAACCAAAGAATGGGTAAACCCCGCTCCCTGCCTCACATGAATCAAGAGTTCAGAAACAATTCAAATAGGAACCAATCCCCTGAGAAATATCAGAACAGATTTAACCAGGGGGAGAACAACCAATACCGGCCTAGGCTGCAAAGAGAAGATTCTAGAGAACTGGACAGGTTTCAATGTCTTGAGGCCCAGGTAAAATTGTTGGCTGAACAAATAGGGAAAATCTGTACAGTTCAAAAACAGTCATCAAATGAGGGGGCAGAAGGTCATAGAAGTGACGTGGTGGCTTCTGATAATAAGTGACTAAGTATTTATGACACCTGCAATGATAAAAAGACAGATTCCCACAAGCCAGTTTTGCATAATGAGCCTGATATGCTTGATGATTTAAACATGAAAATACCTGCAAATGAACATGAGGCAGGAATTGCCACCACATCTAAAAAAGAGGTTTTGTTTAACCTACCGTTGAGTCAAACATCATAAGTCTGTACAAATGATAAAGGAAAAGGAGAAAAACATAAAGTTCCAAAGGAACAAAGAGACAGATTAAAAAAAAACCAACCTATGCACTAATAATTAGACATTTATATAGCGTTACAAACCCTCAGGTATCTGAGCGCTGCTTATTATTACCCACGGTGTGTGGTGCTCATTTATCGACCTCGGAAGGATGAAAGGCTGAGTTTGGCCTTGCCGGGATTCGAACCTGCGTTAATAGGTTTTGCACAGATGTCAAAGCGAGTGCTCTACTCGCTGTGCCACTTGACCGGCTGATAAAATAACTGATGAGGGAGTAGAAGTGAATGTTAGAACACCCTCCCTAGACAATCAAGATGATAATAAAATGCAGACAGGAAAAATAAGTACTAAAAAGGAGGGTACAGATCAGTCACCTGAAGAGTTTTTTGAGCCACATATTTTTGCAGAAATTAAAAAGACTGATATCATGCCAAATACCAATAAATGTCCAGAATTAGAAACTGACAACCTATCATGTGATGTTTATAAGCATATTCAGTTGGAGAATTGCAGTGTGAACTCTGATGATCCCCGGACAGAAGGGCGAACAGTGGCCACACTCCAAATGACTTCTGAACATGGGAAGATGGGCAAGGTTTCTCAAATGGAAATGGAAAAAGGAGGAAACATGTCTTTTCATTTACTGTGTTTAGCCAAGAGTGAGAAGGGTTTGAGAAAAGTGAGTCCTGAAATCAGTAAAAATTTGCACTTTTTGTGTTTATTAGAGGAAGTTGAGGATAGATATTATGCTCCCATTACTGTGGAAGAGAAGTGCAATATATTTGCAATGATTGACACAGGTACACAGGCCACAATTATGTCCAAAGAATTGGTAAAAATTATCAATGAAGGGAGATACCCACAGAATCAGATCAAAGTTAGACAAAATGAAGGCCCAGTACATAACTTTAACGGTGCGGAGGTGCCTATTGAAGGTGTCACTAAAGTTCACATAAAGATAGGAAAACACAGAATGAAACAGGAAGAATTGGTTACATCTATTTGTGAAATTCCATTCTTGATGTGAACAGATTGCCTGAAAAGATTGTCTCCTCTCATTGATGGGATAAATGGGGTTCTGTGGTCTTTAACCAAAAAGAAAAAAACATTGAGGCCTAAGAATATAAAGTCACAAAACAGCAGTGTAGATGAATGCCATACTGTTGCCAAATCAAATGATGCAGTGGAAGTGTATCTCCAGACTAGCTGTGTGCATAGTGTCACTGTTATTTTAATGTGTCAGAACAAAATGCAAAGTGAAAAAGAAAAACAATCCGTGCAGATTTATTTGGATCCTAGGAAGAAATAGCAAACTGAAATAGATGAAAACACATTGCGCTTCTATTTAAAAGAAAGTAAGTGCAAACAAAAGTAGACGCAGGAAAAACACATCACCACTCTTGCTGAAATACATATGGAAGATGAGCAGCCATGGATTCATGTTGGTATAAATGGCCATTCTGAAGTGATAAAAGCCACTTTGGCACTTGAACAGGAAAGGAGTTTTATTAATGAGAAATTACTTCAGAGAATAATGGAAAGGGAGGAGATCCCAAAGTTTAGAATTAAATACCAATACATCTCTGGATTGGACAGTCCAGATTTTGAAAATCGAATTGCAGGAAGGTGCATGCTAAAGATTATTGTGGGACAAAAAACCATCTACCGCAATGTGTGGATAGTGAGTGGAACACAAAATGATTTTTACCTGGGCAATGATATCATGCACAGGATGTGTATGGTGTTAGATTTCCTTAACCAAAAAGTATGGTCCCGGGTAGGCGGGCCTGCGCCCGAATTTGAAGACAAAAGAAAGGCATCATTGTGCACAATTGGTGCCATATGCAATTGAACTACAGGTGAAGAAGGATATTAGTATTCCTGCATTAACCAGGCAGGTTGCTGTAACATTAAAACTCAAAAATGGACAGCAAATAAAGGATCCTGATGCATTTGTGTGCTTGAATGAGTCCATGAAACAGCAAGGACTGGACTATGAATATACCACATTGGTAGATATTGGGGAGGGGTCCGTCAAAATCATGGTGGATAATAAAGGATGTCAAGATGTTCATTTAGAAGAGAATTCCGTGCTAGGAATGGAAATACAAAAATCACATCATACTGCAGATTTCAACAATATGGTGATTTGAAATATCCCTGAGAGATATGTAGATGCACACGGTGTGTTGCCAGAGTACCTGGATTCTCAACCCAAAGGGATGTTCAAAATTCTGTCTGTGTACCCTTATGATTTCAATGAGACAGTGTGATCTCACCAACAGAATTCTATATTATTTGATTTAAATGAAAATGAAACAGGAAATCAGCACATTGAAATGGATGCGGATATGCCAAAACATTTAAAAGTAGCAACTCTGCAGAGAGATACAGCCACACAGTTGGAAGAAAGCACAGAGGTTCCTCTATTGGAGGATTTCCCGGAATTTTCATAAATGGTAGAGGAACAGATTCTGTTAGCAGATGCCTGTGATAGCGAAGAGGATAAGAATGAATTGAGAAAAATATTTATGGAATTTAAAGACGTTTTTGCCAAAGACGCATATGATTGTGGCCTAACCGATTTACAGGTTGCCAAATTACCAGAGGGGTGTGGTAGAAATCCAGTATTTGTGTGCCAATATCGATTGCCACTGGAATGCTTGGAGTCATTGGCAGAGATAATTAAAAACCTGGAGTCTAGGGGAATTATCAGACCCATTCATAGTACCGCCACCACTCCCATTCTGGGTGTATTAAAGACAAATGGTCAATGGCGTCTGTGTGCAGACCTGAGGGAATTAAATAAAAGAGTACCAGTGTCTAGATGGCCGCTGCCATTCATTGTTCAAGGCCTTGCTCAGGTGCATGGGTCAAAGGTATTTAGCACTTTAGATCTTACATCTGGGTACTGGTGTGTGGCATTGGCAGAAGACATTCAGAATTTATTTGCATTTTCATTTGATAAAACGCAATATGCTTGGTCCAGAACACCATTCGGGTATGTCAATAGTGGGAGCGAATTTGGCATATTTTTGAGAAAAGCTATGCCAGATGCAGCAGAAAGAGGGACCATTGTTTATGTGGATGATGACCTGATAAAAAATGAAAGTCTAAAAAGTAATTTTGTTGAAATTAGACATGTACTTGACCAATTGCAGAAGGCGGGTGCCAAAGTATCTTTACAGGAAGCCCAATGGTGCAAGAAAAAGGTGAATTTCTTAGGTCATGAAGTAACTGAACATGGGTTAAATCCACAAAAAAAAGGTGGAGGCCATACAGAAATTGAAAGATCCTAAAAACAGGAACGGTTTAAAATGTCTATTAGGAATGACAGGATATAACAGGAAATGTATTGAAAATTATGCTGAAATCACTCAACCATTGACTAAATTATTGAAGCTGAATACACCCTGGAAATGGGACAATGAGCATCCTGAGGCAGTTGCTAGATTGAAGGAATGTCTCATTAAGGCACCATGCTTGGACTATCCCATAAAGAATAAAGATTTTTTGATAGAAATAGGATTCACTGAGCAATGTATGTCAGCAGTGTTATCTCAAAAAGATGATTTGAACCATAAAACTATTGCCCATTTTCTCAGGTTGAAACTAAATTCAGTGAATGTGAAAAGACCCTTCTGACAACTGTATGGGCATTGCAAAACGTTTGTCCCATTGTTCAAGGGGAAAAGGTGATCATTGTGACAAATCATCAACCATGGCAGTTTTTACAGAGTAAAAGGATTAGATCAGGCAACACCAGCACAGTCCAGAATTACTTCATGGACATTGGCATTGCAGGGTTTCCCTGTAGAAGTAAGATATGGCCAGAATAAAAAGAGCCCAATTGCTCAAGGGTTAGCAGATCTACATGACTGTGGAGCTGAGTGTGTCTCAGATGAGGTAGAGGTGGAGTCCAGTTTGCAGGAGTTTGAACAATCACCCATAAAGCTTTTGATGAAAATACATGCAAGGAATTGCAAATTGTGTATGTCTACGGGTGTTCTTTTCACATTGAAACTGACAGCAATAAATAGTTGAAGTTCAGGGATAGTAAACGTCTGGTTGAGATTTGAGGACATTCCTAGTATAGGAATGACAATTGGGGCTAGGAGTAGCCAGATAGCAGAGTTAGCAGCCATTTATAAAGCAATTACTACTGCAGTTGATAACAAATTCAGTGAAATTTTCCTGGTGACTTATTCTGATTATGCACGAAATAGCTTTGTAGAATAGTTGTCTGGCTGGAAAGCAAGAGGCATGCTCACATATAACAAAAATCCCCTCAAACATGGCAAAATGATTCAAGCTATAGATAAATTAGTGTCAGCGAATGACTTAATAATATACTGGAGAAACATTTGTGGACATTTGAAAACACCAGGAGAGTTTAAGGAGGGAAATGATAGAGCAGATCAATTGGCAAGATCGTGGCTGTTATGGGAGAATTGTTGTTCATTGAACACCTAATTGGTAAAATACAAATAGATGCAGTTACACGCTCTAAATCTCCAAAAGAATTTGAACAACCTGTAGTGCAATGGAGTTATGATACACCAGATCAGGATCTGATTAAGGCACAAAAAGAAGATCCAGTATTGGGGTTCTATTATAATCATTTGATGGACCTCGATCAAAGTCCTTTTACTGCAAATGATTGTGCAGGAAAAGAAGAGTTGAGAGTGTTATTAAAGAACAAAAAATGAATTAAACTATAGGATGGTCTGATGATCAGGGAATCCATAACAGGGCAGATACAGTGGGTGGTACCTCTTTCATTCAGAGGGCTGTTACACCATGCACATGAAGTGATAACTGCAGGAGACAGCAGTGCACAAAAAACGTTACAGATACTGAAGGATTATGCTTACTGGCCACACATGTCCCAAGATGTGGAATTATATACCAGGGGGTGTCTGGTATGCGTACAATTTAAACCTGCTTCACCAATGCATAGAGATCCATTAATGAAAAGAGGTTTAACATGGTCAGATTTACAAATCGATTATGTAGTGTTGGGTATTTTGTGTAGATTTAGGACCTAGTGGTATTTTCTCACCGCCAAAAACAAAAATAATTTAGCTATAATCAGCCCTTGCATTTAGATTGGGTTTGGTATTATAATGGTATAGTGGCTAAGCATTATTTCAGTACACAAATACATTTGGTTTTCACGTATAGCATTCCCAACCCCTGTGGTATTATCACTAATTTATTTAGATTAGTGAAATTATGTTTCCATGGAGTATTCACAATTACATGTGGTATTATCACTAATTTATTTACATTAGTGAGATTATGTTTCCATGAAGTATTCACAATAACATGTGGTATTATCACTAATTTATTTACATTAGTGAAACTATGTTTACATAGGCCTCTCTCTGCTGATTCATATACGCTTAGCAGACTATTGCATTATATTCCACTCAGAAGCCACACACACATACCCTGAGTGGAATCACGCACACAGCTATTTATAATTGCTCATATCATTACTTCATCTGCATAGGAAGTTTGGCACATATATCACCTAATAACCTTTCCTTTTATTATGTGATATGGGCTAAATGCACCAGAGAAAAACAGAAGCAGGAAAAAAAAGACTTTACACAGGCTGTGATTCATAGCAGTTTCATTTCAAAATAATACATTACCAGCTTTGCGAGGCAGTCTTTTCTAGAATAAACAGAAGAGAGACAAGTGCAAAAATACAAGCCATTTCACTTTGCAACAATAAAAAGAACAGTAATTTAGAATGCAATATTATAAAGTGGCATTTGAAAACAGGAGAATTCCCTATCACTACACTGCCTGTCTAATAGTAGAACATCCGTCTGGCAGTCACAGCAATCTCACTCCATTTGTATATTTACCAGCTATATGTAGCTTTTCAGCACGCAAAGTCTCCTGGCTTGTCGTCTTTGGGCAGTGACCCAGGGCTCTCTTTTTTCTTTCTTCAAAGCACCCAGCGAGAACATGCAGTTCAATCTGCAATCTGCATTTCTCAAGCTGCTGCCAAGTGACTAGGAAACCCCAGTCTCTGAAGGTCAGTGGTCCAGCTCCTCACGGCCGCAGTACAAAGTCGACCTCACTGCAACCCCGCAAAATGTCTTCTCCCTCTCCTTCTCCCCGAGCTGCTTCAAGAAACATCTGTTACAGCCCCTAAGATGACGTGTCACCAATCAAAATACACAATAGTCTACCCCCCTTCCTCAACAATGGCTCACTTTTACAGTAAGCAACTGTAACTAACTGATTTCCTGCTATTCAAATTTTTCTTCCTGCAAAGACCGTGAACGGAGCAAAGTGAGAAAAAAAAAAGAAACCTGAACACACGTTTAAAATGAATCTCAGCCTGCCTCCTTTTGCATATGGAGAACACATTATAATGTTAAGGAGTTAGAATCGTGTTAGTATTTGTTAATCAAGTTAATTAATTAAGCATCTAATGTTTCTCCTGTAATTGAGGCATTTCAGGTGAGAAAAAGATGGTGTGCTTTTAAACTAATTGAGAAAAATGGTGTGCTTTAACATAAATATACTGTCTTCATATACCTGTCCATATGTTACCCTGGCAACACATGGCTTGCTGTACCACCTTACAGCAATAATGTGATCCCATGCAGTGGCGCTGCACTCCAAAACACGATATATTATACTACATACCCTCCTTTTTCTGAGAATTTGGCGATGGTCCAAGCCACAATTGGAAGAAACCCAACTTGCTCCCTTTCTTCTTTTAAAATGTATCAACCCAACAAAATGAATATTCACGTGTGGAAAATGAAAATTGAAAAACCATTGTTCAATCATCATAATATCAAAATTAATCTCTGAGTTCATCAGTTCTTATAAAATATTTTACATATTTCTTCCCAATGGAAGTGTCCATAGTCCAGTGTCTTACTTTTATACTTGAAGTCAATCACAAAACAATAAAATAAAACAAATAGTTAAAATAAAGAATTAACATAACAGATTAAAATAATTAATTAAAATAATAAATACGTGGAACTCCATACTCCAGGACATTTGTCTGCCTCTGATAGGTCCCGATCAGCGATGTCACAACATTTGGTTAATTCGGGTACTCTTTCATCCTGGCACTCTTGGATGCTTTTTCCATGGGAGTCATCTCTTTTTGGCATTCCGATTACTTGTCTTCACCTCCACCCGGAGGCAGGCATCATTTGATCTTCATTCAGGGGACTCCAGGACTCCATTGTCTCCTGTGTCCTCCGGTCCCGTAACCTCCAAGCCAAAATGTGTTAATATTCTAAATCAAATAGAAAAGAAACAAATTGAGTATATAGCATAATTCTAACTTCACCCTTTTGCCAAAAATAAAACATGCTTTGCAAACCATTTCGCCCTTTTCCTCTCTCTTTCTGAAATTAAGCACATGTTAAAGAGAAAATAAACATACATAAAATAGCATTCAACATTTAACACATTTTCATTTTGCAAACCAACTCTACTAATTTCAGCTTCCATTTTTTTACCTATATACATATGTAATAATCAATCACCTCTATTTTATTTCTCTGCTGTTGCTCTCTGACTAAACCCATTTACCTTACCTTCTTTTATGTATTCAAGGGACTTTATCTGTTTCTACACGCTCAAGTATTTTAATTTCATGTCTGGGGTGCCAGGGTTTCATTTGGTTTACATGAACAAACTGTTCTGTTGCTGTTTCACCTTCAGTTTTCAAAATTTTATAAACCACAGGAGAGACCTTATCTATAAATCGGAATGGCCCCTGCCAGGCTGCTAGAAATTTGGAATTTTTCTGTTTACCTTTTCCAAAATGAAATTTATACACCTGATCGCCCACACAATATTCTTTCACTGATGTCTTTTTATCAAAATATGACTTTGCACTGTCAGCAGCTCTTTCTAGATTTCGCTGTACAAAAGCAAATGCATGTTGTAAATGCCTCTTCAGTTAATCAATGTATTAATGAACTGTGGATGCGCTCACAAGTGTCTGCTCATGTGTTTTGTATAGCAGGTGTTGTGGTAACACCATTTTCCTACTTATCAAAACCTCATGGGGGCTAATACCTGTTGCTTTGGCAGGAGATGATCTGATTGCCATCAAAACCAAAGGTAAACGTAAATCACAGCTGGAACCTGCTTCTGCTACAAATTTCTTTAATATGTCCACAACAGACCTATTACAGCGTTCAACTCCCCCTGAAGAAGCCACCCGATATGCAATATGTAATTTTCTTTTCACACCAAGTATTTGCAATACCTTGCTCATTAGAGCACTTGTGAAATGACTTCCTCTGTCTGATTCTATTCTTTGTCGCAATCCAAACCTTGAAAACACATGATTCACCAGTAATGTAGCTGCTGTTTGCGCACTACAATCTGGTGCAGGAATACACTCAATCCACTTCGACATCAAACACACCACACTCAAAATATAACGGTTCCCCCTCCTCAACCTCTTTACAGGCCCTACATAGTCTATTTGCAAATCTGACCATGGAAGAGTCAAGCCTCTTTTCATTAATGGAGCTCTATGCATTGGTGAAGCAGGTTTAAATTGGGCGTATACTAGACATCCTCTAGTATATAATTCCACATCTTGGGACATATGTGGCCAGTAAGCATAATCTTTTAGTATTTCCAATGTTTTTTGTGAACCTCTGTGGCCTGTAGTTATTGCATCATGTGCGTGGTGTAGCATTAACCCTCTGAATGAAAGGGGTACGAGCCACTGTATCTGTCCTGTTATGGATTCTCTAATCATGAGTCCATCCTGTAGTCTAATTCGTTTTTTATTCTTTAATAGCACCCTCAACTCTTCTTTTCCTATACAATCATTTTCTGTTAAAGGGTTTTGTTCAGGATCTATCAAATGATTATAATAGATTCCCAAGATTCGATCATCCTTTTGTGCCTCAATCAGATCTTGATCCGGTGTATCATAACTCCACTGTACCACTGGTTGATCTGTCTCCTTTGGTGCTTTAGAACGTGTTACTGCATCAATTTGTATTTCACCAAGTAAATGTTCAATAGGTAGCAGTTCTCCCATCACAGCCCCAATTTTAGCCAGGTGATCTGCCTTATCATTCCCCTCCTTATCCTCTCCTGGAGTGTTTAAATGCCCACGAAGTTTCCTCCAGTATATTGTTAAGTCATTCTCTGACACTAATTTGTCTATGGCTTGTATCATTTTTCCATGTTTAAGTGGTTTTTGTTGTATGTAATCATGCCTCTCGCTTTCCAGCCAGGTAAATATTCCACAAAGCTATTTTGTGCATAGTCAGAATCAGTCACCAGGACAATTTCACTGAATTTATTATCAACTGCAGTGGCAATTGCTTTATAAATGGCAGCCAATTCCGCTACTTGACTGCTCCTAGCTCCAGTTCTCATCCCTATACTGGGGACACCTTTCACATTTCAACCAGACATTTCCTATTCCTGACACTAATTGTTTATTACTGTCATTTTCAATGTGAAAAGCACAACCATCAAAATATACAGTTGGCAAATCCATGCATGTCTTTTCATCAAAAGCCTTGTGTGGTGATTGTTCAAATTTCTGTAAATTAGGTTCCATTTCCATTTCGTTTAATACTTGTTCAGATGCACAGTCATGTAAATCTGCTAAACCTTGAGCAACTGGGCTTTTTTTTATTTTGGCCATATCTCACTTCTACAGGAAAACTTTGTAATGCTAGCGTCCATGAAGTGATTCTGGACTGTGCTAGGTTACCTGACCTGATTCTTTTACTCTCTAATAACTGCAATGGTTGATGATTGGTCTCAATAATTACCTTTTCTCCCTGAACAATGGGGCGGAAATGCTGTAGCGCCCACACAGTGGTCAAAAGGGCCTTTTCACATTCACTGAATTTAATTTCAACTCGGGAAAACGCCTTACTTGCATATGCAATGGTTTTGTGATTCAAATCATGTTTTTGTGATAGCACTGCTGACATACACTGTTCAGAGAAACCTATATTTCTATAAAGAAATCCCTATCCTTTATGGGGTATGCCAAACATGGTGCCTTTACAAGACATTCCTTTAATTTAGACACTGCCTCAGACTGCTCTGTTTCCTATTTCCAGGGTGTATTCAGCTTTAACAGCTTAGTTAATGGCTGAGTAATTTCAGCATAATTTTCAATGAACTTCCTGTTATAGCTCGTCATTCCTAATAAACTTTTTACCCCTTTCACATTTTTAGGGTCTTTTAGTTTTTGTATAGCCTCCACTTTCTTCTTTTGTGGGTTTAATCCATGTTCAGTCACTTGGCCTAGAAAATTCACCTTTTTCTTGCACCATTATGCCTTTTGTAAATATACTTTGGCGCCTGCTTTCTGCAATTGGCCAAGAACATGTCTTATTTCATCAAAATGGTTTTTCAAGCTTTCATTTTTTATCAGTACATCATCCACATAAACTATGGTACCTCTTTCCGCTGCATCAGGCATGGCCTTTCTCAAAAATATTCCAAATTCACTCCCACTTTTGACATACCCAAATGGAACTCTAACCCATGCGTATTGAGTCTTATCAAATGAAAATGAAAATAAATTCTGTATCTCCTCTGCCAATGGCATGCACCAGTATCCAGAGGTGAGATCTAACGTGGTAAACAATTTTGAACCATACACCTGGGCTAGGCCCTGATCAATGAATGGCAGTGGCCATCTGGATACTGGCACTCTTTTATTTAACTCCCTCAAATCTGCACATAGCCGCCATTGACCATTTGGCTTTAACACACCTAAAATAGGTGTGTTGGATGTGCTATGAATGGGCCTGATGATTCCCCGCAACTCCATATTTTTAATAATCTCTGCCAATGACTCTAAACATGCCAATGGTAATCTATACTGGTGCACAAATACTGGGCTTCTGCTACACCCTTCAGGTAGCGTGGCCACATGTAAATCAGTTAGACCACAATCATAAGCATCTTTTGCAAATACATCTTTAAACTCCATAAATATCTTCCTCAGTTCATTTCTATCCTCCTTGTTATCACATGCATCCGCTGATAAAATCTGCTCCTCTACCATTTTGGAGAACTCTGCAAAATGTTCTGGAATGGGAATCTCGGCGCTTTCCTCTAATTGTGTGGCTGTGTCTCTCTGTAAAGCTGCCACTTTTAAATATTTTGGCATATCAGCTTCCACTTCAATGAGCTGATTTTCTATTTCATTTTCATTTAAGTTAAATGTTATGCAATCCTCTTGATGACAGCACACTGTCTCACTTGAATCATAAGGATATACAGAATGAATTTTAAATATTCCTTTGGGCTGAGAATTCAGGTGTTCTGGCAAATTATCCTTGGCATCTACATATTTTCCAGGTATATTTCCAATCACCATGTTGTTCAGATCTGCAGTATAATGTGATTTTTGTATGGCCATTCCTAATGAGGAGTTTTGCTCTAAATGAATATCTTGACAACTTTTATTATTCATCATGATTTTTACAGACCCTTCACCAACATCTACCAATGGAATGTATTCATAATCCAGGCCTTGCTGTTTTATGGATTCATTCAAGCAGACAAATGCATCAGAATCTTTCAACTGCTGTCCATCTTTGCATTTCAGTGTTATTGCAACCTGTTTGGTGAACGCAGGGATAATAGTATCCTTCCTCAGTTGTAATTCAATTGCATATGGAACCAGCTGTGCGCAATGATAAGCCCTTCTTTTGTCTTCAAACTCAGGTGCCGGCCCACCTAGGCGTGACCATATCTTTTGATTAAGGAAATCTAACACCATACACATTCTGTGCATTAAATCATTAGCCATGTAAAAATCATTCTGTGTCCAACTCACTATCCAAACATTATGGTGAATTGTTTCTGCCAATGCTAATTTTTAACATGCATCTTCCTGCAATTCGGTTTTCAAAGACTGGACTGTCTAAACCAGAAACATACTGGTTTTTAATCCTAAATTTCGGGATCTCCTCCCTCTCCATTATTTTTTGCAACAATTTCTCATTAATGTAACTCCTTTCCTGTTCATGTGCTAAAGTGGCTTTTGTTGTTTTAGAATAGTCATTCATACCAATGTGAACCGATGATTGCTCATCTTCCATGTGTATTTCAGCAAGAGTGGTGATGTGTTTTTCTGAATCTGCTTTAGGAGTAATATTCTGTTTGCATGTTTTCTCTTTTAAATTAAAGTGTAATGTGTGCTCATCTATGGCAGTTTGCCATCTTTCCCTTGGGTCCAAGTATATCTGTACAGATTGTTTCTCATCTCCGCTCTGCATTTTGTCCTGACACATTAATATGACAGTGACGCTAGGTATGCAACTATTCTGGAGATATACTTCCACTGCATCATTTGTTTTGGCAACGGTGTGACAAACATTTATATTGCTGTTTTGTGATTTTAGTTTTTTAGGTCTCAATGGTTTTTTGCTTAAGGACCACAGTACCCCATTCACCCCATCTATGAGAGGAGACAACCTTTTCAGGCAATCCGTTCCCATCAGAAATTGAATTTCACAAATGGATGTGACCAATACCTCCTGTTTCATTCTGTTTTTACCTATCTTTATGTCAACCTCGGTGACGCCTATAATAGGCACCTCCTCCCCATTAAAATTATGCACTGGACCTTGACTTTCCTTCACTGTAATCTGATTCTGCGAGGATCTCCCTTCATTGATACTCTTTACCAATTGTTTAGACATAATTGTGGGACTGTGCGCCAGTGTCAATCATTGCAAATGTATTGCATTTTTCTTCTACAGTGATGAGAGCATAATACCTGTCTTCAGCTTCCTCTAACACACATAAGAAGTGTGAATTGTTACTGATTTCGGGGCTCACCTTTCTCAGGCCTTTATCACTCTTGGCTAAGCACATTGGTAAATGGAAAGACAATTTTCCATCCTTTTTGCCCATTTCTGTGTGAGAGACTTTATTCATTTCCCCATGTTCAGAGTTTTATTGGAGTGTAGCCACTGTTTGCCCATCCATCCAGGTATCATCAGAGGTCACACTACAACTCTCCAACTGAACATGTGTAACAACATCACTTGGCAATTTGTCATTGTCTAATTCTGTGCATTTGTGATTATTCAGTATGGTACCAGCCCTTTTAACCTCTTCAAAAATATGTGGCTCAAAGAATTCTTCAGGTCATTGACCTGTAACCTCCTTTTGAGCATTTCTTTTTCCTGCCTGTGTTTGGTCATTGTTTTGATTGCCCAGGGAAGGAGTTATAGCATCGCCACTTACTCCCAGTTCACTGGTATTCCCCATGCATGAGTCATTTTTCTTAAATCTGTCTCTTTGTTCTTTTGGATCTTCAGGTTTTCATATGTCATTTGTACAAATCTCCAATGTTTGATTTAGTTCTAGGTTAAACCGTACCTCTTTTTTAGAAGTATTTGCATTTTCTGTTACATTATCATTTACTGGTATTTTCACTTTTAAATCATTAGGCATCTCAGAGTCATTATGCAAAATTACATCAGAGCAAACTGTCTTTTTGACACTGCAGGTATCTTAAGTACTTTGTCACTTTTCAGAAGCCCCCCAGTCATTGCTATGGCCTTCTGCCCCCTCCTTTGATGACTGTTTATGTGCTGTACAGAGCTTTCCTATTTGCTCAGCTAACATTTTCACTTGGGCCTCAACGCACTGGAACCTTTCCATCTCTCTAGAATCCTCTCTGTGTGGCCTAGATCGATATTGGTTGTTTCCCCCCTGATTGGATCTATTATGATGCCTCTCAGGGGAATGGTTTCTATTGGGATGGTTCCTGAACTCTTGATTCATTTGTGGAGGGGATCAGGGTGCACCCATCCTTTGGTTGTAGTCCCCTGGTGGGGAATCATTGTACTGACGTGGAGTGTAGTTTATGCTCTGCCTCATGTCCTGTCTCTCATGTTGTGGGTACTGGCCTCTATGTTGATTCCCATTATCAGCAAATCGATCCCCATATCGGGGTCTATCCTGATTACCATATATCATGGTCTTGTGATCAAATCTGCTTTGTGTCCCCAATGTCTGATAAGGACCATCATCTCTTTGATCCTGATTTTGTCTCTGGTTATTGTTCATACCTGACATATCAGGTCGATAGCCTGTCCAGTGCCTATCTCCTAAGTACCTGGGGCTGATGTAGCTCTCCCTATTACTAGGATCATATCATGTGATTGAAACATTGGTGCAGGGTGTGATGACCTTTGTTGATTACCCCTTTGTTCAGGTGCCAAATTATTTTTACTTGGACTTTGAACAGACTCAAGGGACATTTTGGCTGACCTGATTTCCATTACTGTTGCTGAGGGTTCTTTAGATTTAGGTCTAGTATCTTTCATTTTATCACTTTCTCTACCCTGACAATAGAGTACTTCATACAGTTTTGTGCTTTGGTGTACAATCCATTCAAGGGACTTGTCACAGCAAATTCACGGACCAATTGGGATATGATGTCTTTCTGTAGCCCATAGAAGTAGGCAGTTTTAAACTCATTGGAATTGGGGTCAAAAGATACATCAAAGTGAGAAAATGCTCTTTTTAAGTCTTGTAAAAACTGGCGTGGGGATGTGTTAGGCCCAGCATTGATTGTGTAAGTGACTTTCTTTGCCTCCTGCAATGACTGGAAAGGAGAAAAATTACGCCTAATCTCTTTTTCAAACTCTGCCCATGTCATACTCTGCTGTTCATTCAATCCCCTTATGATACTGGCCGTCGGAGCATCTAAAGTTAAATGAAAATACTGCCTGTACTGTTCCTTAGGTATCAGGAGGGCTTTAAAAATGTCATGAACTGCTTCTAAGTCCTCTATGCAGCATTCCCCTCCCTTTTTAAATGGTTTGATGAGGGCTTTAATGGATTTCATTATCTTTATGGGGCTACTTGTTGCAATGCATGGAATTGCACTACTTGGTGACTCAAACCTGGTTCCAGGTATATGGGTTTGGTGGCAGCCCCCAATGGGAGTATCAAATCCCCCAAGGGCGCTGCAACCAAGTTCAGTCACCGGCCCATTCACTGGGGCACTAGCTCTTTGGGTAGAAATAGAATTCACCTCAACTCCATTGAATGTGGTGCCCTGCCGCCTCTCCTGGGACCTGACAATGCACATTTGCTGTTCCAAGTCCTTACACTGTTTAAGGAGCCTGTCTGCTTCATTTGCAAATAGTTGTTTTCATCACTCATTTTATTAATTACCTCCTGCATGTCGCACATTTGCATTTGGCATTCATTAAATTCTTTATTTCTCCGTCCCTTTTTTGAAGCATTTTAACCAATTCTTGTTCTGCATTTTCTTTTTGTAAAACTTGCATTTCTGAAACCATCTCATCTTTATCTCGTCTAATGTGGTCCACCAATGCTTTTAAGTGTACCAATTCTTGCTCACTGTCTTCAAACTGTTTCTTGCTTTTGGACAATTGAATATCAAAATCTCTGCATTTTAACTGCATATTTTTTTGACATACAACCAATTCCGCTCTTAACATTTCCTCTTTCTTACTTGCCCCATCTAAGTAAGTCTTTAACCTGTTAATTAGCTGGGTATCATTTTCCTGCATTCGCAGGGACCTATCCAAAATAAACCAGATCTTGGCACATAGCCGTATCAAACAGTCTTTCTCTGCATTTTTATCGGCTGCATTTAATAACCTTAGAAGGCAGACCTGAATTATGCTGCCTTCTGCAAAAAATATTGTCTAGTTGTTCTTTCTGCACCACACCATGAATGTGGTCATGCCATTCTGAGGTACTATTCGATGACCACATCCCGTATGCAAATCATTTTGCCTCTAAATATTGCACTAGGTCTGAGAATGTGGCTTCCCTTTGAGACATTCTGAAATTCGTTTTTAGTGACACACTGCTATTATGAAATGGGTTCCCTTTAATGTACAGATGGCGGTGTGAGACACACTTGCCACGCCCAGTAGGTGCTCTATGATCACTTTCCCGGCCTGCAACTAAATATGTTGGGTATTTTGTGTAGATTTAGGGCCTAGCGGTATTTTCTTACCGCCAAAAACTAAAATAATTTAGCAATAATCACCCCTTGCATTTAGATTGGGTTTGATATTATAATGCTATAGTGGCTATGCATTATTTCAGTACACAAATACATTTGGTTGGTATACATTTCGTTGTGGTATAGTGATGAGCATGATTTTCGGTTCTACTTGTGGTCCCCAATATACAAAACCCCCTTTTTCTTGCTTGGTCTGTTCGTGTGATCACTAGAGAGACCTTGGGCCTACATTTTATGGATACCACAATTTTCACATATAGCATTCACCAACCCCTGTGGTATTATCACTAATTTATTTACATTAGTGAGACTATGTTTCCATAGGCCTCTCTCTGCTGATTCATATACGCTCAGCAGACTACTGCATTATATTGCACTGAGAAGCCACACACACATACCCTGAGTGGAATCACGCACACAGCTATTTATAATTGCTCATAACATTACTTCATCTGCATAGGAAGTTTGGCACATATATCACCTAATAACCTTCCCTTTTATTATGTGATATGGGCTAAATGCACCAGAGAAAAACAGAAGCAGGAAAAACAACTTTACACAGGCTGTGATTTATAGCAGTTTCATTTCAAAATAATACATTACCAGCCTTGCAAGGCAGTCTTTTCTAGAATAAACGGAAGAGAGACAAGTGCAAAAATACAAGGCATTTCACTTTGCAACAATAAAAAGAACAGTCATTTAGATGGCAATATTAAAAAGTGGCATTTGAACACAGGAGAATTCCCTATCGCTACACTGACTGTCTAATAGTAGATCATCCATCCGGCAGTCACAGCAATCTCACTCCATTTGTATATTTACCAGCTATATGTAGCTTTTCAGCATGCAAAGTCTCCTGGCTTGTCGTCTTTGGGCAGTGACCCAGGGCTCTCTTTTTTCTTTCTTCAAAGCGCCCAGCTGGAACATGCAGTTCAATCTGCAATCTGCATTTCTCAAGCCGGTGCCAAGTGACTAGGAAACCCCAGTCTCTGAAGGTCAGTGGTCCAGCTCCTCACAGCCGCAGTACAAAGTCGACCTCACTGCAACCCCACAAAATGACTTCTCCCTCTCCTTCTCCCCGAGCTGCTTCAAGAAAAATCTTTTACAGCCCCTAAGGTGACGTGTCACCAATCAAAATACACAATAGTCTACCCTCCTTCCTCAACAATGGCTCACTTTTACAGTAAGCAACTGTACCTAACTATTTTCCTGCTATTCGAATTTTTCTTCCTGCAAAGACCGTGAACGGAGCAAAGAGAGAAAAAAAAAATAATCTGAACACACGTTTAAAATGAATCTCAGTCTGCCTCATTTTGCATATGGAGAACACATTATAATGTTAAGGAGTTAAAATCATGTTAGTATTTGTTAATCAAGTTAATTAAGTATCTAATGTTTCTCCTGTAATTGAGGCATTTCAGGTGAGAAAAAGATGGTGTGCTTTTAAACTAATTATTGAGAAAAATGGTGTGCTTTAACATAAATATCCTGTCTTCATATACCTGCCCATATGTTACCCTGGCAACACATGGCTTGCTGTACCACCTTACAGCAATAATGTGATCCCATGCAGTGGTGCTGCACTCCAAAACAAGCTAAATTATACTACAGTAGGGCCTGTAAAGAGATCGAGTAGGGACACCGGTATTTATTGACGGTGGTATGTTTAATGTCGAAATGGGTAGAATGTATTCCTGCACCAGATTGTAGTGCACAAACAGCAGCTACATTGCTGGTGAATCATATATTTTCAAGATGTGGGTTACCACAAAGAATAGAATCAAACAGAGGAAGTCATTTCACGAGCACCTTAATGAGCAAGGTGTGGCAGATATTGGGGGTACAAAGGAAATTGCATGTTGCATATTACCCCGCCTCTTAGGGGAACGTAGAGAAAAGCAATAGATCTGTCGTGGAAATACTAGAAAAGTTTGTAGCAGAGGCATGTTCTAGTTGGGATTTACGATTACCTTTAGTGTTGATGACCATTAGGTCGACTCCTGCTAAAGCAACAGTGACAGTCCTCATGAGGTGTTGACAGGAAGAAAAATGGTACTGCCACAACATTTATTGTACAGGGCGCATGAGCAAACACTTGTGAGTACATCTACAGTTCACAATTATGTGGAAGAATTGAGGAAGCATTTACAACTGTCATGCCGTTTGTAAGGAGATTCCCTTGGAGCCTGAGAAGCCAATGGCAACTCCGCCGCCATTAATTGTTCCACCTTTTTTTCCCATTTCCTGTTGCTATGCTCTAGTATTTTTCCGGCCTCTTCCTGGTTTCGCTTTTAACCACTCCTCTTTGTTTTGCTCGGCGCGTTGCAACTGAAGCTTTCACTCTCCGTGTCGCTTGTGCTCGCTTCCAGTTTCCAGCTTGCTGCCTTGCCGGTCTTATTCCGGTACTCTTCCCTTTCTGCCCTTTTCTTAGCCTTTCTCTTTCCGGTGCCCTTTCCATCCTTGGTTCTTCGCTGATTTCTCATCTTTGCGCGTTTTAGTGTTCCGGTATTTTTTTTCCCTTTGCCTTATCTTCTTTTCTCCTCCCTTCCGTTCCCTCTCTCCTCGTCCTGCCTTTCCCGGGTCTCGGCCCTCCTTCTTCTGTGCTTACCTTCTTCTGAGCTTACCTGTTTCCTTACCCATTCTTTTCGGGTCCATTTATCCTTCCTCCGTTTTCTCTTCTTACTTCCTGCTTTTTTCTCCCTCCTTCTTTCTTTTCGGTCTCCGCTTCCACTCTTCCTCTTCCCGGTCTGCCGCCGCTTAACCGGCATTCCACTCTTACCGCTTTCGCCTTGCCCAGCTCAGCATTCACGTGATCCTCAGCAGTCTCTGCGATCCTCTGCAACCCTGAACATCCTCTCCTTCGGATACCTGGAAAAGAACCTTGTCTGGTTATCCTTACACCGCAACAAGATCGAAACACAAAAGAGAGGTTTGTTTTAGCATACGCTTTTTTCCTCTCTTACAGCTTCTGCGGAAAGGGAGTCCCTTGTTTCCCTGGTACTATGAGGGGGAACAGGGTGGCTTCTAACCGCGGAAGACCATATCTCTTCTCAAAAAAGTCTACAAGAAAAAAGGGGCGAAGACGCAAGGAGTCTACAGAAGAATCAGGTGAGGAGGAGTGGGTTCTGCATTAAGACAGTTCTGATTCCGACGAATTGAGTGATCAGCCTAGCATTCCTGATAGATTGCAACGCCCAAATGATCCTACAATGGCTACAGCTGAACAGATACAGGAGTTGCTAACTGCGGTACCCAATCTCACACAGGAACTACAAACTGTCAAGGCAGAGAACGCGGTTCTAACACAACGTATTGACAACCAAGAAAGAGCACGTGCAGAATTACCCCCTATGCCTTTGGCATCGGGTAAATACGATGGCTCTCCACATAAGTTCAAAGAGTTCATGGAGGCATGTATTATACATTTTACTTTCAGACCCCAGATATATGCCTCCGATAATGCCCGCATAGGGTTTCTCATCTCCAACCTTACTGGAAATGCACTGGCATGGGCCACCCCATTAGTTACCAGTGCTAGCCCACTGCTGCAAGACTATAGTGTGTTTACGGGCCAATTTAAAGAAGCCTTTGAGAGACAAGAAACCGCCTTGATAGCCAGCGAGCAGTTGCTTCACATCCGTCAGGGTAACTCGGATTTGCTATCCTACATTTCCCATTTTAAGAGGGTCGCCGGTGATACCGGGTGGCAAGAGGCGGCTCAATACACCATTTTCCGTCATGGTCTCAGAGAAGAATTGAAAGACGAATTGGCACGCGTGCCCAGACCTGCAACTTTGTCAGAATTGTGGTCTACCGTTCTCCAATTGGATTTCCGCCTTTCCGAGAGACGTTCAGAAAGACGAAGAGGTCGAATCACACCTATTTCCTCGAGCCTTGTCTACCCACTGCCCCCTCCGCCCATCAAACCAAGGATGAACCCATGCAGATAGGTACCACCTGGGGGCCCCTTTCGTCTGATGAACGAAGGAGAAGAAAGGACAATAATCTGTGTCTGTATTGTGGTTCTAACTAGCACCTGTTACGTGACATTTTCCAGAAGTACCTCCACGACGGTCGGGAAATGCCCCGCCTCGGAACTAGTGGGGACAAATTACCGAGGGGGATTTCCTGGTCCCTACGTCACAATGTCGATAACATCCATCTCATCCACAGAGTACACCCGTCTCATGGTTCTGACAGTCCAGCTTACCCTTCATCAAAGGACTTATGATGTCCTGGCTTTACTGGACTGAGGTGCAGCAGGATGTTTCATGGACATCATGTGGGCTAATCAATCTGGTATAGAACGACTAGGGAAGGATGAAGACCAGAAGGTGGAAGGAGTTGATGGCAAGCCCTTAAGTTCTGGTCTGATCACCCATGCCACCCCGCCCATGACTATGAAGTTGCTACAACATACAGAGACTATCCAATTTTATCTAATAAGAGCTGCCCACTTCACAGTTATATTAGGGGTATCATGGCTATGCAAACACAACCCTACCATAAACTGGAAAACCAATCAGATGTCTTTTTCTTCTGATTTCTGTTTGAGGAAATGTCTTCCGGAAACCAGCTACGCCACTGTCCAAGCCATCTCTGAATCCTCTCCAACATCTGATACCTTAGGAATTCATACAATTCCCATTGACCTGGCTCAGTATAGTGAAGTGTTCCAAGACCAAGAAGTCCAAGAATTACCTCCACACAGACCTGAGGACTGTGCCATTGATCTGGTCCCAGAGGCCCTAGTACCGTTTGGGTGAATGTTCTCCCTTTCTCTTAAGGAAAAAGAAGTCCTCAAGAAATACCTTCACTCCAATTTACAAAACGGTCTCCTTCAACCTTCACGTTCTCCTACTGGGGCATCCTTGTTTTTTGTGCTCAAAAAAGATACTACAGAACTAAGACCCTGCATCGACTACCGAGGTCTGAACAGCATCACCACTAGAGATCCGTACCCGATGCCATTGATTAAGGATATATTAGAAGCCGTACAAGGGGCCACTGTTTTCTCCAAGATCAACCTTCGAAGAGCCTACCATTTGCTACGCATTAGATCCGGAGATGAATGGAAGACTGCCTTTAGGACCCCCTTCGGCCACTACGAGTATAGAGTGATGCCGTTCGGCCTGGTAAACGCTCCATCAGTTTTCCAGCGATTTATGGACCGTACCTTTTCTGACTTGTTGAATAACTGTACTATCATCTACTTGGACGATATTCTAGTGTTCTCTAAATCCCAGGAATTACATGCACAACATCTCCATCAGGTTGTCCAAAGACTTAAAGATGCCCATCTAAAGGCTAATCAAGACAAGTGTGTTTTCCAGGTAGCAAAGGTTCCTTATCTTGGGTTTATCTTGTCTGCCGAGGGAATTCGATGGACCCTCGGAAGGTAGAAGCCACCTTGCAGTGGCCAAGTCCAACTTCGGTAAAGGAAGTCCAAAGATTCCTCGGGCTAGCCAATTTTTATCGCAAATTCATTTCTGATTTCTCCAACAAGGTATTGCCCATTACCTGTTTGTTAAAGAAATCTTCTTCTCCCTTTCTTTGGTCCAATGAAGCAGAGGATGGTTTTCACCAACTTAAAACTGCCTTTTGTTCTGCCCCAGTGCTACGTCAACCAGATCAAGACCTCCCATTTATAGTAAAAACTGATGCTTCATCTGCAGCTTTGGGAGCAGCATTGCTGAAAGAACATGACAGGGTTGAATTTCCTGTAGCCTATGTATCTAAAACTCTAACACCTAGCCAACAGAACTATTCCGTGATAGAGAAGGAGCTGCTCGCGATGAAAGTGGCATGTGAAGAGTGGTGACATCTCTTACAAGGGGCTGCTTTTCCCTTTGAATTGCACACAGACCACAAAAATCTAAAGGTCATACAAAATATGGAGTGTATAAATTCACGACAAGCCCGATGGGCCCATTTTTTTTCCCAGTATGACTTTGTGCTTACTTACTTACCTGGAACCCAAAACTTGCTTGCTGATGCATTATCCAGAAGACCCTCTCCATAATATCTGTCCTAACAACATCGAAACCTCATGTTGCCTCAGAAAAAGGTGATATGTACGGTAAATGCTTCTCTAGAAGGGGTACGCAAAGCCACTGCCAACTTAGACAAACCCCCTTCGGTTAAGGCTTCAGAAGATCTCTTCCTCCAGGATGGCGTATATCTTTGCAAAGTATGTCTATTTCTTCCAGACTCCACCTCCCGTCTACAGGTCTTGAAATGGTGTCACAATGACCAAGTAGCTGGACAACGAGTTATTAAGAACACTCTGGATTTACTCAGACGTCATTTTTGGTGGTCAGGAATGGAAAAGACAGTAGATGAGTATGTGTCATCCTGTCCTATCTGCTCCAGATCAAAATACAGCACTCAGAAACCGGTTGGATATCTACAACTAGAAGAGCCACCTGGGAGACCATGGAGAGTAATCTCCACCGATTTTGTAGTTGACTTACCTCCTTCGGACGGTTGCTCCTGCAGCATGGTAACCGTGGACAGTTTTTCCAAAATGGCACATTTTACCCCCTTGGCACGACTGCCAACAGCAGCTGAGATGTCTTCTGTTTTTGCCAAGGAAATATTCCGGTTACATGGAATTCCAGACAAGATCATTTCTGACAGAGGTTCACAGTATACCTCCCGTTTCTGGAAAGAGCCCTGTAAGAGGCTTGGAATTGAAAGAGCTATGTCCTCAGGGTTCCATCCGCAAACGAATGGTCAGACAGAACGGATAAACGCCTTACTGGAACAGTATCTTCGTTGCTTTACCAATTCTCAACAAGATAATTGGGTGACCCTGCTACCTACAGCCGAGTTTGCTTACAACAACTCCACTCATAGTGCCACCAAACTAAGTCCTTTCTTTTGTACTTATGGCGTTCATCCCCATTTCTTACCAATCAGAACCTTTCCTCCTGGGGATATACCTTCTGTCGACGCTTTGCTTGCCAGTATTTCTGAGGCACATAAGACTGCTTATGCTAGTCTGCAAGCCAGCAAGATCCGGTATAGTTCTTTCAGCAATCCACGACGCCTTCCTTCTCCCCAATGGCAAAAGGGCACCCAAGTCTGGTTATCTACAATGTACCTCCCTCGCTGGTTGCATTCTTCCAAACTTACTCCACAATATCTGGGTCCTTATACCATCTTGGAAAGGATAAACCCAGTGGCCTATCGACTTCGGTGGCCCGACTACATGAAGCAAATTCATCCGGTCTTTCATTCCTCTCTTTTGAAAGAATATCAGGAAGACACCTACAAGCGAAGAATACTGAAAGATCAGAAACTCAAAGACTTACCACCTGACGAATATGAAGTAGCAGCCATCCGAGACTCCAGATATAAGGGAGGCATACTGGAGTATCTCATATATTGGAAAGGTTACCCGCATTCGGATGATTCTTGGGAACCTGTTTCTCATGTCCATTCCCCTCGTCTGGTGCAGATATTTCATAGACTTCACCCTGGCAAGCCGGGGGGGTGTCCCATGGAAGGGGGCATACTGTCATGCCGTTTGTAAGGAGATTCCCTTGGGGCCTGAGAAGCCAATGGCAACTCCGCCGCCATTAATTGTTCCACCTTTTTTCCCATTTCCTGTTGCTACGCTCTAGTCTTTTTCCGGCCTCTTCCTGGTTTCGCTTTTAACCACGCCTCTTTGTTTTGCTCGGCGCGTTGCAACTGAAGCTTTCACTCTCCGTGTCGCTTGTGCTCGCTTCCAGTTTCCTGCTTGCTGCCTTGCCGGTCTTATTCCGGTATTCTTCCCTTTCTGCCCTTTTCTTAGCCTTTCTCTTTCCGGTGCCCTTTCCCTCCTTGGTTCTTTGCTGATTTCTCGTCTTCACGCGTTTTAGCGTTCCGGTATTTTTTTTCCCTTTGCCTTATCTTCTTTTCTCCTCCCTTCCGTTCCCTCTCTCCTCGTCCTGCCTTTCCTGGGTCTCGGCCCTCCTTCTTCTGTGCTTACCTTCTTCTGAGCTTACCTGTTTCCTTACCCATTCTTTTTGGGTCCATTTATCCTTCCTCCGTTTTCTCTTCTTACTTCCTGCTTTTTTCTCCCTCCTTCTTTCTTTTCGGTCTCCGCTTCCACTCTTCCTCTTCCTGGTCTGCCGCCGCTCAACCGGCATTCCACTCTTACCGCTTTCCCCTTGCCCAGCTCAGCATTCACGTGATCCTCGGCGGTCTCTGCGATCCTCTGCAACCCGGAACATCCTCTCCTTCGGATACCTGGAAAAGAACCTTGTCTGGTTATCCTTACACCGCAACAAGATCGAAACACAAAAGAGAGGTTTTTTTTAGCATACGCTTTTTTCCTCTCTTACGGCTTCTGCGGAAAGGGAGTCCCTTGTTTCCCTGGTACTACGAGGGGGAACAGGGTGGCTTCTAACCGCGGAAGACCATATCTCTTCTCAAAAAAGAAGTCTACAAGAAAAAAGGGGCGAAGATGCAAGGAGTCTACAGAAGAATCAGGTGAGGAGGAGTGGGTTCTGCATAAAGACAGTTCTGATTCCAACGAATTGAGTGATCAGCCTAGCATTCCTGATAACAACATGCATTTGCATTTGCGCAGCAAAATTTGGAAAGAGCTGCTGATAGTGCAAAGTCCTACTATGATAAAAAAGACGTCTGTGAAAGAGTATAAAATAGGTGATCGGGTATATAAGTTTAATTTCAGTAGAGGTAAACATAAAAACTCAAAATTTATTGCAGCATTGCAAGGCCCATTCGAAATCATAGATAAGGTATCCCCGGTGGTATATAAAATCTTGAAGACAGTGGGTGAAATCGCGACAGAGTAATTTGTCCATGTCAACCAAATTAAACCCTGTCATCCAAAGCATGAAATCAAGAGGCTTGAGCAGGTTGAGACGGGTTAGGTGTACTAACTGCATGGGAAAGAAAGCTAGCAGTAAGATAACTGATGAAAGCACAGTAAGTTTGTATGTTAATGGATGCGTGGAAGAACTGTTGACTATCTATGATGCATGCATAATGAAAATGACAAGGTGGTGTTTTATTCCATGAGAAACTAAAAATATAGTAGTACATTAGTAAATGAAAACGCAATGTTTTAAAAAAAAGCACATAGAAAAAATGGGACACTATGCGTTCATGAAAGGTGCTGAGTCAAATCAATCTATTCTAGCACAATGTGATAAAGTTATTCTACATGCAGATTGTTGTGATGTATAATAATGTGAGATGTAAATATTGTTTGTTTCTCTAATGTGTGTTTATTTGCAGATCCAAAAGTGAGAAGTCATGATGGCTTAGAGGAAATGTATTTTTGGCTAAGTGGTGAAAGGGATAGAAAAATATTTTGTATTATGTACTTAATCTGTTCCTTTTCTATTTGATTTAGAGTGTACTAACTATTCTCCTGATAGGGACCGGAGACCGCTGGACCGGGAACCGCAGGAGTCCACAGGAGGCCACAGGACCAAGGACCCAGGAAAGCCCCCGGGCTGAAGTATGGAGGTGAAGATAAACAGTAAAAAGTTTGAAATACCAAAAGAGAAAAATTCTATGGAGAAAAGCCCATGAGCACCGAACAAGAAGGATTCCACTGAAAAGGATGCAAGTATGAAAGTTTGGTGATCAGGACAACTGAGAGGTGCGGTCATGAAGATGGTGAATGTCATCAATGGAACAGTAGTCAGTTGAACTTAATTTTGCAGCGTTGCTGGTGAGGCATAGTATTATTCTATGCTTTACCAAAGGAGTCTGAAAATGGGAACAACGGAGACCCACAATTTTGTTATTTTATCTAATTGTTTTGGTTAGTTATGTTAGCCACTTTTTTATTTATGTGTTTTATTTTATTGTTTTGTTGTCATGCATAAAAAGAGCATAGTATGTAGGGATATTCATACAAAAAGAACAAAAGTGGGGGTTTCATTGGGTAGTATGTAAATGCAGCCTTTTCGAAATAGGTGGCAGGCAAAGTTTTTCAGCAAGCATCATTTTTAAACGAATTTAGCAAAACATTTTAGAAACAGGCCAGTCATTTTAAAGTGCAGAAGTGCATAGGTACAATTTGCTTTTTTCATGTACATAAAACTGCATTAGAAATACATAATTAACTAACCCTATACTAATTGTCTTATTAACATATTAACTGCCTCTCTAACATTGTAATGCAGTTCCTGAGCACAGTGAGATTCATTCCATTCTTTCACGAAGAGCAGAAATATGTGCGACAGGAAGGTAAATGGAAACATTTGCCTGAAGCTTTCATTGTTCTGGAGCAGAGAGAGTTTTTTACAAAACATGTTTGCACAATGATTGGTAGGAATGGAGAGGTGGAACAGCTGATGTCATGGGAGGATGACTTGCATTTGATAGACAGGGAGAGTTTTTTTAATGGGCAGAATGAGGGGAAGAGCTCAGAGCTTCCTGGGATTTGAATGCGAAAGCTGGTGCAACGTTATTGGTTTTATTTTATGTCTCCCATGTTTACTGTATTAGGGGAAAAAGTCAATGGGCAATTCTGTTGTTGTACCAATGTGGTAAAGCATTTCGCTACCTCATTTACCACATGGGACAAGTTTAGGACAAGAGTAAATATATACAAATAAGCAAGATAGAAGTTTGTGTATGTATAAATTCGCTTTTCTGGGCATGCTGTGAGAAAAGTGGTGCATCAGAGCACATAGGTTACTGAATGTACATAAGTCAGTAACACAGGTTATATACAATAAGTAGCATTCTGAATAAACTCACTGGGTTCCCTGAAGCTACTAAATGCACAGAGTACCTGCAGACAGCCAAAAAGGGGGTCACAATTGTAACAAGGAAGGGTTTGTTCTCTGATGGGGTAGTAGTATAAAAAAGATATGATCACCACTATACCACAACAATAAGGTAATTCTAAAAATACCACAAAAATAACATACCACTAAAAAATTACCGCCAATATAAGCTAACACCATATTATCACCAAAATAGGGTAATACTGATCTATTTCTAATGGTAAGGCCAGTTTACCACCAGTTTACCACCAAAATATCACAGTAAGAAATTACTGCCAAATCCCAAATTTACCCAAAAGACAAAAAAAAAAACTACAAACCCGACCAGCATTCTATAGGATGATAGTTTGTGCTGGGTCTATGAATTTAAAAAGACTAGCAAAGTCAATTTAACTTTACATGCACTGGGAGACAGTAGTCAGTCCCAGAGAAGGTATTTAAACCTTGGGAAGTCTGAAAGACATCCCTGTGCCATTGCACTGAAGGTGCTGTGTGACAGTGACACACAAGAAAAAGATGATGCCTATGGGGTTTGTCTAAAAACTCCATATCCAAAGAACACAAACACAGAAAACACATTGAAAACGAAAAGTTCAAAGCCCCAATGTAGCAAAAGAGCTGGAGGACTCTAAGGTAGAGGGAATTCAGCACTTTGGTGAGAATTCTCCCTCAAAGGGGATACATAGAATTGCATTCATTGGACGAAGGGGACAGGACAGTATCCAAGCTTTAGAGGTGGTGGTCACGGATTGGCTGGGGTTTAACTGGTTACTTCGTGGAGGACACAGGTCAGCTGGGCTAATCTGGGAGGGGTGCAGGGTCAGGCGATGTCTAAGTTGCGATAATGTAGACTATCTGACATTTGCCCTTATGGCCACACATACCTTGAACATTATTTATACATTTCAACATGCAAGAATTATATTACTAGACGTTTGACCTGGACAATAAAAGTGAGACTACATAGGTCCAGGTGCCTAATCTATTCACAGTATTTCAATGACACATTCATCAAACATCCCTTTAGATCTCCCGAGAGGATGGTTTATTGTTTGTTAGTACGAAAAAGAAAATATTGCCACACATGAGATTAGTACTGGGGGATGAACTGGGGTAGCACACAGGCGAGGGGCATGCAACTGTTACATCAAAAGACTTTGGGGTGCGGCAGCTTGTAGTCTATATTTCTTTGAACGGGGTCTGTTGGTGCAAAGGCAGGTTTGTGTAGACAAATGTTTTTTTTCCAGGACCAACTTCCAGCCCGGTCATTCACAGGGCAGTGATGTAAAAGGGAAGGTGAGAGATACAGTGTTTAGTTTGATACTTCTTGTGCCAAGACTTCCGTGAGAACAGAACAGCCGCAGAGAAGGCAGAGGGGAGGAGGTGGGGAGTTGGCTTGTTGACTGTGCGCGAACACTGCATGCTGGCTTCTAACATTTTAAGTGTGGCCTAATATAAAATGGAGTCAGTAACTAAACAAAACGGAGTCCGGTGGCCTACAGGCTATACACAGTTATGTGTCATTCAAGGGTACCCCACATCTTGGCCAGAGGTGCGTTTTCCCGTGGAATGAGCATATCACTTGTCCCTCCCTCCCTTACACCATCTTGAACACCAGATTCCTTGCAGAACTCATTGACCGAACAGCATACTCCCAACTAAACATCTTTGTCGAATCCAGAAACCTCCTCGAGCGCACCCAATCAGGCTTCAGACCGAGACATGGAACCAAAACCACCCTGGCCTCAATCTGGGACTATCTAAAGATCACTGCAGACACTGCAGGATGCACTGCACTAATTCTCCTAGACCTGTCCGCAGCCTTCGACACGATTAACCACTCAATCCTCCTTGACTGTCTCCACTCCCTTGGAATCCGTGGAACCACTCTCAAATGGATCGCCTCCTTCCTCAACAGAAGGAAACAAATAACTCTCCCCTTTTGTCTCAGCTGCTCGCTCAGTTAATACTGGAGTACTGCAAGGCGCATGTCTATCTGCTCTCCTATTGAACCTCTATATGTCCACCCTTCCTGGAATCATCCACCTGCACAATATCCTGTGCCACAACTACGCCGATGATTCCCAAATCATCCTTGAAATCAACAACTCTGACTCCAACTCCCTGCCCGACCTCACAGCCTGCCTCCTAGGTATCGACCACTTGATGACTATATTCCAACACTTCTTAAACCCCACTAAAACCAAAATCATGGTGTGAGGCAACACTGAGCTTCTACCTCGTCCACTTCCTTGGCCCCCTTCCATTGGCCAACCCCCCCCTCATCCCCACCGTCACAGTTAAAAACCATGGGTGCACTATGGACTCAAACCTAACCCTCTCCCGACAGGTCAACAACGTATCTAAATGTTGCCACTACCATCTCAAAATTCTCAGACGCATTTTTCCCTATCTCTCCTTCCTGAACAGACTTGCCGCTGTTATTTCTATTGTAATGTTGAGACTGGACGATACCAACTCCTTTTACCTAGGGGTGCTGGCATACCACCTTAATAAACTCCAAAGAGCGCAAAACTCTGATGCTCCTTGCCCTGGGTCCGAGACCATACCTCTGCAGCTCTCAGAACCCTCCATTGGCTCGCATTGGGATGAAGGGCCACTTTCAAGACTCTATTCATCACTGATCGTGCAATGCACAAGACTGGCCCTCTATACCTGCAAAATAACTTAAAACCTTACTACCCATCCCGCACCATTAGATCAAGCTCTGCCCTCCTTTAAGTGATCCCAACCATCAACTGCATCAGGATTGGAGAATCCTCCTTCTCAGCATTGCCCTGACCCTGTGGAACTCACTTCCACCACACAACTGACACACCCAAGACTATATGACATTCCGCAAATTACTAAAAACATGGCTTTTTTCGTAACACCAACAACAGCCTTAAAGATGCGCCGGAACTCCCAATGACCCAATGACTAAATACACAATGGGACTCCCAACCTTGCCTTCAATGAATACTCTGACCACTGACGGCTATAGGCAACCGTATATGAACACTGAACAATGATCCTTAGATCCTACCCACTGGATGGATTGGATGGATAGAATGGATGGACGGAGTTGATGGAAAGGATGGAGGGATGGAATGGACTAACGGAATAGATGGATGGAATGGATGGAAATGAAGTAATGAATGGAATGGCTGGACGCACGTGGAACGAATGGATAGAATGTATGGCATAGATGCATGTGGAATGAAATGAAGGTATGTATGTGGAATGGATGAAATGGATGAAATAGATAGAATGGATGAAATGGATGACATTTATAGAATGGATGGATAGAATAGATGGAATGGATGGATGGAATGGTTGGATGGATGGAATGGATGGATAGAATAGATGGATAGAATGGATAGATGGAATTGATAAATGGAATAGATGGAAATGATAGATGGGGGAATGAATAGATGAAATGGATGGATGGAATAAATGGATTGAATGGACACATATGGAACGAATGGATGGAATGGATGGCATGAATGCATGCAGAATAAATGGAAGGTATGTATAAAGAATTGATGGATGGAATGGATGGAATGTATGTATATGGAAGTGATGGATTGAATGGATGAACTGGATAGAGTTGATGGAATGGATAGATGAAATGGACGGATGGAATGGATAGATGGATGAAATAGATGGATGGAATAGATGAAATGGATGGATGGAAAGGATGGAATAGATGGATGGAATGGATGGATCGAATGGATGGAATATATGTATATGGAATTGATGGATGGAATGGCATAGATGGATGGAATAGATGGATGGAATGGATGGATGAATGGATGGATGAATGGATCGACAAATGTATGTATGAAATGGATGGATGGAATGGTCGGAACAGATGAAATAGATGGAACACATGAAATTGATGGAACGGATGAAATGGATGATATCAATGAAATGGATAGAATGGATGAAATGGATGGATGGAATGGATGGATGGAATGTATGGATGGAATGGATGGAATGGATGGAATTGATGGAGTGGATAGAAAAGATGAAATGGATGGATGATAGGATGGGTGGTTGGAATGGATGGAATATATATAGATGAACTGATGGATAGATGGAATGGAATGTATGGAAGGGAATGGATGGATGGAATGGAGGGGATGGAATGGATGGTTGGAATGCATGGATAGAATGGACAGATGGAATGGATAAATGAAATGGATGAAATGGATGGAATGGGTGAAATGGATGGTATGGATGAAATGGATAGAAAAGATAGAATGGATGGGATGGATGGGAAGAATGGAATGGATGGTTAAAATTGATGGAATGGATGAAATAGATAGAATGGATAAAATGATGGAGTGTACAAGTACAGAGCTGAAAGGTCCTCTTTTTTAGGGGGCTGCGTGGGGGAGGACCCAAAATACAACAGTATATAATGGAGGTTCCACAATGCAGCTACCCTCCTTCACAAACATTTTATTTAATATTTAAAAATACATGATATGACATTTCCGATGAGCATCAACTATTTGATAAACCAAAAACAAAAAACATGTCTAAATTCAATTTAAACATTTTAACCAGTATGTGAGGTTATTAAGGATGGGAGGGATATATTTAACAGAAAGGATATCCTCAATGTTGTTTATCCTTAAATTGGTAGACACATATTTGTTTTTCTAGGTCTCGAAACTAAACAACGTGATTGTTTAAATCAAATTTTCGTGGTCTGTTGAGCCTGTCTTCAGGACACTGTGCAAAAGCACAGGCTAGTCAAAAATCAGCACAATGCGTGGTGGTCATCTGATCGCCAAGTTCTAAAAGTTAAAAATGGAAAAGTGTGTGTTTGTAATAGTCTAAAAATGAGCATATGATCTCTATTATCGGTGTGGTGGAAAACTTCACTGACCTTAAATTTCTTTGCAGACGTGTGAGGATTCATTTTATTTCATATCAATGACCGAAAGTAGTGATTCAATGGCATATCATGCCATCTGGAAAAGAAATGGTGAGTGTAATGAGTTCTCTTAATTCCTATAACAGGTGTCTCACTTTTACCTTTAAAGCATTGATTTTTATTTGCTTAGAGCTATTGCACATCATCAGCATGCATTTGCAGTCCGTATTTGCATAACTAAATATGATTGTCAAATTCTTGTATGAAATCGAACATTAATTTTAGTCAAGGCCACTGTTTTATGATTTTAAATGTTTCAGATCATAGTAAATGATACTAGGACCTTCCGGCAATCATTCAACAGTTAGCAACTACGTCAGGGATGCGTTATACGTCATCCAAGGGACATTGTATATCAGCAAAGTACCCAAAACATGCATCATTTACCTGGGAATTGCAAATGTCAACCTTAGATATTTCCTAGTATCATTTACTATGATATGAAACATCTAAAATCATAAAACAGTGGCCTTGACTAAAATTAATGTTCGATTGCATACGTCCTTACTAACCTCACATATTGGTTAAAATGTTTAAATTGAATTTCGTTTTTGCTTTATCAAATAATTGATGCTCGTTGGAAATGTCATATCATGTCATATCATGCATTTTTAAATATTTTTATGTTTTTTGTACACATTTGGTGTATGAAGATTAAATTATGTTAATTTTTGAGCATGTTTGTCTTCTAAAGTGAAAAATGAGAGCTCTTGATGGGTGTTAAGTGTGGACTTTCACACCTGGCATTTGTGAAGGAGGGTAGCTGCATTGTGGGACCTCCATTATATACTGATGGATAAAATGATGAAATAGATGGAATGGATGGAATGGATAAAATAGCTGAAGTGGATGAAATGGATAGAAGGGATTAAATGGATAGAATGGATGAAATAAATAAAATGGATGAAATGGATGACATGGAATGGATGGAGGGGATCCACAGATGGAATGGATTGAATAAACAGAATGGATGGATGCCTGTGGAATAAATGGATGGATGGAACAGATGACATGGATGCATGCAGAATAAGTGGACTGTATGTATATGGAATTGATGGATAGAATGGATGGAATGTTTGTATATGGAACTGATATATAGAATGGATGGAATAGATAGATGGAATCGATGGATGGAATAGATAGAATGGAAGTGATGTAAGGCATCGGATGGATGGAATAAATTATGGAATGAATGGATAAAGAAATGGAAGAAATGGATGGATGTACTGACGAAATGGATAAATGGAACGAATGGATGAGGACATTGAAGAAATAGATTGATGCATCAATAAAATGGATGGTGGATAGAATGAATGGATGAACAAATTGAAGAACTGGACAGATACAGTGATGGAATGGATGGATGGTCTGAATGGATGGCATGGATGGAATTACCCGACCCTCTATTTCCCGTGCGTGCCCTACGTGCACATGTCTCTGTGTACCCTGCTTTTCTGTTCCCTTGAGGCTGTTTTATATCCCTATGTCTCATCTCATCGCTGTGTGTCCGTGTGTCACTGTGCTCCCTGCCACCCTATTCCAGTGATGTCGCTATGTATCCCAATGTATCACCCAACCCTCTCGTCACCATGTGTGCCCACTGTGCCCATGTGTCACTATGTACTCTGCTTTCTTGTCCACCATGCTGTTGCCATATATCCGTATGCCCCCTCCTGTCACCGTAAGAGCAACCCACTGTCACTGTGTCCATGTGTCGATGTGTTCCCTGCCATCCTGTTCACGTGCCTGGTCTCGGACTCTTTAAAGATGAACCATCATATCATATCACATCACTCTGACTACTACCGCCTATACAGCATCAGACAACTAGAACACAGCTATACCCCTGATAAATTTGGCTTAGCTGTTCACATACGAACACTACCCCATGAACACCTCATCACTCTAATAAAACGCAACTATCCCATGACACTCCTGCCCAGTTGCTCACATAAGCGTCCTTCAGGCCTAACACAGCCAAACTCAGTCTGGATGTCCACCCAACAGACTGCACACATCCAACTAATAACCTCAACACCACACTTAACGCTAGCATGCAGCTACCATCCGACAATTACATCAGCTGCACACATAACTGGTGCACCCACGCACCCTATGACACCATCTCTCTCTACTGACCTGAACTGCGGTTCCCGAGGTTGTTCAACCCACCAACGATTTGAGGTCATACCAATGATATATAGAGTGCTATATAAATGCCAAGTAACATAACATAACATAAAATAACATAACATAACATAACATGTGCTTTTTCTTTTACAGGATGTAGGAATGGCATATAAAATGTGATGGAGTGAACATTTAACAGATATTGGAAATTAGGTTTTTCTTTCCAGTTTTAAGAATGCTTTGAAACAGTTTTTGTGAAAGAACTGAAAAAAACAAGACTATGTAGAAAAACATGTGATAGTAGTGCAAATAAAAAAGCAAAATATAAAAAAATGCTGTAAAGTCTCTTGAGAGCCACTACTATATTAAGTTAACATGTTGTAAAGTCAAGTTAAAATACCCCCTTTTTAATATAGCTTAGTTCACAGACTATTACACTGTCAGTGGACTAAATAGGGCTAGAAAAAGGTTTTTAGGTAGATAAGGTGTTGGGTGGTGTAATGTGTATGGAAGTATAAAATCTTTGAGTATGGCTAAAACACTTACCACAAACGTTACACTTTGTTTGTTTTTTTGTTTGATAGAGAAAAGTATTTGGGACAGAATCCTATTTCTGTCACTTTCTATTTATCTGTGGTTTACAAAAGTAGCATTATTTGTATTAGCATAGAAGATAATGCTAAAGAAAATGTTGGAGACTCTTATTGAGTCTGGCTACTTTACATACAAATAAAAGGTAGGTGGAGTGCTATTTTTTAACTGTGAAAGGCGGATCCTAAAGGAAACCTTTTTAATTTTTACATTTTAAATTTTGTTCTTGGAGGGAGGGAAGGGCAAGGAGGTAATGTGGGGTAGGAATGGGAGGGAAGGGGCACCAACCACTGATAAGGAGAGACCGGTGGACAGAGCAATATGTTGGGTCTGATCTTTCTTAAATCTAAGGCAGTGGGCAGCGCTTCTTGTGATCCTTGACATCAGCCTTGAAGGCACTGCAAAGTTGCTCCCCCCTGCAGAGGACTGCGTCACAGTACATACAGAGACCTGTTGTCCTTGTAAAGAAAGGATCAACAGCCTCTTGTATGGTCTGTGAGGCAGCAGCAGGAATTCCCTGCTGTACAGCAGTGGATTGTGTCGTGGCAAGAGCAGTCGAGGAAGATGGGGTAGAGGAGGTGAGCCTACTACTTGAGAAAGGAACAGTCTTTCTCAGAGCATCCAGTTGTAATGTGCGGTTGTGGTGGCGCATAGAAGTAGTACCAAAGGAGTACTGCGCATTTTGTCTGCGACTGAGTGTGGCTCCAGTGCATTTCACAAATACAGCTGAGGCATTTGGCACCCCTCCTATGGTGGTAAAAAAATCACCACAGCCGTTAGTCCTTGGGGTGCTCGTGGTAGGAATCTCTTCTACCTCATCTTCGTCTTACTCTTCCTCCTCCTATGCTTCAGTGCCCCTGTTCCCTGTCCCAGTCCTCTAGGTGGTGGTGGTGACCCCTGTGGAGGAAGGATGGGGGTGGGCATGCGTTGTGAAATACAAAGTGCCAATTTGCCAATTAGGGCTTCAGATGACAGCATTAGCCGCTGAAAGCCAATAGTTTATTCAAAGTATGTGCTAAATGCTGAATTAATGCTGACAGTAATGTGTGGTAGCGCCTCCATTACGCTTTAGTGAGCTACAAGGAATATGCCAGCCTAGTAGGGGTGGTAGGTCACATTATGCATTGTGCATAGACAGGCAGGGCGGAGGCCCCAGTGTAGTGGCTAATAGAGACATTATTGGAGTGTTTGGAGGATTACGGCACCTATATAGCACTTAGATAGCCAATCTTAAGTGCTATGGACACTAAAGCTATGAGTGCATGCCTTTTAGAGCTTGCTCACATGGGGTTAATTTATTTCGGCTTCTCCTAGAATATTCTGCCTTCCCTTAGCCGAGGCTCTGCCGTGCTTCGTAAACAAATCCTGTTTCCATGAGAAGGCCTGGTACGGCCTTGCCCACATGCTGATAAGGACATTCCAGTGCTTTCGTGGAGAGGGCTCCAAGGGAGGGGTAGGGGCGAGCAGGGAGCATCTCAGAGAGAGTTGGGTTTTTCCATGAGCAAGCCTATATTTTGCACAGGGAAAGTTCTGGAACTTGGCGTCATGTTGATTGACGGCATGAGAGCACAAAAGCTGCACTCACCCAGAACTGGGCGGGAGATCGATCCGTGGACTTGGTTCGAGCAAGAGCGAGTGTCTGGAACCTGATGCTCTGTCGGCACCCTGCAGCGCTGTCATCTGAGCGGGGCTGGCAACAGCTAGTTTATGAGGGCTAGGGACTCCTAGCGCTGATTAAGGAACGTAAGACTGTGTTTCTCTATGTTTCTCTAAGTTCTATGTTTCTCTATATTTTGTGTTTCTCTAAGTTTTGTGATTGCTCTAATGAGCTTTATAATCTTCTCCAACTTGAATTCCAAAGTGCTGCCAAATTTACTGTTTATGCTTTTTGTCTAATAAATGCTAAACATTTTGAAGGTGTCATTTTTCACTAGCATGAGTTCACTGCTCAGCACAATAGAACCTGTATTTAGGGCTGAATTGGGTAATTTTTGCTCTCAAGGGCTGGTCCCGAGGAACATTTTCCCCTTTTCAAGACATTTGGTGGCAAGCTTTGGTGGGATCGTGCAGAGCAGTGCCTTACTGTGAAATGACAATTGTGTGAGAGAACACAGTGCAGATTGAGGAGCAGGCTGTCACATTTCCTTGGTCGTCTCACTGCAGCTCTGAGATGTCAAAAAGACAGCACTTATGTGTCGGCCTGCCGCAGCCGATAGCTTGTGTGGTTAAGATTTTCCCCTTCAGTAAATCAGTCGTGGCTGATTTACTGCTTGGGAATGAAGCCAGGGAGCAGAAGGCGATGAACAAGTGGGAAATGGCTATGTTCAAAGCGCTCCGATGAATGGTGAAGAAAGATCTATGGTCAATTAGGAAATCATTTTTTCATGCGGTTTCCCTTGACAAAGTTGTAATTCGGATTGTAAAGTGAGACAAAAGTTCTTGCTCTATTTTGGCATGAGAGCAGAGGAAAAAAAAAGTTGCAAGTATTTGACATGCAAATTGTGAATAGTGATTTAACCATTGCGATTCAGACCCAGTGTGCTAGTGAGTGGGGGCTGTAATGTAAGGAGGCGAAGGTTCGCCTTTTTAAAATGTATGCTTTTGAAGTGTTGACATTCCTGAAGACATCGAGGGAATAAGTCACGTTTAGGAGAAAGAGTAACATCTGTGTGGAAAGATTTGAAGCAGTTGGTTTTTGGCAAATGTAAATTCCATGTGCTGGTGGTGCATTCTGTTTAAGGGAATACACTAAAATGGCTGCACTGAATTTTAGCTGTGCTGTGTTTACAATGGGTGAAAGACTCACAAGGGAGAAAAGTGAGTGAATGGCATTGGCATTTGAATTTTGATTTCGTACATTGATTTGAAATTGCAGAATCAGTTTGCAATGGTTTGGGGGAAAAGACAATTTATATGTTCTAAATTGCCCTTAGAGTATGTAAATGTTCCCACGCTATGCCATGGATTTTCTGCTAAAGACAAAGTAATGTTGCTATTAAGTGATGTATGTTTTGGAAATTATAGTGACATGTTGACTATAATATATGGTGATAATGATAATGTTTTTGACAAATTAACAGCCCACAAGCAAAACAGAGTGTGGGTTATTCATGCACAAATCGTGCAGGGAGCTGCACTAAAAATGACACTAAATGCACTATCGTTTGGCGCTGTAAAGGAAATAATTGGTTTTGATTTGGCAATGGTACAACAGAATAAAAAATCTGTGTGTGATAATACAGCACAAAGATTCAGTGGGTTGTGGGTTCTTTTGAAAGATCGCACATTGCGTTAGATTGAGTTTGTGAAGCCAAACTACAAAGTCACCAGAAAGAAACATGATTGTACATGGGACCTAGAGCAACAGTCTGGCTTTCAGCAGGCTAAGGACGCTTTGCAGAATTACATCACATAGGGCCCCATGACGAAAATTGATCCTTTTGAACTGGAAATTCTTGTCTACAATGATGTTGCTGTGTGGAGCGTGTGCCAAAAGCTAATGACAAAAAAGTGCCCCTTTTGAAAATGAGAGTTTGTGTCGGCTTGCTGTGCAGAGCTTGCGGCTTGAAGATAGCTTGCACAGACATTCCTGTTATGGGCAGGCTGAAATGGCTGTGGGAGGAAGAGAGAAAAGCAGAATGCTGCGCTCCTGTTCAGTAAAATGGTGTTTACAGAAGCTGGCAGATATGGGAGCTTTTCTGAGTTGCTGAAGCAGTGCAGAAAACAGTTAATCTGGATGAACTGACTGAAACGAGTGCCTTCCATTGAAGCCGCCCCAGCTTATGAGTTATAGGCCTAAGAACAAAGAGACAAGCTTGCTGTGTGCATATGGCGCTGCCATGTGCTGAGGAAAAAATAAACAATGGCCGGTATTCCTGCATTCCATCCCATGTGAGAGACACTGTTAATGAGCAAAGAAAGAGGTGGGGGTGCAAAGCCAGAATGCTGAAACTGAACTGAAGGCAATAATTGCCGTGAGTGAGAAGATGAAAAAGAGCGCAATCACATGCTTTCTGACACTGGCATGCAATAACAGAGCTGATCAGAAGCAAGGAATTTGCCCAGTATCAACACTGGAAGAAAAAGAAATGCTGCATGCAAATGGCAGGCTGGGAGCATCACACATCTGAACATTTGGGGAAACTGTGCACCTGTGAATGGGCTAAGAAAGGACAGCTGCCCATTACAAGAGACATTGCCGTGCAAGCTGCATCCCAGTGCCCCATGTGATGTGAAGTAAAGCGCTGTGCACTGGAGAAGAAACCTCTAGGTGCTTTAAGAAGTGAAAATACACAGCCGCCAAAATGCAAGCTACATTGCCAGGGCTGGAGTAACTGACAAAGACATTATGGCGTTCCAGATGGAAGCAAAACTGACAAAGGTAGCCGTTTTGCAAGAAACAACATGCAGAGCAGGGCTTTGGAGTATAACATGAACACTGCACAATAGCCATGATCCAGAAGCCTCATGACTTAGTGCAAGAATGAATGATGTGTTGAAGCAAATAAAGGAACTGCTTCAGACTATCGCTCTCAAGGGGTGGCCGAAGAAATCAGCAGACACCCTTTGGGAAACTGACAAGTGGAAAACCACAGGCTTTAAAGACACTGGCTGTATGGAGAAAAATAAACAAAGCTGCTTGTGCAACTGCAGGCGGTATTGGACTGAAGGACTTTACCTATGAAAAATGGAGTGATGCCAGCAGGGCAACCTAAATCAAGAACATGAAACACTGGAAGCAAGTTGGCGCTTGTCGCCTGGCATTCGTGATCGCTTTGGTGACAAAGAAAAGCATTGATCCATTGAGAAGTGCGATCTGGGTACTTATTATATGGCTTTTGTAAAATCACAGATCAGTCTGAAGTACAATTGACCAACTATGATCGCATTGCACAAATGAGTTTGTGATTAGGCAGTTACATCCCGTATGGTGGAGTGCAAATAAGCCCCCAGTAAACGCAGAAGGGTGACAAATAATTGCAGTAGCAATGATAAAGTGTGTAGTTACCTGATGAGACTTCTGAAGGTGGGGGTGGTGTTAAAGGAAGGAGTGGATGACACTGATATTGTACTTTTGATGAAATCCTAACATTTCTGTTTGTATTTTGCCTAGGCAAAAAAACCAAGACAGTAGCGTGCCATGATTGGGGTAGACGTGTGCAATTGGCGGGTGACACTGATCAGTCAAGCAGACGCATTCTCAGAGAAAGCGGGTCACTGTGGGGTGATATGTGAACTTTGAACCTGTCCTGCACGGCACTCAATGCTGCTAACGTGCATGACGCGTGAGGACATTTGTTCTGCAACCTGCGAGAAGTGCCCAACAAAGTAATAACTTTTCCAGAACTGTCACGGTGCGGACTTGGCATATTTTCAGGCATTTGATGCTGGACCTTCTCATGATTCCGTTGATGGTTTTAAATAACCTGATTGATATGTTTTGCCTTTTTTATTTAAAGGACTGTGGACAATGGGTTGTGGACTGTGATATCATGCACCACAAACCAATGTGGGAAATAGCACTTGGAAAAAAAAAAGCCTTTTAAATGCATTTTTGAGATGAATCTGAAAAAGCGAAATGTTTTGCTCTTCCAACTGAATTGCTTTAACCAGAAATGCTTTGCCTTTTTTTAAAACTACTACGTTGCACGTAGCCAGGAAAATGATTTATGATTTGTTGGGGCAGCAGGGTTATGCAAGCAGGAGCGTAATATATTTTCAGATAAAATGAGTGCGCACACCAAAGTTAGCTGTGCGTAGGTTAAGGTTCTTAATTTGAAGTAATGCTGCTAAGTGTGTGAGCTCTATTTAGAGATGGTAACCTTTGAAACACTAGATACTTTTACAGCCAGCCTTAAGGCGGGTAAATGAAACCAAGACACGCCATACTTGATTTTATGAGACAGTGTGTGACACGTTATTGTTAAACCAACCAGTTTCATGTTTCTGTGGGGACGGCTGTCTCTAGCACACTAGTCACCTTTTGATTGTAGACATTTAGAGTAATTCATTAGAAAAGCGCTACAAATGAGTATCCACATGGAACTGCTAACGTACTGGCCTGGCACATTGTCGGGCATCTTTTGTCACTGACTCATATGACTGGTGCTTATGAAATCCTAGGCCCAAATGTGTCAGTGAATGGATCCAACAATTTGTTTGATGTTTTCATGTATTTTCTGACCAAAGAACTGCAGCAAGTGTTCTCGCCAAGATGTTATGGACTATAACCTGACTAAATGCATTTCATACAATTGTACGATGAAACAGCCACTGCCGGATGGTAGTATGGTGTTTGTATCTAAAACTAATATTGTATATAAAGTCACATAAGGTAGAAACTGTGAACATGCTAGATTTTCCAGTAGTAAGGCAACATTTTATTTGTAGGCCGGTAATGCACGCCTCTATTATTACAGTGATACACTTAGATATACATTTGTCACGAAGCAATGTGTCATTATTACAACCAATCTGCTACAAATGGAATCAATTTCTATGGCCCATCGCCAAATTGTGTGTAGGTAGGGGGCTAGATTCTGTGATTGCGGGAGCAGCGGGGTTGGAACGGGAGCTTTAAGCGCTTTTGACATAGAAACTGTGCGCAATAAGCTAGCCACTATGGGTTCTGATGCCCGCTCTGCTATAAAACTTCTGGCCCAGTGGGGCCCATTGATAAGCCCTACCCTGCGCAACGCTGCTACAAGTATTGGCCACCACTGGAGATGCAGAATTTTAGCTATGAAGACATTTCTTCTGCCATAGGGCAGGTCAACAAGACTGCTAAATACACACGATGCATTTAATGGCAAACATTGTTAAATCAGCAGGTGTTGGCTTTTCGCTCCGAGTGGGGGTGACTATCCTCAACCCACTGGCACACAGAGCTACAGTTACCAGCAAACATATGGATTAAACCGCTTACTTTTGATTGCATGAATAACACATGCCATGCTTTAATGCAAATTAGTAGAATTGTTTTTATTTGGATAACCTGGTGCCCATGGGTTCACCTTGCTCATGAAATTAGATGGTTTTTGGTTGGGTTCTACATACATGGGGGAAGTGTCCAATCAAACAACCCATAGTCACGTTTGAATCCCCTGGGATCAAGGGGAGGGTAGGCCCTTAGAGTGGAAGGATGCCAGGGTTAGAGTTGGTAACCATACATAAATGCAATAGTGCAGTGGAGATTAGACTACACCGGATTGCCTTGATATTATAACTGCATGCTGCTTTTTAACTGACAATCAGTTATATGATAATTCTTTAGGTATTTTTGTGTTGGCCAGGTTTTGGCTAGGGTAAATGTCCATGTTCACTTTGTATACATTTCTGTTTAGGTAGTATTTGCATTAACCTTGCATGCTACGCTGAATAACCGCTAGAGATAGTTTGCTTAAACCTTTTGCAAAGCCTCAAGGTCTTCAACTACCTCATTTGTCACTGCACTACATACCATGTTGATGGGTATTAGCCAGCATTATCGCCCAAACTTTGAAAAGGGGTGACAGCATTAACCGCTGAAAGCCAATAGTTTATTCAAAGTTTGTGCTAAATGCTGAAAGTAATGCTAACAGTAATGTGTGGTAGCACCTCCATTACGCTTTAGTGAGCTAAAAGGAATATGCAGGCCTAGTAGGGGTGGTAGATCACATTATGCATTGTGCATAGACAGGCAGGGCGGAGGCCCCAGTGTAGTAGCTAATAGAGACATTATTGGAGTGTTTGGATCATTATGGCTCCTATATAGCGCTTAGAGATCGATCCGTGGACTTGGTTCGAGCAAGAGCGAGTGTCCGGAACCTGATGCTCTGTTGGCACCCTGCAGCGCTGTCATCTGAGCGGGGCTGGCAACAGCTAGCTTATGAGGGCCAAGGTCTCCTAGCGCTGATTAAGGGACGTAAGACTGTGTTTCTCTATGTTTCTCTAAATTCTATGTTTCTCTATATTTTGTGTTTCTCTAAGTTTTGTGATTGCTCTAATGAGCTTTATAATCTTCTCCAACTTGAATTCCAAAGTGCTGCTAAATTTACTGTTTATGCTTTTTATCTAATAAATGCTAAACATTTTGAAGGTGTCATTTTTCACTAGCATGAGTTTACTGCTCAGCACATGTATTTTGGGCTGAATTGGGTAATTTTTGCTCTCAAGGGCTGGTCCCGAGGAAGATTTTCCCCTTTTCAAGACACCATGACAGATGCCATTTTTAAGTTTTCTTGCAGCTCTTCAAAGTAAGGTGCACCCAGGATCTCTGCCAGATTGAGAATAACTAAAAGTAATGCGTGAGACCCTTCAGAGGAACCGTCTGCATACCTTACTCCTGTCTGTGGATTCATGGGTTTATAAAAGAACTTGAAAAGTTATAAAAAGTTGAGAGATCAACAAAGAATAGCACTAAGAATGACACTAGGAGGTTTTTACCGAATTACATAGGTCCCTTTAACAAAGTTTTTCCCCTGAATTTCATAGGTTTTTATTAGTGCAACTTAACCATAACATCACTTTGACAAAGATTTTCCACTAAATTTCATAGGTTTTTTTAGTGCAACTTAACCATAACATCCCTGTAACAAAGTGTTTTTACTGAATTTCATAGTTTTTTTGTCCAACCTAACCATAACATTACTTTGACAAAGTTTTTTTACTGAATTTCATAGGTTTTCACTAGTTCAACTTAACCATAACATCCCTTTAACTAAGTTGTTTCAGTGAATTTCATAGGTTTTTATGAGTAAATATGTTTCATGATGTTAAATCACTGTATATAAGGAAATAATTCCTCTTTTAACATATATGAAAGAACTATAAACCTCCTTTAACAAACATATTTTTGCCACGCATGCTCATGGGTGTCATTATCAGCAGTGCAAGTAATGGTTGAATTGCCTAGGGTATGAGGCTCGACCATGACACCAGCCCCACAAAACCACCCCTGTCATTCACTGCACCTATGATGCATCCTAGTTCAGTGTCCACTGTACCCTCATAATGTGACCAATAGCAAGTGCTCATGGCTTGCAGCCATCTCCAGTCTGAACAATCCATGGGGTATGAACTTCGGCCATGCCGCATGCCCCAATAAGCAAATCAGAGTAGACATTTGACCTTGCCGAGGGCCAGACCCACTGCTCAGGCACCAAGGTCATATCAACATTTTTTGTACTTACATTTTAACTTTGGAAACAGTAAAACACAGGACATATTTGCAAAAGCATGCTTTCAAGTCCTTGCTGATGCTCCTGAAGCAAGCTTGCTGTAATCCAGTCCAGCACTTCGGCTGCAACTACAAGCAGTATTTCTTTTCCCATTCAAACATAGGGCTTTGGCCATATCGCATGCCCCAATAAGCAAATCACAGTAGTCATTTGTCCTTGCCAAGGGCCAGGCCCACTGGCCAGGCACCAAAGTTCTATCACTACTGTTTGTACTTACATTGGTCATATGGCACCAAAGTAAGAAGCCATCTAATATTGTTGAGCCCCCCTGCAATTCTGCCCCCATCAAGCTTTGCTGAAGCATTCAAAGTTGGTTCTAAAATGATATTGCAACATTTCATGCATTGAATGGTGCCAAAGTTATAAGGCATCCAAAAACAGCTTTTCTCCGACCCATAAAGCAGGTATATGCGTGGATGTCCTCACATTTCTGTCAAGTTCATGAACATCTCAATAATGTCTGTGAACTTCTGAAATGTTTCCCAACTTCGGAGAAGAAAAAAAAAACGATTTTGGGCTTTTAACAGCCATATCCCATCCCATACTCATTACCCCTCGCCTCCCCAGAGATTGTTTCATTACTTTGACAAGTGTAATGTTGTGTTTTTTAATATGTTTTTATCGTGATGTTTGTGGACTAAGGGCGCAGTTCACGTATCCAACATGGCATCTGTTTCATACGCTTTGGTGTACCTCACATTTTTAATGGGCCAATCAGCGGACATGTACGATGTCTGCAAACGTTATGCGGCTCCCTGATTTGCCCAGAGGTTTCCGCAGACACTGAATCAGCAAGTGAGTCTGCACACCGGACGCATATATCACTAATGTTTTTTTTACCTACTTTTTGCCCATTTTAAACATGTATACTGTATGCATTTAAATTTGCAGAAGCCCACTTTTGGAACCAAGCCACCACTCATTGCGCAGGTTTAGGGCAAATCCTGCCATCGGTTTGGGCTGTAGGTGTACGCTAAATTATTTTTTATTATGTCTATGAGGATTTCAAAGGTTTTGGGACACCCCCAAAACTTTGACCCCACTTCCCCCTTTACGAAATTGTACCAAACTTTGCAAAATCATTTAGATGTGGCCATATACTTTTTTGCAAAGTTTGGTGAGGATTTGTCGAATGGTACAAAGTTATAAGCCACCCAAAACTGCTCTTTCTATGGGTTGAGCAAAATAACCATAACTACAGGGCCACCAATGCAGGCACTGTAATGTATACATATAAATATAAATTCACTGAAAAAACCTTAGTTACGGTGCACTTAAGTTGTGCAGATCTAACGCAACAAAACCCTTGAAATTCAGCGGATGTAGGAAGTCCTGACCATCTTAACTCAGCACACTCCCCTTGATGTCCCCCATAATGCCATGTCCCCCATTTTGTATGTCATTGTGAATCCCTTCTCTTGCAATATGTATGTGGTCATGGGCTTTGCAACGCAAAAACATTGAGATAAGCTGGTCATGGCTTCCCAGTTAAGGTGCAGTTAAATTATGTAGATTTAAAGAAACAAAACCCTTCAAATTCGGCGGATGTGGAAAGTCATGACTAGCTTACCTCAGCATGTTTCCGTTGCAAAGCCCATGAGCACATACATACAATAATATAAGGGATTCACAATTGCATACAAAATGGCATCAACGGGAGTGTGCAAGTTAAAACTAAAGTTTTGTCAGTGAATTTCATAGGTTTTTATTAGTGCAACTTAACCATAACGTCCCTTTGACGTTTTTCCACTGAATTTCATAGGTTTTTTTAGTGCAACTTAATCATAACATCGCTGTAACAAAGTGTTTTCACTGAATTTCATAGGTGTTCATTAGTGCAACTTAACCTTAAAATCCCTTTGACAAAGATTTTTCCACTGAATTTCATAGTTTTTCTTTTGTGCAACTTAACCATAACATCCCTTTGACAAAGTTGTTTCACTGAATTTCATAGGTTTTTATTAGTGCAACTTAACCATAACATCCCTTTGACAAAGTTGTTTCACTGAATTTCATAGGTTTTTTTAGTGCAACTTAATCATAACATCGCTGTAACAAAGTGTTTTCACTGAATTTCATAGGTGTTCATTAGTGCAACTTAACCTTAACATCCCTTTGACAAAGTTGTTCACTGAATTTCATAGGTTTTTACTAGTTCAACTTAACCAGAAGGTCCCTTTAGCAAAGTTGTTTCAGTGAATTTTATAGGGTTTATGATTAAAACGGTTTCATGATGTTACATCACTGTATATAAGTTATTAATAATTCCTCTTTTAACATATATGAAAGAACTACAAACCTCCTTTAACAAACATATGTTTTGCCACGCATACTGATGTGTGTCGTTATCAGCAGCGCATTCTGGGGGTGCAAGTCATGGTTGAATTGCCTAGGGGATGAGGCTCGACCATTACCCCAGCCCCACAAAACCACCCCTGTTATCCACTGCACCTACCGTGCATCCTAGTTCAGTGTCCACTATGCCCTCATAATGTGACCAATAGCAAGTGCTCATGGCTTGCAGTCATGTCCAGTCTGCATAATCCATGAGGTATGAGCTTCGGCCATGCTTCATGCCCCAATAGGCAAATCAGACTTAACATTTGTCCTTGCAGAGGGCCAGGCTCACTGCTCAGGCACCAAATTTATATCACCATTTTTTGTACTTACATTTTGACACTTTTGAAAAAGTAACACACAGGACAGATTTGCAAAAACATGCTTTCAGGTCCTTGCTGATGATCCTCGCGTAGGTTTGCTGTAATCCAGTCCAGCATTTCGGGATGCAGCTACAAGCAGAATTTTTTTTACCATTCAAACCTAGGGCTTCGGCCATATATCATACTCCAATAAGCAAATCACAGTAAACATTTGTCCTTGCCGAGGGCCAGACCCACTGCCCAGACACCAATGTTATATCACTATTGTGTGTACTTACATTGGTCCAATAATGTACATAATATATATTCAGTGAAAAAACTTTGTTAAAGGGACGTTATGGTTAAGTTGCGTTACTAAAAACCTATGAAATTCAGTGAAAAAAACTTTGCTAAGGGGACGTTATGGTTAAGTTGCGCTACTAAAAACCTATGAAATTCAGTGAAAAAACTTTGTTAAAGGGACGTTATGGTTCCAAGTAAAACCGAAAAACCCTTGAAATTCACCAGTTATGGTAAGCTAAGCAACCATAACTCGCGCCACCGCCGTGCACTGCTAAGACTAACACCCAGGACATCAAAGATGACATCACAAATGTCATTGATGACATCACTGATGACATCACATGTGTATGTACTTTTCATGAAATATGTGTAGAAGGGATTCTTTTTATGTTGCGAAAAAAGTGTAAAGAATCATTGCAAGAAATATACCCTAATAAGTGCATTGGACGATGCATTGATATAAATAGCATCCTATTATGGGGTTCTATCTAGTTTACTAAGCTACTCATACAGAAACATAACATTGTGTGCAGCGTACAAGACGAAGGTATGATATTCGTAATGTTAATATGTTGAATAATAAATGATAATTGTTTTCTTAACAGATTTTTGTGTACTGTGAAATATGTAATAAGTAGCTAATAAAACCCATGTATTACATAATTGCATTACTATAGACAAAACACAACGACACAAAAACCAATATGGGTATATACAGGGAAAGTGAAGTTAGCAAAAAAGCACAAGTAGTAGCAGAAACAATTAATAAATTAACTGATTATTTTCATGCAAATAAATGATTGCTCTGTTTCAAAGCTGCTATTTACCCTATGTATATGTATGACTTGATGTGATTGGACCCTAAGGAAAGTAGTGTACGTACAATGTATACAAATATGACCATATACAGGGAAAGTACAGCCATAAAAAAAAACAGAACTATCAGAAAGTGCTCATAAGCCTAGTGATTATCTTTATGCACAAAAAGGATTGCTCTCTTTCAAGCTTGTGTTTTCCCATATGTATATGTTTCATATGATGTGACTGTACTCTAAGGGAATTACTGTAAGAACCTACTAGAAGGATATGTCTACAAATAAAATAAAATTCTTAGTTTGTGACTGTTACTGAAGAAAACCATGTGGCCTAGATATGTCAGCAAAAGAACAAATAGTGAGCCAGACATGTGATGTCATCAGTGATGTCATCAATGACATTTGTGATGTCATCTTTGATGTCCTGGGTGTTAGTCTTAGCAGTGCACGGTGGTGGCACGAGTTATGGTTGCTTATCTTACCATAACTGGCGAATTTCAAGGGTTTTTCGGTTTTACTTGGAACCATAACGTCCCTTTAACAAAGTTTTTTCACTGAATTTCATAGGTTTTTAGTAGCGCAACTTAACCATAACGCCCCTTTAACAAAGTTTTTTTCACTGAATTTCATAGGTTTTTAGTAGCGCAACTTAACCATAATGTCACTTTAACAAAGTTTTTTCACTGAATTTCATTGTTTTTTAGTAGCACAACTTAACAATAATGACTTTGACTTTATATACATGTCATATGGAAGTGACTAGATCTCTCCTTATGAACTTGATGTCCGTGAACTTATTTAATGTTCGCAGACATGTTCGGAGAACAGTACCACTACCTAAAAACTGTGGGGGGGTGGTGGGGTATGTTTGATTGTTATATCATAATATAGGAACATTTAATAAATTCAAAAAGCAGCACACAAACACATTATATATAGTAATACATAAGAAATGTAACCAATATATGTAACACACTAACCATTCATTTAAATACAATATGTTCTGAAATGGAATATACCACAAGAAGATAAATTGGCTTCCAACATAATTACCTCACAGACACAATAGAACTGAGAACAAGACCAGACCCACTGAATACACAGGACTTATCTTACCAGAAATAGTAAGTGTACTTCATTTAACTCATATATTTATAAACTTTCTGTATTAGATTAAAAAATATATATTTTTTTTCTCACAGAAATGTCTAGTACTCTGGAATGGCTAGAGGACAATTTCCCACATGAAGAAATGTCACAAGATAGTGAAATTAATGGTAAACACTTTATAATATAAACCATTTATTTATTATTTTTTTATATACATTTAACATATATATTATTTTTTTGTACAGAGCATACCAAAATAGAAAAAACTTCAGAAAACCCTGTTATGGATAACAATCTTCACAATATAGAAGAAAAATGGATGTATTGTTGGCTAATTTTAATAATTTAAAAACCTTTGTAGAAAATCATTTCAAACCAAAAACCTCGTACCATTGCCCCACATGTACATGTTCCTCCTCACCATATGCCAGTCAATTATCCCCAAACCCTCTCCATAATCCAAAACGTTTTGATGAGACTTGCATCCCTTCATCACCTAATACCAATCATGTTGAAACCCCAAATTCTCCTGTTTTTGTTTCTGTTTCTGCCTCACATTCTCTGTCATAAACTATTAATATATGTTAAATAAAGTTTAATTTTTATATTGTATTGTGAATAGTTTCCGTTTTTTTTTTAAAAAGAATAAAAGTGTCCGCGGACAGTGCGAGTGTTCTGAAATGTTCGTACATAAACGAAAATGGAGGTGTCCTGAAGAACACCACACCTGTTTGTACTGTTCACTAGCAAGTTGAAACTGTTCTAAGAACACACGTGGTGTCCTGAAATATTCGTAAAGAAACAAAAATGAAAGTGTTCTAAAGAACAATATATCTGTCCGTAATGTTCGCTATCAACTTAAAACTGTCCTAAGAACACAATTGGTGTCCTGAAATGTTCGTAAACAAACGAAAATGATGTGTCCTGAACAACAGTACACCTGTTCGTAGTGTTCGCTAGCAACATGAAACTGTACTAAGAACACATGCGGTGTCCTGAATTGTTCGTAAACAAACAAAAATTAAAGTGTCCTAAAGAACACTATACCTGTCCGGTACTGTTCGCTAGCAAGTTCAAACTGTTCTAAGTACGCTATTGGTGTCCTGAAATGTTCGTACATAAATGAAAATGGAGGTGTCCTGAAGAACACTATACCTGTTTGTAGTGTTCGCTACCCAATTGAAACTGTTCTAAGAACACAATTGGTGTCCTGAAATGTTCGTACATAAACGAAATTACACGTGTCCTGAAGAACACTATATCTGTCCTTACTGTTCGCTATCAAGTTTAAACTGTTCTAAGAACACACGCGGTGTCCTGAAATGTTCGATTCACGTGTGACACACTTTTAATTACTTCAGAACCCGAACAGTGTCCGTAGGACATCAATGCGCATGCGCTAACCAATCTCCGTGCACTTGGTGTCCTGCGGACAGGCGTTTCCTTCGCGGACTAGTTCGCGAACGGATCATATGACCGCGCCCACGCTCATCGTGTGTCCTGAAATGCGGATACTGTTCGTGTCCCCGAACAATTTAAAAGTACATTTTCAGTTAATCCATAATATTTTTCAATAAAATCTCACCATGGCACAAGTCCCAAATAGCAATCTTGAGTTTCTATATACCTTTTGAAACTTTCCGATCCTTTATTTGTGTTCGATCTGTCCGCGGACAGTGCTCATGTCCGCGAACCGCACACAAGCACCCCTATAAAAGACCACGCCCAAGAGCTTATTCCCATTGTGTTTCTGGCTATTCTTCAGAACACAGTGATTTTTGCTGCCACCTGCAGACTACACCATCATCGAGATGGCATCCTTGGCTGCTGAACTGCCACTTGGTGCTGCACCTGCTTCAGCACCACCCCCAAACCCTCCACCACCTCCCCAAGGGCCTGAAGAGGGGAACAGGAGTGAGGATGCGGAGGAGGAAGAAGAGGATAATGAGAATGAGGTAGAGGAAAACCCTACTACCCGCACTAGGCGTGAGTCTTGGGTGTGGCGGTTATTTACCATTCATGGTAATGTTCCTAAGGCTCGTGCGAACCGTGTTACCTGCAATGAGTGCAAAATGATACTCAGTCGCGGGAAGCACAGTAAGTACAGCTTTGGGACCACTACTATGAAGCGACACCTCAGGTCATTTCACTCTGGGGCTATTCGCAGGGTTGTACCTTGCGAAGAACGTAGCAGGTTGATTTCCTCTACTTCATCCTCTGTTTCTGATCCTGTCACCACAAGGACCACCTCTGTGGGACAGCGTCTTCCTCAAGCTGCCTCACAGGCCATACAGAATGCTGATGACCCTTACCTTTCGAGGGTCACAGTTGTATGTATGTACTGTGACACAGTACTCTGCAGGGGGGAGCGACTTCGGAGTGCTTTTGAGACTATCGTCTCAGAGCACGAGACAACCTGCTCACTACCCAAATAAAACCCACTCTACATCTTCCTCTCTCAGCTCGCCCTTTCTTATCCCTGTGGTTGGTGTCCCCCCCTTTACCCTCCTTTACCCTCCTCTCCTAGTGTGTCGTGGCTGAAAAACCAACAAAAATACAAAATTACAAAAATCAATAAAAAAAATAAGGCTCTTTTCAGAGCCGCCTTTCCCAGTTAAAAAATAGAAGTGAAAATAAATGAAGCAGGGCTCTTTGTATTTTTTAGAAGTCCGCGGACAGTTCACGAACATTAAAAAAATTGTGTTGCTACTCCATCACAAACATTGTAATTGTCTCTGGAAAGAAGTGGTGGCTCTGAAAAGAGCCTTTGGGTGGTGTTTGTAAGTCAAAAATTGTAAATGCTTAACATCTACTTCAAAATTGTTGTTGTAATTCCAAATAAGGTCGCAATGCATTTTGTACATTTCTCAGAAAAATCTGATTGCCAGCATAAGTAAGATGGACTCCATCTCTGCGAAAAATGTATGTACTACAAAACATAATATTTTCATTGTGAAAAGAAGACATGCCAAAATCTCTTAGAAAGGCACAAACAGCCTTATTAACATTGCGCCTTGCTTTTTCCATTTGTAGACCAAATGAAGAAGAACGAGGCCACATTTGTCTCTGCGCAATCCGTGAAAATATCACTTGAGAATTAGGAAACATGTCCATAACCTTCCTAAGTCCTTCTTTCATAGCAAATTGCAAAAAAATTCCAGTCACATGTCCTAAACTGTTCCCTCCAAAATGAATTACAATTATGTCTGGATGTTGCTCTGTCTCCAAAGTAGCACAGAGAGGTAGCAAGTCCAACCACTTCATTCCACGTACTCCATGCCAGTGTACTTCCACATGTGGGAATCCAAGATCTACAGCTACTCCACCGCATTCTGCATGCACCTTCAACCAATGTTTCCACAAATCTCCTAAAATCCAAACAATCTGTTTTCTGAAACATACAGCCATAGCTATCTTTTGTTCTCTCAGCAAAAAGAGTATCTGAGAAAATCTCTCCTGGCACAACACACCCACCAAACTTTCCTGACCAATCCCTTTCCGTGCTTATTCTCATTTGCATGACTTCTGAACCCAAAAATCCCCGGATGTAACTCCCGATGTCCGCGAACTACCGCCATGTCCGCGGACATATCGTAACATGAACAGCCCTTCTACCATTTCCACTACACTCTCTCTGCCATTCCCTCATTGGATGTACCTCAAAAATCACATGACCATGCACCAATCACATTCAAGACCTCTACATCTAACTGCATCATCATAGATCAGCACTGCAAATGTACTCTGAATCTCTCTGAGTACAAGTGTCATATCATTGGCAAGCAGCATCTACCAGAAATACTGTACAAGTCTTCAAGATTTCTACTTGCAGCTCCATGCATATCCATATGCATGAACAGAAACTTCAGGTATGCATATTTTCTGTATAGTAGATGAACACATTTTCAAACAGACTTTTACCTTGTAAAATCTGTAAAATGAATTTGCTGTACTTTTTTCAATTTCCTAAAATCAACTATCACTTATAAACCTTTATACTATTTACTTTCTTTATACACACACACTCAAATCTTGTTAAACTAACATTTTTTAATTGAAATATATAGACTACATATATTCAAACAAAATTGCATGCAAACACAATCTATGTTTAAACCTTTATAAAAATACTTATACAATTTCATATTTTTTGTTTTTATTTATTTATTTACTTAATTACTTTAAATTAGACATGACATTGAGGCGCTATTACCTAGAACAGTTTACTTACAGAAATAGTGGTATTCACTAATATATTATAAATTTCACAAGACATAGTAAAGATTTTTTTTTTGCTACAGTTAGTCATTCAATACAATTTGTTCATTAAGAACATATCATATGTACTGAACTGATGCAATGTATCTTATGTAAACAAATTAGTTTAATGGTTTACAGAAGGCTCTGAGGATTTCAATTAAAAAAAAATCAATATCTAAATTAAAAACAGTGCTATATACAAACAAAGTTACTAATTTGAAGCTTTTACAATTGCAGTGCAGACCAGTTTCCTGAAAAGAAGCAGCCGAATTCGAAGAAGAAAGAAGAAAGAAAAAACTAAGAAGCTACCTGTTAATTTTTAAAAAAACTAAGTAAAATATCACCATAATATTTGTATTATTAATCAAATATACTATAACGTTAATACGAGCTATTTCGGTTTCTAAAAATAGAGATTTTTGTACCATTTTGTCCAAAAATGTCCATGTCTTAAACAGCGATTTACAGCCAGAATGGCCCACAAATTTCTATTTTTGGACACACAAATTACCCAACTGAACCACTACAATTTTCATATTATAGAACAAACAACTGTTTTAATTGTATACATTAGATTTACTATTTGTACTTTTCCACACCACTAGCTTACTTTTTTTTTGTCATCAAGAATACCTGTCCCTACTAGTTTTAGTTCCCAATGCACAATCACACACCATTACATACATCTTTATCATCTTACTCAAACACTCATGCACACAGCACACATACATTCCAGAACACCCCAACCCATATCTTCTTTATTTTTTTCAACAGACCCTAAAGAATGCTTACCAAAAGTGAAGTCCGTAGAAAGCAACGCAAAAGTAGAGCAAATGAAAATAAAGGTGTCCAACATAAGCATCCATCTCTAGCAGAATTTGTAAAAAAAAGTTGAAACAAAACAGCTAATACAATCATTTAGTGAAACACAAGAAGTTTCAAGTACAATAACTTCGCTTCCTCTATCAAAATGTAAAACAAACCAAAAAACAATTAACAGAAAATCAGCTATCAGTACAGATAAAACTACTTCTTCAAATTTTAATATAGTGCAAAGTAAGCATACCAAGAAAAGTATTTTAGCCAAAATATACCGTCACAAAGTCCTTCAAAATCTTATAAAAACAGGAGAGAAATCAGGTTCAAAGCTTAAAACCTATCATAGGAAATAATCGTAGAAGCATTGATGGACAGTGCAATTCTTCTCAAAAGAAATGTATTTATTTTACTGTTAAACAAAATGAAACCACTAACAAAACTAATAACTAAATTACAAAAAGACTTCTCAATAAGCAAAATATCAACAGAAAGAACTTCTTAAGTATCAGCGGAGGTGAATGGAATCACACTACAAGCACAGAACCATATTTTAATGAAGAAGCGTACAAACAAAAGCAAACAAATACATTTGCCATACATAGCAGTGGTCGAGGTTATGAAAAAGTGAATAATACCGTAATGGAACAAGAAGTACTTCTTACAAAAATATGCCCTGAAAACTTAGAATTACCCCTCCATTCAACTGAATCAGAATGTCTAGTGTACAAATGGCCATGCACGTCAATGTGTAACATTCCCAAACAATGTTTCAAATCTTTACGCCAATTCCTCAATAAGTATGTAAAAAGCAAAGACAAAATCAAAATTAAATTACTGCAAAATATAGATACCTGTCCAGTGCGCAAGTACACAGGAATACAAGGACATTCATTGGCGTGCATTACAGGACCTACTTGTAAAACCACTTTCCATGATATCAAAAGGATATCAACACATCATTCAACTATAAGAAATCTAGTCTATAAACTGTACTATGCTAAAAGTCCTGCTTTAGCACTAGCAAAGTTAAATAACATCCTTCTACATGGTACAGCAAAAGACCTACTTGAAGAAATTCACTATATCCAGAAAAAATATTTTGGAAGTGAAAGCCATTTACAGAATGAAATAGCTTTAAACCAATTAAGCAACAATTCTACACATGGCAACCTTTTGCTAAACACATACAAAAAAGAAATACTAAAATTTAAAAGTACCTCAGCTGAAATACCAAACCATGTATGTGTATGTTGCCGTAGAATCTTTTATAAAAGTAACACAAAAACTGTGGACCTATCATACAAAATAGAAGACAATGAAGATTCTAAATGGTTTAAATTAGCTCTCTACCTTGTAGCAGAAAACAAATATGAAATAACTGAGCCCTTAATACTTTGCAGTTATTGCACTACAAAACTTGACAACAACCAAACTCCTTCACGTTCTATCACAAATAATTTGGAATTATACCCAGTACCAAAACCTCTACAACAACTTAATTTATATGAGAGCATCATAATTCAAACAGTACACCCATTTCAAGCAATAATATGCCTTCAACCAAAAACAGCAAAATTACCTCCCTCTGAATTGGTAAAAGGCATTTGTGGAAAAGTAGTTTATTTACCATTAAATCTAAAAGAAAATGTGCATACTCTAGGAGTGCAACGTCCAATGCAGCAATATTTAATTATATTAATAAATGGAGTACCTACAATAGGCAAAAAAATATGGCAACAGCTGGTAGATTTATATAATGTTAGACAAGCCTTCCAATATCTTAAAGAGAATAATGAATATTACAAAGAAATTAATATTGAAGAAAACTTGAAAGATACAACTGAAATAATTCAGGAAACACAAGAAGCTAGTATATTTGAGCTACTAGATCCTGCTACAATATCAAATACTTTAGACCATTATACAATTCATCCTTTGCACTGTAATGACACCGTACAAGATGTACTGGAAACTTCCCAAATGCGTCAAACAAAAGGATCGCCAATCAGTATATGGGAAAAAATTATAGAAGCACGTGCTTTTCCTCTACTCTTTCCTACTGGCAAAGGAGGAAGGTATGATGATAGACCTATTCAAATATCAGCTTCAGAATACCGCTCATTACGGATGTATTCTGAAGATCCCAGATTTAGACAAAATGTGGAATACATATTCCACCTACTCTTTGAAAGTGAACTAGCAACTTTATATTATGGAGTTGCACACATATTAAAATCAGGATCACACTTTCAAAATATGACAGCTACACAATTATTAGAGAAAGTGCAACAAAAGGATGAGGTTTTACAATCAAATATTACAAATCTATTAGCAAATATGCGTGGTACTAAAGAGTACTGGTTTTGACGTCATGGAGATGTACGTTGTATGATCAGAAACCTTGGCCCACCCACTTGGTTTGTTACATTAAGTTGTGCAGAATATGCATGGGAAGATTTACATGATTTCCTACGCATATCAAATAAAAACAAAACAAACATAGATATTCTAACACCTGGAGAACTTTGTTCGTTGGATTCTGTTAATGTTTCAAGATATTTTCACCATCGCTTCATTGCTATGCTACATTTTATTTGTACTAAAACTGTTCCTCCCCTTGGAGAAGTGCAACACTTCTTTTGGAGAAAAGAATACCAAGCCAGAGGAGCACCACATATCCACATGCTTTTATGGATTAAAGATGCTCCTAAATTTGGTCAAGACAGTGATGCCACTGTTTTACAGTTTATTGAAAAATATGTCACTTGTGAAATTCCATCAGAAGCCACAAATAGTGATCTTCATGCACAAATTTTACAATTTCAAAGACACAAATGTGGAAAATATTGTCGTCGCAAATACAAAAACAAAGGCAAATACTACACCAAATGCCGATTTTGTTTCCCGAGACCAGTTACAAATACAGTTCAAGTAAACAACCTCATGTCTTCAGTTAGACATAGTGTTAAAGGTAAGTCACATAAAAATACATATTACATAAAAAGAAAAGAAGAAGAAAAATATATCAATGATTATAATGCAATCATTGCTCACTTATGGAATGCAAACATAGATGTGCAGTACATTGCAGACAATTCTACTGCAGTTGCACGATATGTCACAGCATACTTAACTAAAGCAGAAAAGACAGAGCTCCAAGACCTTGGAATGACCTGTCATCAGATAAAACAGTATCTCAGAAATGATACAGCTTGGGCATAAAAATGCTCACCCATAGAGAATGTGGATCTTATGAAGCAGCTGATCGTTTAACTGGTACTTCATTGTATGGTAAATCTGAAAATATAGTATGGCTAAGTCTTGGTCCAGCTAAATCTAGAAAAAGAGTTCTAAAATCATATGAAGATATAGAAACAATAGCCAAACATGATCCCAACAGCCAAGGCATTTTTAAAAACAATTTGTTGGACAAATACTACCCAAACAGAAGTAATACTTTGGAAAACATGTGTCTATACCAAATAGCCCAAAACTACACATACAAAAATAATATGAAACCTGATGAAAAAAAAGGTAAATATAGAGTGACAGACTGTGAAGGCAGTTTAGTTAAACTCACTAAACCAAATTTAATTAATCATATCAAATTATCATTGAAGACTCCTCAACATAAAGAAGTATATTACATGTCCCTGCTACAACTATTCAAACCATGGAGAAAAGAAGAACAATTACTAGATAACTATGACTCATATGAGGATGCTTTCAAAGCAAATGAAAGCACTATAACTGATGTAAACTTTACACAGTACAAAACAATGTTGCACAATGAACAGCAACATGAAGAAGAACTCCAAGCCCAACTAGATAAGGATACTCCTGACAGTAGTCAAACTTCTGTAACAGGAAGCCAAGAACCACTGGGAGAACCACTAATAACAAATGAGGCAGAATTAGCTATGATAGAAGTAGAAAACACCATGTGTCAGTATGAAGATAAGGAAGACTTAACTATACTACAATCAAAACTAAACAATGAGCAAAGTAGCATTTTTCAAGAAGTAACAAAACAAATTGCACATGGTGTAAAAGATGAAAATAAAGAATGTTCCTGCCATAAATATAAACCTATACTACTGTACGTCAGTGGTGAAGCTGGTTCTGGCAAAACATTCCTTATCATTAGTAAGTTCCTTCAACAATTGACAAACAACAAACTGTCAGCTGTTGTCACTGCCCCCACAGGTTTAGCTGCCTACAACATAGGTGGTGTTACATTACACCGATTACTAATATTACCAGTAGAACACCAGAACAAATTAGACTATTACAAACTTTCTGCAGAAGCTGCAATGGAATTACGCAGAGTATTGAAACAAATGAAAATGCTACTAATAGATGAAGTGAGCATGGTCTCCAACCTGATGTTAGCTTTGATTCACCTCAGATTACAAGAAGTACTCAAAACAGACTATGAAGAGCTCTTGCAGGAAAACACATTATTGTTTTTGGAGATCTGCTTCAATTAACACCAGTAAAAGGTGAACCTATTTTTAAAACATTAGGGCACAAACTCTGCCGTAAAACTGTTGGCAGCATTGGAAATGTCAACCTTTGGCAACATTTCCAATACAGAGAATTAACAGAAAACATGCGCCAATCTGCAGATCTAACTTATGCCAAAATTTTAAAAAGTTTGAGAGTTGGTATACTTTCTAAAGAAGCAGAAGCAACATTGAAAACATGGCACATTAATGCACTTTATGGCGATAATGCATGTGCTACAGATGTTATGGAACAATTAGCCCACAAAAATGTCAATTGTATGGCCTTAATGCCAACTCTTGCAAGCTGTCTCAAATTCAATGAAATAATGTTAAGTAAAGAAATGCAACCAATAATGGAAATTATTAAAGGGGGGTCCCAAAACTTATTTTTTTCCCGTAGAGTGAATGGGGAAAAAACTTTGCTCACGCCTACAGCCCAAATCGCTGAACGGATTTTCACCAAATTTGCAGCAGGAGCAGCGGCTTGGTCCCGAAAGCGTGCTTTTCTAAATTTGGTGAAAATCCGTCCAGTCGTTTTTTAAAAAATAACCAAAAAGAAGGTCACAAAAAATTTGTGATATCTATGTCCCTGTTCGCTCCGCGGACAGTGTCCTGATTGGCTAATCGGCTTTTGTCATGTCAGCGGACACGTGACGTGTTCGCTGATTGGATGGTAAAGAGTGTAAAGTGCGTCTGATTTTTGGAAAGGCCCGCCACCTTGGATCCGCGGACATCCGTGACAAATGGTGGAGAAATACAACTTTGGCAAGTGTGTTGGTGTTTAAGAGCATTTGGGGAGGGTAGGGGAGTAAGAGATGGGTCAAATTCTGTATTTATTTACGTGGCAGGCACCCCTGTTGTGTTTGTCATGTCCGCGGACAGCCGGGCTGTCCGGGATGTCCGTAATTGGGCAAACGGCAGTGTCCTAAGGACTCTATTCCTGTTCGTAGTGTCCGCATGCAAGTTGAAACTCTTCTAAGAACATGCGCGGTATCCGGGATGTCCGTGATTGGGTAAATGGGGGTGTCCTTAGGACGCTATTCTTGTCTGTACTGTCCGCAGGCACATTGAAACTGTTCTAAGAACTGGCCTGGTATGTGGGATGTCCGCACTTACTGAAAATGGGGGTGTCCTAAGGACACTATTCCTGTCTGTAGTGTCCGCATGCAAGTTGAAACTTTTCTAAGAACATGTGTGGTGTCCGGGATGTCCGTAATTGGGAAAACAGGGGTGTCCTAAGGACCCTATTCCTGTGCGTACTGTACACTAGCAAAATAAAACTGTTCTTAGAACACTTTAGGTGTCCGCGGACATAAAAAATGCCCATGCTGCATGGTTAAAAAGTTTGATTCTATGGGTGTAATCCATCCCTAGGCCATGCACCCAAGACTCTAGGCCCTGGCCACAACCACCGCAGCATATCACACCCATAGATCCCACACCCATAGAATCAAATATGTATGAAATAGTTGCAAACCTACAGTTTATGCACTGTTTGATTTGTATAGTTTGTATCTGAAGTTTTGGCTACATCATGCCATTAAGATTGTAGAGTTTGGTAACAAGCACTGCAGTATAACATATCCATGGAAGTAAACATTTTGCATTGTGGTGTACGGTTACATGTTTGCTCTAATGGTTATGTTATGGAGCAGTATTTAAAGATTGTAGAGTTTGGTAACAAGCACTGCAGTATAACATATCCATGGAAGTAAACATTTTGCATTGTGGTGTACGGTTACATGTTTGCTTCAATGGTTGTGTTATGGAGCAGTATTTATGAGTTGTACTTATTATAATATACTTACTGTTTGGTTTGGTAACTGGAGTACATATATTCTTTGTCAATTTCTGTGATGAAAGAAAAGATCATGTTAGTATTGGTAGTTTGTAAGGAGTTATGAAATTGAATAATAGAAATCTTTTATTCATTTCGACCCTCATATTTAGTAGATTACAAACCAGTATACTGTGCAATTTGCTCAGATTATGTGTTTGTTGTTAAATCATTGGGTTTGTGGGAAAATAAAACCATGTTGGATAAAAAAAAACTTTTTTTCTTTTGGTATAGTGCATTTATTTTGTGTTTTCAGTGTTTACTTGTTGTTTCTGGCTAATGTTGGGTTGTTGCAGATTGTTAGATACTTGTTGTTGATTTGTAACTGATTATAATTTTTATTTATATTCTCAATTTTTTAATCTATCTGTTGGGTTGTTGCAAAATCTTGGGGCAGTTAGATACCTGTTGGCGTATTTTAACTGTTTAATATTATTATAATTTAGTGGTATTGATTTATCTGTTTGGTTGTTGCAGAATCTTGGGGCAGTTAGATACCTGTTGGCGTATTCTAACTGATTATTTCTTGTTATAATTTAGTGGTATTGATTTATCTGTTTGGTTTTTATAGAATCTTAGGGCAGTTAGATACCTGTTGGCGTATTCTAACTGTTTATAGTTTTCTAATTGAAGTTTTGTTAATGTTTAAGTACAGATTAGTTATTAAATTTTGGTTTTAAGAAGATTAAATAAGCGTTTATAAGATTTGCTGGTAATCTCTGCTTTAGAGTAAAGGTACTATCATTACATAGAACCATCCACAATTCTTTTTTTATATATGCAGTGTAGTGACCTGCATTGGTTGTGGCTCCTGCGTTTTAGATTATGCCTATTGTTGTGAATGGTTTCTTAACAAGCAATACTTGACCATGGGCCTCATTACGACCCAGGCGGTAAGTTACCGCCTGGGCCGTGACTTTACCACCATGGCGTAAACTACGTTTACGCCATGGTGGTTGGCGGATTTACCGCCCCATTCCAACCTTGGCGGGTCGGTAAATCCCCATTTTCCCATTTACCCTTCCCCATTCCCATTTTGCCCCATAGGGCATAATGGGAGTGGGGAAGGCGTTAATTACGCCACCGTAAATTACGGTGGCGTAATTAACTCCATGGTCCCTTAGCGCCATGGATTTTAACACCTGCTAAAAGCAGGTGTTAAAATCTCCATGGCGCTAAGGGACCTCGTACTCAGGCGGTAAGGGTCGGCGCTGTTTACGCCGCCGTAAAACCCTTACCGCCTGAGTCGTAATGAGGCCCCATGTGTGAATTCAGTCAGCTTGCATTTTATTTTGGTACAATCTGCATTGTAACGTAGAAGCATTACTATTACATATCTACTATGTGTTTGTATTAGTAAGGTGGAGCGATCATCTGAATTGCAGGTCGTACATAATCTGCCATGGTTTGCATTTTGTGCAAGTTGCTGAAATGGAATGGATTCACAATTAGGTATGTATACATACACAAAATGTTCATTAGGGATTTGTTCATATTGCATATTGTTGCACAGAGTGCATGTATGTTTCCACATGTATGAAATCTTGAAGATTTCATTTATAGGTATGTTTTTGTTTTCCAGTACTTGTAGCAAGTACATTAGAAATTATTGTGGATCTTCTTGTGAGTTTATAGTGAATTTCACCATTACAGCACAGTAGTGCAATGCTTGTCTTATTCCATGAACACTGTAGGTGTTGTCAGGATTGTTGGTTGCATTTATATGAAGGACTAACATTTGCCAACACAATTGGTCTGTACTGTGTCAGTAAATGTTGCCAATAATTGGTGGCAATTGAAATAGAATATTGATTGCTACATTTACGTAGCAACATACACCAGTTATATTTGAAAATTTGAATGGACCAGATAGTTCTGTGTCCAAGTCATTTTTTTGGAGTGTGTGTTGCTTCTTTGAAGAAGTACCTGACTTACTTTGAGTAATAGATTCTTCTTTGGTTGTACTAATTATTGAAGTATTAGTTTCTTGTACTCTCTTTGGAGGATTTGTAGTGACATTGTTGTGTCTTGACTGTCGTGTAGAACGAGGATACCTCCGTCCACAAGTGCCGCACAGGAAGACTACAAATGTCACTCTCTGTACAGCCCTTGAGGCCACAGGTGGGAGATGATCTTCCGGAGCCACAGACTTCTGGGAACCCCTGGGCCACTGCAAATAAACACTGGTTAAGTAACTAGCCACAACAATAATCACAAGCCAAACAACAAGAAAGGAACGGTCTTACCAATGGCTGATAGATGCGGTTCAGTTGAACCTAGTGAGGGGTTCCGGGACCCACCAGTGTCTTGCCTTTGATGCAGGTTGTTCCTCCCAAGAAGGGAGGTGAAGTCCTTGAAGGCACCGGGCCCCACCTGTTGATGGAGTCCACCAAGAAGTCCAGAAAAAACAAAACCAAGACGAGTATCAGAATGGAAGACCAAAGGCAGTCCGTGATTCGTAACCAGAGTTCCAATATCCAAGAGCCAGAACACAGGGCAATCCAAAAAACAGTCCGTGAACCAATCCAAGATCGAATTCCAAGTGAGCCAAAACAAGATGAACGTAGTGCCAAACACTAGTCATGAGAACAGCTGTGAAGCACTGAACACTCGTAGTCGAGCGTTTAAGTAGTGGTGCTACGTTTGTCTTCCGGTCACGTGGTCCGCACCCGCATCATGTGATCGTGTTGTTGTTACACGTCAGTGGGAGGTGTCGGCCATGTGACGCGGAAGCAGGAAACGAGGCCGATCCCACAGCTGCCATGGATACGCCAATGGAGCGGGCGTCCGCGGTGGTGGGCTGGCCGTTGGCGCTGCCACCCTGGAACACATTAGGAAGGCAGCGGTGGGTCCCGGATCCGAGCCTGCGGATGGGGCATAGTGGAGGTATGGGGTCTGGGGCTTTGCGGGGTGACATCGGGAACAACAGGAACTCCTAGGGACGTGACAGACATCCTGTTGCATTTCTGTTGGAAGTAGTTTCCTTTTACAACGCTTTCCTTTTTGTGGAACAGAATATGTTTTTAGATGGGGGTGTATAGTGAACGTAGTCTATTGTATTCTAAAATGCAAGGAATATCAGTGTTTACTTTACTTGCATCAAAGTTGATTATAAATAGTCCATCAAGTGTACGTAAGCGTGATAGTGTTACGTAGCTCATGCCTTCTTTGAAGACTGTGTTCCCAATATCTATCAATGCTTTATCTAAGGTAAGACCTTGTGATATGTGAATGGTGACTGCGTATGCTAGAGCTAGAGAAAATTGTTCTCTGCGTACATACATGTATTTGAAAAGAAGGAATCGAGCTGTTGTGCACCCAATCCTTTTTTCCTCTGAAAGTTTGTCAAAGAGAATATTGACAAACTGAAAGTTGTTGTCACGTGGGTATGTTTGAAAGCCAACAACTGTACCCAGGGCTCCATTAACTAGTCCTTGCTCCACGTCAAGATTACGTTTAAGCATTACTCTACAGTTTAAAGATAATTTTAATATTTTCTCCAAACCAGCTGTATTGGAGATTGAATTTTCTAAGGTATTTAGTCTTGGTGTGGCTTGTTGACACATGGGTAGTGTCATACCATGTACGTACAGTTTGTCTGTTGCAGAAATTTAAATTATTGGTTGCATTTCTTTTTTCAACATTGTTTCATTGAATTTGGAACACCTTGCAAGAGATGACATCAAGGACATACAATTGATATTTTTGTGTGTTAATTGTTCCATGACATCAATAGCACATGAGTTATGGCCATAAAGTGCATGGATGTGCCGGGTTTTTAATATTGCTTGTGCTTCTGCTACACCAACTGTAATACTTTTTAAAATGTTGGCGTAGGTGAGGTCTGCAGACTGTCGCATGTTTTCTGTTAATTCTCTGTATTGGAAATGTTGCCATGCCAAAGGTTGACATTTCCTATGCTGCCAACAGTTTTACGGCAGAGTGTGTGTCCTAAGGTTTTAAAAATAGGTTCAGCTTTCACTGGTGTCAATTGAAGATCTCCAAAAACAATAATGTGTTTTACTCCAAAGAGCTCTTTGTAGTTTGTTTTAAATACTTCTTGTAATCTGAGGTGAATCAAAGCCTACATTAGGTTGGAGACCATGCTCACTTCATCTATTAGTAGCATTTTCATTTGTTTTAACACTCTGCATAGTTCCATTGCAGCTTCTGTAGAAAGTTTGTAATATTCTAATTTGATTTGGTGTTCTACTGGCAGGAGTAGTAATTGGTATAAAGTGACACCGCCTATGTTCTAGGCAGCTAACCATGGGGGGGCAGTTACACAGCTGACAGTTTGTTGTTTGTCAATTGTTGAAGGAATTTGCTGATGATTTTGATTAAGAATGTTTTGCCTGAACGAGCTTCACCACTGACGTATAGTAGTATAGGTCTGTAATTTTGGCAGGTACATTCTTTATTTTCATGTTGTATATCATGTGAAATTTCTTTTGTTAAAAAATTCTACGCTGCTCATTGTTTAGTTTTGATTGTAGTACAGTTAAATCTTCTGTATCTTCATACTGACACATGGCTTACCCAGTGGTTCTTGGCTTCCTGTTACAGAAGGTTGACTACTGTCGGGAGTGTCCTTATCTAGTTGGGCCTGGAGTTCTTCTTCGTGTTGCTGTTCATTGTGCAACATTGTTTTGTACTGTGTAAAGTTTACATTGGTTTTAGTGCTTTCATTTTCTTTGAAAGCGTCTTCATAGGAGAAATAGTTATCTAGTATCTCTTCTTCTTTTCTCCATGGTTTAAAGAGTTGTAGCAGGGACATGTAATATAGTTCTTCATGTTCAGGAGTTTTTAATGACAATTTGATATGATTAATTAAACGTGGTTTGGTAAGTTTTACTAAGCTGCCTTCACAATTTGTCACTCTGTATCTACCTTTTTTTCATCAGGTTTTATATTATTTTTGTATGTGAAGTTTTGGGCTATGTGGTATAGACACATGGTTTCCAAAGTGGTACTTCTGTTTGGGTAGTATGTGTCTAGTAAATTGTTTTTCATAGTGTCTTGGCTGTTAGGATCATTTTTGGCTATTGTTTCTATGTCGTTGTATGATTTGAGAACTCTTTTTCTATATTTAGCAGGACCAAGACTTAGCCATACTATATTTTCAGATTTTCCATACAAAGCGGTACCGGTTAAACAATCTGCAGCTTCATAGCAGCCACATTCTCTATGGGAGAGCATTTCTATGTTTGCATTCCATAATAGGGCAATGATTGCATTGTAATCATTGATATATTTTGCTTCTTCTGTTCTTTTTATGTAATATGTATTTTTAGGTGATTTACCTTTAACACTATGGGCCTCATTACGACCCTGGCGCTAAACCATGGTGCTATTAGCACCATGGTCCATGCCGGGATCCGCCATGGTGAATGGCGGAATTACCGCCCCATTCCAAGGTTGGTGGGGTGGTAATTCCCCATTCACCATGACCCCCTCCCCATTCCCATTTTTGGCCCATAGGGCTCAATGGGAATGGGGAAGGCTCTAATTACGGTACCGTAAATTACAGTGCCGTAATTAGCTCCTAGGTCCCTTTGCGGGTTGGTTTTTTAATGCCTGCTAAAAGCAGGCGTTAAAGTGCAAACCACAAAGGGACCTCGTAATCAGGCGTTAAGGGTTTAACGGCACCAACACCTTTTACGATGCCGTTAACCCCTTAACACCTGGGTTGTAATGAGGCCCTATGTCTAACTGAAGACATGAAGTTGTTCACTTCACCTGTTTCTGTAACCGGTCTAGGGAAACCAAAGCGGCATTTGGTGTAGTATTTCCCTTTGTTTTTGTATTTGCAACGACAATATTTGCCACATTTGTGTCTTTGAAATTGTACAATTTGTGCATGAAGATCACTATTTGTTGCTTCTGATGGAATATCACAAGTGACATATTTTTTGATAAACTGGAACACAGTGGCATCACTGTCTTCCTCAAATTTAGGAGCATCTTTAATCCATAAAAGTATGTGGATATGTGGTGCTCTTCTGTCTTGGTATTCTTTTTTCCAAACGAAGTGGTACACTTCTCCGAGTGGAGGAACAGTTTTATTACAAATAAAGTGTAGCATAGCAATGAAGCAATGATGGAAATATCTTGAAACATTAACAGGATCTAGAGAGCAAAGTTCTCCAGGTGTTACTATATCTATGTTTGTTTTGTTTTTGTTTGATATGCGTATTATGTAAATATTCCCATGCATATTCTGCACAACTTAATGTACCAAACCAAGTGGGTGGGCCAAGGTTTCTTATCATACAACGTACATCTCCGTGATGTCGGAACCAGTACTCTTTAGTACAACACATGTTTGCTAACAGAATTTTAATGCTTGATTGTAAAACCTCATCTTTTTCTTGCACTTTTTGTAGTAATTGCATAGCTGGCATATTTTGAAAGTGGGTTCCTGATTTTAATGTGTTTGCAACTCAGTAACATAGAGTTGCTAATTCACTTTCAAAGAGTAGGTGGAATATATATTCCACATTTTGTCTAAATCTGGGATTTTCAGAATACATCCGTAACAAGCGGTATTCTGATGCTCTTATTAGAATAGGTCTATCATCGTACCTTCCTCCTTTGCCAGTAGGAAAGAGTAGAGGAAAAGCAGGTGCTTCTATACTTTTTTCCCATATGCTGATTGGTGATCCTTTCGTTTGTCGTATTTGGTACGTTTCTAGTGCATCTTCTATGGTGTCATTAGAGTGTAATGGATGAATTGTATAATGGTCTTAAATATTGGATACTGTAGCAGGATCTAGAAGTTCAAATTCACCAGTTTCTGGTGACTCTTGATTTATTTCGGTTGTTTCCCTTAAGTTTTCTTCAATATTTATTTCTTTGTAGTATTCATTACTGTCTTTTAGATATTGCAAGACGTGTCTAACTTTATGTAAGTCTACCAGTTGTTGCCAAATTTTCTTCTCTTTTGTAGGTACATCATTTACTAAGACAATTAAAGATTGCTCTATTGGACGTTGCACTCCCAGAGTGTGCACATTTTCTTTTAGATCAAATGGTAAAATACACTACTTTGCCACGAATGCCTTTCACAAATTCAGAGGGAGGTAATTTTGCTGATTTTGGTTGAAGGCGTATTATTGCTTGAAATGAGTGCACTGTTTGAATTATGTTGCTCTCATATAAATTGTGGTGTTGCAGGGGTTTTGGTAGTGGGAATAATTCCAAATTATTTGTGATAGCACATGAGGGAGTTTGATTGTTGTCAAGTTTTGTAGTGCAGTAACTGCAAAGTATTAAGGGGTCAGTTATTTCATATTTGTTTTCTAGTCCAAGATAGAGAGCTAATTCAAACCATTTAGAATCTTCATTGTCTTCTATTTTGTATGTTATGTCTATAGATTTTATGTTAGTTTTCTAAAAAGTTCTGCGGCAACACACACACACACACATAGTTTGGTACTTCAGCGGATGTACTTTTGAATTTTAGTATTTCTTTTTTGTATGTGTGTAGTAGAAGGTTGCCATGTGCAGAATTGTTGCTAGTCTGTTGTAAAGCTGTTGCATTTTGTAAGTGGCTTTCACTTCCAAAATATTTTCTCTGGATAGGGTTGATTTCTTCGAGCAGTTCTTTGGCTGTACCATGTGGAGATTGTTATTTAAATTGGCCAGTGCTAAAGCAGGACTTTTAGCATAGTATAGTTTATCGACTAGATTTCTTATAGTTGAATGATGTGTTGATATCATTTTGATATGATGGAAGGTGCTTTTGCAAATAGGTCCTGAAATGCAGGACAATGAATGGCCTTGCAGTCCTGTGTATTTGTGCACTGGACATGTATCCATATTTTGCAGCAGTTTTATTTTGATTTTTGTCTTTGCCTTTCACATATTGATTGAGGAACTGGCGTAAAGATTTGAACGATTTTTTGGCAATGTTACACATTGACGTGAATGGCCATTTGTATACTGGACGTTCTGGTTCAGTCGAATAGCGAATTGATGCTGAGTTTTCTGGGGATATTTTTGTAAGCAGTATTTCTTGTTGCATTATGGTATTATTACATTTTTCATAACCTTGTCCACTGCTATGTATGGCAATTGTGTTTGTTTGATTTTGTTTGTATGCTTCTTCATTAAAATATTGTCTGTGCTTGTGGTGTGACTCCATTCACCTCCACAGATATTTTTTGTTGACATTCCGTTTTTTTGAGAAGTCTTTTCTGTAATTTAGTACTTAGTTTTGTTAGTGGTTTCATTCTGTTTAACACTAAAATAAATAACATTCTTTTGAGAAGGATTGCACTGTCTATCAAACATTCTAAGATTATTTTCTACGGTAGTTTTTAATGGTTGTGCTTGATGTGTCTCCTGTTTTTATAAGATTCTGAAGGACTCTGTGGCGGAACATTTTTGCTAATATACTTATTTTGGTATGGTTACTTCCTTCTATATCAAGATTTATAGAAGTAGTTTTAGTGGTAGCTGCATTCTTGTTAATCATTTTCTTTTCTGTTTTCTTTTACATTTTGATAGAGGAGGCAAAGTTTATGTACTGGAAGATTGTTTTGTTTTGCTAAATTACTGTATTAGCTGTGTTGTTTGAACTTTTTGTACAAACTCTGCTAGGGATGGATGCTTATTTTGGACATTTTTATTTTCATTTGCTCTATTTCTGTGTTGCTTTCTATGGACTTGCTTTCTGGTAGGCATTATGTGGGGTCTGTTGAAACAAAAAAAGAAGGTATGGGTTGGGCTGTTGTGCAATGTATGTGTGCTGTATGCATGAGTGTCTGAGTATGATGGTAAAGATGTATCTGGTGGTGTGTGATTGTGCATTGGGCAGCTACAATTAGTTGGGAAGGGTATTCTTCTATTTGTGTGTTACTATACTGCGGTTCAGATGACAGTAGAAATTGAGCTAGTGGTGAGGATAAGCACTAATAGTAAATCAAATGGTATAAAATTAAAACAATTCTTTGTTTTGTAATACTAACATTCTAGGGGCTGAGTTATGTTATTTGTGCTCTGAAAAACGAGGATTTGTGTGCTATTCTGCATGCTAATCCCTGTTTAATAAATGGCGATTTGTGGGCAGAATGGTGCACAAATCTTCTTTTTTTGGTGCACAAATTACATGAATCACCTGCACAGAGTGTTTGAGTAACAGTAAGAATATTTGTATTTGTATTTATTTAGTTTATATAGTGCTTTACACCAAAGTGCTGCACATTTTAACAACAACATGATACATATAACAATTAACATTATAACAGTAATAGTAGAAGGAATTTACAATTGAGAATCAGGCCAACAAAACAGTAAATAGAGCAGCTAAACTGAAGGGGAGGAGGAGAGAAGTGCAGTAGAAGTGTGAGAGAGAGGGAGGGGTGGGGAAGAGGAAGAGGAGGGAAACGGAAGGTGTGAAGGGTGAGAATGGGGGAGAGGAGAGGGGAGGAAGATGATTAAGGAGATAAGGCAAGGGGGAGGGGGCAAGAAAGGGGGAGGGGTTTCATGGTGGGGAATGGAGAGGGAAAGATTTGAGAAAAGTGCGGAATGAGGAAAAGGTAGAAATAGAGCGGAGTGAGAGAGGTAAGGAGTTCCAGTGCAGGGGGGCTAGGAGATGGAAGGAACAAAAACGGGATCTGGCACAAGAGGAAGGAGGAACAGTGAGAAGAAAGTGGTCAGCAGAGTGAAGGAAGTGGGAGGGATTATTGAAAGAGAGGAGAGAGGAGAGATAAGGGGGAGCAAGATCGTGGAGAGACTTAAAGACTAGGCAGAGAAATTAAGGTAGTATTGTACTTACTCTTTTTTTGTGGAATTAGCAGGTTTCTTTGGAGTTGGTGTTTGTAGTTCAGATGTTGCTGTTTTCTAGGAGAGTGGTCTTCACTGCAATTGGAAAAGAAAGAAGTTAGTAATTTTGTGTGTTTATAGCACTGATGTTAATTGTTAATTGAGAGGTTCATTTGTATGTCTTTGTAGTAGTATTCTTGTTTGATTTCTGAACATAGTGTATGCATGCAGTTTCATTTGACTATGTGCAGCCTTTATATTTTATTAACATTATGTTAGTTCAACTTGCTTTGCAAATGAGTAGAATATTAAGTGTATGAAATTCACTTGGTTTTTTAAATCTGTGTCTTAGAATGTTAGGCGAAAGAAGAAATAATGATATATTTATTTTGCAATTTTTATAAGGTAAATGGCAGAAACTGTATAGAAAAGCATGGAATATATGCCTTTGTGAAGGTGTGGGTAATAAAGCAGAAGGATGTGATTTATAGGTAGTGGTGTTTCAATTATAGTGTTATCTGTGTGAGTGTGTGAAGATGCATGACCTTTTACTGGCTGTGTGTAATTCTATCATACACTACTAAGTGTTTTTCCACAATTACATTGTTATTTCTTCCATCTTCTAATATTATAATTTTTTAGATGGGTGTGTGTGTGTAAAAAGAAATTTTGATAGACAGGTTTGGAAGTGACAGTTGTTAGAGCAGATGGAAAAAATGACAGTAAGTTCATTTTATAGGCTATACAGGTTAAGTGGCAGTTACTCTGTTTATATGCATTTATAAAAGTTGTACATGTACTGTGCAGAAAATATGCATACCTGTAGTTTATATTCATGCATGTGCATATGCATGCAGCTGCAAGTAGATATTTTGGAGACTTGAAGAGTAGTTTTTGTAGTAGGTGCTTTCCAATGATATGAGACTTGTACTCAGAGTGATCAACAGTACATTTGAAGTGTTGAACTCTGATGATGGAGTTAGATGTAGAGGTCTTGGATGTGATTGGTAGATATGTGTGACTGGTTAACTGTATCCAATGAGGGAATGGCACAGAGAGTGAAATGGAAATGGTAGAAGGGCTGTCCAAGTCACGATATGTCCGCAGACATGGCGGTTGTCTGCGGACACCGCGTATTACATACAGGGATTTTGGGGTGGAGAGGCATGCAAATGAGAATGAGCAGAGCAAGGGATTGGTCAGTAAAGTTTAATGGGTCTGTTGTGTAAGAAGAGATTGTCAGAAAGTCTTTTTCCTGAGAGAAGAACAGTTAGCTATGGATGTGTTTTTCAGAAAACAGATTATCTGGACTTTGGAGACTCATAGACACATTGGTTGGAGGTGCATGCAGAACGCTGTGGACTGGCTGTAGATCCTGGATTCCCTCATGTGGAAGTGCACTGGCATGGAGTGTGTGGAATGAAGTGGTTGGACTTGGTACCTCTCTGTGCTAGTTTGGAGACAGAGCTTCATCCAGACATAATTATAATTCATTGTGGAGGGACCAGTTTAGGACATGTGTCAGGAATTTCTTTGCAATTTGTGATGAAAGAAGGACTTGGGAAGGTCATGGACATGTTTCCAAATTCCCAGGTAATCTTTTCTCGTATTGCGCAGAGTCAAATGTGGGTGCGTTCTTCTTCATTTGGTCCTCAAATGGAGAAAGTGAGGCAGAATGTTAATTAGGCTGTTTGTGCCTTTCTAAGAGATGTTGTCATGTCCTCTTTCCACAATGAAAATATTATGTTTCGTAGCACATACATTTTTTGCAGAGATGGAGTCCATCTTACTTATGCTGGTAATCAGATTTTTCTGAGAAATGTACAAAATGCATTGCATCCTTTTCTGGAATTACAGCCATCCATTTTGCAGTAGGTGTTGACTATTTCAAGTTTTTCAAACACAAAAAAACACCACCAAAAGGCTCTTTTCAGAGCCACCACTTCTTCCCAGAGAAAAGAGTAATAGTTTTGATAGGGAAGCACCCCAAAATTTTAGATGTCCGCGGACTCTCTGTGGACTTCTAAAAAATACAGCGGTCTCTGCTCAATTTATTTGTCACTTCTATTTTAAGACTGTGAAAGGCGGCTCTGAAAAGAGCCTTTTTTTGGGGATTTTTGATGTTTTATATTATTTTTGTCTTTTTACACACGACACACTAGGAGAGGCGGGAAAAGGAGGGTAAGGGGAGACACCAACCACAGGGATAAGAAAGGGCAGGTGGAGAGTGGAAGATGTAGGGTGGGCCTTACTTAGGTAGGTAGCAGGTCTTCTCGTGCTCCTTGACCGCAGTCTCGAAAGCACTTCGAACAAAACTGTGAACCTCGAAAGGTAGGGGTCATCAGCATCATGAATGGCCTGTGAGGCAGCTGGAGGGATGTACTCTCCCACAGGAGTGTCTCTTGTGTTGAGAGGAGCGTAAACGGAGGATGTAGTAGAGGAACTCAACCTACTACGTTCATCACAAGGTATAACATTGCGAATGTCCCAACCGTGGAACGACCGTAGGTTTCGCTTCATAGATGTTGTACCAAAGCTGTACGAACCAGGCCTCCCATGGCTCAGCACAATTTTGCACTGGTTGCAGGTGACCTTGTTCGTACGTGCTTTGGGTATGTCACCATGAATGGTAAATAACCGCCACACCCAAGACTCACATCGAGGGCTGGTAGTAGGGACTTCCACTACCTCATCCTCTTCATCCTCCTTTTCATCCTCACGCCTGTTCCCCTCTTCAGGCCCTTGAGGAGGTGGTGGTGGTGGAGGGGGTGGGGGTGGTGCTGATCCAGATGTAGCACCAGGTGGAAGAACAGCAGCCATGGATGCCATCAGGTTTCAGCTAAGGCAGCAAAATTTGGAAGATTGCAAGGCAAAGTAGATAATGCTCTGTGAAATAGACAGAAGCACAATGAAGATCAGCTCTGTGGTGTAGCCTTTTATAGGGGTACTGGTGCGTGCACAGATCGAACACCCCAAAAAGGCTCAAAAAGTATGTAGAAAGTCAGGGTCATTGTCTGGGGCATGTGCTATGGTGAATTTTTACTATAAAATACGGTGGATTGCCTGAAAAGGTACTTTAAAAATGTTTGGGGTCCCGGACAGACAGTGTCCGCAATTCAGGACACACGCTCAGCGTGGGTGCAGTGACATGATTAGGACACCTCCATTTTGGTAAATTGCGGACATTGAGGACACTGAGTGTGTTCTTAGAACAGTTTCAACTTGCCTGCGGATATTACAGACAGGCATAGTGTCCTTAGGACACCTCCATTTTGTTTAATTGCGGACAACCCGGACTCCGCGCATGTTCTTAGAACGGTAGCATTTTACCTGCAGACATTACGGACAGGCATAGTATCCTTAGGATGCCTCCATTTTGATTAATTGTGGACAACCCGGACACTATGCATGTTCTTAGAACAGTTTCCATTTTCCTGCAAACATTACGGACAGGCATAGTGTCCTTAGGATGCCTCCATTTTGGTTAATTGCCGACAACCCGGACACCTCACGTGTTCTTAGAACAGTTCCATCTTGGTTGCGGACTTTACGGATGGGTGTAGTGTCCTTAGAACACCCCCATTTTGGTTAATTGCAGACATCCCAGACACCCGCGCTGTCCGCGGATGTCTAAACTGTGTTTTTAAAAAAAAAATAAGACACAAGGACTGAATTAAAACACATCTAATGTTTTTTTTTTATTTTATACAGATATAACATTAATGAAAGAGAGGGGGAAGCAGAAACTGACACAAACACAGGGGAATTGGGGGTTTTGGAGAGGATGGATGGGAGGAGATGAAGGGATGGAAGTCTCATCGTAACGTTTTTCTTGGTGCGGAAGGTTTGGGGATAGTTGACTGGGACATGGAGAGGGAGAACAGGTACATGTGGGACAATGATATTTATTTTTTTCTTTTATGTGGTCCTCCACAAAATGTTTCAAAAGACTGAAATTTTCCATAAGCATGTCCATTTTTTCTTCCATGCGGTGCAGAGTATGTTCTAAGGTGTCTTTAGGTGTATTATTCTCAATGTTTATGGTCTGTGAAGAAAAATAAAAATATTAAGCACACATAAAGTTATGATTATTAATGTGGTTACATAGAGAAGTGTCTACCATTAGCATCCATTAGTATCATTATCTTCAGTCATTTCCTCACGTGGAACATTTTCCTTAAGCTATTCCAAAGTACTGGCAATTTCTGTGTAAAAATATATATATATATATATATATATATATATATATATATATATATATATATATATATATATTACTTTTAGTGTACCTATTACAGAAAGTTTAGAAATATATAATACAAATGAAGTTTACTTACTAGCTTCTAGTAAATTGTGTTCTTACTGTTGTTTAGGTCTGCTGTTGCTCCTAGCTGTGCAGTTTCTGTGAGGTAATTATGTTGGAGGCATATCATTTTTGTTTTGGTATATTCCATTTTAGTACATATGGTATTTAAATGGATGGTTGATTTGTTACATATATAGGTTTCACTTTATTATTACATATAATGTGTTTATATGCTGCTTTTTGAACTTGTGCAGTGTTTATATGACTTGATAGAGCAATTTAAGATACTCCCTGAGTTTTTGGGTAGTGTTGTTGTCCGCGTCCAGTCCGCGGTCATACACACAGTCCGCGGACATCAAAATCACTAGCTGGGGGTTCAGTATGTTCTATGTTACATGTATATAAAGTCAGGGACATTATGGTTAAGTTGCGCTACTAAAAACCTATGAAATTCAGTAAATACATGTTGTTAAAGGGACGGTATGGTTCCAAGTAAAAACGAAAAACCCCTGAAATTCGCCAGTTATGGTTAGCTAAGCTACCATAACTCGCGCCACCACCAAAAGTGTCAAGGATCATTGGAATAGATATCTTGAGTGGCAATGCATTGATATAATTAGCATTCTATCATGAAGTTCTTTACAGTATAGTAAGCTACTCACATATAAACATAAGCATTGTGCGCAGCATACGTGATGGAGGTGCAATATTCATGCAATATTCATACTCTTCCCATGTTGAATAGCGAAATGATAAATGCTTTCATATTAGAATTTTGTGTAATATGAAACATGTAATAAATCGCTAATAAAACTACTTACTACATAATTTCATTATTACATACAAAACACAAAGACACACCACATACAAATATGAGTATATATATGGCGAATTTCAGGGGTTTTTTGGTTTTACTTGGAACCATAACGTCCCTTTAACAAAGTTTTTTTACTGAATATAAATATAGTAAAGATGAAAACATTCTATTACTAATATCTTTTGACTTCCCAGGTGGATTTGGATGAAATATTCCAAAAGAAAAAATTTGTCATCCACCCCCCCAAACTGGGAAAAATGTTTTACAAAATGTAAAAGTTATTAAGAAAACAGCTACACCCATTCATTTTCTCATGGAGAAAAAGTGCATTTTGTGGGAAGACATAGCACAAAAAAAACGATGGATGGATTTGGACCAAATAAGAAACAAGTTTGGCACAAAGCGTTGACTTAATTTCCTTGACTGGTTTGGGGTAAAACCTTCCAGTTGTTTTTTAAATATTCAATGGAAAAAAGGGTGCCCTCTGCTCCCAAAAGCATGTTTATATCTCCCAACGATCTTAAAAGCAGAGAGGAATCAGGACTACCCAGGAATAGGGAGTGAAAACATGTTTGAAACCTGCAGAGATCACAACTTCTAGGCAGTGGTATTGGGTCTTTGCAAAGAAATTATTAGTGTTACATGTACAGTGGCCTCAGCCGAAGGCCGTGGCCACTGATCATGGCCAAAGGTTATGAGTAGTGAGCCCCAAAGAAATGTATTGGTCTAATGTGTACAGCGGCCAGAGCCAAAGTCTGTGGCCACTGCCTGTTGCAGAAGGCCATTGCTAGTGTGCCCCAAAGAAACATATTGGTGCAACATGTACAGTGACCGTAGTCGAAGGCCATGACTAGTGTACCCCAAAGAAACCCATTGGTGTGACATGCAATGTGGCCATATCCGAAGATAGCGGCCATCGACCATAGCCAAAAGCCATGGCTAGTGGGCTCCAAGGAAACCTATTCATCCAACCTGTAGAAGGGCCATGGGCAAAAGGTATGGCCACTGGTCCTGGTGTCATATGTACAGTGACCTTGGCCAAAGGCTATGGCTAGTAAGCCCCAGAGAAACCTATTGGTGCAACATGTACAGTGGCAATGGCCGAAGGTTATGGCTAGTGATTCCCAAAGATACCTATTAGTGCAACATGTAGTGGCCATGGCTAGGGCTAGTGGGCCCCAATGAAACCTATGAGTGCACCATGTACAGTGGCCACAGCGGAAGGCCAAAGGCCCTGGCCACTGTCCATGGCTAGTAGATTCCAAATAAACATTTTGGTGGAACATATACAGTGGCTACGGCTGAAGGCCATGGCTAGTGGGCCCTGGAGAAACTATAGTATAACAAAACCCTTCAAATTCAGTGAAAAAAACATTAATTAAGAGAGAGTAAGGTGATCAGATTGAATGCAACAACACCCCTGAAATTCAGCACTTCCCTTTCAAGCAAGTTCACCTTTACTATGCATCCCCTGTCCCGCAGCGTATGACCAAAATGATGACATCACAGATGACAGCACTGTGACATCACTAATTACATCATACATTACATCAGCCGATTAATTAGTCCGGTCAGGATTGTTTCCTGGAATATAAGTGTGTTTTGCCATCTTTGCTCAAATAGGGAACTTTGGAAAAAGGCTGACTCAATATGTATTCAAGAATCTTTATGCTTGACACTCCCTTTGTGGATGGTTTCACTGTCACATTGGAGCCTGCCAGGAAGGGATTAGGGCAGGCCGTATGGTGGCTTTATTTGTGCCTGGCGTATGTCCCCTGGTTCTAATATTGAAAATCTGTGTATAGGCCATCCTGATATTTTAGGCTATAAAATAATATGATTTGTCCCTTTCGATTAACTTTTAAGAGTCTTAATCGTCTTGAACATTTATTTTAATCCTTTATCAACTTCTTTGATAGATTTTATGTCATTCATTATTAATGTATTTGATTCACACTGATTATAACCTAATGTTTGTTTTTTGGTTATGGTATCGACCTGAGATGTCCAGGTGTTTTTCTCAATCTGCTAGTGCTCGAGGGATAGTTTTTGTGTGTGTCGGGATAGTTTGGATTCTGTTCCCCTAAATGGGAATACTCGGGCTGATAAACCGCCCAACTATACTTGGTCAGATGGCCTTTACAAATCCACCTTGGACTTTATATTTGTTTCCACCCACATTGTTTCCACCATTGACAACTTTAGAGTTGATCTTTTGGAGGTATTCTTACTATGGATAACTCTGATTAGATCTCGGACTCACTAGAGATTAATCCTCGCAACCAGGCTGTAATTTGGCACAGAAAATATGAGGCCAGGTTTTTATGACGTGATTGACAAGGATTTACTAGCGGGGAATCTTTGTAGATATGTGTCCTCTTTCTTTTTCGCCTCACTTGAAGGACACACCTGCAGTCCTGATTCCGTTCTCGACCATTACAATGGATAGCAATCGCACAATACCTTCGCACAAGTTTAGTGCAATGATACATGCTAAGAAGAAGTTGTTGATGAGGGAAATTAAGGAAATATCTGAATATTTTTCTTATGTGTGGTTGCAGTCATAACTAAGCTGAAGCAAACTTACAGAAATTGGTAGAAGGGACATTTTGCCCTGTTACTGCAAAGAGACGCCGAAAACATGTTAGCAGCACTGGCATCTCGAGATATGACTAACGTTTGGAGACTAATACGAGGAGGTGGGGCTAGCGACTCTCTCTGCAACACCAGCCAATTCCAGGCAAGGCTTGGGAGAATTACTTCACTGAGCTCTATTCTGCTGTGACTAGTACTAAAGTGTGTGCGTTTGCGCTCATGAGGCCTTGTATGGCTACGGAGACATTGATCCCCAAGGAATGCAGGTGGCAATAGGGAGGGCCATGTCTACAAAAGCCCTTGGACCCGATGGGCTCTCCAACTTGACATTAAAATCAGGGCCTTCTCTATGGGTTGAGGTATTGTTTCAGCTGTTTTGCAATGTGGTTGGCCGGTCCAGGTGCTGTGCAACTTGGAGAGAGGCCATTTTGATAGTCATTTTCAAAAGGGGTGATAGGGCGAATCTGGGTAATTACCACCCCATCTCCCTTTTGGATGCTTCCTATAAGATTTTCTCTATCTTTCTGGTTCATGCACTTGGAAGATGGGCAAATCATGCTAATAAGTTGGATTCTAATCAATCCGGGTTTCGTAAGGGAACCAGTACAGCTCTGAATTGCCTTGTATTACAACTTTTGAAGAGTCAGGCTTTCCAATCGAAGCACACATTATATCTTTCCTTCCTTGATGTCTCTAAGGCATTTGATTGTGTGGATCGACCTAGGTTTTGGGGAATGGTTGGGACATGGGGCTGTCAGGAGGCCTTGGTTCATTTTCTGGAACTCCTGCATAAAGAAATTAGAAGTAAGGTCAGTGTGGACAAAAAGGGCATGTACTCAGGATGGATCCCAGTGGATCGTGGTTTACATCAGGGCTGTGTACTAGCTCCCTTTTTGTTTAATTTATACATCTTTGGTATTATGGCAGATTTGGAAGGTATAGGTGTTAATCCTCAAAGGTAGGGACATGTAAACATTCAGTGTATTTTATATGCTGGTGATCTTGTTTTACTTGATGAAACTGCTAGAGGCTTAAAATAATCCCTGATGTTTACACAGGGTTTCTTTAAGAACTTGGGACTAGAGATCAATGTGACCAAATCTAAAAATCTTGGTTATTAACCCCAGAAAGATCTTGTCAGGTAAGTCAAACTTTGGTTGGTATATTGGTGGTAAAAAGTTGGAGGTGGTCAATGACTTTAAATATCTTGATGTGGTGATCAAATCAAATTGATCAGTGTCTCTGGCTATTCAAGCCTTTAAGTTAGATGCAATCTCAGCGGCTGCACAACTTCAAGTGCTGGACAGAAAATATGGATGTTTTTTCATTACTGCCAGTGCTCAGGTCTGAGAGGAAGGCTTGGATTTGGCTAAAATGGAGCCTTTTATTTTGAAACGATTTCTGAGCATTCCAGGTGGTACCCTGTTCCTGCCGGTTGAGCATATTCTGGGTATCACATCTTTAGACACCAAGGTCCACTGGAGAAGAAATCTCATTTTAATATCTATCATGTTTCCACCACTCTCGATATTCAATACACTATATAATCGTGACAACTGTCAGGCGCATAAGGTCTGGAGCAATTCTGTTCTGACCATTGTTAATGAAAGAGCAGTACCGTTGGATGAATTGGAGCGTAATCCAGGCAATGTTAAGAAGTTATTATTTGAAAATGACTGGAAAATTGCTAATTTACAAGTTATTTGAGCATTTTTCTCTGGACATTAAATTGTTCAATTATCTCCAGAAATAAATGATAAAACATGCTTCAAGATCATTGAGAAACTTCAGGCTACGTATAAAACAAAACTTGCTTCCAACCAACGATGTAATAGGTAACCAGGCATTGGATTCATCCACTGAACCCCTGTGTCATTGCTGTATAATTGACTGTGAAACTTGTAAATATCAAATTGGGGAATGTCCAGCCCTAACTATTCAATGAGAGGAAATGTTCAAATCCTATTTTAATCGCCCTTTGTTAAATTGGAAATCTTTTTGGTGGAAACTACTGGTTAGTCCCAATGACAGATTGGGAATTAACGTGATGAATCTACTAACATCGCTTGTTTCTTTGTATGAAATCTCTCTGTTTCAAAATGGTTTTTATTAAGAAATACTTGATGCTGAATGACCTTGTACTTTGTATTTTGCAAGTCCGTTTTTATTGTACTAAATTGTTTTTATGTATTTGTTAACTATATCACTCAATAAATACACAAATAAATAGATGACATCACTGATTGTGTCACTAATCACAGCATACATGACATCACTGATCAGATCAATAATTACATCATATATGTCATTACTGGACATGAATAGATCCGGTTTCCACCTGAAAATAGAAAGAATAAGGAACACCCTTTAATAAGGCACATCAGTTGACTTTAATACCTTATGGGGTTAATTATGTTGCATATTATTTTTATAAGGACTATCCTCTCGATTTTTTTATAGTAACAAATGTGATGAGACCGTTGATTTAAAAAAAACATTTTTTGTCACCTGTTTTATTAAGTGTCCCACAATTGAGATCGATTTGCTTGTTGATAAACCCAGTGCTCTTTACTGTACAAATGAAGATTTATTTATTATTATTCATAAAAAGTAATGAATTAGCATGGATATAAATACTGATTATAACACTGTTAAGATATGGGCTTGTTCACCCCGCAAGAAGAAGCCACACATGACCCGAAACCTGTAGAGATATAGGGATATTCCTGATAGCTCCAACAGAACAAGATAGAGACTCTTACTGAGATTTATTGGAAAGTAGCTTGTTATATGGTTAATATTTTTAAAACAATAATAACATGGATTTTTGGTATGCAGAGTTCATGTTGAGATTGTGTGACAACATTCAGGAGAATTGCTTGATGTGTACTAAACATACTTAAGGAATGTATTATCATAATTTAGAAATTTTGTAATCAACAATAACATATCTATTTAACTATCATTTATTTATTTAACATGGGACTTAATATTTGAATGTTTGATTTTATAACCACAAATATCTGAAGTGGTATCATAATTGTGGGTGTGACAGTGCTCCTGCATGTGTTGTGAAGAACCTTTTTAATTTGTATATGTGGGTCGGACATTCAAGACCCATTTTTATGTGTGTAATCGAAATACTTATAAATTGAGCAAAAATATTGTATTGATATTCAAATTGTTAAAGAGTTACATGTGCAGTCCATTCTCTTGTGCCTCGACGATCTATGGTACATAATACATTTGTCTACCCAATCTGAGGATGGAAATGGTACAAAAACGTTCTTAAATAAGGCTGCTGGCTTCACTTAAATTCCGCTGGTGGTCTTTCAGTGAAGTCACATCTGCTTCTCCATTAAAGTGCCATTCCTTTAATTTAGTGGGACCCTTGGATTACCACCCGCAGTAATGGCAACAGTAATTGCCACCAGGGTTACCCAAACAAAACCTATAAGCAATGATGTAATGAAGGATATAGTTTGCAACAGAAAAAGGCTCAATTGCTTAAAATAATATAACAATTAAGAGAGGAAAATACTACATTGAAATAAAGATCAGAAACCTGTTAGTGAGAAAGCCAGCATCAGGGCTTTAAGGGAAAATGAATGTGGGTGACAATGTATGTACAGATTGAAGTACTGCGTGGATCTATGTTGTCCAACCAAATCACTATTTTATGAATGCCATGCCCACCAATCCCCACCCACCGAATCCCACTGACAATTCTCTTTCACTGGACCAAATGTTCTGATTCGGCTCTTACCACACCACCAACTCTGGCTCTTTTGTATTTGGCCTTCCACCATTAATCAGGGACGTTGTCCTTCCACCCACCTATTCCTCCACTGCATGCCCTGACCCTTTACTCCCAGCTCCCCTAACCTCCCTCACCTTTGCATGACTCTTGCTAGCCTTGCTGCTCCAGGTACCCAGGGGTAATATACGTAGCACTGTTTCTACCCCACACTTGTTGCCACACCATCACTGTAGCTCCTAGTCCCCTGGAGCCCATGAGTTCGTCTCCTTGTGGCCAGCTGCCTTTCCTTCACTCAATAAAACTGCACTGCTCTGATCCCCTGTTAACCGCCCCTCAGAACAGCCTAGTATCGCATGCTTATAACTGCACAGCAAGGACTCTCACTTGTGTTCATTGCTGAATTCATGTCAGTATTTGAAGTGGGCATGTGTCGATACTGTCTACTTCACACATTGTATTGTCTATTTCTACGAGGTGCAAATTCACACATTTGAGGTAGGCATTTTTCACCTGTTAAATGACGCAAACAAGTGACCATAATTATTTAAAGCTCTTGATTGATGCCTCTTTTCAGAATTGACATGAACAACCCCATAGAATATTGTTCAATGATACAATTAGATAGTGACTGGGGGTAATTATGTTAACTCTGCGCTAATCATCGAAATTTTGCATCTTGTGGACTCTTGCTGCCCCAGGTGCCATAAGGTATACTCGAACCTTAGTCTGATTTACAAGTGTTGGGTTGGGTACCTGAGTGTGGCACTAGTCCCTTTCAATCAATGTATGATTGGTCTTAGAATATATAATAGTGCAGCTTGAATGATGTGTATAAAAGAAATGCCCTTGACATACATTGATCTAAAGGGACCGGCGCCACACTCAGGTACCCAACCCAACACCAATGATACACTTACAGGGTAATTCATGGAATAAATATGCACCGAAAAGGGGAGCACAAGCGTGAAAATCGCAGCGCACGCGTGCTAAAGCTGTGCATGCAGCCGTTCATTGATTTATGGAATGCGCTGCGCGTGTAAAACCTGGGATGTGTGCCAAATCCGTGAGTGGCACACGCGGGCGCACACGTCACTAAACGCCAAATGCGATGCGCACTGGGAAAGCGCACATCGTGTAGCGCACACAAGAAAAGTGGGCGGAACGCGGGGTGTAACAAACAGAATGGGGAACAACGCGTGAAAATGTGGCCGTTACGGGGGAAATACGGGAGGTAAATGCTTGCAACGCCCACACGCGCACTAACAACACGTATTCGTGGAATGGAACAGGGGAAACCTGTGCGCCAAAAAAGACGTGCTAATCTGGAAACATGTACACCAGCAGGAAGCAGGCGTAAGCGTCCCCGCGCAGCATAAAAGTGCGCGCAAACAACAAACAAGCTCATACGCTATGATGAATATACCGTTTCTCGCAGTAGTGGTCGTGGGACACCGCAGGAGGAGGAGGATAGCCAGGCCCTGCATTTGTTCACCCAGGACCAGCCTTTTTGGGATGCCTAATGACCAGGTGTATGGGAGGTACAGGTTTCCACCACTAATAATCCTAGAACTGGTCAGGGAGTGGGAGGATGACCTCACATCACCCACCCTGTGCTCCCAAGCACTAAGCCCCTTGGAAAAGGTGCTCAATGTACTGTACTTCTTGGCTACTGGGTCATTTCAGCGGACAAGTGCCATAGTTGGGGGTGTCTCACAGGCCATGCAGTCACGCTGCCTACACCAGGTGTTGGCGATCATGACTGCACGCTCCTCAGTCCATAGGCACATATACATGCCCATAACACCTGCAGAAAGGCAGGCTGTCGTCCAGGACCTTTACGGGGTGGCACACTTTCCCAAAGTGCTAGGTGCCATTGATTGCACCCATGTGACTCAACGTCCTCCCAGGGCCACTGAGCACATCTATCAAAACCACAAGCACTGGCATTCCATTAACGTGCAGGTTGTATGTGTTGCCAAGGGAATCATCACCTCAGTATATGCCAACTATCCGGGGTCCAGCCATGATAGTTTCATATTCCGAATGTCACCCCTAAACCGGTACCTCTAAGCTGGCCGGCATGGCGACACATGGCTAATTGGTGAGTATAAATGCCTCTGCACATGCATGCATGTCAGACACTGAGAAATGGGAAAACCCCACTAATGACAACCATTATCTCCTCCCCAGGGGACAGTGCCTACCCTCTGAGCACCTACATGATGACACCAATACGGAACCCCACCACACCACCGAAGGTAAGATACAACACAGCCTATATTGCAACCCAGGGCATAGTGGAGCGCACATTCGCAGTGCAGAAGTCACACTTTCGCTCCGTTGACCGCTCTGGTGGGCAGCTGCTATATGCGCCCCCAGTAGTGTGCAGGATCATAGTGGCAGCATGTGTCCTGCACAACGTTGCAACCCGGCGGGCCGTACCGATGGACATGGTGGTGCCCCCACATCCCCAACCACATCCATGGCCACTGCGCATGGGAGGTGAAAGGGCACGTGGTGAGGCAGCCCGTACCCAGCTTGTGGCAAATTTCTTCACCTAAAATCCCACCCCTGCGGAGTGCACAAAGGCCTGGCATATACCAGCTGACAATTTATGATGATGACAAAAGGGACAGTCAGCTGTGACAACCATACCACCCTGAGATTGTTTACCTGGAAGGGCTACATTGTGTGCATCCCTAGCTACTTAAACACACCCATTGCTTTGTCAGTAAAAGGCACACATTCATGCAGCATGAAGGACTACCCCCTTGCAAAACACTACAAACAAATAGTGGCATGTCACCCAACCCCTCCCTAACCCCATCTCAGCTACCCAACACACCATGGCATGGCATGCGATATGAAAGCAACCAAATGAATGCACATCACATGACACAAGTGTCACAAAGTGCACCGTCCCAAATGGAAACAGGCCACAGACAATTGCCTCTCACCAATGAAAAAAAACAGCGCACATTAACAAATACTTACCAGCAAGACAAAACATCAGTACATGATCCAACAGTGGCAACATATGACAGTAAAAAATTAAAGTAGTGTAAGTGTCACAACCTGACTAAGGCAGCACATCGACCCCTTCCAACTGCAGAGTGTTGCTGGTAGGCAAATGTGGTAGTGCACTGCATACATCATGAACTGCATCTGCAAAAGAGACAGGCTTGTTAAGACATGAAGAAGCTACATGTATATATGCAAAAAGTCCTGTATGTAAAACCATATACAAATCCACCATGCAGTGGAGAAATGAACAACAATCCCCACTAGGGATGTATACACAGTTTGGTCTACAGACTGCCCACACAATTTATGGAAGCCCAATGCCTCTGTGTAAGTTACTGTCAGTTGGTCACACCCCTTGCGAAAGGAAAGGGGAAGCAGGAGGGCTGTGTGTGTCAGGAACACAAGTTTCTAACCCAAAGACAGGACAAGCCTGCACGTGCCCAGCTGGAATACACAGTGGATGCCTACAGGAGCCACACAAAGCAACACACTGTAACATTAATTCACAATCTGAAAGAAAATGGTTATGAACAAAAAAGTTAATGCAAATCAAATTTAGAAAAAGAAAAAGTAAATGTAAAGTAAAAGAAATAAATTAAATAATAAAGTAAAAATCAGAAGCATAACCAAATAAAAATAAATGTATGAAAATCAAAATAAAAAATCAATAATTAAAATAAAATCAAAATAATAAATAGAAAAAAGAAGAAAAACTAAAGATAACAAATTAATTAAATAGTAATTTCATTTAGCAAATCGGATGAAATGTGAAAAAAAAATGGCCATGTGTCGACCAGGGGGGAGGCCACCCAGGAGGGATGAGGTACAAGGTGCACCCCAACACCCACATGCGTGGATGTTGAGAAAAAAAAAAACCTCCATGGGCTCATGGCCTGCACGGCTACCCTACAGTGGGAGAACTGCTGTCGCTGTCATCATCCTCTGGTGGTACATCAGAATGTGGGCGTGATATGGGAGGCAGACCATGCAAAGCCCTGGCATGCGCCTCCATGGCAGCAAGCATGCAGGTCTGAAAGGTTTGGTTCTGCAGGATGATGGTACGGAGATCCCCATGCAGCACCTCACGGGTAGCACACATTTCTGCCTGCAAGCCTCGCGTGATGCCCGGATCTCCTCATGGGTTGCCTGGAGCTCAGATGAGAGTGTGCGTGTTAGCTGCTCCAGCTGCTGTTCTGACCTTGTACTCTGGGACACCTCAAGTGCACCCAGAGTATCTCTGAGGGACGTGTGTTCTAACCTCAGGGCATCCCTGTGGGCCTGTGACTCTGCAGATATGGCTGTGCGCAGAGTCTCCAGTCCAGCCCGTCGGTCCCTCTTGGATGCCAACATGACCTCCCTGTGTGAGTGGCACATGGACTCTGTTGCCTGCTGCTGGAGCTCCACCTGCCTTTCAGGGGGGAGAATGGAAGTGGCCACCCTATCCACCATGGCCTGAGCCATCAGGTCTCCAGAGGTGTACCCAGAGACACCCGTGGACAGTATGGTATGTAGTAGTAATGGGTTTTCGCCCACCACCACCCCACGCCCTCCACTGATGCCTGGTTGTGGCTGTGAGTACTCCTGCCTCTGTGCCATCTCCTCCTCCTCAACCGCATCTAGTGCCTCATCACCTGCAAAAACATAAAAGAAAACTAATGAAAACAGGCATGAGCACCAGAGCCCACACACATAGGCATGATGAGGTATATATTGAATACACAAATGACACATATCACACATGACAATAACTCTGGCATGTATGCACTGGCAATGAGTTTGAAGGGGAGGCAAAAAGCAGACACTGAGGACTCCAAGATGGAAAAGCAACACATGTGCTGCATGCTGGATAGCACCGGCATCACACATTAGCATGTCAGTGGCATGGACAATCCACATACATGACACATGCCAGCACAAAGATGGCACATAGCAAAGCCATGGCAGATTTGACAAGGACACCCAGATGGTAGCAAATCAGTACTATCAGCCATCCATGTGAGATGGAGATCATGAAATAGAACATGCAAAATAGTGTGACAAAACACGCATGTGCCACACGCTGCAACTAAGCCAGTGTTCACTAATGCATTCAAAGAGGGCCCCGAAGTGATTGTGTGCAGGCCATGTGTAGGTGCACATTACTCAAACAGCCTGATTGATGAAATCATTCCCATAATAAGGAAACATATGTGGCCCATTGTAGGGTGTTATCTATGTCTGAAGTATGTTACATTTAGGGCAGAAGGGCACACAAATGTGTGGTAAACATGCAAAGGATTTCATCAATCAGGCAGAATGAACAGGAAAACAGTATGAACAATGTTGTGGCAAGATGGCAGTTGAAGGGCAAGTGCAGTAATCAGGTGCAAATTGTGAACTGCGGTCAGAAGGGATACTTGAAAACCCAAACCCAAGGCCGGGGTATGGTTTGGAGGCACCACATAGGTGGCCCATAGCAGTCATGACTATACAGCTTCACCTGGCACTCAATCAGAACACATCACCCAAGCAACATACACATGGTTTGCACACACATGCATGGCCACTCACCGGACATTGCCTCAAGATCTGCTAGGTCTCCCACGCCTTGGATCTGATCCTCTGTGATGAAGCTTCCAGCGATAGACTCATGTTCTGTGTATACTTCCTCCTCTGGTGGAGACCCACTGTCAGTCACCAGAGTAGAGGCATGATTGGAAGCCAGCTTGTTCTTTGCTCTGTGTTTGAGGCCATTCCCCCGCTTAGAGCAATCATCAGCTGTACGCCTGACAAATCCAAGGGCACTAATCTGGTCCGTGATGCACTGCCAGTGGGCCCTACGTTGAGCAGTCATAGTTTTGCACCGTGCAGTCACCAGCATTTCACGGCCATGGGCCGACACATAGCCCACAAGTGTGTCTAGTTCCACATCATTGAAAGTACGCTTCCTTGAGGTGCCGGAGGGGGGTGCCGTGTCTGGGGTCCCAGCCTGTACCGCAAGACCACCTTTCTTCCTCTTGAGAGGTGGTGCAGACCCTGAGTGGCTTATGCCGCTCTGGTTGGTAGGGGCTGAAGCGCAGGTGGACTGGCACTGGAAGTAGCCAAAGGCACGATGACCAAAGGTCTCACTGCAGGCATTGGTTGCTGGGTGATGTTGGCAGGACCAACCTCAGTGTGATGGACTTGGACCAATACTGTCCCGGCTGGGAGACTCGGAGCTGAGGTGGATTGAGCTGCAGCTACTCCTGCAGCCTCCTCACTCTGGCTACTTTGGGCAGCAGATGACATTGCTGCTACAGATCCACGGGGCCTGGTGACAGCAACTTTCACCGCCACACGCGGCTTTGACTTAGTGACACGGAAGTCAGCCTGGGAGTCATCCTGTGCCGGTTCGGTTGACAATATGGGCCGGGTTAACAAGGCCTGAGATGGGATGTGTCAGCTGCATCTCCCCGACCCATTGGGAGGGGGCATAGCTATTCCTGATTGGTCCTCCACACACTGGCCTCTTGGGCCACCCTGCACATCCTGGCCACGTCCCCTACCGCTCCCACCTCTTGGAGGTCGGCCACCTTTGCCTCCCTTATCGCTTGGTCGCCTCCCAACCATGGTACTGATGTTCTTGTGCGAATGGGAGGTGCAGTAAACAATTGACCTGGGCAATTGGGGTGAAAGGGGTAGAGTACTAGATGGAATACATACCCTAGTGCTCTAGCAAGGCTGTCTGTGACCCCTGGGGGAAGATGATGGGTCACACCACGCTCAGGCACCCCGAAAACAAAACACACTGGGGCAACCACAGTTGAAAAATATGTGTGCGACTCACCATCTGCCTGGAAAAAGAATGTGAAAAAGACGCGTGTGTGCACATTGGCAACACCCCCGCCAAAAGAAGAATTGAACGCTCTCTGAGTATACAAGGAGTCCGAACTGGAACCGTTGTGAGGTAATGGCGTGTGAACCGACAAGAAGTACGTGAATCACCCGCTCGCTCTCCACAAAAAGCACATACAAGAAAATGATGTCCTATGTGTACCTTTTAACCCAGACCACACGTTCGACATCGCTTATGCACGTACGCGCTAAGGGCCTTTCCTCCAATTACACGCTGACGTGCAGTTTTTTCACGTGGCAAATCACTCCATATCAAGCTGGCCATATCAAGCTGGCCACGCAACAACACACAGAAGACCATGCTCCTGCCCACAAGGCCATTTTCCTGCCCCCCTGAGCCCTGAGCACGCTCCCACCTGCCATCTGCTGCTGCCTGCCTGCCTGCTGGCCACGTGCCCTGCTGTTTGGTGCCTGCACGTCAGCCATCTGCAGGGGTCCAGTTGCTCTGACCACCCCTGCTGGAACAGAAGACTCCCGACTGGCATTCCATCGCTCCACAGCCCAGCCCCAGGACCCAGTTGCCCACCCACACCTGCCTCGGGGGTTGCCATGTCCGACACAACACCATCTGGCACCAGTGGCAACCTCCCAGCAGAGAGGCAGAGGGCTGCCAGCTTCAGTGCCAATGAAGTTGTCATCCTGGTGGAGCAAGTCCTGGGGCATTATGATGCCCTCTTTGGAAGGTCACGCACCGACAATGAAGGACAGAAGAGGTTCTGAAAGGACATTGTGGCTGCCATCAACGTGGAGGGGGTGGCAGCCGTGACATGCAACACGTCCGGAAGCACTGGGAGGACTTCAGGTCCAGGACCCTCAGAAAGGCCTGGCACCTCTTGAAGGCAAAGTATGCAGAGGGGTGCTGGGTACGCCTTACCAAAATCCAGATGAGGGTCCTGGAACGCATACACCCAGCGCTCCACCTCAAGATCCTTCAGAGGCAGACCCGTCCGGAGTCGAGCGGTAAGTATCCATGCGTACTGATTGGACGCTGTACATGTTGAGGTGTGGCAGAAGTGTGCAGGTTGCACATATGTCTTGGAAGGGCCATGTATGGATGTGTACGTACAGGGACATGAGCCTGCCGCATGCAAGTCCAGTCATGTGTGAGGCACATCAATGGTGTATGTGTTCAAATGCATGGTGCCCAAATGCATATGTCGGTGCACATATGTGTATAATCATGTGTATCTACTGTGGCATGGTTGTGGTGTGACACATGGATGCTGGTTCCACCTTCATGTATGTGCACAATGTACATGTGCGTGTTTGTGTATTTGACATGTGTGCCACTGTGATACACCATGGATGCATGTGACACCGACATGTAGGAGGCTGATTGGCAGATGTGACATGGGTGCCGATGATTTAACTGAGACAGGTGGTGGAGATGTACAGATGCATGTAAGTCTGGTTGCCTGTATGCATGTGACGTCAGGCTAGCCTTCGGATGCTCATGCTGTTGTATGTGTATGGATGGTGCTGCCTGCTGCAACATTCCTGTTAATTTGTGCATGTGGGTGGGTTCAAATGATAGGTGTGTTCGGGATTGTGATGACGTGTGAAGTTTGACACTGCCACTCATGTGTGCAACTGTCATGTGTGTATCAGACCATTGTACAGTCCCCTGATGGCTGTGTTCTGTCTCTCTCTGTCTGCAGTGTCAACTGATGAAGAGGGCGGAGATGGTGCTGTGGAGCACAGCGGCAGGGATCCCACCGCCAGCCGGAGACGCAAGGCCCAGCTCCCCTCCCAGGTTGTCATCTCGTCGGGGAGTGAGGGGTCTGGTGCCGCGTCCGCGGCCGCAGCTACCGAGGGTAGGTTCAATAGGTGGAGGTCAGAGGTGTACTTCTCGGCAGCCGAAGGGGCAGTTGAAACCCCACAGGGACCTATGGAGGAAGATGGCACCGAATCATCCAGGTTGGTGGAGGGTTTGGTTGAGGAGAAGGCCGTGGAAGGGCCACACAAGGGGTCTGGAGGGGGGATTCCACTGGTGCTAGTGGTGCAGACCAGGGGCAGGGACAGGAGGAGCAGCACAGGCGGCCGCAGAGGTGCCTGTGTGTAATCCTGTCCCTGATTCTGTGACTGCATCATCTCGCACCAGCAGGGATGCGTTCGTCCACACCCGTTTTCAGGGAGGGGATCTGCTAAAAACAACTGGCCTTCCTCTCCCTACGGACGTGGCAATCTGGGACCGTGTTGAGCCTGTCCTGACTGGGGTGGCGTTGCGTCAACTTGGCATCCGGGATAACGTGCAGGGTTCTCGTGAGGACGCTGCATGTTGTTTCAGATGCCTCGTTGACCACGTCAACTGGCTAGGAGGGATCACCGGTGCTGGGCTACTCCGTGTGCTGGGCCTTATGCCGACCCCCTCCTCAACTGAACCCCCTATGAGCCAGTCATCCTCTGTGTCATCGTCTGGCCCAAGTACCACCTGGGCACCCTGTGGAGCTGCCTCTGACCCAGCGGCCAGGCTGGGGGAGGACACATCCCTGCCACAGTCGGGAGTGATGGATCGGGCCATCAACAACAGAGGGGCAGGCATCGGCCGGAGGGCAGGAGGACCCTGGATTGGGAGTGTCTTCCGTGTGGCAACGGTTGGGCCAGCAAATAGATGCGGAGCTGCAGCACGCGGAAGAGGCACAGCTCTCTATGGTCAGGGCGGAGAACTCCATGCGCAGGGCGCTGAGGCGGGCTGAGTGCCTTAAGGAAATTCGCAGGGAGTTGGAGGTGGACATGGCATTATCCCTGCAAGACCTCGGGGCCAGGGAACAGGCCCGCCTCCAGGATGTTGAGCAAGTGAGCAGTAGGACTTGCCCGCCGCCATTGTATATAGTTCATTAGCGTTAGGTTTCCTCTCTATTTTTCTTTCATTTGGGCGCATGGACTATGCCCCAACTTTTTGTATATAGTTATTTATTAGGTAGGGTTTTTTGTAGGTTTCCTTTGGATTGTTGGGCTCATGGACCCTGGATTTTTACATTGTATATAGTTCAGGACTGGATTTGACTTCATTGATTTTTTTTTCCCATGGAGCAATGGTTTTCTATTTTTTTTACCTTTGGATTTGGTTTGATGGACGAACCATTTGGAGCCATTTTCATTTGGATTTATTTGGATTCAGAATTCATATATTTTTCATTCATTTTGGACATCCAGCCTTTTGTTTATTATTTGTTTTCTTGTGTGATTTTCTTTCATTCCGTTGATTTTGTATTTAATACATTTTGATTTCATACTTCATTTGTGTGGTATTCTCTCATTGGTTTCGTGCATGTCACGATGTGGGTTTTCTCATTCACTTGCCCCCATTATGTGTGTGTCTGACGGACATGTATTGATGTGCATACTTGTCATTTGAGATCTATCATGACATGGGGATTTCAATGTGGAGTGGATGGAATACTTGGTTGGGTGTTTGGACTGCGGTGGCGTGGGGTGGGATTTGGGTGGCCATAAGAGCCATGAGGGTGGATTGTGATGATGAGTTGGGGGGGCATGAGTCGGGCCTGCTGGCAGGTGCCCGTCACTGCTGGGTGGGTGGGGGTGCAGGGGGACATGAGTCGGGACCTGCTGGCAGGTGCCCGTCACTGCTGGGTGGGTGGGGGTGCAGGGCGACATGAGTCGGGGCATGCTGGCAGGTGCCCATCACTGCTGGGTGGGTGGGAGTGCAGGGGGCATGAGTCGGGGCCTGCTGGCAGGAGCCCATTACTGGGGGTGGGTGGATGGGTGGGGGGACATGAGTCGGGGCCTGCTGGCAGTTGCCCCTCACTGGGGGTGGGTGGATGGGTGGGGGGACATGAGTCGGGGCCTGCTGGCAGTTGCCCCTCACTGGGGGTGGGTGGATGGGTGGGGGACATAAGTCGGGGCCTGCTGGCAGGTGCCCGTCACTGGGGGTGGGTGGATGGGTGGGGGGACATGAGTCGGGGCCTGCTGGCAGGTGCCCGTCACTGAGGGTGGGGTGGTGGGACATGAGTCGGGGCTCACAAGAGTGCTCACAAGTGCATGGTGCCATGTGGGCTGCCTGCAGGGCATGGTGAGGGTTGTAGGGTAGTCCCCTGTGGTGTGGGCTGCCTGCAGGGCATGCGGAGGGGGGAAACTGCACACCCGGGAGGGGCCATGATGCCAAATAGTGTGTGAAACTCCCTGTGTACACCCCAAATACACATACCCTGCTCTTGCATGGAGTATTGCGTGTGAAACTTCCCGTGCACCCCCAAAATACACGCACCCCGCTCGCACAAGGCCTATCGCATGTGAAACTCCCCGCGTACCCCCCAAATACATGTACCCCACTCTCACCTGGAGTATCGCGTGTGAAACTTCCCACGTATCCCCCAAATACACGTACCCTGCTCTCGCCTGGAGTATCGTATGTAAAACTTCCCGTGTACCCCCCAAATACACTTACCCCGCTCTCGCCCAAGGCCCATCGCATGTGAAATTCCCTGCGCACCCTCCAAATACACGTACCCCTCTCTTGCCTGGAGTACCGCGTGTGAAACTTCCCACGCACCCCCCAAATACACGTACCCCGCTCTCGCCTGGAATATCGCGTGTGAAACTTCCCGTGTACCCCCCAAATACACGTACCCCACTCTCGCCCAAGGCCTATCGCATGTGAAATTCCCTGCGCACCCTCCAAATACACGTACCCCTCTCTTGCCTGGAGTATCGCGTGTGAAACTTCCCACGCACCCCCCAAATACACGTACCCCGCTCTCGCCTGGAATATCGCGTGTGAAACTTCCCACGTACCCCCCAAAAACACATACCCCGCTCTCGCCCAAGGCCTATCGCGTGTGAAACTCCCCACGCACCCCCCAAATACACGTACTCCACTCTTGCTTGGAGTATCGTGTGTGAAACTTCCCGCGTATCCCTCAAATACACGTACCCCCGCTCTCGCCCAACGCCTAACGCGTGTGAAACTCCCCGCGCACCCCCCAAATACACATACCCCGCTCGCACAAGGCCTATCGCGTGTGATACTCCCTGCGCACCTCCAAAATACTCGCAGACACCCCTTCCACCCTGGGCATGCCCCACAGGCAGCCCACTCACCCTCCCCATGCCCTGCAGGAAGCCCATCCACCCTGGGCATGCCCCACAGGCAGCCCACGCCACAGCGGGGTGCTTTTTCTATGCAATGTACCTGGCGCGAGCGGGGTACGCATATTCTGAGGGGTGAGCCAGTACATTTTCATGCTTTTGCGTGCTGTGAGCGGGGTGCGCGTAGTATTTTCACACGATTACAGTGTACAGCCCTGTAAATTGGTGCGGGGTTAGCGTGGCCCTTTGTGCTGCATTGGGGATTTCAATGCCTTTTCCTTGCGCAAGGGGCATTCTTGGGGGCATAACTGGCTGGCACACACACCCTCTCTGCGCTGCTCGCGTGCGCTGCCTCTGCGCTGAAATCTATGAATTACCCCCTTAGGCTGCAGATTGTCATTTGCAATGATCATCGGCTCTGTCATTCTGTGTTTCAAAAGTATCTCCGCATTATTTATAGAGGATTATGGCTGCATCTCCAACTGTATCACAAAAGCTATGGAAACTCTTGAGTACACTAGGCGTAGCCCATTACGTCATTGAACACTTGGCAGTGCAATCTACTGTACTGCTATGAAGACGTCTCTGTGCGCATGGACAAAATCATAGCAAAATCCCCAAATAGAAAATGCGGTTTATAGAGTAGAGGTCTGGGAAGATTATGTTATTGACAATAATGATTATACCAGGTCAAAGAGCACGGTAGACATAGATTATAAATCACAGAGACGCATGGGTTTCTCTCATCTTAAGTATGATGTTATGCAAGACTGTATTCTATATGTATTTCAGCCTGTTGGCCAAAGGACTTCTGAATAAGACTTTGCTTTAGAGGCCTGACCGTGGGATATAGGAAGGAGTACAAATGATGGCAGGCAGGGGAGGGATGTGGATGCATTTGTAAAGCACAAAAAGTAGATGTATAGTATGACACAAGAGGCAGGATACACAATACCAGCAGCCACCACATATACATGCCTATGATACGCCTCACAAGTCGGATGCTCAGACCCAGTTTCATAAGAGCTGCTTAGTTTCCAAAATGCAGCATACGGGTCAGTAGAAATAGCATGTCGCATGCCCGCAAAAAATCATTCATCAGGTGCTTGTCAAATATAGTAAACCCACTGTAAATAATCTGTCCAACTTGAGCGCTTCCCATGCACCCTTCCCCAATAATTGGGACAAGTAAAGCCTTGCAAATATTAACATCACAAACACGGATGACTAGGAGTATTGACTTATTGCCCCTAAATGCGGCGACGTCAACCTCTATGCCATACCTGAGTACGCAGCCTCTTCACCCATAAGGACTGCATATTTCAAAGGGGACACATTTGTAATTTGTTGTAGTTTGGAATGTCTTGTTTATTTATTGACTATCTGCATTATAAGGAGGAAAAGGCACATTTGAAAATGGTTTGGATGAGGTTGGGAATAACACTGAACACAATCGAGAGTTTCTAAAACATGGTAGGTCAGAGAAGGCGAGAGATAGAAAGAGAGAGAGTGAACAAAATACAAGGTAGTCACTAGTTGACAACACCAAGAACAAACCATTCATGTGTAAAGTCGACTGGATACAATTGTATTTCAAAATAAGACATTGCTAACTAATCATGTGTAGATATGCACATGGCAAATGCTCACTCAATAGGGAGCAGCTCTGGTATGTAAGAATTCCCTGGTTGTATATATGTTGTATTTTTAAACCAAGCTTGGCACCTGAATACACACTTATGTGCAGAAGTGAATGTTGAATGTTGCATCTCTCTTTCTTGCATGTGCAGTGATGAAACTCGTGACGCCATATGTGATGTCATATGTGATATCATCAGTGATGTCGTTGATGATGTCATCAGGGTGCTTTCTGGCTGTGCATCACAGTTAAGGTGGAATAGCTTCCAGCACTTACTGAATTTCAGGGGGTTGGTGGCTTTAAATCGGCACCTTAACGCCCCTTGAACTAAAGGTTTTTCCGATGAATTTCAAGGCTTTCAATACATCAGATTGTTTCACCTTAACAGTGGTTCAACTAAAGTATTTTCACTGAATTTGAAGGGTTTTGTTGCACTGTATGTATTGACCTTAACTGTCCCTTAACTAAAGTTTGTTCACTAAATGTCAAGGTTTTTTGTTATGCTATACCTTCCATGTACTTGTAATTCTAACATGTTTTATTCTAACACCGCAATTACCACCATGTCAATAATTCACGCTGCCTGACATAACACATATTTTTTCCTTATGAAGATTACATTTACAACAATCAGAATTGTTCTAATATAAAGTAACAGACATCATATGAACCGTGATACATGAAAACTCTTAACTTCAGGAGTTACCTACTCAGGGATATCATTTCACCAAAATGCCAACGGTAGCGGAAGTGACATCACACAACCCTTGACCTCTGATGACATTACAGTCATTTGACCCCACCCCGAAGTGATATCGCGGGAAGCGATGGAATACGACCTTTCACCCCTTGACAAACAGGAAGTGGCATCACAGAGCATTGTTCCTAAGTACACTACGAAAAATATGGTTACGATATCACCATAATGTGATGTACATTTCATACAAGAATTGATCGCCATATGTATCATTAGGATCAGTGTGTATAGGCCCATATTACCAAATTACTGTGATGCAAACAGACGTCCATGGCCAAATGATAATTATGTGTTATTATTATATAGCACTTATGCTTAAGCACTATATATATATATATATATATATATATATATATATATATATATATATATATATATATATATATATATATATAATATCACCCAAACTGTGTTGGTACTCATTTATCGACCTCAGAAAGATGAAAGGCTGAGTTGAGGTGTTTAAGAACAGACTAAATCAGTGACTCACCTCCTGAAGTGTGCCTGAAATAAACCTTTAATGATTCTAGCAATTATTGTATAGAATTCCAGACAGACACATTATTTGGTATTCCTATTCTTTCTTATTTGGGGTCAGTGCTGAAAGTGTTAGACTTCTGGCAGCCCTGTTCTTTTTTCTTTTCTTTTTTTTAAGAGGCCTGAACAAGAAAGCCAGACACTCCAGAAGTAAAGAGCCACATGATGCTGGCCACAGCCCAGGAGCTTGCATTACAAAAAAAAGGGAAAAAAAGAAAAATACACTTTTTTTTAGGGTTAGCAAGGGAGACCACAGGGGTAGCAAGGGAGAACTCAGAGGTCGCATTTGTGACCTCTGGCAACCCCTAAATGATATCCCTGTACCTACTCCCAATTTTCAGCAAGTTCAGTGCCACCTCCCTTGCACGTCTGTTGCTATTGTAAAGAAAATAAATAAGAAAACAGTGCATCAATATTGAAACATAACACAAAACCAATTTAAAAAATGCTTGTACGGAGACAAGATGGGCGCCACAAGCAAGTGGAATTGCTTGCGGGAGCTCAGTGCACCCTCAGGCCGAGACAGCATAATCACGGGCCCCAAAGAACATTTGAGGCACACAAGCACCTAGCCCTTATAGCGGAAGGCAAGATCAGACTGAGAATGCGGAGTTCGTCGCAAGAGCAATCAATGAAGTGGGCTCCATGGCAGGCCACCTCTGAAATCCCGCTACAGAAGACCCGCAAGAGTGGAGATACGGGGAGCCCCCCGTGTTAGGACCATGACTGGGGGATAGCGGTGCAGCTCGAGCCCTGCCAACAGAATAACGTGAGGTGGCTGGTGAGCACCCAAGGATGAGATGGTGCAACAGTATATTAACAGGGTTTGTGAGGCAGCACACTACAGGTGAACCACAAGCCACAGAGGTGCCGCGGCCCGGGGGTTGGCCCAGCCGGGCTCGGAATGAGAACAGAGGAATGTGAAGTCCTGCAGTGGTCTGGAGCAGCTTCCCATTCCTCCCTCTCCCCTTCAGTGAGCGAGAACCACGGAGCAAGGAACCTGGAAGAGGAGACATGGATTAAGCGATTGAGATTGGTAGAAACCCCTGCAGGTGGTGACTGGAGCCCTGCAGGTGGTGACTGGAGCTCTTCTTTGCAACCCAGCACAAGGGTTAATACCTCCGGGAGAGATGGCTGGATGCCTTTTAACAGCTTGGCACATGGGGGGCCCACCGATAGGCCCAGAATGACCCTGAGTCTCCACAAAGGAAGGCAGGAACAAGAAAAGTTTAAGGGTCCAGGCCTGAGGCAAGGCAGCAGAGCCTATGGACCTCAAGAGGGCAGACAGCAGAGCAGACAACTATTGGGAGCAGCGCACGTGACCCGATCATAGCGAGGTGAGGTGGGGCCGACCACTCGCTTCAGGGAGAATCCATATGAGGGCAGGCCTGGGTTCCAGTCAGGTGGTCTAGTGGTGGGCACACACGCTCATTTCCCCGGGGGGCCAAGGCCTGGGAGCAAAGTACTGAATGCCAAAGAGCCACCAAAAGGCCTCAATGACCAATTCTGGAGCAGGGGACCCACCGGGCACCCTGCACAATGTCTGGGGGCCAGATGACCCAGAAATAGTGGCTGATCAATACATTAGATGGTGACCTCACTCACAGCATCAATTCAGGCAGAGGGATTCTCCAGACTAAGACCTCCCCCAAGGCTTGGGTGACCTATAGATTTCACTTACAAAACCCTTCCAAGAGCAATTTCAGCTCATGAGGACGCACCATAATGTGGCAATGGCCAATATGAAGAAAGAAGTTGGCCAGCTGGGAAAGCGGACAGACCTCCTGGAATGCGCCTTCAGGACATGGTGGCAGAGCCCAAAGACCACAGTGAGGGGATGGAATATCTAAGCAGGACCACCCAGAATCTGCAACTTCAGGTAGAAGATCTTGAAAACAGATCAAGGAGATCCAACATTCACATTAAAAACCTACCAGAAGCAGTGTTGGGTCAGGAACTCAAAGCACAGATTCATGCCTTATTCACAGAAATTCTATGTGAAACTATGGCCGAGCCCGTGGGTATTGACACAGTTCACAGAACGAGAAGACTAGAAGAGAGACCCACTAGAAGACTGATGGGATGTCCTAGCTGCGCTCACATCATACCCTCAAAATGAAGCAATTCTGCATGCCGTGAAGACTAAGGAGCTGCCGTTGCTGCAAAACACTCTGGTGCAACTCTTTCAGGATGTAGCGTGGAGCATGCTTTTGAAAAGGAGGCTCACAGGTACTGTGGTCCAGAAGCTAGGGAGAAGGAACATAAGATATAAATGGACCTTCCCATTTGGTCTAGTGTTTGAATGGGAGGGGGTACAATGATGCATATCAACAGTGGAAAGTCAGAGGAGGAAGAAACCTTTCCCTAGAGGCCCTACATCTAAGTAAGGAGGCATTCTTCGGGCAATAGCCTGTCAAAGAGTAATTGAACTGTTCTATGAAAAGGGCCTCACAGAATTTGATATTTTACATCCTGTGCATTATAAGGGCGAATATGCCTGGGGAGGTGTCTGTTGGGGGGGTGAAGCTTGTGGGAAAAGGAAGTTTAGTGGTTGCGGGAAATGAGTTCTGGGGGTGAGGTGGGTGGTTCTTTTTTGGATGGGGGAATGAGGGGGGCAAGCCTACAAATCATCAAGGGGCACTTGGGTTGGATCTGTGGAATCTCGGCCATTCACAGAAAGCAGTGGCACTGCTTTAAGCAAGGGGTCTATATGTTAAACATTTAAGTGGTTAACCCACAATGTTAGAGGGCTGAATTCCCCCCTAAAAAGAAAGAAATTGGAAATGTTTGTTAGGACGCACAAACCAGATGAGTTAGCCTTACCAGAAATGCACCTGTTGCATAGCTACCAGGGGAGACTTAAAATGAGGGGTTTCTCGCACATCTTTCATGCATCAGCGCCTACAAAGACAGTTAGGGTAGTTCTAGCCTTTAGGGAGGGGATTATCATACAAATTGATGACGCATATGCTGACAAGTTAGGTCTTTATGTCATGTTGCAGGGCACTATTGGGGGAACAGAATGTACAAAGGCATCTATCTACTCACCCAATGCAGGACAGGAACGCTTCTTGAAAAACTTCCCAGGTACACTGGATCGATTCTTAAAGGAGCACATAATCATTATGGGAGACTTTAACCTAGCACGGTCACAGGAACTGGACAGGAGCACAGATAGGTACTCTCAAGGGAGTGGGGCAGCATCCGAATAACTAAATGTAGATTTGAAAAGAGGGGGCTTTGGGATGCTTGATGGGAGGTGAAGGGAAGAGAACAAGGCGTTACCTTCTACTCATGTGTCCATAACTCCAAATCCTGCATTGATTACATTTGGCTATCAGCACCACTTTTGGGGGGAGGGAGGGTAGAATCAATAGAGGTGGGCCCGGTTACCATAGTGGATCATGCCTCAGTATTCACGAACATGAGTGTTCCAAATCCCAAACAAAGAATGTGGTGATGGAGAACTCCGGGGGAGTTACTCAGGGATACAGTTATCAGGATGGACATAGAGGACAAGATATCACAATTTTTCCAAATTGAATAGAACAGAACACACAATTGAGGGAGTGCAGTTGGATGCCTTCAAGGCAACAATAAAGGGTGAACGTGTAGCTATTAAGGCAACAAAAGAGAGAAACAGATCAGGGCATTATAACGCCAACTGGAGGATGAGGTACAGGAATGTAGGAAAAAGAATCTGGCTAATGCCTCTAGGAAATCGTACAGGGAAGTCAGGCAAGCCATGGGCTGATTATATTTACTCCAAACCAAAAAATCAGAGAAAGCCCTACTCTTTGTAAGGCAGTGCTACTATGAGAAAGATAACAAGGTGGACAGGCTTCTCACAAGGTTATTGAGGGACAAAGTGGGCTCTATAGTAATCGCTGCAGTAGAAAAAGCTCAGGGAGATAGGGTCACAAAGACAGGGAATATTCAGGAACAGTTCGCACAATTTTATACAGATCTGTGCACCTCAGTCACCCCAGGAACTCCTGCAGAAGAATTTTCTAGACAAAGTAACTATCCGGAGATTTATTCCTGAAGTAGCAGGGGAATTGAGAAGCAAAATCTGAGGAGGAAGGTTATTTGGTTATTGCAACGCTCTTCACCAACAAATCCCCAGGCCCGGATGGCTTCACTACCGGCTTCTATGGAGTATTTAGCAGGATCCTAACACAGTACCTCACAATCCTTTTCAATAATTTTCACAAGACAAGGCAAATAACACGAACAATGGAAGAGGAAAAAGTGGTGCTCCTTCCCAAACCAAACAAGTATCCCACTAATTACGGATCAGATTGTCTCGTTGGCCTAATAAATATATACACAAAGCTCTACACAAAGATCTTGGCAACTAGATTGGAAGTCTGGCTACCCAGTTAAATTCATCCTGACAAATCAGGTTTCATTTCAGACCACCAAACATTTCAAAACATCAGGAGAATAGCACACCTATTCAAAAAGGTACAGAAGAACAAGATTCCAGCTATACCTCCACCTCCTTGACGCCGAAAAATCATTCGATCGATTGGAATGGACTTTTTTGTTTAAAACTATGGACACAATGGAACTGGGAGCCAATTACATTTAAATGGTTCAGGCAAGTTACAAGGATCCCTCGGCAGGCTTCTCATAAATGGCTCTCTGGCAGACACATTTTCACGATGCAGATGTATGAAGCAGGGGTGTCCCTTATCGCCCCTGCTCTATGCCATCTCTCTTAAACCCTTTCTGCAGGCCTTCCGGGAATTGGGGGAGATTGGAGGTGTACCTTTTGGAGGGAGCACATACAAAATGACGGCCTTTCTGGACGATATGATGCTAGTGTTGACTTGGTCAGAATGATCATTGAGAGGGGTAATGAGGGCTCTGGAAAACTTTGTCAAAGTTGCTGGTTTAAAAATAAAAAATGGGAAATCTGAAAACCTCAACCTCTCATTCCGGGAGGAAAAGAAATCCAAACTACAAGAGAGTTTGACTTTTCTATGTAGTCCCGGGGAATTAAATACTTAGGGGTGCACATATCACCTACCATTGCAGGATGGTACAAAGCTAACTTCTCGGCTCTTCTATCATCAGTAAAAGCAGACCTTCATAGATTTGATACCCATACGGTGTCATGGATGGTTCGAAAGGGCACCATAAAAAGGGTTACCCTCCCCAGAATGCTTTATCTATTTCAGACCATGCCAGTGGAAACCCCAAGGAAATTATGGGATCTTAGCTATTGCAGGGTCTCAAAATTTCTGGGCATACATGGAACACTGTTGGAGAAATCTTATTGTCAATGCCTGTCCATCTCACCTGGCGAAGTGGGGGGAGAGATTAGGAAGTGTGAGTGGAATGGGCAATATTTGGGCAACATAACTATTGTGATTAGTGAAAGATTGTCTTTTATTTGTGTCTGCTCTAAAAGACTGTGGGCCTCATTACACGGTAGGCGGTAAACCATGGCACTATTAGCACCATGGTTCATGCCGGTAATTTACTGGTACCGCCTTGGAGGAAAGGGGAATTACCGCCCCATTCCAAGGTTGGCGGGGCGGTAATTCCCCCTTCCACCATTGCCCTTCCCCATTCCCATTTTTGCCCCATAGGGCTCTATGGGAATGGGGAAGGCGCTAATTACGGTACCGCAAATTGCAGTACCGTAATTAGCTCCACTGGTCCCTTTGCGGGTTGGTTTTTAACGCTTGCAAAAAGCAGGTGTTAAATTCCCCAACCCGCAAAGGGACCTCGTAGTAAGGCGGTAAGGATTTACCGGTACCGGTAAAATACCAGTACTGGTAAACCCTTACCGCCTACCATGTAATGAGGCCCTGTATCTATATATATTACATGACCACGCTAGTGGCCATGTAGTTATGGTTAAGTTGCTGTTTCCATAGGAAGAGCTCTTTTTGGGCGGCTTATAACTTCGCTCCCCCTGGACGAAACCTCACCAAACTTAGGTATATGGCCCACTCTGCAAAGTTTGGTGATGTTTGGTCCAGGGGAGGGGAAAGTTATAGAGGGGGTCCCAAATCGTCTTTTTTCCCATAGACTGAATGGGGAAAAACTTTGCCCATGGCTACACGCCAAACCGTTGGACGGATTTTCACCAAATTTGTGGCAGGGGCAGGGGCTTGGACCCGAAAGCGTGCTTTAGTAAATTTGGTGACAATCCGTCCAGTACTTTCCTTTAAAACGACCAAAAAATGTGTCTCACTAAATTAGTGATATCTATGTCCGCTCCGCGGTCACATTTCCGTGTTCGCTCCGCGGACATGATACCGATTGGCCAGGGGGGTGGCGTCATCACCTCAGACTACCGACGTCTTCACCGATTGGCTACAGCGAACTATGATGTATGTCAGAATGTGTGGATGCACCCGACATCTTGGATCCGAAGACAGCTCGCTACTTACCAGAGGCAAAATGCTGTTTTCAAAACTGTTTTGCTCTTTTACGGTGCGTGGGAGGAGCACAGAGTAAGAGATGGGTTAAATACTGTATTTGTTTGGCCGGTAGATGTTAATGATGTATTCGCCATGGGAAATGGTGTTTGGGAAATGATTTTGATTTCCTATAATGCTTGGGGAGGTTTAAACAGTAAGAGACGGATGAAATACTGTACTTGTTTGGGCGGCAATTGTCTATTATATATTCTGCATTGGCGCCTTCTTCAGGATGTTTGTACGTGCAGAAAATGAGGGATCTAATAAGGCTACTATTTGAGTACGTGCTGTGTACAGGGACCTTGAAAATGTTCACAGGACACGCGTGGCGTTAGTCACCATTGCTTCTGAGTGTATTTCCCTAATACATTACATTTTCCTATGGGTGTGTTATTGCTTAGTACGCCACCATGGACGTGACATGCTGCAGTGGTGGTGGGCAGGGCCTAGAGTCTTGGATGCATGGCCGTAGGTGCCCACAATCACCGCTGCATGTCACGACCATGCCTACACGTGTAGTATTGATTATCGCTTACATGGTTGAGTGGAGAGTGTACAGTGTTGGATGCATGGCCAAAGGCCATGCACCCAACAACAAAGTTGTAGGCACTGGAGTTATACGTCAGGGCACATCAACATATTGCAATAATATCTATGCACAAACAGCTAGGAGTGCAATGTCTGGCCATGAATAAGTGAAGCATAGCACACGTATCAATACACCCGTACAACTGTACATCAATGAGGGGATTGTGGGCAGGATGTAGAGTTTTGCTTCCATGGCTGAAGCCCGTAGCCCATACATCATACTCCTAAAACCCTAGGCCCTACCCAGAAACACCACTTCATATCACTGCAATGCATACACTCGTCCTGTAGGTTAGCATGTGAGATGGTTCTGGGGAGGGTGTACAGTGTTGGTTGCATGGCCGAAGCCCATGCACTCAGAAACGACCTTGCTAGCAGTGGAGGTATAAGCAATTGTACACCTATACATTCAAAAGTACGTGGACATATATCTTATCCTCTAGGTCCTGCCATGGCTCTTTTCCAGATTGTTTGCAGAACAGCGTGCTGTAAGGTGGCTTTCTTCAGTGGCCCCCTATCTTTTACAAATGTTTTCGTGCGCGCGGATACCGCCAGAAACACCTCCAAGACAAGACAGCATTAGACTTCTCACACTCAAGTAATAGTATTTCTCAAAGTGACCTTTGAGGGGGGCCAATGAGCTGTGGAAGCACAAAGTGAAAAAATGCAGTTTTCTTGTCTGCAAATTGATACATTTAAATGGAAGTTCATGCTCACTGCACCACGAACAATTACAGCGTGTGGATTAAAATGTGTCTTGGACTAATATTTCCCTCAAATTGGCCTCTTCAGTTTTGAAAACTAAGACCATCATCTGCACTGTTTGCTGAAACAGCACTTCTGCGGCTGTATGGGAGTAGAGGTTCTCATAATTAGATTTCATTATGTTGCTTCAAAGCAAGAATGTATTTGCCTTCTGAGTGAAGGCCACACGAGTTGCTTTTTTGGTTGACCGCTCAGTACGCCTGCGCATCCCCGTGAATGTAAAGGGGCAATTGTTTTTTGACCTTGAGCCCAAGAGAAAATTGCTCACTATTCACAGAATGAAAGGGTAAAAAAAAACGCAACTGATAAGGTTATGTTTTTAAATGTTTGTAAGGGACATGCATATTAGTCAATGAAGATTCTTCGCTGCGAACACATTTGTGACTGATTTGCTGAAAAAGAATGCAGGCTGTAAATATTCTGTAAGTTTACTTTGGCCCACTGTACAGCAAACCATGCTTTATTTTTACATAATTGCACATCTATTTATGTGCTAATATAATTGACATATTATTTTTCTCTGCAGAGGTTGCTCATTTGCAGGGTATGACTGCACTCAACCTTTTTTACTAATTATATTTCTAATTTGAAACGCTTACTTTGTCCACATAGGTTTGCGTATAACTTTGCACGTTTTTTTGGTCTTCTTTGAAATAACGAGACATATTTTTTTTTTTATTTGTCCAGTCTTTTTTGTTTCATACCTAAATGATCGTCTTTCTGTGTACTTGCCATTTTGTTTTCTCTTACGGCGCATGCAAAATTTCACCATTTCTAACCTCCGCCTATAGGTACACTTGGACATTAGTAACATATTACTAAAATGTCAACTTTGAGCACGTATTTTTGTGTAGCAGTTTGCACAATTTCTATTTGATCTTTTAAAATATTTTGGTACAGGTTGGTTACTGACACCCTTTCCCGCCTAGGTATATTTTGCCGTACTGTGCGTGCCATAGTTTTCAAATTCCGAGTGAGGGCTTCTTCAGACGGCAAATGCAACTGCTGGTGAGCGGTTGCCTGTTTGCCTGTCTATAACAATATTGCAGAATGACACTGCAAGCCTGCTTTGTCCGTTCGCTGAACTCGCTATTCGGAGCAACGTGACATCATTTATGGTGCTTTAGGCTCAACGTCATGACAACTTCTGGGAAATAACTGTGGAAACAAAGCGACTGCTTCAACGAAGACCCCAAAATGTTTGTTTGAGCAAAAAAAACGGCTTCCTCATCTTCAACATTTGCAATGCCTCTCTAACCAGCATTGTAATCATTGCATTGAGTATGCGGTTATTCCGATGGTCTCTGCAAGTTTGTTATTAAATAAATCTACTTTGTAACCTGTAAAATGGTCACGTGTTCTTTGCCATTCCACTGTTTAATTTGCAAATGTAACTTATTACCGTGTACGTCGCTGATTGTTTATTTACAGGTTCTGTGTCATTCCACCTACTTGTGCTTTTTGCAACCTACAATGGAAAGGCAAGAGGGGCTATGTATGCAATAACCGTTTTCCCTTTCTATGGTGGCCATCTTGAAAGAGTATTTATTTTTGTGATCCTTAATGCCAAAGTCACCTCGGATTACTACAAGTACACGTCCTTTTTAGTAGCACACATTACTGCATTCATAATTTAGACTATTGCTGGCAAAGATTATTGCGCCTATGTATTTTACAGAGAAATACGTAGTACGTGGAGTGTATTCAAGTTTTATTTTTTTTTCAATTATACTGTGAAAGGTCGTTATTAACCCATTATTAACTTTGTTTACGGGTGGCTTTTTTTTTTGCCACGGCAGGCAATAAGGTAATATGCGACCGGCATTGAGCAAAAAGGCATCAAACGGTAATATGATTGACTGTATGCGTGGCAACACATTATTTCGTCTGTTATGTGCAAGGTAGCAACTCAGTTTCTTATGCTTTTGCATTACACCACTGCTGCTGTTTCTTAGTGAGGAAGGCTGCATTTAGCTGATGTCTTTTTCAGATAAGTACAACTTTCCCTACCAATATATAATGTGTAGTGCATTGGCAATCGCTGCATACCAAAACGTGTTGGCGTTGTGTAAGGCAAATGTTAAAGGTGGACATTCCTGCATCATTATAAAATCTATTTCCACATTGCCCAACAGGCATACTTCGTTCCGGTAAGGGTGTACTGATTCTGGGACATGTCACGGTACTGTACAACGTTATTTTTTCATGTGGCATTCTTCAGAAGCTATATACTGTTTACCAAACGACCCTTACTAAAGGGACCTTTGGGTTATGTTGCACTACTGAAAATCTGTGCCATGCCGTACAACATTTTTTTCTTAGCTACACCTTATACTTAAATTGTACTACTAAAAACCTGTCCAATTCACACAAAAAAAGATGGAATGTTCTTTAGAACACTACATTGCATGATGAAGTATGTAGTTTTTTACACATATTCCGATAATCCCTAATATTTTTTTGCCAACATTACATTCACCACCCCTTCTATGAAAGGTAGAAGCGCATGTGATGTCATTAGTGATGTCATGAATGATATTTGTGATGTCATCTTTGATGTCCTGGGTGTTAGTCTTAGCAGTGCACAGTGGTGGCGCGAGTTATGGTTGCTTAGCTGGTGTTAGTGTTAGCAGTGCACAGTGGTGCAGGCAGTTATGGTTGCTTAGGCTACCATAACTGGCGAATTTCCGGGTTTTTTTCGGTATTACCACGAACCATAATGTCATGATGATAAAGTGTTTTTTTAGGGAATTTCACAGGTTTTTAGTAGCGCAACTTAACCATAATGTCCCCTTTACAAAGTTTTTTTGGTGATATATATATATATATATATATATTTTAAATGCACACACATTTCCCTTTTGCCCATCATATCAGTACAGGAACATAGAAAAGTATATTTCATGCACCCAACCTTCTAGGTTTGTGTACAAGGGCAGTGGAAGAAAATCAACTCACTGGAGAGTAAAAAACCAAAAACCTCCACATAAAAATATATCTTTTGTATTTTAATACTACTAATATTTGAACATTAAGTCTTATTTAATTAGAAAACTGTGAATATTTAACATAACAGTGTTAGTATAGCAGAACTTTCAAAACAGCACAAAAAATAATATAGTAAATTATATGGTATATCAAATAAAATAGTATGAATTAACAATTCTCAGTTGAGGCTTTCGCCACCACCTTCTTACCCCCTCCTCCCTGTTTGGCTGACTCTCACCCTGACACAGCCCTCTCCATGCTCCACTCCTCTATATCTGATACTCTTGATATCCTTGCCCCAGTCATGAGAATCCGCCTGAAGCCCAAAGCCAAGTGAACTCCTGGTATGACTCAGATCTCGTCACCCTTAAACGCAAGGGCAGGGTGGCTGAGAGGAAATGGCGTGCTTCATGTTCATCCTCTGATAAACTGGCCGGCGGCCTGCTGCAAAGGCAATACCGGCTCTCCGTCCTCACCAAGAAGAGAGCTTGTATCCAAGCCCGCGTATCTGTGGCATCTAACAACTCGGCTGAACACTTTAAAATCTGCAAGGAACTGGTCAATCCTGCTGCAGTCTCTACCGCTCCTGTACCTTCCCAGGCCCTCTGCACGACACTGGCTTCTCACTTAATTTCAAAAACTCAGGACATCCTGTCCTCACTCTCCTCCTATCACCTCCCTGCCTCCATTCCCTGCTCTTCCTCTGGCCCTTCTGTAGCCACCCACCTTCCTTCCTTCTCTGCCTTTCACCTTTTCTCTGCAGCCGAGGTTTCTAGACAAGTCCGATCTATGAAAGTCTCGTCGAAACAGGTTCATCCCTGTTCCTGCAAAACTATCAAGGACCACATCGACTCCCTGGCTCCTGCCCTGGTAGATTTCTGCAATCACTCCTTCGCCACTGGAGTCTTACCATCCCACCTGAAGCACTCCCTTGTGCACCCTCTTCTTAAGAAACCCTCTGCCGACCCCTCCTGCCCGGCTAACTATCGCCCAATCTCCATCACTCCCTTCCTGGGCAAGCTCCTTGAGAAACTGGCCATTTCCCAGCTTAATCTCCACACTGAATCTGTTGGCTGTCTTCATGACCATCAGTCTGGCTTCAGAGCTGCCAGAAGTACGGAAACTGCTCTCCTGAACATCTGTGAAGACCTGCTCTCCAACCTTGACTCCAACACCCTGTGTCTCCTCATCTTGCTTGATCTCTCTTCCGCCTTTGATACTGTCAACCATGCCATCCTGCTCAACCGTCTCCGTGATAACCTGGGTATCACTGGTCAGGCTCTGGCGTGGCTGACCTCTTTCCTCTCCGACCGACCCTCCCAGGTCCAACTTGGGTCCTTCCTCTCCGATATCTTTTTCTCTACCTGTGGTGTCTCCCAGGGATCTAACCTCTCTCCCTGGCTGTTCAACCAATATCTGGCTCTCCTAGCCCACGGCATCGCCACTCTCTGCCCCAGTTTTCAGTGTTACGCGGATGATACCCAGCTAATTTTCAGGCTACCCTCAGCCTCCTCCTCTCCTTCCCTCATTGCTGACTGTCTGTCTGCTATCCAGGAGTGGTGTGCTGTCAATGACCTCTGCCTTATTGCCAGTAAAACTGAGATTTTACTCATTGGCACACCCACTCCCTCCTTCCCTGCAGCTCTCTAGCTGGCCTCTCTTGGCCCTCTTCCTGCTCCCACCTACAAGGCTAAAAACCCTGGGTTAATCTTCGACTCCACACTCTCCTTCTCTCCTCATATCTCTGATGTCTCTAAGAAGTCACACTATCAGCTACACCTCCTCAGAGGTATTCTTCCTTTCCTCTCCTTCCCCCAGAAGCTCACCGTCTCCAGAGCCCTGGTTCTCTCCAGGCTGGACTATTGTAATAGCCTCTATCTAAATCTGCCTGCCTCTACTCTCTGCCCTCTGCAACTTATCCAGAACAGGACTGCGAGACTTGTCCTTGGCCTCAAGCCCAGGGATCGTATCTCTCCAGGATTTAAATCTCTGCCTGCACTGACTCCCAGTGGCTGCGAGGATTAAGTTCAAAACTCTCTGCATTGTTCACAGGGCCTTCTGGGGCCTGGGGCCACAATACCTTCAACTCTCTCTACCCAAATATCTTCCTTCTTGATCTCTCCGCTCATCCGCCTCCAACTCCCTTAAGGTTAGTCGCTTCTCCAAGTAACAAGTTGGTGGTAGATCTCTCTCTTCGATGGGGGCCTCCCTCTGGAACAGCCTTCCTGCCTTCCTGAAACGTCAGGAGAACCATCTCGGGTTCCGGAAGCACCTCAAAACCCTCCTCTTTGCTTCTGCTTTCTCTCCCCCTCTCCCCTGTTGAATTCCTGGTTGAAACTGCACTGGTTATTTTCTTTTCTGATCTCGGGCCCAGGCCCTGCCATTTGCATACCTGCACTGCCACCCTGGCAACCCCTGCACCTGGGGACTGTTATTCTGTATCCCAAAAGTCCCCCTACTAGCACTTATGTTCTGCTCTTACCTTGCACTTGCCACCACATGGCCGTTTATTTATTTCATTTATTCTACTATCCCATATACTGCACTTTTCCCCTCTCCCTTCACCCACGCACTTTTCCCTTTCCCCTTCCCACGCACTTGCACGAGCTGAATGACGCCTGGCCTAGTAGGATCGCTGTCTGTCTTCCCTCTGTCCCCTCCCTTGCCTCGTCGCGCCTCGAAACACTTGTGCATAGGCACGTTATAAATGCCATATCATATCATATCAATACAAAAACGTACAAATGTATTACATTTGTGTTTATACCATACTGCTAAAATATCACATTTATACATTTGAAAAAAATATGATTTTAAGATGTTGATAAGTATAAAGTATCTATTTTTTTGCAATTCCATTTAGGTTTCCTTTCTGACATAAACATATATTTTGAGTAGTATTAGTATGAATGTATCATCATTGATCACACTTATGTTACATGTATTATTAACAACCTTATTTTTGATCTAACTAAAGTGCAAAGTGCAAAACCTAAAAAAAAAATCAACAATTAACTTCAAGTACAATATAACAACTAGATTAATACTATATCCAGAATATGTCCTGAAAATGTTTTAGACATTAGCAGTAACATTTTTTGTTTATTTTCCAACGCTTCAAAACACTTAAAATAATCGTCTCATACATTTTAAAGAATTCTTTAAAGCACCCAGAGCATGCTACTTTAATAATTCAATAGAATGCAAAAACATGAAATCTATATTATATACAAACATATGATAGTACTACTCATGACATTTTGTACATTTCATGTATTCATAGAATAAGCTAGTATGATGTTTGAAAAGAGACAATGTGCACTACCAATATACTATTTTTGCAAAAGAAGACTAAATAATGAATTCATCTTTCCAAATGTTGCACTCATCTAAATAAAGTATAATTATAATGAGAAATACCTATAAAAATATTCATTTAATATTGTGTTCATCCACATTTGGCCCACATTCACACAATAAAAACAAGTCTCTCTTGTTCTAAATTTCTATGACAATAATTTAAACTAACATAACTGTCTTCTATACACATAAGATGGAAATCTTATTAGCGTTTCTCAACATCATACAGTGCATATTTTCCTATTACCTCATTGTAATAATTTGCTATCCTTAAACACAATGATATAAGGATCAAACTATCTCCAAGAATAATATAGCCAGGGAAACAGTAAGCAACCTAAATATCAATAGGAAACATTAGTACAAATATGGATTTGTACACCATATTTTACGTAAAAAAGAGAAACTAAAGATTACAGAAAGCTAGTATTATCTCTAGTAATTAAATGTACTAATATTTATAAATGTATTTAATGTGATACAGTTTATAAATAAACTTTACACATAATTTCATACACATCACAATCATAATTCATTACACCATATAAAATACAAATAAAAAAAAACTCAACACTAAAGTAAAATATATAAAGCCAGCACAGATAGGGCAAGGTACATCATAGTACTTTTACAGTCCTCATATCGTATGAAGACCGTCCAGAATCAACTTTAGTTGCCATAGTCGCTATTCCCAAGTAGAATAAAATTGGGGATTCTTATATCGATATTCCCAAGGGCTACTCTATCAACTGCCCGACATTCTATGATGATGTAATCACTATTCATAGTCATTCTATAGATACATTTCGACAGCAGTTTAGACTTTCGGTTTAGCATAAAATACTATTATCAGCAGTCGCAATGATATTGCAACCTCAGCCAGGTCCTACGTAGTCTCAAGTAGAGTAGAATTGGAGATTCTTATATCAATATTCCCAAGAGATTCTCTATCACCAGCCAGACATTGTATTATGATATAAGGAGGCTAATATTTTTCGAGTTGACACATTGAAACCAAAACATAGGGCCTCATTACATTACCGGCACCGCCTTGGCGGAAAGGGGATTTACCGCCCCATTCCAAGGTTGGAGGGGCGGTAAATCCCCCTTCCGCCAATGCCCTTCCCCATTCCCATTTCTGCCCCATAGGGCTCTATGGGAATGGGGAAGGCGCTAATTACGGCACCGCAATTTTGCGGTGCCGTAATTAGCTCCGAGGTCCCTTAGCGGGTTGGTTTTTAACGCCTGCAAAAAGCAGGCGTTAATGCACCAACCCGCTAAGGGACCTCGTAGTAAGGCGGTAATGGTTAACGTTCACCGTTACCATTAAAGGTGGCCGTTAACCATTACCGCCTTCCGTGTAATGAGGCCCATAGTCTCATTTATTAATTCCGCATCATGCACAAATCTACCATAATGGATGTGGTAGATCTTTGTCATGTTAGGACAGCTAGTCAACAGATGCTGGGATGGCTTTGTTGTTCCTCTATTTTTGCATATTCGACAATAACGTTCTAATGGAGACAACTGACTTTCGGATCCTATGGCTGCTAAAACAGGTAAATGGTCAATTCTAGTGAGTAGAATAAACTGTCTGAGTCTATTTGAGGGACAGAGGTTCAGATATGGCTGTGAGCTCTCAAATGTATATAACATATATGAAACAAATTGATATTTCTTGAGGCTGCTAAGATGGGCATCATTTTCTAACCAGTCTCACAACTCCACATGTTTGGACAATGAAACCTTCATTGAATTGATATCGCCCCCCCCCCATCTTGGAGTCCAGCAAATCTCTCTATAGAAGTTTTCCATATTCTTTTTAAGACGAGAATTTGTGGACTCCTTTGATAATTCTTGATACATAGAGGCCAAAAGCCGATTTTCAGGGTTATTGTGCATTTTTTAATTACATCTCTGCTTGCTTTTTTGAAACTATTGTTTTTAATGATAGAAGCGCCAATTCTAGTTTAATAATGGCCATATGAATACACCAGGGAGGCCTAAGATCTTCTTCCAAAATCTGCCTACTACTACTTGTAGCCATTTCAGATCAAGTGACAGGAGAGCTTCAAGACCATAAGTTACCATCGGGGCAAGCACCTGGATAAATAACTGCCGAGTATATAATATATACACCACAGATGATAGTGAATCGGTGCATCAACGCTATAATTTGGCAGCCCTAACTGTACGTGAATGTGTACAGGTGATATAATCTTCTTTAGCTTCAATCTCAACACCAAGGTATTTATATTGGGGTGAATAATAGATCTCTAGTTCTTGGACCATTAATCTTGGGTGAGAAATCTTCCAACCAGTGAAAACCATCAGTTGAGCTTTCTCATGGTTAATTATTAATCCATTACTTTCAGCATATACCCACAGTGCTTTAGCTGATCTAAGTAGCCCACTGAACCTATGAAGCATGATGACTAAATCATCGGCGTAAGCTAATACTGGGCAATGGTTATCTCTGATCTATTATAGGAGGGCATTATGTACAATTGAAATGGCTGCAGATATAAATAGATTAGTGGTGCCATCACACAACCCTGTTTAACTCCTCTATTTTTTACTATCAGTTTAGTCATGTTCCACTGGGAATCAAGTTTGAAGGACACAGTAGTAATAATAATAATAATAATAATAATAATAATAATAATAATAATAATAATAATAATAATAATAATGTTATGGTGAAGCAACCACAAATAAAACAACAGTCCCTCTGGGGAGCCCAAACGCTCTAATTTCAGCCATAGTGTTTCTCTCTGCATCAGATCAAATGCTGCTTTGAAATCTACATAGAGAGCATAAAGTGGAGGATGACCAATGTTCCTAGCTCTCGTGTGTAGGGTGTCCATGATTACAAGATTATGCGTTGTTCAATACCCCTGTCTAAATCCGCTTTGGAATCGGTCAAGCAAACCTGCCTTGTTGACCCATTCTTGTAACTCATGCAATAGGAACATTGCAAAGAGTTTACCTGTGCAATCCAACATGGATAATAGCCTGTAGTTGCCCAGCTCCATCTTATTGCCCTTCTTAATTGCCAAAATTAGAATAGCAGTCTGCCAGGATGATGGCATTTGTCCTTCAGCCAATACTTTGTCAAATAGAATTTTTAATAGACTTGCCCAAATTTCCAGCTTGCTCTTGAGCACGGCATTGGCAAGGCCATTAGGACCTAGCGCTATAGAAGATTTTACATTTTTAATCTTTGCAATTAACAGATCAAAAGTTACCTTGAAAGGTGGAGATGGCGGAGCAATATTTGCTTCCACTAGACCTTCTTCACTGGTGAGGATATTCCGGCTTCCCAGGAAGCTCACCCAATGTTGGGCCCCAATTGGGTTGATCATAGGCGTTTTCCAATTGCCCCTAGCGTCCCCCAATAATGCCCAGATACTTCAGGTGTTTTTAGAGCACAACACTTGGACTGTTCCTTCCTTCGTGTTATCTTCTCTATACATCTCTTTAGTTTAATCCAAGATCTAAACTTATTCTGCAGAGCCCAACAGGTAGAGTGATAAATTCCAGATGCACTGCAAGATTTTTTAGCATGGCAGATTTCGGCCCTTAGTTCCCTTTTAGCATCTCTTATGCTTCTATCATAGGGTTTACCTTTAGCAGCTTCGGTAGTTATCATCCCTGTTGCAGAGGTAGCATTTCTACTAGTTAACTGAGAAATCCACTTCTCAATTTCATTCACTGACATTATTGTGAATAATCTATAATTATAAGTACACTCTGTAGCTACTGCACAGGCCACTTTATCTATGTTTCTTTCAGACCAGCATATGCAGGTCACCAAGTGGTTTACCCCCATATTGCCCGTAGGTTTGTCAGCTGCAAATGTTAGGATTAATGAATCATAGCCGCTCCACTCATTGGAGCTTACTTTCATGTCCTTAACTCGAGATGCTTTTTCGGGACTAACAAACATATAGTAAAGCGTACTGTGGGCACGACCATTTTTCCAAGTGTGTTTCCAAGGGTAATCACTGGGAGTCCTTCCATTTACCATTTCCAGATCTCAGCTGCCAAAAATATTCTGCCAATACAATCACTTGGGGTTAACGATCGAGTGGATCATTTTACTCAGCTTTTAGGTGAGGATTTGTGGAAGGCATCCCTTCCCCTCTCATATGGCAGTTGAAATCACCAGTAGCTATGATAGCTTTATTCCCATAGTATCAGGAGGTCATGTAGAGCCTCCTGAATACAGTCTCCCATATTGGCCCCCGGTGGATTATATAGGCTAGGCAACAAAATTCTCTCCATAATGCCTCCATAATAGCTCTCTATTGCAACAGCAATTATATTTTTGTCAAGATTAGTGCTTTTACAGCATGATTTTACAGTATGTAATACTCCAATAATCAGCCCCTCATACGGTCTCCCTCGTGCTCCCTTTTTCGCTAGGGACCTATAGATCGAATATCCATTCAATATAATTGATGAGGTTAACCAAGTTTCCTGGAGACAAATACAGGTATAATTGGTGACGTAAGATAGAGAACCTGCAGGGCAGAGTAAATGACTACAACCTTTACAATTCCAGGAAATAATCGAACAATCTCAATGTTTTTGCACAACTGCTCATAGGGATTCAGCGAGCCACTTTAACATATTCTGAATGTCAATCATCTGAACCTCTTTTCCAGTGGGCAGCGAGGGCAAACTAGACATAGGGCCTCATTACGACTTTGGAGGTAGCCATGGTGCTATTAGCGCCATGGCTGCCTCCAAAATCGTGTCCGGGTCCGTTCTGGTAGAGTGGGGACTTACCAGGACATTCCACCTTAGGCGGCCCCAGTAAGTCCCCATTCCAAATGCCATTCCCCTTTCCCATTTGAGCCCCCATAGGGCTCAATGGGAAGGGGGAAGGCGCAAATAACCGGCCCGCTAATTGCAGGCCCGTTATTAGCTCCAAGGTCCCTTAACGGGTCCCGTAAAGAACGAGTGGTCAGACCACACGTCCTTTACGGTTCCCGCTAAGGGACCTCGGAATTGGGTGGTAAAGGATTACCGGCACCGGTCTCCTTAACGGTGCCCAGTATCCCTTACCGCCCACCTCGTAATGAGGCCGTAGTCTTAGCTCCCATTTTGTCCTTCTTAGGCCATTTTGGATCTTCCTTTTCAGGGTCTGCGTTGATTTTGACATCTGCCACCAGAAGACTCTCCTTATAACTGAGGATCATTTGGGCTGTCACTAAAAACTAGCAATGAATCGCTGATACATTCGGAATAGGTCCATTAAGTGGCTCAACAAACTCAAAATCTTCTGCCCTAAGAACTTGCAACTGTGGTACTGAATATAGTCTGATCATAAATTCCGATCTTGTGAGCCAGTTGCATTCTCTTTCTTAATACAACTTCTTAATTACACAAATTTGGTTGCCAGACTGTCCAGCAATGTTTATTTTATCCTTTGAGATTGGCTTTGGTGTTTTACTTTCTGGAGAGACAGGGCTTGGACTTTTATTTGGGGTAGAGGAGTTCTTATCCTGTTCCTCACGCAGTTGGGGCGATACAACTTCTGCTATTTCCTCCTCCCCACCAAAAGACACATTTTCTTTGTCGGAGATGAGCCAGCTGGTCAAACGGCCTTCTCCGTTAGAATTGCATTTATTTGCTCGTGCTGCTTTCTTTTTAGCTTTCTTTGTACGTTTACCCATCTGAGCAGTTTCAGGGAGAGGAGAGGCAACCGCACATGGCAGATTTCACATGGCCACCCTTCTCGCCAGATGCCGTAACTTTCGAGAATAACATATCTCAGAATTGTCCGTAGTATTCAAGTCGTGCTCTGGGTTCACTACAGGCTCCGCTAGGTTCTGCACAGCTTCAGAAAAGTTGCACTCAGCCTCATCTATAGTGTTTTCATTTGCAGAACTCATTGGAATGATGTTTAAGGTGTTCTCCAGAATACAACCTCACATTTTTAATAACATTTTCAAGGCAAATTGTAACAAAGCCATTGAAGATTGCAATTCTGCCAGGGCGGAAGGACATGAAAGAGAGTCTTCAAATGCCTCTGATTCTGTTCCGACTGCCGAGCCATCCAGATGTACAGCTAGAATAGGTGAAGCCGATCTTCTGTATTAAGGTACTGCGGAAAGGGGGCTCTCTTCAATGTTAAGGCCTTGTGAATTAATGTTCTGGGGTTTTGTTGGAGCTGGAGTCATCGATCTTTGCATCGATAGACATAATTCCAAAAGGGGATTATTGTCAATATCCCCATAATGGTCACATCTTGGGGGTTGCTGCCATTATGTTCGGTTGATTCCATTTCTTCTACTGCGGTTAAATTCTTCTCAGGCTGGGCACTCATTGGAAAAAAAGCAGTGCTAGCGCTATTACTTATCGGTGCTTGCTTTTTCATTCTACTGTTACCCGCTGCACTGTCAGCAGGTCTCGTAGTGTTTTTGCAGTTCTGCTTACGCAGGTTGTATTTACATTGTAGGCCCTTCCTATAGCACAGCATGGTGGATTCACAATAATGACCATCCGGGACAGATAGAAAATTCCACTCAAACAGTCACAATCTAGGGATGCAAACAAGCCGTTCCGTGTCGCGGCAAAGGAAAGAGGTGGGCACTCCCTCCTTACCTAATGCAGTCGGATTCAAAGGATAGAATCCCACAGTCTCCCGGCTGCACTACATGCAAACTTTCATAGCAGAGTTTGATAGAATGATAAAGTGCACTTTACCTTGCGGGGTCTGCGGGCGAGGATAGTGCTACGTAGTTGAGTCAATAGAAACTGTCCCTCACTCACTATTCGATCACAGGGTCATCAGCTCTCGACTCCCTCGACCTCCGAGATCACCGCAGATCAATTTTCATCCATTTTCCGCTCCGCATTCCACGGCGGAATGGACTCTTTAAGCAAAATGATACAGCAGAACGCTGTTGAAGCCCCACCTCAGTCAGATACACAAGTAGAAAGACTCAAAGACCGCAGGCACTGCAGGTCATTTTTCATCCACTTTCCGCTCCGCGTTCCACGGCGGAATGGACTCTTTGAGTAAAATGATGCAGCAGAACGCTGTTGAAGCCCCGACTCAGCCAGATACACAAGTAGAAAGACTCAAAGACCGCAGGCCCTGCAGGTAATTTTTCATCCACTTTCCGCTCCGCGTTCCACGGCGGAATGGACTCTTTAAGTAAAATGATGCAGCAGAACGCTGTTGAAGCCCCGACTCAGCCAGATACACAAGTAGAAATACTCAAAGGACCACAGGCACAGCAGATCACTTTTTGTCCACCTTCCACACTATAATATGTATAGTCATACCTAAATAAGTTATACCTAATTACATTAGAATCCAAACAAATATTTAAAAACACTGTTTAGTGTCTGAATCAATGTTAACTGAGTATAATAAATTAATCTATATTTAAAAATAAAACTACGCTGTACATTTTGGCTTTAATTAAATGAAATAGGCACTCTCAAGATACCTAGGCAATCTGAAAGAAACCAAAGAATCATTGCAGGCAAGCCACCTTGTTTCTCTTTGCAGCTATCTGGACTAATGGCCACTGCAACTGCTTTCTCCATTGTGGAATATTATTCCAATGGTTTAAAATGTTTTTGTGTTTGTACTGTGATCTTTAGAATGCTGCAACAATAGTATCACATTATTTTGACACTGCAAATTTCTTAATGTAGAATAGTAGTAGGCACAACATGGACCACAGACCATGCCCCAGTAAGCGTTGGTATCCAGGTCAAAGAATTATACACTATCTTGGTCTGGTACTGAAAGGTACCCACACCAAAGTGTTCACAGTCCACAATTTGACGATGACACTATAACAACCATGTAACCACTTATATGACAAACCAACATAAGAGTCAAAAGGACATGTCCATTTTGTAGCACCTCAAAGATTGACATGAGAAACTCATCAGCAGATTCTTGAGCGGTTTTCAGAAAAATATGAACATTCACTTGCAGCTGTAACCACATGACAAATTGAAGATGCACTGGAGCTGCAGTAATCAATGTTTGAAGAGTGGTTAATTCACAACAGAGGATATTGTCTGCATGACTGTTTACACTTTCTATTTACGTTGTCATCTGAAACAGCAAAGTAAAAGTTGAATTGCAATGGCATTCAACTCCTGTTCTCTTACTGAAAGCAGATTCATTGCATTTATGAAAAGAAACACGACTGCTCTCTTCCTTCACCAATATTTCCTTTTTAAAAGGGATTATTTCATCATTTGTCTTTCAGTAACACCATCTGTCCTCTTTCTATAAAAACTACCCCTCACAGTAACTGGCAGTGCACCCGCATACAGTAAATGTGGAGGGTTATATTCGGTTCCTAGTGATAGCCTCAACATCCAAAGCATCGAATGCAAAAGCCTCGAAAAATGCCCCCCAATCTTTGTTTTTTTTACCCCTTATACTCCATTTTCCAAAAAACCTTTACCTTTACCTACAAAAAAATGCATTTTTTCATTGCATTTTTTTTCGAGGCTTTTGCATTCGATGCTATCTTTTCGAGGGAATCACTGGATACCTTATATTCTACTACACATTCCACATCGTCAGCAACTATACACTCCTCAAACGCTATTACATATAATTATAGTACATTTCTTACATGAGACAATGCCACATAAGACTGGCCTTCCATAAAGACAGTCTGCCCAACATGCACCAGAACAACATCTAAACTGAAAACCTGAGATTTGTGCACTGTGATGGCATGAGCAGAGCACAAAGGAACATGTGCCCTTTGTACATACATGTCAATTAAAAGTTGAAACTGTGCAGAGATGTGGTTAAACTGCACAAGAATCAACTGTACTGAAGTACTTTGGGAATAATGCACAAAACCAACTGCTCTTTCCATTGCTCCATTAACGAGTCCAATCTGCACATTCAAGTTATGTCTCAACATAACTCGGGATTTCACAAACAACTTGAAATTTGACTCTAATCCTGCTGTTCGCAAAATTGCATTTCCAAAATCAACTAGATGTGCCTTTGTTGTCCAATGTAATTCTAGCGGCATTGCTTGCCCTTCCAAAACATCTACAGATTATGTGTTCATGCTTACCTGCCATCTATACAGAATCGAATCAATCACATTCTGCAATAGTGGACATCAAGCAAACACATTGTTTTTTCTTTTCTTGCAAATACATCATAACCTCAGAAGCAGTGCATCGGTTGTGGTATATGTTAGAAATGAGTCTACTTTGTAAGGCCTGGCTTCTACCAATTCTCAAAACTCCATGTGAGAAATTCGACCATCCGCATGGTGGACGTGCGCTCACCTGGCCTTTTTTTAATGTTTTACTGAATGGAATGATGGTAGACCAACCTCAGGCAAATATGTGGGGCTAATCCACACACATTTTCCAATTTTCAAACCATGACAAAAGCATAGACCCATGCTACTACGGACTGGACAACGCCTACAGGAACCGTCCTCCCTGTCATATTTAGTTGGAATGTGACAGCCAAGAAATGCACCATGTCATCTCCAGGAAGGGGGAGGACCACCCTCTCCCCTGATATGGTCAGCCTGATTAGCTAATAAAAGCTCAATGGAACTGCCCTGCTCTTTATTTAGGCCCTGCAGCTGGTGGCAGCGATCAACATACTAATAGAGGGTACTTCAAACAGGCCCACATGGTGCATGGATGCAGAGATTAACAAAAGAGACAGAAAACTCAACAACCTTTCATATGTAACTGTGTCAACCTGAAGTCAGCTCCACCCTCAGTATCAAGGGCAGTGAACAGTCAAGCCTGTGGCTGTTGTTTACAGTAGGCCAACCTGCTAGGGGGACCCCATTCATAAGGTACAAGAATGTGATTTTCAGGAGCCAGAGAGTCTGGTCTCACCACAGCTTCAAGGGAGGCCTGCCGCTTTAACAGGGACCACACAGTGAGAACCATTAAACAGAGAGACTCTTTGAAAACAACAGAAAGGAAGATGGGTGGGACTTAGTGTCACAAGGGAGTGTGCCCAGAGCTCTTTCTGTTGAAAGAAGGATTCTACCATTTTTGGTCTGGGTCACACCTTGTTTCTGTTTTCACCCCTTTACCTTTCCGGTTGCAAAGCACTCTGGTTATAACCACATGCATAAAGGAGATTGTTGGTAGGGACCCGGAAGTGATTCATTAAAGTAGGCTTAGCCTACACCAATCAATGTGGCCCACTTGGCTTGAAAAGAGGGCCAAGACCCTCTTTTGGCAGATCACCTGAAGACTTCACAAGAAGTAAGAAGGGAGAACTCAACCTTGGACCCTGGCTGAAGGTAAAGTCTGCCTTACATCTTCTGCCAGTGAAAGAAGGCCAGTATATCCAAAGAGGGAAGCAAGATCGCGCCACTAAACATCTCAAAGGGAACAGAGGGAGATACAGAACACAGAGGATCTACCAGCAGTGCCAAACCCGGTATTCAGCCACCACACTGCGTGCCCTGCTAGGCTTTGCAGCAAACTTCCTGGATAGGAAGTGCCAGAAGGTCGCAGAACCTACAACCAAGGACAAGGCAGCTGCCTGCAACACCCTCCTCAGCTTTGGCCATCCACCTTAAAGGACGACACAAGCCCATTGAAGAAGCTGGGTCAAAGTGCTGCGACGAGTCTCTGCCAACATGTACCTTAAGGGACATTTTCCGAGTCTGTCAAGTTCCTCCATCCACAACCGACAGCAACACTGACTGTTATCAAGCCACCATCACTTAAAGACATATGAGACATCTTGACCAGTGCTTCAGAATTGCCAATCAGCACTGAGACACAATTCTTTACCCCGAGCCACTGTGTAGTCCAGCCTGCAGCTGTTCGTCCAGCTTTGCTTGCCAAACCACCATGCCACCTGATACCCTCAGCAACCCCCATCTCAATCTCTGTCTCAGAAGCCTGCAAAGCACCCTAAAGCTGACTCGACCCTGTTGAGTACCACAAACATCTGCAGCACAAGGTACATGGTGGTTCTGTTCCCCTGGTACTTCCAAAAAGTCACCTAGAGACATTTTAAGACCCATTGCTCCCTTTGTGCTAAAGCCAGGAAACCTTAACAAACTGTTGTGGTTATTAACCATACCAACTCCCCCCTGTCAGTAACCAGAGTGCATCCCTTTTACTTCTTTGAAACTGTCTCCCTTCTGCATTCCTATTAAAGGGTGGGTTGTATTTCGTGGTGTTGTTAGACTGTCTTTTGTAATTAATACAGTAGATATGTTTAATACAACCTTGACTGGACACTCATTTTATCATTGGGTAATAATTGTATTTTTGCTGTGTTGCAACTAACCAACGATCCATAACCTTTCGGAGATAAGCCTGCCGTTCCGTTCAAGTTACCAAAATTGGACAAGGATGTTTATAATTTACTTGTTATTCCAATCTGTTCGGATACCTTCATGTGCATTAGATGTGTGTGACCAATTGATGGTTTAGAACCTGTTATTCACCCCTGGAACACTGGTATCTCCCCCTCCCCCAAGTTCATAATATTGAAAATATGCTGAGAGGTTCACATTTGCAAATCTTCACTATGCAGAATATTTAAAACAGGCTGACACTTGACAGGAAATAACTGTAGGAGATCACCACACACCATTACATGCTTTCCACCAAACAGTTCCTCATAATCTGTCTTCAGCACCTCCTGCATTCCCAAATGAATGAAATCATGCATGAGATTTGTCACCATCCTAACTTCATCGACAATTAGAACTTTCATTTTTTAGAGAATCCTACCAACAACATGAGCAGCTTCACCAGAGATTTTCTACAATTCAGTTTGCTGTCATGTTCAACAGGTATCATCAAGAAGTGGTGCAGCGTAACACCTCTTATGCTGAATGCTGGTAAACCAGTGGAAGCAGTCACAACACAAGACAGAGAACAGGTGGTCATTTCCTGGGCTAACGCTTGCAAGACATGAATTAAAACACCTTAAGCTGTTGTAGCTTGTCCACTTTTGTACAACAACAAAAGACAGAATTCCGAGCATGAACACTCTTTTCTATCATGGTCAAGGCCATGACAAACACATTCAGTAATTTGTTTGACAATTGCTTCCTGCTCATTGTTTAGTTTTGTTACTAAACCAGGAGGTTGACGCTCAGAATCCTTAGCTTGTTGAATAACATTTTCCACTTCTTCCATAGCGATGTCAGCCTCATTGCATAAAAGTGGATTTCCAAAAGCATTTTGAGTTTAATCAACAGACTCTTTTCTTCTTTCAGGAATTTCCTGTGCAATTTCAGCTGTCACATTTTCCTTCTGGGAAATGACCTCCTTTATTTAGCATTCTTAAATAGATTTAAAATTTGGTAGAAAAGATATTCCTTCTTTTGTTCTCAAACACTTCTTAATCAGTCTCAAAAGTACCAAGCAACTCCTCCTCACTATGCTACTGTAAAAACAACTGCAAGGTCCAAAAATAAAACAATTACTTACTCTGCAGTTTTACAAGATAGCTTCATGTGGTTGAGATGCTATCTCATGTTTCACTAGCTCTATGGACAATCACGTAACATGAAAAGTTCCTTTTTACGTGTGTAATCCACATTGTGCTAGGAGTACTGCTTTGTTACTATATACAAGCACAGTATGAAGTATGTCTTTATTGTATGGTTCTTTTTTTAACCAAATTTTCAATTTCACATATGTTTTTAGCACACATTTCCTAGAAATGGCAGGTCCAAGGATCAACAACAAAATATTGACACATTAAAAGAGGGCTGCTGGTAAGTCTGTCAGAATCTGCATATGCACCACACACCACACTGATGAGAAGGCGTTTTGATGCCAGAACTGACCAACATCGTATTGAAGCTCTTATCTGCTATCATTTGCTTTGCAAGCTGTAACATATTGCTCAAATGCAGTACTGTTGTCTACTACATACTGAACATCAATGTTGGCACGGCAAAGCAGAGCTTATCACAGGACTGTAGTCATTGATGAAATGGGATTGTTCATTGCATTTGAGGTTGTACGTATTTTGGGTGGTTTTTCCAGTTACATGGTGTCGTACTGAAGACATGACACTGCTCGCTTGACCAGCTGAACAAACAAGTCTAAGGATTGCAAATCTACACCTTGTGTAATATTTCACTTTGTACTAATATATTCTTCAGGAATATTTACCACACTTGTCTGTTTGTAAAAGTAAGACCTTCAAATGCAACGTGCTTTCCAGATCTTCACCCCACTTTGGGGCATCTCTTCCCATAACAGCATATGGGTGTGAGACGTTCCACGAGCCATATACGCCTTCCTATCAAACAAATGTTGAAAATGTCTAACGGGAGGATTATCCTTGCTGCATATTAAATGGAACATAGCTAGACACGATGGTGGAAAAAGCAAGACATAAGAAAAGGGTCCAGTTCTGCTGGTGCCATGTACTCTACTTCACTTTTTGAGGGGTTGCTTTCACAAATAAAGTCCACCAGATCATCCTATCTGCACATCTCAGAGTTAAAAAACAGGAGGCTGGGCCTAGGTTTCACAGCATGCAACTGACCTCTGAAGATCTGTACCAGCATTTTTTAGTCCTGTGCATGTTAGCAAGAATGCTGGTTATCCTGCTTTCGAATAACCCATCCTTCTCTATGTGCCACTGAATAGCAAAGAGTGGAGAACTCACTTTCATGCAGCAAGTGAAAAAATGTACACTAGGTTTGTCCTGAATCATGGGTGCTCAGAATACATTTGTGTACAACAGTATTCTGATGCAGAAATGGCTGAAGGGTGTTCATCCAACCGACCATGTCTTCTAGATGGAAAAAGCATTGGGAAACATTGAGCCTCTAAACTCTTCTCGAACAATCTAATCTGTGTTACTTGCTGCAGTTGATATAATTTGATTGCATGACACATTACCTCACGAGGATTCAAAGGATGAATAGTGTAGTGCTCATTTAAACCAAAAGCCTTAACATTACTAACATGCTGCAATCGTCCACCTGCCATTGAAGCCGTATCAATAAGTGGAATGTTTTCTTTAATCTGAACATCAGCTTAAAACTAATTATTCCTTGCCAAATATGCAAGTGCTCCTTTCACCTTTTTCAAATAAACAATTGTTGATTCTGTTGCTACAACATTCACTAATGTTAACAATGAATCCTCACCCGACCGTCTAACACCCAGATTTTGAACATTTACTTGAAATCAAATGGTAATTACACAACTTTACCTTTCACGCCCTGCACAAGTGCTTTTGAAGGAAACGGTGAAGACTTTGGGCCACATTATGAGGTTGCTGATAGGCTGGAGGTAGAACCGGCCTATCGGCAACCTTGACTTACCATTTCCGCCACCCAATATCACAGCAACACTGGGATATTATGGGTGATGGTGGAATGGTAAGTTTCCATTCCCGTGGAGTCCCATAGTACACCACGGGAATGTGAAGACCGAAGCACCACTGTTAACTGTGCCAGTGATTCAGTGATTTATTTGCCGGTAGGGGCCTGAACTACTGTCAGGTCAGGCCTGCTGGTAGTTCACAGCCCCTACCAGCAGACTCAGAGTGAGCCGGTCTGCAAAACCAGAACCGGAATGACATTGTTATCGGCACCAATTTCCAGACCGTCTTACGTGTACTGAGGGCCTTTGTATCCAACTTGGCTATAACCTGAAATGGATGAACATTCTGCAACACATTCAGGTTATACAGAGCTGTTGGAATAGCACAAACTTCCATGTTGTTCAAAACACTCCTTGAAGGCATTGCACATTTTTATTCTGCTGAAAGAATCCTTGTATCTGTACTTTTGAAATGTAGAATGTGTTCCGACAAGACACACAAACTTAGTTTGGCTTTTGAATGGTAACTGATTCAAACAAAGAAATTCCTGTACTAGAACTATGCATCTGATACAAAGTATGTCTCCTGCAATGATTCTACTACCGTGTTCAGTTCCTCAGCAGTACCACAAATCAATACTGTGTTGAAAAATCCAAGTGAAAGAGCAGATGCCTTACAAAAGTATAATTCTGTAAGTAGATGATGCATTTTAGTATGATTTGCTGCTAGCATGTGTATACGGTGGAAAGTACTAGAACATTTATCTTCAGCTAAAAATGCTAAAGAGTGGGCACGTAAATCAATGAAATCTCTTAATTCACAAAGGTCCACACATCAAGCATTTTTATGTGTCCTTTTCTCTCATTTGTTTGTGTGGAGACGAGTAAGAAATAACCTCAACATTGCAAAACTTTGCTGTGAAATATTCCACATCAAAGTATACTTCCATTGCAGGACAGACTTCACGTTGGAAGCATTTGAAGTACCTGAATTATCTTCATTTCTAAGCACCAACTGCTTCTCAGTATCTAATTCACTAAAAATTTCACCAGGAACCTCATTACCTCGACCAATCTCAGACAACGCCAATGTTACTGTACAAATTTGATGGTAACTTTCTTCATTAAAATACTGCTCACTGTTAGAAGTGTGCAACCGCTTGCCTCCATACGCTTCACAAACATTCTTAGCAATTGCCATTCTCGTGATATTACTCTTTAAAAGCTCATCTACTACTTTATTCAATGCGTTCATGCGATTGAGAATCAAAATGAACAACTTTCCTTTCAAGACAAAACATTTTTCTCTATCAGAATTTCAAGTAACTTTTTTGCTTACATTTCTTTTGTAAAGTTTTCAAAAGTTCTGAAAAAAACTATGATAAAACATCTTTTGCGGTGCACATCGGAAAAATGCTGTATATTTCTACCACTACATTTTCTTGACTGCTTTTTCAATGCATTAAACTGTATCTCGGAACTTCGTTTACCTATTATTAATTTGCTAGTTTCCTGTCTGCTTAGCTGCTTATCATTACAAGAGGTCCCATTAATGTCTGTATCTGAACTGATGGCTTCAATATCACTGTCTATGGGTCCACCAATTCATGGTACATAACCACTGTCATTAATTTTATTAAGACTGTCATACTGTGAACCATTGCTACATTCTACATTTTCTTTCACAAAAACACATAAGTAATGTCATAGTTACAACTATGATCATCATCATCTGTCATTTGTATAGCGCATTTCACCATTGCTATGGTCCCAATGCACTGTAGGTTGAACGCCCTTGGGGGATCAAAGTCCACATATGATAAATTGGTCAGAGAGGTATAGAATGCGTGTTTGCATTTTAGTCAACATGAAGGGAGGTATGGGTGGCCCAGTCCCTGCCAAACACTCATGTCGAGCGGGCATGTGGATTGGTGCTGAAAGGTAGTCTGTAGAGTGTGTGAGAGTATAGAGAACATTATGTGTGCAGCTAGACCGAGTTCTATCACAAGGATTGCTATATTCTGGTATTATATAATTGTTCGGTTTGACCGAATGTTACATTTGACCGAATTTGGTCAGTAACATTTGATCTAATTAAACTGAACAATTAGGCAAATACATACTGAGTATGTGGAGTGGGGGCTGCAGGGGTGTTACCCGCTCCCTATGTTCAGTATGTATTCGCTTTGGGGGGCTACAGGAGTGTCCCCCGCTTCCTTAATATTGGAGGCAGGGGGCTGCAAAAAGAAAAAGGGACCCTGCTGCGTCGGATCTGACCCACATTAGAGGGACGGATCTGATGCTGCAGGGCTGAAGTGCACCAGGCAGACAGGAAAGACGTAAGTAGGGAAGAGTGCCGGTGGGTGTGGGGTGCCGCGTGGGTTGGTTTAAGCACGTTTGGTCATATGAAAAGTTATTGCATGCAGGATGTGTTTTTCGATCAGTTTGCTGCAATCACTTTTCATACGATCAAACACCCCCAAACCTGCTTTCTTATGGAAGAGGTGTTGTGCAGTGTGTTTTAGAGTAGTGCAGGTAGTGAAGGGTGCTGAAAAGAAGTCTGGAGAGTGTTTGAAAGTAGGAGGAACATTATGTGTGCAGCAACACCACATTTTATCACAGGGATATCTGTATTATAATGGCAGAGGTGTTGTGCAATGTGCTTTAAAGCAGTGCATGATAGCAGATGCGTGCGGTAGGATGGCTGTGCCTTCAGATAGTTTCCATAAGCATGGAGTGTCATACGTACCTGTGTCTCCGGACTGGTTTCTTGGTTGCAGAGATCCAGCTGAATTTGGAAGGGTAAATTAGAGTAGTGTAGGTAGTGGAAGGATGCTGAAAGGTAGTCTGGAGAGTGTGTGAGTGTAGGGGTGTGACAACTAGAAAAAGAAGTAGCATAAGCATCTGTGCCCAGTCCCATGCTAAGATTTTAAACAAATACTACTTGAATGCAGTGATATAAATAATAACATATTTCAAGATAAAACGTAACCCCCTTCATAGAATCTGACATCACTGCTTCAGTTAATGATTCATGCACAATGGGAGACTCCTTTCAACAAACAAATATCATATGGGTAATTTTGCTATCATTCTATTAAGTTGTATTCATTCTGAGGGAAGAGAACTCACCCTATCAGGTGACTGGAAACAAAAGCGACAATATAGTGTACTTACCACCTGTGTTTTCCGGCCACCCAAGACCCTTCCACGGGCACTATCATCTACATTGTGGTGAGGCAATAGGGATTATCTCCCTGTTGTCTCCCCGCACCACCACCCTTTCCCCACCCCACCAACAAATCATTCACTCTTTAGCCATCTCTCTCTCTACTTCCCCACTTACCTACTGGAGCAGACATTTCTGCCACAGTCCCAGCGCTCTCTCCCATCCTTGGCACTTGCCAAGAAAATAAAAAAGTGATTAAATCGCTTCTCTTCACTATGGCAGAGGCCATCTTGTTTCTGTTTTTATATTTTTTCATGAGCAGTCGGTCTGGCATAAAACACACAGACCCCATCTCAAATGAAAGCAAAAAAAATAAACAACCTACACCTCAGGCAGAGCCCAACATGCAAAAAGAAATCATCCCCTTCTCAAAGGTGCGTACATGACTGATAATGGCCGTAACCCTTGTCAGTGCTCTCTCTTCAATCAGACCTGTCTAGGCTCGGAGTGGGGGTCATTACTAAACATGTATGCCCACAGACATACACTATCACGTCCATGCTAGGGGCACTGCGTCCAGTAAAAAACTACAGCCTGGCCCTAGACAGGCTCAAATTAAGCAGGGAATAACTTCCAGCCTTCCCTGATCTCAATGTTCATGCCTACACTTTCTGCACAGTCTCACCTCCTAGAATGCAGAATAAATAGTCTTTAAAGTAACACAGTTCTCCAACCCTAAGCCCATTAATTCTCTCTACAATACCTGCACAGAATGACCAGAGGGCAGGTCAAATTGATCTTGATCTGTTATATGGGATATTTACTCTGACTGCATTGCCACCATGTTTACACATGGACCTATGCCATGCATGCCATGCACCCATGTACAGGCTAATAGCCAGAACAGGCACAGTACACATATCTACATATACCCCAAACATATACCCCATACACGATAACCCATACTGTAAACAAAACATAACAAGCAACTGTGAAAAACCAGAAGGAGTTTCACGACCTAGTGTACTCAGGTGGCCAGGGAAGGCCCGACTCTGGGGGTGGGCAAGGGTTGATCACCTGGGTAGGGGGTCCTCAGGGAACTGGGAAGAGGCTCCCGATGATGAGACATGGTATCCCCCCTTTTCAACACCCCCTCTAACTACTGTGGCTGTGTATTGTATGGGAAACTACAGCTCCCATAATTCCTCCCCACGTTAAATTGACAACAATACTGAGCTGAGGAAGATGAGGAATAAGGTCGGGCAGATGACCTCAACTGACTGGCAATGGCTCCGTCCCTGTAATGAGGCCAGGCAGAGTCAGGCACATAATCCTAACTTTATACACCTGCCACCTTTTCACAATGAGTCAGAGAGTTAACTGAGAATAAGGAAGACTCACCAGGATGGCTTTGGATCGCTGGCAGATGTACCGAAACCTCACTTGCCCTGATTGAAGATCCCTCGGCTCAGAAGGTAAGAATGACATTCCCAATGATACACCTCACTAGCTATTAAGAATCAAGAAGCCAGAGGAGTGGATCAATTGGAAGGGCGGAGAATCCATGATAACAGGAAACACAGCAAGCTAAAATTAGAGGGGCAAAGATCAGTAATGATCCATCAGGTACAGTAAGTAGACCCCCAATCATGCTGAACTAACCTGGTATTGATCAAATTCCACCCTTCCTGGGTGATGGTAATGTGCCTCTTTCTCGACTTTTCTTAGGAAGGCAACTCAAAAGTCCTATTTAGGGGATGTCAATCAACCACCCTCCTCCCTTCCTATCACCCCTGAGCTAGGTAATACACTGTAGCAGGTTTGTCTCTTACTGTGAGGAAGTCTTGAAAGAGGTCCATCCAGGGGTAGCGATAGAGAGAGGTAACAACGACAAAGGGAAAGGTGAGGAACTAGGACCCGTGGCACAAGGGAAGCGCTAGAGCCGGGTTGGTGCACACGTAGGAGAGTAGAGCAGAGCGTCCAGATGTCCAGTGCACTGAAAACCAAGGGAAGGGGAGACAGGGAATTAGGGACTGATAGAGGCAATTAGCAAAGTGAAAGGCCTTTAGGTGGATTCAGGAGCAGGATTAGTTCAATTCAGGTGCTGAGTGTTAAAATGTTGTAGGGAGCTGCCATCAGACAGAAACCAGGGTTCAGGGTATCTTACAACAAATCAGTCTTGGAGCGGCAATGGAAACAGGAGTCCGTGTGGAGTTCCGAGTCGGCAAAGTGCGGGCAAGAGAAACAGCAAAACCGTGAAGAGTAATCAATCTGAATTTCAAGCCGAGGTTGGTAACCATTGGTAAGCAGGTAACAAGGACAGAGATGGGTACGGAGTCCGTGAGCAAAACAGGTCGGCAACAAGAAGTCAAGAACAGCCAGAAGGTGTAGCAAAACAGGAGATAGCTTCGGGTCAGACCAATAATCAGAAGCGCTACATTCCGAACATGAATGATTAAGTAGCCTCACTTATGCGGCTCTACCGTGATGCACAGTGTTTCATGTCAAATGATCGGAATGAGTCACTGGAATGCAGCGCTACCACACGGCATGCTGGCAAACCAGGACATTGCTATGGCAATGTCCCGTGCAACTTCCAGCGATTAAAGAATGGTCTAGCAGCCTTTCTAAGGGCAGAAGGAAAACATTCCCTTCTGTGGTGACAGGAGGCATGGCTCTGAATAAAAGGTGGTGCTCACAAGCACACTCTGAGCGAGGCTCGGTACGAAATGGAACAGCTCTTTCAGAGCTGATGCGAACCAGGCAATGGAAGTCGGAAGGCCAAGGGGCTGATCTGCAGTTACGAAGATCGAAAGAGAGCCAGATGAGAATCCCACACTTTCTGGAAGCCGTAAGCATTCCAAGACTGAAATCAAGTCAGCGGAGGAAGGAAACCTTCAACGACGGAGCAGAGGAAGTGTTGGAATGGCCTTAAATAATGCATGAAGAGCATTGACGAAAGAATGCCGATTTACACAACCAGTGAGTTATCCAAGGCAACAAAAGTCCAGTTTGTGTAAAAAGCAAAAGTAACTGTAACTCGAATGTTGAAGGTTGCCCATGTACCGATAAAATGCTTAGTGAAAAGGACAATTGCTGAATTGTAAAAAGAAGGGATACTAAGTAACAGAGTGGTCCTGCGGGGCAAAATCACACATTCGAAAGTCTCTGTGAAATGTTCTGAGTTAATTGGGAACCAAAGGCAAGAAAGTAACTGCGATCCCGAAAGAAATTGAATGAATGAAAAGCAAAGTATGTGAACTCTGACTATGCCAAGAGGGCAAAGTATATGAAATTTAAAAAACGGCCAAGAAGGCAAACCAAAGAAAATAAGAAACCATAAATATCAAGAAGTATTGGTGTCACATATAAAAATAAGAAACTACAAATACCAAGAAGTATTGGTGCCATATATGAATTGTGGAAAAGGCCAATAAGGCAAATCAAAGAGGATAAGAGACTTCAAGTACCAAGAGCCATTGGTGTTGTCAGAGGAAGAAGATTGTGTATTGTAGAATTATTGAAAGAGAGGTCGAAGTGGTCATGCAGAGGTCTATGTAAAATCCTACCATTTTGAAAGTCTTTGACAGTGAAAAGACACCTGAGACAAAAAACGTGGGGAAGGGAACCCCGCAAAGAGAAAAACACGCTTGAGCCTGGCAGGGGAAAGCCTGTGCAGATCTGTGTGATAAAGTAAAAGGTGAAAGACAGACTCAAGCCTGGCAGAGGGAAGCATGTACAAAACTATGTGATAAATGAAGAAAGTGAATGTGACAAGAGAGGCAGGCTCGAGCCCAGTAGAGGGAAGCCTGTGGCGAATTGTGGGAAAGTAAAGGTCAAAATTGGAACTATATATTAATGACAAGGCATACAAGGAATTAATTGAATACCAGAAGCTTGAAGCCCACGCCTGAACTGTTAAGTAGGACCAGTAAGCCAAAAGTGTGAAAGACTGAAAGAACTGTACCATCCACCTATACTTTGAAGTAAGGCTCCCAATAAAGGAAAGGATCGTCTTCAAAGCTCTGACACTGACCCACAAGTGTATTCACCTCACTGCTCCTGCCTACCTCTCACAAAGGATCCACCCCATCTCCATTAAAAGGCCAACCAGATCACTGCATACCAACATGCTCCCTGTGCCACTAGTAAAAAAGAGCCAGAGCGGGCGGATCCAGCTTCCCTTATCTCGCACCCACTCACTGGAATGCCCTACCTCCCACAATCCGAGGTGAGGCCTCCCTCATCGCCTTCCGCAAAGCTATGAAAACCATTCTCTTCACATAAGGTCCTTCACATTAGCATGAATACTTAACATATGACCCACTGCATAAACTGTAACATAATGACCAAGTGCAATATCTGTAACAACAGTATAATGTTTTGTAGTATTCATAATGTGTCAACGACTGCTACCATTCCTGTACCTGTGTAACTAAGCTCTTGCAAGTAACAGCGCCTCTATGCCCCTGGGCTGCTTGCGCGCTATATAAATATAAATTAATAAATAAAATTAGCTCTCTAGACCCCGTGGTGCTGAATATGGGGAAATGAGAGCTGTTATTTAAGTCATTCCGACATTTCTTTTGAGACTTTATTTTGCTTTTGTATTCCCTTAACACATTTGTCATTTTGAGAAGGAGGGCAAGGTTTTTTAGTATTGGCCTTTTTATTTTGACTAGACTGACTAGGACTGTTCAATATTTATTTAATGGTCGAGATTACTACCATTCTAAAGTTAGGAACATTTAGGAATTCCACCAACCTAACCAAAATACCAAATAAAAGTTTTAAAAACGTGTATCCACTGTGTATGTGTCTACTATTGATACACAACCATTATGTGAACATCATATATGGATTTCCAATTACACCAATTATGAACTGTGAACCTTTAATGACTACAATGGACTACTTCTTATCACCCTGCAAATGAAATAACATTCAAGCATAAAACATATGAACAACTCTACTCCCTTCATTTCACAGACACCTAACTGTATTAAAGCATAATATCTCTGAACAAGTTTTTTTGCAAACTTTACTTCATTGCATTACAATGCTAACTTTTAAAATGACAAAAAATGTACCTTGATTGAAATCTTTGAAATGCTGATTGAAGGTAAAAAGCGAAGCTGAACATCAACATCCAAAAGTTGAAGCTCGAAATTCATGGTAGAAAAGCATAACACAAAATATTAAATACCCAGCACACATATAACATATTAACATAAAACATAAAAGTGCACATTTATGTTTCTTTAGTCCAAACACTCAACAGAAATCTACAACTCACACCACTGTACCCTTTCTACTCATCACAGTACTTCCTTACATCTCAAAATCAATATGCAATCAACAACAATCACCCACATTGTAAATATTTTGCCTACCACATCTAAATCGCTACAAATCTTGCAAAATTGACTCTTTCTATTAGCCACACATTACGGAACAACAACCAAAGTTAAAATGTCCTCCTTGAATCGAGAAGTCACACAAAATGCTATGAATTATCAATATAGTAGCACGATGAAGAAGAGCAGGATAGAGAGTAATGAAACAATTCTCAATTCAAAGAATTATTCCTGCAGGCCTATCTCAAACTATGCATACTACAAATAAACTAAAAAGCATATGATAACCTCACATTGAATTTATTTTGTATGAAGGTCTCCAGAAAATCTAGATAATCACACTCATTTGATCAAAATCTATAATGTGCCTAAAGAAAAATCAGCCCTATTTCACTTAACATCTCAAATCAAACCAGAATTTGACACGACGTTGAAATTCAAGATTCCAAATGATTATTTAATAAAAATAAGTACATAAAATATTTATTGAAATAAATGATTATCTCATTTAATCCAACATAAATATATTACACACAGTTGACAATATTGACTATTTTCATTAGTCATGCATCTCAAACCTAGACCTGCCAACCATACTCCCATTTCGAATTGAGAAACCATGTCAAATAGTACGATTTTTCTCAGCCAAAAGTACACTTTTATCAAAGCTAACCCCACACATCTATCCCTGCCACACCCTTCACACTTTCTCTAAAACCAAATAAAAAATGATAACATCCTAAATGCAACTTTTAGCTTTCACTACACGAATGTAAGGTTCGAGAACCACATGGAGGTACATGCTGAAGCGAGAACCAAGCCAGCAGATCATTAAAATTGGTACGACGTCCTTTCACCGCGCAATGTTTTTTCGCAGTTTTTACCACACATGTTTTGGCATTTTTGTTTTTTTTGAGGGGGGTTCGAAAATTATATACATTGGATGTGGGTGTTCAGGAATATATAAAACATTAAAGGGGATGGGGGAAGTTTGCTCGTAAAGAAATCTGTGGTAAAAAAACCCACGAAAAAAACATCCCACAATGAAATGACATGGAGCCCTTAAAACACATCTCAAATTAAAAAAAACACAATATGAACACATGATGGCTTTCATCAATATGTACTGTTTTTAAGAACTTAATAGAGAACTCTTATCTGTGCCTCCCTCTTGCTTGTATCAGTTTTTTTTTATTTGTTGATCCCAACAGACAAACCAGGTAAAAACTGAACAATATATAATACTCGTGAGCATACCTAAACTACACCCCAAAGAAAATATTCTATGAAAATTATTTACTCACTCTGTTTGATTAACATTGCTTCCAGAGAAATCAGTCTCTCTCAAATGTGGTTGCTATCAATTTAAACAGTTGAAAATCAGATAAACACAGTAGAACCTGACACCAAATTCAATGTGGAGAACTCAAAAGGGCACAGATGAGGCATAAGGACACCAGTCTGAGCATTAAACAAAGAGGACAATATCACAAATCTGCAAAATTGCATCACTATCCAATAAATACATGGAAACCCAATATCCTAAATGTCTGTCAAAAGATAAACTGTTCACCATTCAAACCAGCCAATCAAAATCAACTATTTTTCCCTCATAAAAAAATAGCTCACTACATCACCATTCCTTTGTAACTCTCACAGAGGCACTGCAACAGCCAGTATGGAGCAAGAAAAAAACGGTGTACATAACGGGTTGATTGGGTCATGATCTACTGCATGCTGAGACAAATTCATTAGCATCTTGCAATACTGAAAGATTTGGAAAGGAATTCGAGGCATGAGAATGGAACAAATATTCCAGTAAACTGTGGAGGTAACAATCTTAGATATTGCCAAGGTGTTTCCCTTTCCCTAATCATGAAGCATGGTTTGCAAAAACTAATGGACGTTTTTCCAAACACATAATTTGTGTTTTCAAATATCACATGAAGGCAAACATTGAAAAAGACGCAGACACTACACAAACAAATTGAAAGCAACTGTGAAATACATTAACATATGTAGTTTCTGCATGTTTGGCCTACCACCATTCCATAAGAATCTATAAAAATAACACCAAATAACTCAACAATGAATTATTTAGAAGGGATTGGGTTCACCTCACAAAATCAGAAATGATGTGTTCCTAAACAACATTCAAACATGCCTACTGCAGTTAAAAAAAAAACATATTACACATAATTAACCCAAACATCCTTTCATGAAAACCAATAACTAAAAAAATAAATAAATACTCAAAGCGAGATCTACAAAAGTACTTGGATGAGGAAGAGGGATGTGGGGATATCAGATCTAGATTAATGACCAGCATCTATGAAAATAAGTAAGCACTACACTGCTTCAACATTATACACATATATTAAACAAACTACTCACTAAAAGCAAATTCATTTCTTTTTTATATTATTTCTACTTTAATCAGCCATCACAAACCTGGATTTTAAACTCCTAGCGCTGTTATAGTTAATGTTAAAAGATATTTGTACCACCCACTATCACCACCGGAGTGGTCCCCTGGCGCTCTGGCAGCTCTGAAATGGGAAGGGGGGGTGAGTTAGTGGGAGTAAGCGGGAAAAAGTGCAAGAGAGCAATGATGTGCTGTTGGCAGCCTCAACATAGTTAATACTGTTTGCTGGGCTTGGGGTGTTTTCTGGTCGGTAGACATTTTGTGCTGTTGTGCGAGTCTATGTGAGGTTTGTTTTCTTGTTACGGTGTAGTGAAGTTTGTGCGCTTTGTTGTGGTAGAGGGTTGTGGTTGTGTCTAGTTAGAGTTTGAGAGGTCTAGGCATCGGGGTGAAATTTTTAGTGGATTGGTTATTGGCATCGCTGTCTATAAGTGATGTGCTGAATTTCCATGTTTTTCCCTAGGTGTGGCACTTAAGCATCACTGCATGTCAATCTAGTTCTGGCGCCAGCCAATATTCTCTATCCCTTCCATAAATGACACTCTCCAATATTCACAACTGTGCCCAAATTTGGCACTTGCCCACCATTGTAACTTGTCTGTGTGTGTGGCTAGCTGGTATTTGCAATTCCATCCTAATTTGGCCTCAGTAGTGTTCCGGTGCAATCCAGATGTGGCTTTGTTCAGCAACCGCTACTCTATCCAGATGTGGCAATGGTCGCCATTCATAATCCTAACCATTGCTCATGCAGGCTATCTCTTATAACCCTGTCATCTAAGCGAGGTACATACCAACATTCGTAGCTACTTCTAGGTGCGGCATCTGTCATCATTCACAGCTCGGTCTGGGCTTTGCACATGCTAACATCCATGGTGCAGTCCAAAATAGCAGCTGTTTTTTCATAATTGGAACTTGCTAGCATTCATGGAGTGGGTGAAGTAGTAGGATGGAATTGGGCAGGGGTGCTAATTCTGTCTTCACGGGGTTGTCACTTGTGTCCTATTCAAACTAGCTTTGTCTCTCTCGATGTTGTAGGACTTACTTTAGTCATTTTCTGGGTGTTATCTGTGTCATCCTAATTTCTGTCAACCTGTTCTCTCTGTTTCCTGTTTGGTTGTTTGGTTGTTTCAATTTGTTTCTGTGTCGTTAAAGAGAAAGCTTTCTAATAGTTTCCTGAATTGTAGGTGGCCTTTGGTGTTTCTTTTTTCTTTCAGGATGTTGTTCCAGTTTTTTGCAGCCATGTGGGAGAAGGAGGAGCCTCCTCGTTTTTTCTTGATGTGTGGTCTTGCCTCCAGGCAGATTTCATTGCTTGATCTGAGGAGTCCCGTTGGCTTGTAGATTGTTATTTTCTTTTGTAGGAATTCAGCTCCCTGTCCGCTGATTGCCCTGTGTGCTATGCACATTGTTTTGAAGGTGATGCGATGTTTGACTGGGAGCCAATGTAGTAATTTTAGGGCTGTAGTGATGTGGTCTCTTCTGGATAGTTTGAGGAGGAGTGTGGCTGCTGCATTTTGGACGCATTGTAGTTTCTTCAGGAGGTATTCTGGCATCCCGAGGTAGAGGCTATTTGCGTAATTGATTCTTGACATGATGAGGGCAATGATTGTGAGTGTTTTGTGGGTGAAAGAGAGGAAAGGTAGGATTCTTCCTGATGTGTGAAGGAGAAACAAAAACAAAAAATGCAACATATATGAATATGAAACACTTTTTAAAATTTTGGCTTTAATTACATTAGACACTCATCTCAAATCGAGAATCCAAGGTCATCTTTCATCTATTCTAGAAGTATACAAATTATACCTGTCACAAAACTAACAATACTTTTCTATTGCTTTCATGTCCCTAAAATACTCCTTTCAATCAAATAAATCTAATTAACACCATGAAAGCAACATCCAAAATCACTGCTCATATATGAACATGGAGAACTGTGCAGAAAAACGTACTGCATTGAGAACCAGAAGCAATAACCACAACCCAACAAGATATGTTTTTTAAGTTTTCCATGTTTATATTCTCCACTGAAAATGAATCGGGAATTTCTAATGTAGAAATCATTGAGACCATACAGAGACCAAGAAGAGTGGGATAAGCAAATTCTCAATTCATTGGGCCTCATTACGAGGTATGCCGGTAGCATGGCTGCCGGCAAAACCGCATCCGTGTCCGTGTCCTCAGAATGAGGACTTACCGGACCACTCCGAGTTCGGATGGCCCGGTAATTACTCACTCGAGGACACGGACACGGTTCATCCCCATTCCCATTTCAGCCCTCATAGGGGTGAATGGGAATGGGAGAGGGAGTAAACAACGGGCCATTACAAGATGGCCCATTGTTTGCCCCCTCTTCCCCTCGCGGGACCCGGTATGAACGCCTGGTTTTCCCAGGCGTGCTTAACGTGTCCTGCGAGGGGACCTCGTAATGTGGCGGAATGGGTTGAACGGCGCCATAGCCTTTTACGGCGCCGTTTAACCCGTTCCGCCAGGGACGAAATGAGGCCCATACTGTTCTTCCACGTGTATCGATTGAGAAAGACATACACACCTAATGAAATAAAAGCTGCATCTCAACCTTAGAATAACTTTTTTTTGGGTGGAGGTTAAATGAAAACACTTCAAGAAATATAGACAATTGGTCTCTCTTTGGCAAAAAATACAATACAATTCAAGTAAAATGCACACTGTTTTACTTAACTTCTTGATTCAAAATGGCAATTTAGCCTGCATTACAATTTGAGATTCAATTCACAGATCTAGATTCATCAAATATTTATTTAAGAAAAACACATACCCACATGCCAGATTAATTGAACATTATTCACATATATAAAAACACCACTGTAAGAACAATACTAAAAAAATTAAAAATACTTGCTCCCCATTTTTTATCTCTACTTTAGACACTCATTGTGAATCTAGATCTCATGCCCATACAGCACTCTTACCCATGCTTTGTTGATCTCAAATTTAATATAGAAATAAGAACATACTTTCTCAGCACATCTGAATAACGTACACATTTTAAAATATTGCTGTTTTTTCATTAATCACTCTCAAATCGAGAATTAAAGCTATCTTTGCCAAAACTAACATTACTCATCTATGGCTTTCATGTCCGTAACTAGCTTCTTTCAATCAAATGAATCTCATGGCACCCCTGAAAACCACATTTATAATCAGTGCACATATACATACATCAAGAACTGTGCATACAAACACTCTGAATTGAGAACCAAACCTTATAACCATAACCCAACACCATCCGTTTGTAATGTTTTCCCAGCTTGTATTCCCCCACTCAAAACGAAGCAAGAATTAGCAATGTTAGGTTTTGGATACAGTACAGAGGTGAAGAAAGATGGATTGAAGACCAATACCGCAAATTCTCGATTCCTACTGTACTTCCTCTCATATCAATTGAGAACCACATAAATATCAACTCCACCTCAACCTTACAATAACTTTATGTTGTTTGAAGGGATAAAGTACACACTACAAGAAATGCAGATAATTGGGCTCTCTTTGGCAGAAAGCACAATACAATCGTAGAAAAATGTGCACTATTTTGCTTAAGTTCTCAATCCAAAATGTCAATGTAGACCGCACTATAATTCAGGATTCCATTCAAAGATTCATCAAAATTTTCGTTTAAGAAAAAAACATAAGGAAAACATTTAATCTAACCTACAATGAAGTTGTCAGTTAATATGGACACCAATCTCAGGTGGCTAGCTTATCTCGGGAGGATAGATCAGGGGCAACGTGTTTGCCTTGGAAGCAAGACGACGAAGAGAAACACAAGTTTGATCCCCAGGTCAGCGCTTAGAAACCTTTGGGTATTAAGCACGTTATAAATAACCATCATATTATGTCATATCATAATCCAGATTATATACAGAACAAAACAGACTAATTTATTTTCGAATCAAGAACCACAAGTACAAAAATCTGATTGGCCTATGAGCACATGCACACTATGGAAATCTAGAGTTGAGTGATTCATACACATATAGAGCTGGAATCACTTATGCATACTGCAGGAAACCTTCATTTACTCATTGCTTTGGCCACAAATTAAGGTTGTCACAGTGCAAAGTTTGACTACCCTATTTGCTGAATTAGTACTCTTCTCTATCCAAACATGTTCCCTTTGTGTTTCCCTTTGTTGTACTTTGTTTTCTGTTTGTTTGTTTTAATTTCTTCTGTTTTTTATTCCCTTTCTAAGGACATTTTGATGCTTCATTAAAAAAAAAGTATTTTTATTTTTATTTTTCAATTTTTCTGGAGATGGAAACTGATCAGCTCGAGCCACACTCCACTGATAAAGACATTCAGATTATTACTGTTCCAGGAAGTGCTGAAGATGAGCAGGAAAATTATTTTGCATGGGGAGAGCAGCCAGTTCCTCCCAAGAAGTACAGTTGAAAGAGCTTCACCCCATCTCTATACTGGAAGTACTTCAAAGTACCAAAGGACACTTCTCTATCAGATGTGGAACAGGGGCATTACATCTTATGCAAGGAGTTGCTCCTAAAATGACTGCCAAATGTCACACCACAGAGCATGCACACAACTGCTATTGTGAACCACCTGATACATTACCACTGGCAGCAAGTGGACCAATGATTCAGGAACAGGTTCAGGCAGCTATCTGTGCAGCTTCATTGCAGTGCTGTTGACCCCACCTCCTAACCTAGAACGTCAGAGTCCACAGAGGAAGCAGCACCAGTATCACCAACTACATCTTTCTCAGACCCCTGCTACCTACATCATCCTCTGCGGCCGATGAAGTGAGTCCCTCTTCAACTGTCACTTTGTTGATTACTCCACGCCAACGCAGGTCTCCAGAATGTGGTGCTTTCACCTGCAGTAGGTGCTATATGCCTGTAACACTGAATGCAATAGTTATGAGGCAATTCATGCCTGGGTGGAGTATGGCTGAAATTGTCAACATTTCTTTCGTTTTTCCAGAGTATTTTTACTATGTTTTCAGGAGTGTTTTTTCCCTGTTCATAAAAAAACAGAAACAAAAAATAAAAACTTGTAAAAAAAAAATCTACTTTGCACCTGTCTTCCCTATATCCTTCCTACCTCCCATCCCTTCCTTAACCCCCAAAAGGTGATTTTCCGAAACAAAAGTGTTTCTTTTTATAAATTAACCTAGGTGGGAGTGGTATTGATGATTAAGGAAAAACAACAATTGTACTGGATGGTAAAAGCCCACTACCCAAGTTAATATGCCCAATCAAAGCAGCCCTTTAACAAGTGTCCAGAGACTTTCCTCACCCCAGACAATCCAGGTACTCAGTGATTATTGCTATTAGCACCCCACTCTAAGATCAAATGCAAGTAGCAATGCATGTCTTTGAATGAATGTGTTGCAGCAAACACACAAGCCATTAATTTAACCAAATAAACACCTAAGATGTCTACCATGTAGATGGAAACCAGAAAACCATACAGACCCCTTGTTCCATTTCCCTAGCACTCAAAGATGAAGAAACTAGAGCAGATGTTCAACCACCCCTCTTTGTTAATTAGAGACACCATTAAGATAAGGAGCGAGTGCAAGCAGACATCATCTTTCATTTAAAAACACTTATTTGCATATTTATGAAGCAACTACATATGCTATCAGGTGCCCAAGAATTATAGATATTTTGTAAGTGAGAGTCTTTTGGTGCCTGAAACTTTCTTGTATCTTTTTCTTATAACATAATATGAAGATGCTACTAATAAGATATCATCAGTGGCCAAAACAATGAGATGCATTTCCAACACAATTTATGTTCCCTGCCTTCAGGGAGTCAATACTTAAATTAAAAGAAGGAACACTGCTTATTGATACTTATAAATCCCATGACAGCAGTTATTAACATTGCAAGACCCAAGTTAATACAGGCAAGTGAAGGTAGTCCTAGGAGTATGTCAGTCACGTTTCAGACCGCATCACGGAACGGAAACTGCACTGATTGATCTTAAGGCAGAAATAGACACCCTGAGAGACAACAGTAATACAGCACTACTACTGCTGCTTGACCTCTCAGCTGCGTTTGACTTGGTTGATCACAAGACTCTCTGCCACCACCTGGACTCTGCTACCCATTTCTCACAAGAAGCCATAGGATGGATTCAATCCTTCTTAGATAATTGAACCATGCGGGTCTTCGCACCTTCAGCAGCTGTGGACCCCATACCTATTACCTGCGGTGTGCCCCAGGGCTCATGTGTTTCGCCCACTCTGTACAACATATTTACAAAGCCCCTTTTCGATTATCAAGATGACCTGGCTATCACGTACACTAACCGTGCGGATGATACACAGATCCTCATCCCGTTGACGGGAGATTACGACAAGGATTTGGTCTTCATGAACAGAGTGAATCTCATCATCCATGCATGGATGGCCTCTCATGGACTATGCCTGAATGATGACAAAACAGAACTTCTTATAGTCGGCACCACAGCAAATCTCAACAAATTGGGCCATCTTTATTATAATTTCATCATAGATAACAATAACATTATAGTAGCCAAGGAAGTTAAAACTCTTGGTTTCTACCTAGATTCTACCCTCACCTTCAAAAACTAGTAAACTCCATGGCCTCAGCTACACCTGTAAACTAATCAGAGCAGCTAGACCTTTCCTTACACCTAATAATTCCATCACTCTTGCAAGAGCTCTGGTATTATCCAAACTGGGCTATTGTAATGCCCTATACGTAGGGTGTAACAAATACATTACTAACACGATTCAGATCTTACAAAACAATGCTCTGAGAGCAGCTCTCAACATTCCCAAGAAAGCCCACATATCTGACCTCAGAAGATCCAACAACTGGCTCTCCACTAAAGATCAAATCTTCCTCAAATCTGCCTCCCTGACTCATAAATGTTTACACATGGCCGCCCACCAGTACCTTAACACTAGATTCCTATGGCATTCCACCAACCGCCCCTCTAGAACAGCCACTGCTAACCTACTTCGAATGCCTAGATTCAAACGTACGAAGACAGGTGGTAGTAGCTTCCCGGTCAAAGCTGCCCAAAATTGGAATTCACTCCCACTCTCTTTAAGGGAAGATATGTCTTACCCACACTTTAGATCGAACCTTATCCTATGGATTAAAGAACATGACATCTGACCTCTTACCACTACTACTGCATATAATTGTTGTCTGTTGTCTTCAGCCAACACCTGCTTACTTGTATGATATCTGCCAGCACTGTTTATTAATGTATTGTATCGTAACGCTCAGCAATGTAACCTAAGCTGAACAATCCTCTTTTGTTTTCTGCACCCTAATACCTTCGGGTCTGGCACACATTATAAATAAATAAACAAACAAAACTTGCCACTGCTCCTTTTATCAACCAGTAGAGAGTGTCCTCAAATATATTGTTCATATTAGCACCCTGGCATTTTAACCACAGATACTGACAGCAATATTTTAATATTTAGTTTGTTTGAATAAACGGGTCACAAGCTAAGAGCTTCCCATTTATTCAAGCAATATGTCTTACATGATATCAACAAAATAGCAGAGACCATCATTTAATGCACATCCACTCAATCACTTACCTATTAGTAACCAAAATGAAAATATAGGCAATTAGAAGTGCTTGACTTACACCGTCTTAAATAATGACACAAAAAACACAACAAAACAATTTTAAGATAATGAGCAAAACAAAGATTATAAAAAAATGTATTTCGAGGGAAAATAGTTGTGGAAAATATTGTTCTATTTTAAAAATTGCCTTCAGCATTTGCACTTTCCCTACACACACTGTTCAATTTGTTTCTAATTTCTACAATCTCCTGCATCATGATAGGCATATTCATTTGTATATTTCCCAAAATCCCTTAAATGTCTTTCAAAGATTCCTTGATTTCATCCTTCTCTGCGTCCTGCTTTTGCTGCTCTACAATCCTTTTTTGTCACTTCAATTACTTCTTCTGTTAAATAAAAGTGACCAGACCCAATAAGTCCCTTGCCCAGACAGATTCACTGCTGTTATCATGCTAGCATGTTTCTCCATTTCCATGGTATTCATGCTTAGAAATATCTATGGCCTCAATCTAAATTGCAATGAAAAACATCATTACATATGAATACCATAATCACATTTCACTTTAATTACTATCTTCTTTACCACACTAAGGCATGCCAAAAGCCACAATGATCTCTATCACTGACCTTAAGACACATGGCCCAGAAGAAGAACCGAAGATACCATGATCGCCCCTACCATTTCAGACCGATTCCCAGTACCCTGATGATATACAAGTATGTTGAGAGGTAACCAGTTAGCCAACCATACAGCCCAGGAGCAGTGCAAACACTACCCAGAGTGGACGAGGAGCCTCAGGATGCCACTAGGAGACCTCAATTGACAGTCTCGACTAAAGCGCCAAGAAGCCATGCATGACATCATTAAAGACACCATGACCAAGCAGCATTAGACATGAAGCACACGTGTCATCCTCACATCGGGACACAAAACACATACCCGAATACACAAAGAACATATGAGGAACAGTTCTATAAGTTAGAGAACAGATACATATACATACTGCCTTTGCCTTTATTATTTTGTCATTAGCTTAACCACAAGAAGCAAGAGATCCTGTGCAAGCTTGCAGATGCTTACATGCAAATAATTTATGGAACTACAGGAGCACCTACGGGACCTGACAGAACCAATGTATTACTAACGTATGAAGAACTATACAGTAACACAAAACATGTAGAAGACCATGCCATGGCTAGAAAAATCACAGTAGGCCACAATCTTGTTAGTAAGAGCTAAGCTGAGCTGAAATCAGACTGAACAGAAGAGCAACCGTGTGGGACAGGGACAGCTGCCAAGGCCACCAAGAAACAATAAACATTGCATTCCCTGAATGGCAGTAACACCAGCTGCAATAAAGACAAATGAATCCACATAAATCAGCGTAATTCAGAGCTCCAGAAGCCCAAAACACAGTCTCTGAACACCTGACTCGGCAGCTTAACTAATGAATCAAAACCGGCACTGGGAAATAGGAGCAGTCTCAGACCTCCAGGAAAAAGCTTGCAACAAAATTGTTACAGCAAGAGACAAGATTTGCATGATGTGAACGGGCACTCGCATAGACTTTGGTGGTGCACACATGTTACAATGCAGTCACATAGTTGTTCTTATTACCTTGAAGAGGTACACCTCAAGATGAGAATCGTTTTGGATACCAGGCCTGGGGAGGACAGCTCTAGCCAATCAAAATTCAGGACCCTGGGGGGGGGGTAGCAACAGGCAAGAACCAATGAACGGATCCTCACACTGAAACATTGTTTAGTAACAGCAATATTGGGATGGGCCAGGCCTGACATCTGACATGGGAGAGCCAGTAAACTAACACATTTAGGGTCCACTATATGTGGACTACCGCTCAACTGCCAATCCCGAGTGATGATAGGTTTTCCGGAGATGGGCCTAGGTTGTGACGTTTTCATTACGCAAGAGTCCATCAAAACTGGCCTGCAAGCCAGAGCTCACTGAGTTGTTCCAGGATTCCTGTCTATCCTTGTACTGATCCCTGTTGATTTTGGCTATAATAAACCACAGTTTGAACTTGCTATTTGTCTGGGCCTGGTTTCCTTTTGGGAAGGGAAGGAGTAGAGCCTTCCTCGAGTTCTTGGTTTGCGAACTCCCACTAACCCTCCAACCTACCTGGGAGTTCCTTCTTAACAAGTTGATAGGCAGAGGATTGTTTCCTTTACCAGCCCAGCACTAAACCGACCCCTTCGCTGCTGAACCTGAGAGGCTATGGGACCCTGGCGTGTATTTTGAGAAGAATGGGAAACTCCTACCTATTTTAAAGGTCGTTGCGAGCCATTTGGATATCCTCCCACCTGGAATCGGCGAGAGTCCAGGCAAACCAGGACGGGGAGGTGACCGCCTTGACAGGGGCACTGGCAGCCGAACAGCGCCAGTGCAGTATTGAAAGTAAGTATTGGCCCAGGCCAACAGCAATTGTGGGTGCGGAGAAAGGTATTGAGTATTGGGAGGTATTGTGCATTGTTATTGTGTAATTGTCAGAGTAATGTCTAGTATTTTAGTAGGGACTAGAGCAGAGGTAGAAGTACCATTTTCTATGTTTAGGTTATATCCAGTATTAGAGGGCTTGAATGACAGAGTTTATGAATGAAGTATTCCTGTGGGTTGGGCGTTTTAGCTCAGGTCATAGATGACAGTATTCCCGTAAGGGTTAGCTGGAGCTATGCTAGATTGCAAAGGGGAATTGGCTGATTAAGTTTCCTGGAGAGAGCTGTTTCACATATTAGGTGATGCAATGGGTGCAGTTCGATCACAAGGGAATATTGGCATACTCTGCTCTGGAGAGCGGGAAGACAGCTGTGGGGTTTTGTGTGGGGTTGGGAGTAACAGGTAATATGTGGTGTGCATGATATTCAATCTCCCTGTATTGCATTGATAATTTTGGTGACGTCACCCATAGGTTTGCACATAGGAGTTGAGACGGTGAGGAGCTTGTGTTGAGAACTTGGGATTGGCAGACAAGGTGAACCAGTGGTGGTGCGCGGAAGGCGCATGCACAGGATTATGGTGGTGTGCCGGAGAAGGCAGTGGTTGTGAAGGAGGGGCGGTGCGCGGAGCATGCCTGGTAAGGTGCAGAGCCAGAGAGGTTTGTAGAAATTGGAACACATTATCATTGTATTCTGACCTTTTATTACTGAACAGCAGATTATCAAAAGCCGTGATTTAAGGTCAAGTAAAAAAGGTGTTATCATCTATCACAGGAACAGTGACAGTGGGGGGGTCACTCCCCTTCAGCATTTGTGTAAGTCACTTCCGCCTTACGAAGAATGAATATGCAAGTATGGCATATAATGGCGCAAAAATACCAAAGGTATACTAACAAAAACGTGGCCGCTCTGTGACAGTTTCTCCAAAGACATGCAGCAATAACTATTGACACACATACAGGGCAATTACAAGGGGAAGAAATTGGACAAACGCATGGCTATATTCGAGTTGTGGCGCGTGTTTCAGGAGAGAGAGGGGGAAGCAGTGAAATGTCAGTGGAAGCTGAACTAACATGAGGTGAAGATGGAAGGGAATCATCCCTCAGCACCTCCCCCTACCCCTCCCAGCACAGTATCTGATGACAAAGACGATGAACAAGGAATGCACCCAACTAGGGAACTGAGAGCAGCAGAGGGATATTCAAATCCGGCATACAAGCCACCACCATACACTAAAGAGGACAAACCGAAAGTTACAGGGCAGCCAGCTAGTGGCGCAGGAGCAAACGAAGAGGGGCTACAGTGTGCAAAAGAAGAATTGGAGGGCATAAGTACAGACAATTGGATAGTAGCAGAGATACTCTTGAAACTCAAAGGGAAGACAACAGGGGGGCAGAAGGGGCAACTAAGGCGATTGAGAGCCTGGGAAAGGATTGTGATACAACTGACTGGGCAGACAAAATGGAGGAGGAGGACAGAAGGAAGACGGAGAGGGAGGTGAGGTTAAAGCGGGAGGACCGAGAGAGGAGAAGAGAGGAGAAATCGGAGTGGGAAGATACAGAGCGGAGGAGGGAAGAGGAAAAGGAGCAGTTGGAAAGGGAGCGTAAAGAAAGAATAGAAAGCAATCTGAAGGAGAGGAAGAGACTGGAGGGGCGATGAGGGAGAAAAAGGAGAGAGAAATGGAGAAGGCAGTGATGCAGAGGGAGCTAACAGAGCTAGAAAAACAGAGGTTAGCAGAGAGGGAACAGAGAAAGTTGCAATTGGATAGACTGGCAAGAGAACAAGCACATAAGGGGGAAGATGAGAGAGCAATAAGTGCGGTGAAGAGACAAATAGCAATGTACTGGGTAAGGAATAAACGGCAGGAGGAAAGGCGGTAGAACCAGATATCACAAATCCATGAAGCAGGAGCGTCGCAGGAGTCAGCGGAGCAGGCCTAGGGGCTTGGGCAGGAGACAGCAGGTATAATCGAATGGACATTTATCTCAATACAAACCCTAACGCCAACTCGATATCAAGGAGATAAACCTTTTCTGATGGTTTTTGGCTAGTTGTGACTGTACATGCGTAGAATAGCTGCAAGTATTAATTCATACATTTTGGTGCAATAATCATTATTCTGTGGATATTATACAATAAAATTGTGCATGTGATATGATATTATATGGCATTTGTAACATGCCTATAAACAAGTGTTTCAAGGTGTGAGACATGTGTTTCTGATTCAAATCACTCACCACTACCCTTGTGTCATTTGAACTATGAGAGGTTGGCGATGTGTGTTTATGTGTTTGTAAAACATGTAAATGTATCCACGGCTACAAGGGGGTGTATATAACCGCGGGTGGAATAGCCGTGGTTATAAAAGATGGTTAAAAAAAAAGAAAGTTTTATATGTTTTGGTGTTTGCAATTGGTTGGTGTTACTGTTCTAATTGTGTACTTGCCTGTGCTAGGTTGCAGTGAAAAAATGTCATCCATTTTAGTAGTTTGTTTACTATAGACCTCTGTTTGTGTCATTTGTTTTGGAAAGTACCACAGGCACCATTTTCTAGCTGTTCTAATTGTGCACATACTGATTCTGTGGCTGATGTGAAAGTGTCAGTAAATAATTACATATTTAAAGGATGCATCAGCTATATTAAGTAATTGTTTTTTTCTTATTTAGGATTACAAATTAGATTTTTAATTAAGATTATATTCTGTGTTACATTGTCATTCTTTTAAAGGGATACCTTTTAAGATAGTAGGTGTCCTGTGATTCAGAATTTGCATAAACTATTGTTCACCCTCTTACAGATTTCTATTTGGAGGGTTACATGTCATTTCGTCGACACCTGTTTTTACGACAGGTGTTTTTCCCGCAGGAGTTTTTATGAAAAACCAAACACCCCTTCATTTTACTATTTTTTTATTTACCTTCCCCCAACCCTTTTTTTTGTAAAATCTCCTGCGGCAAAACACCTGTCGTAAAAACAGGTGTCGGCAAAAGGACGCCATACCTATTTGGAGATTCAATATATTGGTTTGATGCACTGATTGATGTAGAATGTTTGTCTTGTGGAGGGCTTAAAGTTGATCTGATATTAAAGGTTTATTTGCTTGCACTTGTCCTAACTTTTTTCTGCAATATAATCGTACCTCAGCACTGCACCTGTTCTATCTCTTTCCTTTGGTGGTGCTCCTACATCATGAAGTACCTCCAGCTGTCTGCAGTTTTGTCCTAGGAAGAAAATGTAAAACAAATAGAAAAAGACATGTGAAACTATGACACTGAAAATAAAAATATTGAAAAGAAATGAACTTACTGAAATAATGATTTGACAAATTCCTCTGAGGTTAAAGGTTTATTTACTTGCTCATGTCCTAAACTTTCTATGGAATAAAAGGGTATCTCCCACCGTGATCCACTTGTGACATTTGCAACACCCAGTATTTTCAAAGGGGTGAACCCACTAGGGGGTGTTTCACTTTCCTACTAAGTGGGAATATAATAGCTGTCATTAAACAAAAGGAAGGTTACTGTATATCTGTATAACACAAGTGTACCCATAGATTACACTAACAGGGAGATCGGACCATCTACCTCAAAACAAATACAAGGAGAGGGAGGTTCAATCAAAAGTTAATGTTCTTTATATAAAACAATTATCCATTTAATTCATACAAAGTGCGAGTCAGAACACCTGCTAAAAAAATCACTAAAAAACTGTTGTACTAAAATCCTAAATACACAGCTTGATTATTCAATCACATCAGTATTACAAAACACAAACAAAACATACAGTGATCAAAACATGTCAACAATCCACACAGCCAGTGACTCTGGCTGGACATGACACAGTGATGGTTAATTCCACCTTATTTTCCATAATGTCACATTTCGCCCGACTTATATAAGTTTCTGTCCCAAAATGCTCCAAAATGCTGCTACTAACTGGACATTCCTCAAGGACAAAAAGTGTAAAGGAAATAATGTGTCTTTGAGGTGGCAGGAGAAAATCCCTCAGGTTGTTCCTTGTGTCACTCCTCACAAATCCCTGCAATTGTCTGTGTTGTTAAGTAATCAGACAATGGAGGCAACTCCAATTGTTGCACAACATCACTCAGGCGGTCTGCTCGCTTCCACTCAAATAGGTGCCTTTCCTCACACATCAAAAGCCCAAAACTTGTGGCTTCCAATATGCTCTATTTTTCCATCTGTAAGTGCCAGACACTTCAGGGGATATGTGGTACTCGTATCAATCTGAGTAGGACACTTGGAAAAAAGTCTTTCACCTCAGGACTATCATTGTCCTCACACATGTGTAACAACCAGCTCCCAACCTTTAGCAACCTTGGTTAAGGCTAAAGGTTCAGAGATGGTTGTTGCACATGTGTGAGGACAATGATAGTCCTGAGGTGAAAGACTTCTTTCTACCTGAAATTGAAAAAGAATATGGGTTACTGCAAGTGACCAGCAAGAACTTCAAGTGTCCTACAACATTTTGCACTGCTTCAAATCAGGTCTGGGCAACACTAGGGGTGGTTGGGTCCTGGTGGAGGTCGTGGAAGGTACGGTGGTGGAGGTGGATGGTGACGAGGTTGCTGTGGTGGTTGCTGGTGCAGAAGATGATGCCAGAGTAGCTGTTGTATGCCATACAGAATTAGGCCCATGTGTTTTTATTATGTGTTGCTCAAGTCTTCATCAACGTCGCCCCAATGGACTTGGACTAAGTGTTGAATGAGACCACATGTCCCAAAGCTCTTCGATAGCATGTTCAGCACAATCTAAGAAAGTGTATGTGTTTTTTTCATTCCACCTTGGATTTTTTCCCAATAACCCAAAGAATATTATCAGGCCGATTCATGGAATAAATGTGCGCCGAAAATCCCGGCGCAGAGGGGCCAATACGTGCGCTGCGCCGAAAATTAGCGAAAAGCGCAGGGAAACCAGCGCACGTCGATTCATGGAAGTCCGTGCGCAAGAAAAGCAGAGGACGTGCGCTGAAAAAGCGCGCGGCGCAGGCCGGCGCACAGGTCAACCAACGTCGTGCGCCACGGCCACTGCGCTATCACTCCGAGCGCAGCGCACAGCTCTAAAGTAGGCGGAACACAGGGCGGGACACCCGGAATGGGGAATAAAATGGGGCACAACACTCGGAATGGGGAAGAATGTGGGCGGCACGGGGAAAGTTTAGGAGGCAAGTGCGCGGAACGCCCACACGCTCGCATACAACACGTATTCATGGAATAGAATAGGGCAAAAAAGCGCACGCTCAAAGCAGCGCACAGGCACAAACAGGCACAAACACGACCGCCACAAGAAAGCAGGCGGTAGCGTCTCTGCGCCTGCAAGAAATGTGCGCTAAAAGGTGCGCCAACAAATAGCACCTATATACAGACATGATCAATGTCCAATACTGTGGCCCTCCAGGACAAATGACGTACAAAGGGGTACCCACAAACACAGACACGCGCTGAGAGAAAAAATAAACGTGTGCGTGTATACCGGGGTGCGCGGGAAGTTGCACACGCGATATGGCCGGGTACGTGGATTTCAGGGGTGCGCGGGAAGTTCCACACGCGATTAGTCAGGGTACGTGGATTGCAGGGGTGCGCGGGAAGTTGCACACGCGATATGTCCGGGTACGTGGATTTCAGGGGTGCGCGGGAAGTTCCACACGCGATTAGTCAGGGTACGTGGATTGCAGGGGTGCGCGGGAAGTTCCACACGCGATATGGCCGGGTACGTGGATTTCAGGGGTGCGCGGGAAGTTCCACACGTGATTAGTCAGGGTACGTGGATTGCAGGGGTGCGCGGGAAGTTCCACACGCGATATGGCCGGGTACGTGGATTTCAGGGGTGCGCGGGAAGTTCCACACGCGATTAGTCAGGGTACGTGGATTGCAGGGGTGCGCGGGAAGTTCCACACGCGATATGGCCGGGTACGTGGATTTCAGGGGTGCGCGGGAAGTTCCACACGCGATTAGTCAGGGTACGTGGATTGCAGGGGTGCGCGGGAGGAAGTTCCACACGCGATATGGCCGGGTACGTGGATTTCAGGGGTGCGCGGGAAGTTCCACACGCGATTAGTCAGGGTACGTGGATTGCAGGGGTGCGCGGGAAGTTCCACACGCGATATGTCCGGGTACGTGGATTTCAGGGGTGTGCGGGAAGTTCCACACGCGATTAGTCAGGGTACGTGGATTGCAGGGGTGCGCGGGAAGTTCCACACGCGATATGGCCGGGTACGTGGATTTCAGGGGTGCGCGGGAAGTTCCACACGCGATATGGCCGGCTACGTGGATTTCAGGGGTGCGCGGGAAGTTCCACACGCGATATGGCCGGCTACGTGGATTTCAGGGGTGCGCGGGAAGTTCCACACGCGATTAGTCAGGGTACGTGGATTGCAGGGGTGCGCGGGAAGTTCCACACGCGATATGGCCGGCTACGTGGATTTCAGGGGTGCGCGGGAAGTTCCACACGCGATATGGCAGGGTACGTGGATTTCAGGGGTGCGCGGGAAGTTCCACACGCGATATGGCCGGCTACGTGGATTTCAGGGGTGCGCGGGAAGTTCCACACGCGATTAGTCAGGGTACGTGGATTGCAGGGGTGCGCGGGAAGTTCCACACGCGATATGGCCGGCTACGTGGATTTCAGGGGTGCGCGGGAAGTTCCACACGCGATATGGCAGGGTACGTGGATTTCAGGGGTGCGCGGGAAGTTCCACACGCGATATGGCCGGCTACGTGGATTTCAGGGGTGCGCGGGAAGTTCCACACGCGATTAGTCAGGGTACGTGGATTGCAGGGGTGCGCGGGAAGTTGCACACGTGATATGGCCGGGTACGTGGATTTCAGGGGTGCGCGGGAAGTTCCACACGCGATATGGCCGGGTACGTGGATTTCAGGGGTGCGCGGGAAGTTCCACACGCGAATTGGCTGTGTGCTCCCAGGCATTACCTGTACACCCTCCACGGCCCCTGCAGGCAGCACACACCACAGGGAACTACCCTGCACACCTGCTCATGTCTCCCACCACCCCCACCCCCCATCCACCAGGGACACCCTCCACCAGGCCCCCACCCATGTCTCCCACCACCCCCACCCCCCATCCACCAGGGACACCCTCCACCAGGCCCCCACCCATGTCTCCCACCACCCCCACCCCCCATCCACCAGGGACACCCTCCACCAGGCCCCCACCCATGTCTCCCACCACCCCCACCCCCCATCCACCAGGGACACCCTCCACCAGGCCCCCACCCATGTCTCCCACCACCCCCACCCCCAGCACTGTGGGGAACCTGCCAGCAGGCCCCCACCCATGTCCAACCCATGTCTCCCACCACCCCCACCCCCCATCCACCAGGGACACCCTCCACCAGGCCCCCACCCATGTCTCCCACCACCCCCACCCCCCATCCACCAGGGACACCCTCCACCAGGCCCCCACCCATGTCTCCCACCACCCCCACCCCCCATCCACCAGGGACACCCTCCACCAGGCCCCCACCCATGTCTCCCACCACCCCCAGCACTGTGGGGAACCTGCCAGCAGGCCCCCACCCATGTCCCCCTGGCCCCAGGTCCTGACGATACACAATCATGGCAGTAATGGCCAGCATACCCAGCACAAACACCCAGGCAAGGATTGCATGCACCCACATAGTGAATGCAATCACATGACACAACCCCAAAGGCAAGTATGCAAAAGAACACATGTCCGTCACACACACACACACAATGGGTGCAAGTGAATGTCAAAACCCATATCATGACATGTAAGAAACCAAAGAGAAAATAACACAAGTGTAAGATAATATAAAAATGTATTAAAAACAAAAATTAAGTAAACCAATAAAACAAACAACTATGTGGCAAAGTAAATAAAAGGTCAATGTCCGAGAACAAAAATGATAAACCAAAAAACAAAGGATTAAAAAATCAATAGAATTTGTCCAAAGCAAAACCATGTAGTAGGAAATCAAAGAAAAACCATTACGTCATGGTGTAAACAATAAGAAAATAAAAAAATGTATCTCCCAAAAAATAACAATATATACAGGAATGTTCCAGGGTCCATGAGCCCAACACCACAAATGAAACCTAATACTAACTAATAAAAAAAATATGTACAAAAAAGTGGCCATTGTCCGAGCGGTCCAAAATAATAAAAATAAATAAAGGAAACCTAGCACTAACTAACTAAAAAACTATATACAAAGGCAGCGGGCTAGTCCTGCGGCTCACTTGGTGATGCTGGCCAGGGCATCCTCGAACTCCATGTCAATGTCCTGGAGGCGGGACTCTGTCCTGGCCCCGAGGTCTCGCAGGGACAACCCCATGTGCTCACCAAAATCCCTGCGAGCCTCCTCGAGGCACTCCGCCCGCCTCAATGCCCGACGCATGGAGATCTCTGCCCTGGCCATGGCGAGCCGCTCCTCTCCCGCCCGCTGCCGCTCCGCACCTATCCGCTGGCCAAACTCCTCCCACACGGAACACACCGCCATGCCAGGGTTGCCCTGCCCTCCGGCCGATGCCTGCCCCTCTGATCTTGATGGCCCTGAGCCATGATGCCTCCCACGTCGAGCCCGCTGCTGCCTCCGACGCCACTGCCTCTGCCAGCACGACGGCATCCAGGCTGATGGTAACCACCGACGCCGTCGTGCACGTGCCCTGCCCGATGATGCCGGCACATCTTCCATCTGCTGGGGTCCACTTGCTGTGTTGTCCACCCCTGCTGGACCTCCGACTCCCAACTGTGGCAGGGATGGGATCCCCACCGAGCTGGCTGCATTGGTCGGGGCAGGTCCACAGGGGGCCATGGTGGCATCTGGGCCGGAAGACGGCAAGGAGAACGACCGGTGGATAGCCTGCACAGAGGAGGAGAGGGCCGTCAGATTGGCCAACACATGCAGGAACCCCCCGAACATGGCCGATCCCAATTGGGCCACGTCGGCACGGTGCACTTCGTGATGACGTGCGTGCTCCTCCCGGGAAGCACGCACGGCATCACGAATCACAGCCGTGCGCATCGCGACCCCAATCAGGACCTGCTCCACGCGGCCAGGGGTTCCCACGGCCGCAGGTGGAGGGGAGTCAGTTGACATGGACATCCCCTCCACCTGCGGACGGGCCTGGGACGGGGCATCCCTGCTGGTGCATGGTGGTGCACTCACAGGGTCAGGGACAGCGACATGCACAGGCACCTCCACGGTGACCTGTGCTGCCTCCTGCCCCTGGCCCTGGACTGCACCACTTGCACCAGCAGGGATGCTCCCACCAGGCCCCATGTGTGCACCAGTGTCGGCCTCCTCCTCCTCTGTGCAAACCACCAACCTGGATGGCTCCTCACCGTCTTCCGCCGTAGCAGGCCCCTGTGGGGGCTCACCCACCCCTTCCGCTGCAGCCGTGGGGGCATCCCCGCCGCCTTGCTCCACAGCGCCGTCTCCGCCCTCTTCTTCACTAGCCGCTGCGTAGAGGGAGACAAAGGACACAAGCATCAGGCTACTGTAAAATGGTCCCCTAGACAGGAAGCAATAGCAGATGAGCACCCCTGTCAAAGTACACTTCCATCATGTCCCTCCACAACACATGGGTCAGTCCAGGCAAAACACAGACAGTAACAGGCATGGTGCATGCCATGCACATTTCCATGCATGTCCAATTGACTCTTGAAACATTCAATGATATGTAACTCACATGCATCATGGCTCATGCATATCACATGCACACACTTCACCTCAGTTACATCCATCTGGCCCCAAACACTACGAACACAGGCGAAACAAGGGAAAGTTGGGTGCGTCACTGAATCTGTGCATTGTCACACACATGTGTCATGCATCCATGGCATGCACAAGTCACAGACACGCAGGTCAGGCACACAGACATGGCTACCATATATGTACCTGGCATCAGCACCCATCCTTCACCCCCATCCATGTCCAGGTACAGAGACTGGCATGCTCTCATGTCCTAAATCTGCATAGGGCTCCCCATGCCGCATTTCAACACATGCAACAACCATGTGGGTCACACATCACTGGTCGCACATGCATTACCATGATGTCCCTGCACACATACATGCATACATGGCCCATGGCACACATACAGGCAAGTATCATAGAACCAGCACACCGCAACATGCCCTGTCTCACACAGTAATGCTTGCACACTTACCGCTCAACTCCAGACGGGCCTCCCTCTCAAGGACCTGGGCGTGGAGCGCTGGGCGTACGCGTTCCAGGACCCTCTTCTGGATGGAACTCATGCGGCCCCGGCCCCCCTCCACGAGGCGCCGGGCCTTCACAAGGGTCCTGGACCTCAAGTCCTCCCAGCGCTTCTTGATCTTCTGGACGTTGCAGGTTGCCACCCCCTCCGCGTTGATGGCAACCACACAGTCGGCCCAGATCCTCTCCCGTCCTTCCTTGCTGGCGCGGGACGATCCAAAGAGGGCATCATACTGCCCCAGGACATGCTCCACCAGGACACCAACTTCGGTGGCAGTGAAGCTGGTGCCCCTCTGCCCCTCTGGCCTGGGGTTGCCACTGGTGCCAGATGTGGAAGTGCCCGACATGGCAACCCCAGAGGCAGGTGTGGGTGGGCAACTGGGTCCTGGGGCTGGGCTGTGGAGCGATGTAATCCCAGTTGGGAGTCTTCAGTTCCAGCAGGGGTGGACACAGCAACTGGACCCCTGCAGATGGCTGATGTGCAGGCACCAAATGGCAGGGCAAGGTGGCAGCAGGCAGGCAGGCAGGCAGGCAGCAGCAGATAGCACGTGGGAGGCTGCTCAGGGCACTGGGGGGGCAGTAACTCGGCCTTCTGGGCAGGAGCGTGGTGTTCCGTGTGTTTTCGGGTGGCCAGCTTGATACGGAGTGATTTGACACGTGAAATTCCTGCACGTCAGCGTGAAATCCGAGGAAAGGCCCTTAGCGCGTAAGTGCGTCAGCACGCATACGCGATTCTATTGGACCAGAGTCCCTCACCGCGTAAGCGCGTCTGACGTGATCCGCACGGGCGTTCCCCACTCAGCACGTGATGACGGAGCACACGTGGAAATACTGCACGTCAGAGTGTCATCGCGTGTAATTGGCCAAAAGTGCGCGTACACGCGATTGGCCTATGTACGTGTATTTCATCGCGTGTAATTGGCCGAAAGTGCGCGTACACGCCATTGGCATATGTACGTGTATTTCAGGGGTGCGCGGGCACTTACACACGCAAGTACGTCAGCGCACCTGTATGCCTGCTGCGTGGGAATTTCCACACGCTATTGGAGTGGGAACTAGATTCCAGGGGTGCGAGGGTCACACGCTCGCCTAGAACACGCGCAAGGCATTAATTTGCGCACTTATCAATAAACAAGCCAGATGCCAGGATGAACATACCGTTCCTAGCAGCAGTGGCAGTGGGCTACCAAAGGAGGAGGAGGAGGAGAGTCAGGGCCAGAATATTCACACCCAGAACCAGCCTATTCGGGATGCCTGATGACCAGGTGTATGGGAGGTACAGGTTTCCAGCACACATCATACTGGACCTGGTCAGTGAGTGGGAGGATGACCTCACATCACCCACCCTGTGCTCCCAAGCACTCAGCCCCCTGCAGAAGGTCCTGAATGTACTGCACTTGGCCACTGGATCCTTTCAGCGGACAAGTGCCATAGTGGGTGGTGTGTCACAGGCCACGCAGTCACGCTGCCTACACCAGGTCTTGAACATCATCACTGCACGGCCATCAGTCCGCAGGCACATATATCTCCCCAGGACTCATGCAGAAAGGCGGACGTGCATCCAGGAATTCTATGGTGTGGCTCAATTCCCCAAAGTGCTTGGTGCAATTGACTGCACACATGTGGCTCTACGTCCACCCAGGGCAACAGAGCACATCTATAGAAACCGCAAGCACTGGCATTCCATCAACGTGCAAGTTGTATGCATTGCCAAGGGAATAATCACATCAGTATATGCCAACTATCCCGGGTCCACCCACGACAGCTTCATCTACAGAATGTCTACCCTATGCCGGGACCTAGAGGCTGGCCAGCATGGAGATACATGGCTGCTTGGTGAGCATGAATGCCACTGCACATGCATGCATGTCAGATACTGGGTCATGACACAACACCACTAATGATACCCATCACCACCTCCGCAGGGGACAGTGCCTACCCTATCAGCCCCCACATGATGACCCCAATCCGGAACCCCACCACGCCACCCGAGGTAAGGTACAACACAGCCCACATTGCAACACGGGGCATAGTGGAGCGCACATTCGGAGTGCTGAAGTCACGCTTTTGCTCCCTTGACCGTTCTGGCGGGCAGCTGTTATATGCTCCCCGAATAGTGTGCAGGATCATAGTGGCAGCATGTGTCCTGCACAACGTTGCAACACGCCGGGGCCTGCCCGTGGACATGGTGGTGCCCCCACATCCACAACCACATGCACGCCCGCTGCGCATGGGAGGGGAAATGGCACGGGGGGAGGCAGCCCGTACGCAACTGGTGGCCAACTTCTTCACCTAGGAATCACAGTGCTGGCTAGTGCACACTGCTCTGGCACATACCATCTGACAATCAATGATGACACTACCTGACAATGTCACAAAATTACTTGACAATAAACTGTCAGATACACATCAGCCTGAGATTGTTAACATGGAAGTGTCACTATGTGTGCACCCCTACCTACACATACACCAGCAATGCATCACAACGAAAAGACACAACTCCATCAATCAAATATGCATTGCCACAGGCGATTCACTACATGACAACATTGCCATGTCACCCATTCCCTTCACAGTCCCGCCACTGAGGACACCATGTCATGGTATGTGAGAGCAAACAAACTGGCCATCACAACATGACACCGGTGTCACAAATAGCAGTGCCCCAAATGGTACATAGCCGCACTTGAACAGCTAACCGCGCTGGAGCCACTACTACACACCTGTGTAAGAGTAATTTCAATCAAATTACACACCAACCCACCCTGAAGCCCACCCAAACAAGACACAATGCATGTAATCAATGGTAGTCTCATTACCTGATTCTGCTGGTATGTCCTCACCGTCCAGATGTACAGTGATGGCGCCACGCAAAAGTGTCTGTGCACATCTACCGACATGTAGTCTGACTCCAGAGAGTATGCCCGTGTGAAGAACTGTGTGAAATACCTGCAAAACATGAGCAACATATGTAAGTAGAGGCACATATCAAACCATCATGCATAGTTAGGTGCAACAACAATGTACACTATGAATGTCTACACAGTATTGACTATGGACTGGCCAACAGCTCATGGGAGTCCAATGTCACCGTGTAATTTGCTGTCACTTGGGCACACCCTTTGCAAGCCCATGGAAACGGAAGCAGGAGGGGTGTGGATGTCTGCTACCCAAGCATCGAAACCAAACTCAGGACAAGCCTGCATGTGCCCAGCCACAATACAGTGTATGCCCAGGTACCCACACAAGGCAACACTCTTGGAAAAGAAAAAAAAATATTGAGAAAAAATGGCCATGAAAGGGCCGGCGGGGGGGGGGGGGCCACCTATGAGGTCCGAGGACAGGATGCACGCCACAATCCACCTGTGTGGATCATGGGAAACTAAAACACCCCATAGGCTCGCGGCCCACACGGCTACTCTGTTGTGGGAGATGAGTCGCTATCGCTCTGGCCAGACCCTGCAGCTGACTCAGGAGGTGGGGGAGCTGCCTCAGAAGATGGTGTGACAATGGGAGGCAGCCCACGCAAAGCACGAGTTTGCTCCTCCATGGCTGCAAGCAGGCGGGTCTGGTAGTTCTGGTTCTGGGTTGTAATCATGCGGAGGTCCCCATGCAGTAACTTCCGGGATGACCTGACCTCCGCACGAGTTGCCTGCATCTCGGCCGAGAGCGTCCGTGTCAGACGCTCCAGCTGCTCCTCTGTCCTTCTATGGGATGAAGCCTCAAGCTCTAACAGGGTCGACCTGAGGTGATGGAATTCTTCCCTCAGGCCTTCCCTGTGGCGCTGGGACTCCATGGAAAGTGATTCCCGCAGAGTCGCCAGTGCCGCCCGCCTGTCCATGTTGGACGCCAACATATCCTCCCTGTGTGCCTGGCAGATGGACTCTGTAGCCTGCTCCAGTCGCTCCATCAGCCTTTCTGGGGGGACAATGGAAGTGGCCACCCTATCCATGGCCTGTGCAATCATCTCGGATGATGCTGCCTGTTGGTTGGCCATACCGTAGATGGATTGCTCCCAAGCGGTATTGCCAGGTGGCATACGGCCACCACGTTGACGGGCACCACACCTGCCTGGGGCAAGGCGGACTGCGCCTTGCTGTGCCGGCAAGGCCTCAGGCTGCAGGACTGCATTCCCTCTCTGATCTGCAGCCCCAGGAACAGGATCAGAGATTGTGTGGTGTGGCCCTGCATCCGTAACCACCGGAGGCTGAGCTGCCGACACTGACATCCCCATTGAGGGCAATGGCCCGGCTGCAGGTGGGTCGGACAGAGGAGATTCTCTCCCAAGAACACTCACCTGCGACTGCACATAGGTGTCATCCTCCGAGTCTACACCTGAATACTGCTCGGGGGAGGAGCCCCCAGAGACACCCCTCGACAGCACGACCTGCAGCACTTGTGGGTTTTCACCCACAAACACACCACGTCCCTCACTTGTGGAAGGTCGGCCCGGGTTGCCCTCCTGGGACGGCTCAACCACCACATCCCCAGCATCAACAAGTGCTTCGTCCCCTGCAAAGACATGAAAGAGAAAAATGGAAACAGGCATTAGCACCATGGCATGCAACAAGGGCTGATGAACAACAGAGGCAGTAGTTCTACGACACATGTCCCACATGACTGGGAGACCTCCTATGCATTCACCATCACTGGGTCTGTAGGGGAGGCTCAGGGCATACAATGTACAGATTGGAGAGCAACGCCTGCTCACCATGCTGCCTAGCACTGCCATCACACATTGGCCGGTGATTGCCATGTCAAAGGCACATGCCATCACACACATGGCATGTGACATAGCCACCAAGTGAAGAGGGAGAGGAGGGCAACTTTTTTGGATTTCAACCACTCTGGTCCTGACATTGCATCATCACATCAATAAGTTAACATGTTGTACATGGATCTGCTAGTCCAAATTGGCCACGATGCACAGTGCCTTGTCTACATCAACAAAATGCAGTAAACAATGAGATTCCACCTCCCCATCACCTGTAAAGGAATCATATAGCATTCGTGAAGCACCGGTCCAGAAATGTATGAAGGTACAGCGGAGCACTGAGGGGTGGTGGGGCAGAAGGGGATGCCAGTCAACAATCCTACTGGTGCTGGTGTCATTCATGTCACGCAAGTGCAGGGGTGGGTGGCACAATGAAGTGCAAGGGGAAGTGGCGGCTGGAAGTGCTGTACAAGGTAAGTAGGACTTAACGTCAAGGGCAGATGGTGTTAGGCGCAGACAAGTGCTGGGGGGGTGGCCTATAGGGGTACAGAGACAATCATGCAGTGCTGTGGGCTCGGAGGGGACAGGGGAGGTACACACTGCATCTGGCTCGGCAAGGTCCTTGCAGATTTCTATGTGTCCTGCAGAGTTGTCACATGCCGCAGATATGTGCCCTTGGATTGGGGATCTCATCTTGGTGAAAAGGGTGAGGCGCTATTGCCTTTGGAGCATGTGGCAGGCCAGTTTGCCAGAGGATGAGCATGATGCAGGACATTCCCTCTCTGCCACCCGGCACCTGTGGTCTGGGTTCACAAGATCCGAGTCATGCCAGGACTCTGCATTGGCATGGGGCTTCAGACAGGTGGTCATGACCGTGGCAAAGACATCCAGTGTACCTGACATAGAGTGGAGCATGGAGTGGGCCCTGTCAGGATGGGAGTGAGCCTAAGGGGGAGCTGGATGGGGGGGAGATCTTGGCAGCATGAGCCTCGACTGACACACACTTCATGGGTTGGAATACCAAGAAGGTGTGTGACAGTGGTGAGGGTGGCTTTGCCTGTGGGGTGGTGAGGGTGAGCTGGGAGGAGAGGAGAATGTGATCACTCCAGGAGAGAGGAGTGCAGAGATGGACGGAGAGGGGAAAGTCATATGAGATCAGAGCATCAAGAGTGTGCCCTGCAGAATGAGTAGGGACAGACGGGAGTCTAGAGGGTGAGAGGGAGTTGCTGAGGTCACAGAAAGGTCACGTGGTGGGGTCAACAAGCATGCAGGTGGATGCGTACAGCACCAAGGAAGAGGATTTCTGTGTCTGGGGACATGAGTGAGGAGGAGAGGTGAGGACACTCAGAAAGGAAGTAGTACATTTGACCAGTTTTCCAAGACACAGTACGCACAGTTTGTGAATGTCAAGGTGTGGTAGAGAGAGACGTCACACAAGCCATTCCAGAGTGGAGTAGGTCTAAGTAGGAGTGACAGTGGCAGGAATACCCTCAGGGAAGCTAAGGGCACACCCCCCCTGCACAGTAGTGGCGGGCCAGGGAGAGGGTCTCCTGAACATCAGGTAGGAGTGTGTGAAGGATGCAGACAGAGCTGGCCGTCAGACATGTTTCCATGAGACCAAGGATGTCAAGGTGCATAACCTCATGTAAGTGACAGATATCGGAGGAATGCCTGATGCAGCCGCAGTGAAAGGAGTGTAATTGTGGAGGAGGTTGACAGCCTTGGAGGACTTACGGGGAGTGCTAGAGATCAGAGGTGCAGCATGTGTAGGAGTTGGAGTGGGAGGCGGAGAAGGATCATGGGAGGGTGCAGGGAGGCAGTGCAGGATTGATGAGGAGAGAGGAGGGGGGACAGCAGGAGAGGAAAGGAAGTTGATGAGATGTGGGTAGCATTTCTCAAGGAGTATGAGGTTGGCCTAAGGGCCTTGGACTGAGATGCTCCCATTACCATGCACATCAATTGTGGCCTCTGAGGATTGGAAGGATGCCAGGAGTACACCCCAACGGGTCCCACCATTGATGGTGGAAGAGGAGCAAGGAGAGAGGACAGGGACCATGTGAAGGGTCTATGGGACAGGCAAAGGCATGTATGAGCAGATGTCAGTGAGAGTTAGCTTTGAGTAGGCTCAGATGCACTTGTCAGCAATAGGGTGGGTCGCATTGGAGGGCAGGGTGCCCTCATTTGACTGTTAGCAAGCAGGTGTCGTGAGTAGGGCACGATGGTCTGAACTGTAGAAGTCAGGGAAGATAGACCATGAAGAGCAGCATGGAGTGTGAGGGAATGGGGCTCGAAACCAGACGGTACCAAAGCACACAGGTAGGAGGTGGATGTCAAGGCAACATCCACAGTATGACAGCATGTTGGTTGGCATTTATATACAGAGGACGCATTAGCATGTGGTATCATTGCATGTCAGGCATGTGAAGATGAAACTTGATTGGCTGGGGGAAAGTATAGGAATGGTATGTAAGACATCAGATGAATAGACAGGGGAGTATGAGCTACAATGTAGTGACAAAATGACAATTCAAGGGCAACTTCCATGGTGTAGGGCCATATGTGCACTGTTGCCAGTTGGGATAGTGCTGTGGGCAGATGGTGTTGCACTGAACATACTGGATGAGGCACATGGGTGCCACTATCAACTCTGCCACACACCCCCTTGACAGGCACCCAACATGAATGCTTCACACACACACCATGCACATGGATAATACACACATGCATGTGCACTCACCGGATGATGCCTCGTAATCAGGGAGATCTCCCACACCTTGGAGTTGTCCCTCGGTGACGTAGGATCCAGCTACGGACTCGTGTGGTGTGAGTTCTATTTCCTGTGCTGGGGACCCACCTCCAGTCACCAAGGTTGCGGCATGACTTGAGGCCAGCTTATCCTTTGCCCTGCGCTTAAGGTCATTCCAGCGCTTCTGGCAATCACTAGCTGTGCGCCTCACTACTCCAAGGGCACTTATTCTGTCAGCAATGGTCTGCCAGTGTGCCTGGCGTCTGGCATGTGTGGTCTTGGACCCTGCAACGATGACCATTTCCCTATCATGATCTGACACATATTGAACAAGTGCATTCAGTTCGGCGTCTGTGAAGCTTGGCTTCCTTGATGGGCCGGACTGTGCAGCCGTGCCTGGGGCATCAGCCTGTGCCGGACGTGCACTCTTCCTCTTGCGCTTGGAAGGGGGTGGGGATCCAGAGTGTCCTACGCCGCTGTGGACACTAGGGGCAGGAGCCGTGGTGGACTCAGTACTGGGTGTGTGGGATTGCACACTCAGCATGGGAGTAGGTGCAGGCATTGGGGGTAGTGGGATGGGGTCAGGCCTGATCTGAGGTGCATGAACTAGGACCGACACAGTCTTGGCAGGGTGTATGAGAGGTGGGGTGGATGGAGCCACACCCTGGCTACGGGGGCCAGCAGATGACCTATCTGGCATAGATGCGCGTGCCCTGATGACACCAATGTGCACCAGTGCACGTGCAGTGGACCTGCTGACCTGGATGTCAGCGATGGGATCACCCTCGGACAGGTCTGGTGCCACAATGGGCTGGTCCGACAAGGGCTGATCAGGGTTGGTATCAGCCACATGACCCTCAACTGGGGGGGGGGTGGGGGGGGACATGGGTGTCCCTGACTGGTCCTCCAGACTGGGGGGGACAGGGGCACCCTGCAAGTCACAACCACGTCCCCTAGTGGATCCTCCACGGCCACCACGTGTGGCTCGGCCACCTTTGCCACCCTTACGGCTTGCACGCCTCCCAACCATGGCACTGATGTTATTGTGCGTATGGGAGTCGGTGTGCACAATTGTCCTGGGCAATTGGGTGTCAAAGGGGTTGGGTACCAGATGGTATTCGTACCCTAGTGCAGTGGCAAGGCTATATGACACCCCTGGGGAAAGATGACGGGTCACGCAACGCACAGGCACCCCAGAAAAGTTAAGGAACGTGCACAATACCCCTCCTAGACCACGTGTGCTGATGGAAAACCCTGCACTACGCTGTGGCATCCAGTAACACAATGAACGTATGCGTGTCACACGCAGCCTAGAATGACCTCTGAAGGGGTAGGCTACACACGGGGCAAGCACAGAAGTTAGATACGTGCGTGACTCACCGTCTGCCAGGTAAAAGAGCGTGAAAAAAGAGCGTGAAAAATGAGCGCGTTTGGTTGGCAACACCCCCGCCAAAAGAAGATGTGTACGCTGTCTGAGGAGACAGGACAACAGTAGAAGGGGACACTGTTTGAGGGAACAGGCCCAGGTAAACCAGTACAAGAGGAAAAAGAGAAAAAGCTGTCAGAGGTAACAGGGAGTACGAACTGGAAACGCCGTGAAGTAAATCGCGTGTGAAACGACAAGAAGTACAGAATTCACCCACTCGCTCTCCACGAAAAGCACGTACAGGGAAATGGTGTTCTACACTACCTTATATACAGGCCCACACGTACAGCGTCACTTACGGCGTGTACGTGCTTGGCCCATGTTCACCAATCACACGCTTTGTCACTTCTGCGTGTGGATCCTTTTTCACCAATCACACGCTTTGACACTCCTGCGTGTAGCTCACTTTTCACCAATCACACGCTTTGTCACTCCTGCGTGTAGATCCATTTTCACCAATCACACGCTTTGTCACTCCTGCGTGTAGATCCATTTTCACCAATCACACGCTTTGACACTGCCCGTGCAGGTAACTATAGACGCACATATGCTGGTGACGGGTTTTCGCGCGATTCGCTGAGTGTGGGGTTTTCACGTGCAAAATCACTCCCTATCAGGCTGTCCACGCGTTCAAACACGAAAGACCACGCTCCTGGCCAGGAGGCCAAATTACAGTCCCCCAGAGCCCTGAGCACGCTCCCACCTGCCATCTGCTGCTGCCTGACTGCCTGCTGGCCACGTGCCCCACAGTGCTGGTGGGTGGGGGTGGTGGGAGACATGGGTGGGGGCCTGGTGGAGGGTGCCCCTGGTGGATGGGGGTGCAGGGGGACATGATCAGGTGTGCAGGGTAGTCCCCTGTTTTGTGGGCTGCCTGCAGGGGCCGTGGAGGGTGTACAGGGTACACCTGTGAGGGCCCACCCAGCCTATTCGCGTGTGATAATTCCCACGCACCCCTGTAATACACGTACCCTGGCCAATCGCGTGTTGAACTTCCCGCTACCCCTGTAATACACGCACCCTGGCTGTTCGCGTGTGATAATTCCCGCGTACCCCTGTGATACACGTTCCCTGGCCTATCGCGTGTTCTACTTCACGCGTACCCCTGTAATACACGTTCCCTGGCCAATCGCGTGTTGAACTTCCCGCTACCCCTGTAATACACGCACCCTGGCTGTTCGCGTGTGATAATTCCCGCGTACCCCTGTAATACACGTTCCCTGGCCTATCGCGTGTTCTACTTCACGCGTACCCCTGTAATACACGTACCCTGGCCAATCGCGTGTTGAACTTCCCGCTACCCCTGTAATACACGCACCCTGGCTGTTCGCGTGTGATAATTCCCGCGTACCCCTGTAATACACGTTCCCTGGCCTATCGCGTGTTCTACTTCACGCGTACCCCTGTAATACACGTTCCCTGGCCTATCGCGTGTTCTACTTCACGCGTACCCCTGTAATACGCGTTCCCTGGCTGTTCGCATGTGATAATTCCCGCGTACCCCTGTAATTCACGTTCCCTGCCTAGTCGCGTGTAGAACTTCCCGCGTACTCCTGATTTGAAGATTGCCCGCTTTGTTTTCCTTGTTTGCCTGCCCTGTGAAGTGGTCCAGGGTTAGCGCAGCCCTTAGCGATGATTTAGCGATTTTGCTGGCTTTTCCTTGCGCGAGGGCGTTCTTGGGGGCGTTACTGGCGCTGCTGCAGGCTCGCTGCGATTCTCTGCGCCACGGCTGGTTTGGGAGCATGAAATCCATGAATACGCTGTGCGCGGAAATCAGTTTTAGCGCACGTGCCTGGCGCAGACTATCGCAGGCGGACGCTGTGCGCCAGCCGCGTGCGCTACTTGTGCGCTGGATTCTATGAATTACCCTGTATATGTGAAGACAATAACAGTTTTACACGCACAAATGTTGGATCAGACTTAGTGCATACAATGAGGGTCAAAAATATTAAACATATGTGTCCAAATGTAATTAATTGTATTTTATAAAGTATGTTCTATAACTATTTATATTTTTTACAGATAGAAAAGCGCAAATTATTGCCATTTTACTACATCTAAGTGTCCATACCTAATATGATGCTTATTGCATTTTGTAAGGTCAATAACCACATTATTCAATTTACAATGTTCATATTGGTTATATAATCACTGTGTTCATATTATCCCCACTTGCCCTTCTTGCAACCTCTCTACCGCCACTCACCCACCATACCCCACCAACAAGGGGCTTGTAGCATGCTGCTTAACCAAAGTGTGTGATCCTTAGCAAATAATTTGATCTCACTGCGCATTGCCTACAAAAATTGTGAGTTTGCAAAGCCTGCCATCTTTTATGCATAACAATACCACTGTCAAATCAGGTCATAATCAGCCTAAGATTGATGAACGTCTTTTTTAGCGATGGGTTGCAAGTGTTTTAAAATATAGAGGGAGCACAGCCTTTGGCGATCACCAAAGGACATGGCTAGTGGTCTGGTAGTGTTTTAAAATGGACAGTGGGTACAGCTGAGGACCATGGCTTGTGGTCTGGTAGTGTTCTAAAATGCACACTGGGCACTGCCTAAAGCCATGGCCATTGGCCATGGGCGAGTGGTGAAGCAAAATCTATTGATTAACAAAACCCTTAAAATTCAATGTAAAAACTTCAGTTAATGATCAGTGAAGGTAAGAAACGTACTGCAACAAAACTCCTGAAGTTTAATGCATTAGGGAACTCAGGACCAGCTTAATTTGGTGCGTTCCCATTGTAAAGCCCAAGAGGATATCTTTTTTAGAAGAGAAAGGATTAACAATGTAAATGAAAATGGCATTATTGGGGATATAGTATTATGGGGGAGATCCATGGGAAGGTGCACGTGTTTTAAAATATAAAGTGGGCTCAGCTAAAGGCCATGGCTAGTGGTTGGGTAGTGTTTTAAAATTGACAGTGGGTGTGACTGAAGACCATGGCTTGTGGTCTGGTAGTGTTTTAAAATTACAGTGGGCACTGTGGAAGGCCGTGGCCACTGGCCATGGCCGAGTGGTACAGCAAATATCTATTGATTAACAAAACCCTTCAAATTCAATGTAAACACTTTAGTTAATGATCAGTGAAGGTAAGAAACGTATCACAACAACCCCCCCCCCCGAAGTTCAATGCATTGGTGAAGCCCAAGAGGATATCTTTTTTAGTAGAGAAAGGATTCGCAATGCCAAAGAAAATGGCATTTTGGGGGATATAATATTATGGGGGAGATCCTTGGGAATGCGCAAGTGTTTTAAAATATAAAGCGGGCATGGCTGAAGGCCATGGCTAGTGTTCTAAAATGGACAGTGGGCCCAGTCTAAGGCCGCGTAGTCTGATAGTTTTCTAAAATATACAGTGAGCATGGCCAAAGGCTGTGGCCACTGGCCATGCCTGAAACCATTGCCAGGCGTGTGGAGAAAAAATCATGGAATAAAACTATTAAAATTCATTGAAAAAATCTACTTTAGTTAATGATCACCTGAGATAAAAAAACATATCTCAACAATTCAGCTAAAGCTACCTTAACTTCCCGCCCCCTGTTGTGCAGCCTATGACCACAATGAAGATATCACAGATGACTTCACTGATGACATTGTTGATAACTTCACTGGTGATGTCAGCTCTCCCCTCACCAGCCGCCAGAGTAGAACACCTGCACACAGACACAGTTTTATTTTGGCTTATGGATGTTCTTTAAATTGCAGAACCTGTCCTTGGACAGCTGGTGCTGTCTCTATGCTGGACTCTATGCTTCTCTCCAGGACACTGCTGCTTCTGCCCCTGCTGTGGGACTCACTGGTTCCTCTATTGTCATTTAACTCCCTCACTCCCTTTAATCTCACCCTGGGTGGTGGGATGCGATTCCTGGGGGCAGTGGGTCTACTCGATCTCTCACTCCTTCATACTTATAATTCAGATATTGTCTTTAACCAAAATACTACAAATGAAAGCTTCACAAGTAGTGATATGAGTTTCAGCTGAACTTCCAGGGTTTTGTTGTGATACATTTTTTACCTTAACTAATCATTGACTAAAGTGTTTTCATTAAATTAAACGACCTGCCATAGCGGTTGTTTAGTTATGGTTAAGAACTTTTATTGCGCTGCTTATAACTTCGCCTCCCCTGGACGAATCCTCACCAAACTTTGGAAGTTTGGTGAGGTTTCGTCCAGGGGTGGGGCGGAGTTAAAGTTATAGGGGGTCCAAAAATTTGGGGCAATCCTCAAAGACACAATGGAAAACAAATTTTGCTCACACCTACAGCCCAAATCGTGGGACGTATTTTCACTTAATCTGCGGCAGGAGCAGCAGTTTGGTCCCAAAAGTGTACCTTTGTAAATTTGGTGTAAATCTTTCCAGTAGTTTTTTTAAACAGTCAAAAAGTAGGAAAATAAATTCTGATATCTGGGTATGGTCTGCAGACTTAGGTCTCTGTTTGGTCCCTGGACACACCCCTGGACCAATCAGTGGGTGGCGTGATGTCCGTGGACATCAGGTGCTCCCGCTAATTGGATAGTGAAAACTGTGAGGTGTGTTATATTTTTGAAATGGCCACCATGTTGGGTCCGCGGACAGCGGGCGCTGTTCGCAGATAGCACAGTGGGGAAAAAAGTCTGGAAAACATATTTGGGGTTATTTCATGGCTGAAAGAGGGCAATGAAAGGGTAGGGGAGCGGAATAAAGATGTTATGGAGCTGTTTCTCTAGGTGAAAAAAGGGTTTGCAGATGCTGCAGAGTCCGCGGTCAATATTGGTGTCCGCAGACATCATTTTGATTGCAGGGGGTTCAGGGCGAGTTTTGTTATTTGAAGGTGTATTGTGCATACTTGTTATATGGTTTAAATCTATTGTGGTGGCTCTGGCCAGTGGCCAGATTCTTGGAGGCATGGCCGTAGGAATCTGCCCACTGGCCACAATCACCACAGTAGTAATATGTGTATAGTAAATATAGGTAATGTAGTGGTCGTATAAAATGTTTGTAATATGGTGGAATGATATCATTAAACTGTATATAGTATTTATTATTGTAGTACAGTTCAGGATAGTGCTTATGCAATATGTATTTGTTTATACTTGGTATGGTTACTTAGCTGCATACAGTAATGCAGCTGGAATCTCTGGTTCATTTTTTGTGGAAAGAAACAGTATAATTTGCCAAGCAAGATAGTTTAAGAGCTTTAGTTGCATACAATTTTACAAATATATTTACTACCCGTGTGACTTAACATGGATCTCTCTCATAACAGTATATACTATGTTTGGTACAACATTAGTGTATGATACACTTTTGTTGTATTGACAATAAAAATCATTGGGTCGTTGGAAAAAAAATATATACAAGATTTTTAAAAAAAACCTATTACAATGATTTGAGTGTAAGTGTGATGGTATATTTGTTTGAAGTACTTTAAAAGTAGTTAGATACTTGTTCACGTATTTTAGTAAGAAGAATTGTGATGGCATAGTTGAAGTGTATTGTTATGAAGGATAGTTTCGAAGTAGTTAGATACCTGGCACATTATAACTAGATTGACTTGTAAAAGTACTATTGTAGTATTATGATAGTAGATAAGTACCTGTTTGCATATTCTAACTGTTGATTGTGCTACACTTTAGTGGGTACATTTGGGTTGAAGGAATATTAAGTAGGCTTGCTGGTATCCTATATTTTGGAGTTACGGAGGTGTCATTACATTCAAAGCAACCAATTCTTATTTGTTGACATATGCAGTATAGTGCCCTGAAGTGTTTGTGGCAGCAGTGTGGTATATTATGCCTATTGTTGTGAAGGTTTTTTTTGCCAAGAGATACTTGGCCGTGCTTAAAGCTAGTGAGCTTACAGTTATTTTTGGTACCATCTGTATTGTACCTTAGAAGCATTGATATCACATATTGGCTATGTGAGTTTATTTGTATGCTGGAACGATTGTCTGAATTGCAAAAAGGACATAATATGTCATTATTTGAATTCTGAAGAAGCTGGTGAAACAGAATGGATTCCCAATTTGCTATGGATGCATATACAAATCATTTGTTAGGGATGAGCTCTTGTGAAACATGGTTGCGGAGAGTGCATGTATGTTTCCACGTGTATGAAATCTTTCAGATTTCATTTATAGGGATGTTTTTTGGTTTCCAGTACTTGTAGTAAGTACATTTCCCTGAGAATCTTCAGATGTGTTTGGGGTAAATTTTACCATTCCTGCAAAGTAGTTCAATTCTTGCCTTATATCTCAGACACTGTAAGTGCTGTCAGGATTATTTGTGGCATTTCTATGAAGGACGAGCATTAGCAAACACAACTGGGACAAGACCTCTAACTAAATGTTTTGGACAATTGGTGGCAATTGGAAGAGAAGATGGATTGTTTGGGAGAAGTGATATTTATCTCTTTTTGTTCTGATGCACGTGCTGTTGAGTTTGTAGTAGACAGTTTTGTGGTTGTATTATTTGATGGAGAAGCATTTGGTTGTTGTTTCTTTAGTGTTATTATTGGGAGAGCTGTTATAGGTTGTGTTTGTATTCGTTTTCATTTGAAAGGTTTTCTTTTTTGAAGTGCAGGATACATATCTAGATGGGGTTGTCAATGCACATAGCCTGTTGTATTCTAGGATGCAAGGAATATCAGCATTGACTGTTTGCATCAAAGTTAACTCGGAATAGACCATTGAGTGTATGGAGACATGCAAGTGGTAGGCAACTCATACCTTCTTTAAAAACTGTGCTGCCAATGTCAATCAATGCGTGATCTAGGGTTAGACCTTGTGATTTGTGAATAGTGACAACATATGCAAGAGACAGAGAAAATTGTTCTCTGCATACTTAGATGTCTTTGCTATTGTGCAGCCAATTTTTATAACTTCCGCAAGTTTGTCAAAGTGGATGCTGACAAACTGAATGTTGTCATATGGATATGTTTGGAAGCCAACAACTGCACCAATTGCTCTATTAACTAAACCGTGTACTATGTTAAGGTTACATTTTAGAATTACTCTGCAGTTTAGACACAAAGTTAACATTTTCTACAATCCAGCTGTGTTGGAGATACATTTTTCTAAGCTTTTTAGTCCAGCTGTTGCTTGTTGACACTTAGGGAGTGTCATGCCGTGTACTTCTAGTTTGTCTGTGGAGAGGATGTGCAGTATGGGTTGCATTTCTTTTTTTAGCATTGTATCACTGAATTGAATATAGCTTGCAAGGGTTGGCATTAAGGACATGAATTTTCTATTTTGTTGAGTATTGTTCCATGACATCAGGATCTGTTATCAGGATTTTGCCCAATTAGCTCATGGATTAGTTTACTTTTGTAGATGGATTTAGCATCTTTAGTAAGCAGACCAGTTCTAATGCTTTTTTAAATGTTAGCATAGGTGTGGTTTGCAGAATGACCCATGATTTGAGTTAGTTCTGAGAATTATGCCAGAGATTTACATTTCCAATGCTGCCGAGTGTGTTGTGGCATTGTTTGTGTCCTAATGTTTTGAAAATAGGTTGACCATTTATTGGTGTTAACTGTAGGAGTTCTCCAAAAACAATAACGAATTTTCCTCCAAGCAGTTTTTCATAGTCGATGTTTATGACTTCTTGCATTCTGAGATGAATTAAAGCCAACGCGAGGTTGGAAATCATGCTTACTTCTTCTATCAGGAGCACTTTCATTTGTTTCAGAATTCTGCGTACTTCAGTAGAAGCTTCTGCTGATAATGTGTAGTATTCAAATTTGTTTTGGTGTTCTAATGGAAGCAGCAGTAGTCAGAGTAAAGTTACACCTCCTATGATGTAGACAACTAAACTTGTGGGGGCTTTTACAACAGCCAGAAGGGTATTGTTTGTCAAGCTTTGTAGAAATGTGCTGATTATTTGAATTACAAATGTTTTATCAGAGCCAGCTTCACCACTAACATACAGAAGCAGAGGTCTATAATTTTTTACAGGTACAAGTTTTAGTTTCATGCTTGAAACCATGCTCGATTTCTTCAGTGGCTTCTATATAAATGATGAGTTCATCATTTAGCTGTGATTTGAGCACTGACAAGTCTTCTTCAGATTATTTATATTGATACATGGTATTCTGTACCTTAGTCATGGCTATTTATGCTTAATTTAGAATGAGTGGTTCTCCAAGTGGTTCTTGGATTCCTGTAAGAGATTGACTGCCTCCAGGAGTGTCTTTAGTTGAGCTTGAATTTGTTCCTCTTGTTGGCGTTCATTGTCCAACATTTCTTTGTATTGTTTGAAATTGACATTTGTTATACTGCTTTCATTTGCTTTGAATGCTGCTTCAAATGAGTCACCGTCACCTGCGCCTAATAATTCTTCTTTTCTCCAAGGTTTAAAAAGTTACAGTAGGGCCATGTAATGCAGTTCTTTATGTTGGGATTTCTTATTGTCCTCTATTTTGTACACCATACCTACTATTGTTGTGCTAATTTTATAAAACGTTCTGCGACAACAAACACATACTTGGTCTGGTATTTCAGCAGATGTGTTTTGAAATGTAGCTATTTCCTTTTTGGATTTATATGTTAGGAGGTTGGTGTTTATGAGGTTTTCAGTAATGTTTTCTGGAGTTACTTTGGATGTGCTCTATTTCTTGAAGGAGTTCTTTGGCTGTTCCATGTGGGAGAATGTTATTTAAATTCTGCAGTTGTAGAGTTGTAGTATAGTCTATGCACAACATTCCATTTAGTGGAATGGTGTGTTGCTAACATTTTCATGTGGTGGAAGCTGCTTTTGCAAGTAATTCCTTAGATGCATGATAATGAATGTCCTTGAAGTCCAGTGTGGCTGTGCACTGGATAAGAGTACATGGGGCTCATTACAAGTATGCCAGTACAGAAGCAACAGTGCTTGTAAGCTTAACAGCACTGTTGTTACTGGATTGGCATACTACAGGTCTGCCTGCCGTAGCCACCGTGCTCAACAAGTCTGACCCAATGTAGGTAGACCGTCATGGAAGCACCATCACCGTTTGCTTCTGTGGTCCCCACTACCATAGAGTCCAATGGTACTCTATGAGAATGGAGACTTACAATTTACTGGCAACTGACATTCTGGGCTGCCGGGGTTGTAATCCCCCGGTGGCACCGGGATGTCAGGCGCCGGTAAATATTTACGGGTCTGGCGGCGACCAGCCGGTATCACCAGCACGGTTAACATTAGACCCGTAATAAGCCCTAATGTTTTGTAAAGGTTTCATTTTTCTTTTGTTGGTTAGTTTCACATAGTGATTGAGGAATTGTGGTAAAGATTTAAAGGATTGTTGGCATATGTTTAACATTGGGCTGCATGTCCATTTGCACGCTGGGCAGTTTGTGTGGGCGAAAGGAGCATTTGGTTGATAGTTTGTTGGGGATGTTTTTTCGACAAGGGTTTCTTTTGCCGTAATGGTGTCTCCTATCTGTTCATACTCTCGGTCATCACTGTCTAAGGAATTGTTTTTTTTGTTTTTTTTGTTTATAAGCCTCTTCATTGAAATAGGGTTATATGCTGCTTGTGTGAATCCATCCACCTTCACAGAAGTTTGAAATACATTGCGCATGTTTAGAATTACTTTTTGTAATTTATTAATTCATTAGATGGTGGTTTCATTCTGGTTAAAATCAATATAAACACTTTTCTCTTAAGTAGAAATGCGCTGTCAATTAGCGCTTCGAGGATTAGTATCCTGTTGTCGTTTTTAAGCATAGACCGTGACTTTTCAGCTTTTGTTATAAGATTGTGAAGAACTCTACAGTGGAACATTTTTTGAATTATTAATGTTTTTGAGCGCTTTACAGGGGCTACGTTAACACTGGTAGATATAGTCTTAGCTTCATTAGTAGGTGTGCTTTTCTTTGTACATTTATTTTTACTTTTAGTTTCTGCATGAGGGGCCTTTCCTTTTTTAGTCATGGCTGGTTTAAGTTTGTTGAGTGAGGTTACTAGGTTACTAGCTATTTCGTTTTAATGTTTTCTATAAATTGTTTTAGAGGTGGATGACTATATGGCTTGTTTTTATTTTTATCTGCTCCATGTATTCCTTCTTTTCTATGGAGTTGCATTTTAAGAGGCATTTTGTTGTGTCTTTTGGGATCAAATAAAGTTTGGGTTGAAAGTTGTAGAATGTATGTGCATGTATAGTGCATGGGTGTGTGGGTGTGATTGTAGTGATGAATAGAGTGGTATCTGAGTGTGACCTGGCATAATAGGTTTAGCTGGGAAAGTTGCAAGATTAAGAGTCTGTAGAGGTGTGATGGCTTAGGTTAGTGAGGAAGAGAGTGGTGGTGTGATTGAATAAGTAGGGACATTGTGGTGGTTTGAGGGACACGGTTGGTGTTGTGATGGTGGTGTTTACATGGGAATAGGAAGAGTGTGAATGGTGAAATATAATGAGTATAAGTGAAGTAAATGTTGATTCGAAAACAGTACTCTGGGCTAATATATAGTAGAACTATACTGTTGCAATTACAGACATATACATGGTACATTAATGTATTTACTTTGTAGGATGTGAAGGGTATTATTTTTTCAGTAGCTTACTGTTACTAAGTGAGCTTGTTATTTATAAAGGTAGGAGGAGTTGTTGAAAGAATTGGAGTATAAGTACGTCTGATTTGCACATGAGAAGGAACAAGGCAAACATGAGTGTGAGAAAAAAGGGCATAATTAGGTTATTTCATTTGGTGCTGACTTCAATAAAAGAAGTGCTCTATTTGTGGTGTAATGTATGTGTATTGTGTTGCAATGTTTTTAAAGAATAGGGAAACTGTGGCCTAGTGGAAATGTAATGGCACATTGTTGTTGCAGCAGTGTTTGGTGTCTTATAGTAGAGGTTGGGAAAGAAGAGTACTTTATATGTAAGGTGAAGTGTTGTATATAGATATGTTGGTGGCATACATCTATGTGTGTGCAGGTGGAGAATGGTAGCAGTGTAAGGGATGTAATGAGTGAGGTTGGAAAGTGTGCCCTTTACATTAAATGAATAATAGAAAATGCTGAAAGTTTAAAAAAATGTTTTTAGGAGCATTTTCATGAAAGTTAAAAAAAAAGCATATGTGCATTTATAGGAGCTCTGTGTGTAGTTTTTTTGTAAAAGAGAGGAAAAAAGTGGATGAAAAAGATTTGTAAAACATTTGTAAATGGCATTTAGTGTGTCAAAGTTTAATATGTTGGGAGTATATGAATACTTGCCAACATGATCCATTCTAATCTGTGTTTATGGAGTCCTAGTTTATTTTTATGTTTTGTGGGACTTGTAGTTTCACTTTTCTCATTATAAAACTTGGAGGGTCATTACGACCCAGGCGGTAACCACGGCGCTACTAGCGCCATGGTTGCTGCCGGTATTTTACCGATTGCGCCATGGTGAATGGTGGAATTACCGCCCCATTCCAAGGTTGGCGGGGCGGTAATTCCCCATTCACCATTGGCCCAATGGAAATGGGGAAGGTGGTAGTTACGGTACCGCAAATTGTGGTACCGTAAATACCTCCAAGGTCCCTTTGCGGGTCGTTAAGGTCGGGACCCGCAAAGGGACCTCGTAATTAGGCGGTAAGGGGATAACAGCGCCGCCACCTTTTATGGTGCCATTAACCCCTTACCGCCTGGGTCGTAATGAGGCCCTTGGAGTACAAGTTCCAGATTGCAGAGAAAAATCATGGCTGGATAAGCAGTTACAGATTGGAATGGGTTATGTTAGCAAAGTATGCATGTACTGCCAACATATTAAACTGCACATACCAAGTGCCACTTAAAAATGTTGTACACATATTTTGCATCTGATTTTTCTTTCGTGTACAAAAAAGTTACACACAGTGCTGCTATAAATGCACATATGCATTTTTTAACTTTCATGAACATGCTCTTAAAAGGAATTCTTTTTAAACACACAACATTTTATAGTGTTGATTTGATATAAATGTCACACTTTCAAATCTTCCAGTCCAGTCTTTGTAGTTGCAGTTTTATAGTGGGAAAAGTGGAATTATAAATCACAGAATGCAAATAACACTTGATAAGCCCCTACAGATTGGAATGGGTGATGTTTGGCTCCTAAAAAGAAATATTTTTAAACGCACAGCATTGAAAGTATTTGCTGCTTCATGTGGGCAAGTGCTGAAAGCTGTAATGCATGGCATTTGCTAGCGTGGTTAAAAAAGAGAATGTGCTTACTGAGAAGCTTATTACAGCGTAAGTATTACAGAGTAAGTAGCAGGAACCTGTAGGGATATATGACAGTGTTTTCAATAGAGGCAGCCAGCAAAGTGGGTGTAAATGTGGATGACAATGTTTTCAATAGAAGAAGTCATTTTAAAAGTGAAATTGGTGTAAAACCTCTAGCAGATTAGGGATAAAGGTCAGCATTTTAGTGGGATTAGTCTGAATGCAGAAACATGATGGGAAATTATATGAAGCAGGTGAGATGCCACATTGGTTCATTATAACAGTGAATTAGGCCTTCCATGACAAAGCAGAATGAAGAAAAAAACAGTTGGTTCAAAGTGCATTTTACATGTGAAATCACAGGATTCCAATTTGTGTAAAATTGCATTAAAGGAGGTAACCCATGTTAACATGCTAACTTCCCTATTAATAACACCCCAATAACTAATTAGTCTTCCTCATTAACATCTCAATGCAATGTCAGTGAACACAAATGGAAATTCTGTTTTAGTTTTTCTCCATGGAAGAGAAATTTGCACAAAAAAAAGAGAAATGAATGAGCTATTTTTTTCATACATTCTGAGATCCTTTTTTGTGTACAGGAAATACGTTGATACATCGATGCTCTCGTGAAGTGATTGACAGTGGGATCAGGAGTATAGGCGGTGTTACGCTAGGTCAAGGGGGAGTCACCTGTGCTCCTGATTGACAGGCAGATTGATTAAATAGGGGGTTGAACCGAAAGGCTGGGCTTTTTTCTCTTCTTTCCTGCACTTCAGCTGGGTGCTGGATTTTTGCTGCCGACTGCAGACGGGCCGCAGTCATTTTTGTCTGGAAGCCTAAGGCCATCTCGGGAGTACCAGGGATCATGTGGCTTGGGAAGGCTTTAGTGCAGGCAAGAGCAAGCAGGGGTCACGCAGATAAGACAGTTTGTTCAAGTCCTTGTGTAAGTATTTGTGGAATTGAGGAGAGCATTGGGTAACTGACAATTTTTTCTGTGACTGTTTAGACAAGAATAGGACTAAGCCATTGGTATTTCACACATGGGGAACTGAAAGAAAAAAGAAAAAGTTTTGCAATGCACATGTATATCTTGTCTCTTTGATAAATGCTGCACTGCTGATCTGTGGGTAAGAGCTCATAACTGTGTCATCATGAAATGCACTATTTTGTTTCTTTTTGTTTCATAATCAGATATATTACCGAAATAATAGCTGCAATAACAGAAAAGTGAGTGTCTCTTTTTTTTCTTATCTTTTCTCTTCTCATATGTCTGATGATCATTGTTTCAGTGGGGAAAAGTAACTGGGAAACACCTTGGGAGTTACATCACAATGGTAAAAGGGTTTACCGCTAGAGGTAAAAAATAAGAAACAAAAGGTACAATATAAATGCAAGCTAGAAAGCGGGTGTGTTGTCTGAATGTGTTCCACCATGCATGCTGAGGGGGACCAGAGTCCTCCAAGGGCATAAGCTGGTGACATAAATAAGTAATTGGCAATTCATATGCGATTCTGGACATTATTTATGATCTTACCGGGTTCCGATAAATGTGCTAAATCTGTGTACATGCTTACAGTCAGCCCAATTTGTATCATTGTTATAAAAGGGAGAAGGTTTGTCTTATCATATGGGTAGTGTAAACCATTTGCTCAACACTAAATTACCACCAAAATGAGATAATGGCAATTTACAGCACAAAATACCACAATAGTAAATTACTACCAAATTAGGTAATAGCCCCAAAGACAAAGCCTCTTACAAACCTTCCATATCAACATTTGTAAGAGACAATGCTTTGATAAATGTAAGCATACCTGTACTAACTATTGTTAGGTGCAGATGTTGTTGAATCTGGAAATACAAATCTTGGAGAGTTTCACAGTAGTTGTTGATGCAGATGACTGTGATTAACAGAAGATATGTACTCTGAGATTTCAGTGTACATGTAGAGTGTTGAACTGAGATGACAGGGTTATGTGTAGAGTTTTGGGATGTGATTAGTGGATGGATGTGTGACTGTTTGAAAGAAGCCAATGAGGGAGTGTTACAAATATGTAAGTGGAAAGGGTAGAAGGGCTGCCCAGTGCTAGGGGGTCGGGGGATACCATGGTAGCACGTGGATGGCACGCTCCACATACGAGTCCTTTGAGGATGCCTAGCATGGAAAGAGGACTGTGGGGATTAGCCAATGAGGTGTTGTGGTTGTGGTTTGCATGAACAGGAGGTACTATATGTTATGTTTGTTGTGTGCAGGTAGGATGGCTGTGGCTATTGCTAGGAAGAAGATGAATGTGTGGCTTGTGGGAGATTGTTGCATGAATTCATTAAAATGTTATACTGAATCTTGTGGCATCTGCTACTATTGGATTGCAGGGAGTGGACGTTTGGTGGTATACAGTTTCTAGGGTAAACTGGGTGAGATTATTATCATTTTGTAAGTGTATGGATCATTTTCAATGTCAGATATTATTATTGTGCATTGTGGAGGGACCAGTTTGGGTCATGTGACTGGTGTATCATTGCAGTTTGCCATTAAGGATTTCTTGAATAGCCTAATGGAACTGTTTCCAACTGTGTAGATAATTTTTTCTTCGATTAATCCAAGGTAAATATGGAGTTGTCCAAATACATTGAGTCCAGACATGGAAAAAGCAAGCAAGCTTGTGAAAAAAGGTATATGTGCTATTTTCTATGCTTCAGGGATGGGATTTTTTCAGAATGAAAATATCAAGTTTGATGGTGTAAATAGTTTTCGGAGTGATGGAGTGCATTTAAATGATGTTGGGAATAATCTTTTTCTTTTCAATGTTAAAAATGCTTTGAAAAAGTTCTTATGAACAACTTCAATGAGAAAATGTGCAGTGTATAGTGAAGTATTTGTTAATTAGTTAGTGTAGGATATAAAATTGAAATCTGAAAATTGAAAACGGCTCTTTGAAGAGGCACAATTATAGAATACATGTTTTAAATTGAGTGTAAACCTTCCCACCCCCTTTAATTGGCCAATGCCATCCGTGGACACCGAGGATGCCTGGCATGAAAAGGGGACTGTGGAGACTGCAGACAATCATGGTGTCGGCAGATTTTGGGGGAGAAGCCAACCAGGTTTCCCCTGGTGTAGTGTACAGGAAGAGAGGGTAGAAGGAGTTTTGTTTGGTGAGAGCACTGAAGATGGCTATGGCTATGTCTTTGAGGAGGCAGAGTGTATGGATTTTGGGAGACTCTTGGATCCATTGGCTGAAGGTCTATTATGAACACTGTGAAGTGACTGAAAATCTTTTTTTTTTGTTTTTTAGGAAAGGCAAGGTAAAGTGAGGGAGGGAATGGAATGAAGAACCACCAACCACAGAGACAGAGGGGCACACGGACAGAGGAAGGTGTTGGACAGGCCTTACATTTAAGGTAGATGGCAGTGTTTCTCATTCTCCTTTAACCGTGGCCTTGAAAGCACTACAAAACTGCTCCCCCCTACAGATCGGTGCTGTGCAGTACAACCATAGCCCTGTGACCCTCGAAAGGTAAGGATCAACAGCATTTGTATGGCCTGTGAGGCGGCCGCTGGGATCCTCTGCCCCAAAGGAGTATCCTGTGTGCTAACAGGAGCAGTTGATGAAGATGAGGTAGAAGGTGTCAAACTACTTCTCCCTGAGAAAGGTATCGCTGTTCTCAGAGCACCCGGTTGGTTGGATTTGGTGTGGTGGCGCATGAAGGTGGTCCCGTAGTACAGCCCAGGTTTTCCACAACTGAGTACAACTTTACACTCAATGCACCTAACCTTGGCTGCCCAAGCCTTTGGTACATCCCCAACGGTGGTGAAAAACCGCTGCACCCAGGACTCACTCCGGGTGCTGGAGATAGGGACTTCCTCTACCTCATCTTCCTCTTGATCCTCATCTGTATCTCTGCGCCTGTCCCCCTGTCCAGGCCTTCCAGATAGGGGCAGTGGCTGGGGAGGAGGAATGGCCACAGCAGATGCCATGATTGAAGTTTTCGGAATTGGTCTGCAAAGCAGGTCTCACTTTTGATGCTCTCTCCTGGATAGTCAGATTGAGAATGAGGAAAAGCCATGGATGGGTCCCTTCAGAAGAAGGGGCCCATCCATTACTTTCACAAATAGGCCTTGCTAAGTTGTAAAAAGTTGCCAGATCAACCAAGAATGGGTCTAGGAGCTCTGTAACGGTAAGGTTTCAACTTGAAACATCATAGAATGCCCGAAATTGCAGCTTCAAACTGTCCACGGCCGCGGGCACTGTCCACGGGCAGGCCATCATGCTGCACGGGTGCTGTCACATGATGACGTCTGGGGACGTCCGCGGCCCTGATGGCCGTCCGCGGACACCTATTTCCCGGGAGACGAAGAGTACATGAGCTTGAGTGTCGGTAGAACAGGTGAACTGTCTGTAGACTAATTAAAAGTGCATCATACAAAACCGTACCTGTACAGGCACTGAGCCTATCCGGGGCACATCCATTTTGTGTGTGGACACCGCGAACAGTCGTACTGTCTGCGGACTATTAATGGCCATTTAAAAAAATAGGACAGAACAATATACAAAGATATTTATAGCATAAAAATACATGTACTTAGGAAAGGGATGGGGTATTGGAATAGGAAACATAAACGGGAGAATTTGAAATTTCTGTAAAACAATGATCAGGGGAGGAAGGGAGTGAGGTTTTATCAAAGTGTCTTTCATTTAAATGTTGGGAATTTGATGGGAATTATTTCTGGGGACAAGGGGGACAGGTGCAAGAAGGACAGTGATAATTGACATTTTTAATCACATGATTTTTGACATAATTTAAAAGTTCCCTAAAGTCATTACTGATTTCATCCAATTTTGCAGACATCATGATTTCATTATGTACAGTTGGGCATGTGCTTCTGTTTCTGATTCTTGGGAATTTGCATAATTAAATTGGGGAGCTGTTTCTATGTACTATAAGAAATAAATAAATTATTATTTCAGTGAGATACGTACAAATGATATTATTTATTTATATTAAAATATGTATTGCATACCATTAGAGATGTTATGATCACTCATTTCTTCTTTTGGGAAGTTTTCTGTCAACCTCAAATGTGTTTGCCATTTCTGTAAAAATAAGAAATGTTGTTTTTTGCTCATAAGAAATGTTCATATAATGAATGGTAATAATAGATAAATAAATATAGTGTACTTACTATTTAGTAAGAGCTTGTTTTTGAATAAGCACCTGCTGAATGTGAGTGTGTATGCAGAGTTCTACTGAGGTGATAATATGAGGTGTACAGTTTTGGTTTGTGCTTGGTACATTCCATTATGTTGTGTACTACATGAAAAAATAATGTGAACATGTTAAAATGATTATTATGTACTAAAATGTATATGTGGGTGTAGTAAATGTACATAATGTTGTTTTATGTATATGTGTTTGCTAGTTGAAGGGCAAAACATGTTTTGTTCTCCCCTGTGCTTCTGAGCTTTTTGAATGCTACCTGATGTTCGCAGATTTCATACTGTCCGTGGACACTATGCTACATTGTGGGTGAGTATAATATAAGCACCTTGTAGCAAATTAAGGGTGCACTGGTAAAAACATATGAAATTCACTGAAAAAATGTTGAAAAAGGGACGCTATGGTTACGTTGCACTATGAAATTCGGTAAAAAAATGTTGTTAAAGGGATGTTATGGTTACAAGTAAAACTGAAAACCCCCAGAAGTGTGCCACTTATGGTACGCTAAGCAACCATAACTTGTGCCATCACCATGCACTGCTAAGACTAACACCCATGACATCACATATACAGATAATTTTGATTTAAAAAATCCCTACAAGGGTTGTGTTTATAATGTTGGTAGCAAGATGTCAGGAGTGATCAGGAAACCTATCATGAACTACTTAATGTTTTAAAGAATGTAAATTATTATGTACAATTGAATGCAAATAAAGGCAAATAAATGTTTTAAACTATTTTGTTTAACAAATTATACTGTTTTGTTTCCACAGAAAATGAACCAGTGATTCCAGGTTTTTATAAATATGTTTCTATTGGCATTTTTATTTAAACAACTCAAACAGCCACTCCCCCCCCCCTACGACTCGACTACGACAATAGTAGCCATTGGCCACAATATACGACTGTGCCCACTATATATTCTAACATATAAATGGACCATTAGCCATGGCCTTTAAACTTTAGCAGTTTGTTCCCCTTTTGGCCATGTCCACTGTATATTTTAAAATAATTAAATGCAATAAGCAATGGCCTTCGGCCGTGCCCACTGTATATTACATACACTAACCAGCCACTAGCCATGGTCTTCAACACAATACTAGCCAGTGTCCATGGCCTTTGGTTGTGCCGACTCTATATTTCAACATATTAATGGGCACTAGCTATGGCCTTTAGCCATGGCCACTGACTACAGTTTCAATGTTGCCCACTGTATATTTTAAACCAGGGATGGGCTACTAGGCATAGCTTTTAACCGTGCACATTGGTATTTTTAACACTCACCGACCACTAGCTATGGCTTTTGGTGCTGGCCAGTGACCACAGCCTTTGTCATGGCCAAGTTCACAGCCTAGATTGTTATTAATGTAATCAAAGTTGTCATGAGCTACCTTATAAATGATGTTAAGTCTTATTGCATTATTGATGTAATCCGTTACATGCAATGTAACTAGCGTTGTCACCAGTGATGTCATCATTGTAATTAGTTATCCCATCAGTGATGTTATCTGTGATGCCATCATTGTGGTCATAGGCTGTGCAACAGAAGGTGGCTTTAGCTGAATTTCAGGGGTTTTATTGCATTAAGTTCTCACCTTAACGTCCCTGCAACTAAAGTTTTTTCCTTGAATTTCAAAGGTTTTGTTATTGCATAGATTTTTAGAATGCTTCTAGACCACTAGCATGGTCTTCGGCCATGGCTGGTATGCACGGCCACTCTATATTTTAAAAGCCATCGCTGAAAGACATTCATCAATCACAAACTGTTGCTGTCCTGTTTTGACAGTGGTATTGTTAGGTATAAAAGATTGTATTCTTTGAGAACTCAAAATGTTTTCAGGCAATGCAGTGAGATTAAATTATTTGTCATGGACTACATACTTTGATTAAGCAGCATGCTCCAAGCACCTTGTTTTATGGCCGCTTTCTTGGTGACTGTTGCGATGCATCGCATGACGTCAACTAACCAAGTTAAGCAGCACAGAAATGGGAAAGAAATGAACAGCTGCAAGAATAACATATGCCCAGGTACTTTCTGCACCCATAGCGAAAATCAAAAGCTGGCACCCAAGAATATACACACAGTAAGTGAACATATATCTTAAAGTGAAATATACATTTAGTTAATTTCACCCTCCATTTAGAAGGAAGTGCACCAGGCAAAATAGCATTGGACTTTTTAAAAAAGTAATGAACACCATAAAAATAACCTGACAGAGGAAATGTTCCAATAAATATGCTGGCAAAGTATAAAAGGTGCTCACCTTTTAAACCCAGCAATATGTCGTGAAAGATTCCCTGGTTATCAAAATCCCAACATGAAACAAGTGCTTGTGGATAAACATCTGCACTGGGAAAATGACAACCTGAGTAAAATCCTAGTAGCCAAATACATGAGCAACATGACCAACATTTATTGGGCAACATGGTTTTAGGGGGCTGACCCCTTTCTCGCTTTGAAGCTAAGCAGGGTTCATCCAGGTTACTGCCGGAATGTATTTATTTGTTTTTTTATTGCAGGCCTAATACCATACCTTATTTTGAAATGAAATGATATTTTATTTATATCGTGCTTGTACACAAGTGTTTCAGAGCACAAGTTTCAGAGTTTGGTTTCTAAGTGCGGATCTGGGATTCAAATTTCTGTTGCTCTGCATGGTCTTGCTTCCAAGACAAGCGTGTTGCCCATATGCTATCCCTCGTTCATAATTGTACATTGTTTTTGTTGCCAACTGTCCTTCTCTGGCCATTCTTGACCCAATTTTGTGTTATTTATGGAAAACCCACTGTTTCTGTAAAAATATTTATTTTTGTATTATTGACTGGCAGACTGCAAATACCAAAGTGCAATTCAGCCAAAAGCCACAAAATGGTCTCCAAGTGCAAAACTTTCATGCACTGACAGTAGTACGGTTTAAAAAAATAATAATTTGGATGCCCAATCCGTCGCCCATCAATGCAGCAACCAGGACTGACCCGGCTTAGCTTCACCCTGCTTAGCTTCAAAGCAAGAAAAGGGCTGTCTACTTATCAGACAATATGGCCCGAGGAGGCTGGCCCCCTTCCTCACTTTAAAGCTAAGCAGGGACTGTCCTGTTATTGCATGGATGGGAGACCTGAATGGGAATCATGTCACTGGCCATGGCCAGTGATTTTTCACAACCGACGTCACTATAGCTGTAAATATATCTTTTAGAAAATCCCTGTAACCGCATGCATTGAACTATATGTACCCTTGGATTTCCATAGTCCTTCATAGCCTTGAATATAGCTACGGATATCAAAAAAACATTTAATAAATGCTTTCCTTCCCTTTCAAGGCCTCATCATGTGTTCTCCTCATCTGTTCAAGGTCCCTGCACTCCCCAGATGGCCTTCTCACCTCCCCTGCCCTCTCCCTTTCCCCCTCAACACAAACGGTTCTGTGACACAGTTTGCTTTCAGATGTCGACTATTCGAGGCTATAGCCGAGGCCACAGAAAGCTTTGTGTTGAAAACTCAGTCTCTAGACCCCCTCCAACTCCCAAATGTCTCTTTGTGCCCTCCAGCCACCCCAAGCTCAAGCCTGATGGGATTTGCATCTTTATTGACCTGCAAATAGCTTTTTCCCTGTGTTTCATTTTCCCACATCCTCAGCTATAGCCGCAATTGTCTCTAGCATCAAGAGATAAACAAGATGGCGGTTGTTTCACTTCTAAAAACCCCTTTTAGGTAAATCCTGAGATATATATATATCTATTTTTGGGATGAGGGAACCCCCTTCTCTGTCCATTGTTTAAAAAACCACTACACGGAATAACCCCAAACCATGCATGGATCATGAGTAAACGCTTCGTGCCCAAGTTGTTTTCTGACCTGGTCCAAATCTGTCCAGCAGTTTTTGACATGTGTGCTTTAACAAAAAAATACTGTTTATCTATGGGAAAATGAATGGGAAGTAGTCCGCAAAAATGTTTTTTTGTCTTCTTAATAACTTTTTTATTTTTTAACAAATCTTTCTGAAACTTTGCAGCATGGGGGGTCGCAAGTCCTTGATCACTTTCGAAATTTCGGTCAAATCTGCTACTCGAATCAAAAGTTATTAACGATAGAATTTTGATGGTTCCTATGGGAGACCGACTCACCTTAACTATAGGGCGCTATCACCGCCCTATTTTATATATATATATAAAATAGGGCGGTGATAGCTATAATAAATATAAATATATATAGCATTATATTATATACATTCTGAAGATTCGAAAGGCCCAAAGAAGCCTTAAAGATGTATTTTCATTTTCAGTTTGACGTGTTATAGTGGTGTGTACTAAGCCCACCTTGCAGAAATAAAACCAGGGTTATTAAATTGAGACGGACGAGCACTGCAAATATAAAGTGGAGCAGATGACAGAATGCCAAGTCGCACCCCGGAGACAGTGACAGAAGGCCGCCCTCTAATGGCTGCCAGCATAGGGCCCTGAGGGAAACGCTCAAGCAGCATTCGAAGATGGACAATCTGGATTCTGGCACTGCATTCAACACACAGTAATCAGGCACTATTCAGTCATGTATGAACTCAGAGCTCTCATTGAGATCAACGGCCTGATCATTCGGAAAGTCTGCACATCAGTTGCAAATCTTAAAAGATAATCATCGACCAGCAGATTCTTCACGCCAGTCGCCTTGTAAACACAATCAAGGAACACAGCTGAGGCTTGGTGTGGCAGGGACAGAATGCTACTGTATTTCTTGCTGAATGAAAATGGCATCACGTGGCTCCGGTGAATCACATGCAAAGATGATCATGTTGAATCCGGACTAATATTTTCCCATGTGCGGCTTCTGTTAGAAAATGCAGAGTCGGAATTCTGGCGCGAGTTTAAAGATGTTGTGTTCAAAAGAAACATATATCCGCGCCGCTCCTGATTGCCCAGGGGACCACATCCACGTAGGTCTTGCCCCATTACTGCACTTGGAGTGCATCTAGCCACCATTGGGAGACACGAGGTCTGCCCCACTTCAAGATGGCCGACCGTCACTGCCACAACACTCCACTCGGCCCCACAGCCCTACAAGCATCGTGATTGGCTCCTCTCCCCTACTTGGGAGCCAACCACAAGCCGGCAGGCTTGGAGCCGGCCCACCACGAAGGCACTGTGCCTGTCTTCAGCCTGTCTACACCGTCGAGCCTAGAGCCAGGACCCCTTGCCGTCCACCTACAGGGTAAGCATACTGCCCCCCTCCTCCACAATCCACCCCCAGCCCTGATCTAGCACCTCCCAACATTGCTACGTCCAAGGTCCCACATGCACCGTTGTGCTCCTGAACTGCAACAAAAAATATTCCAATGCACAATCCATAGTCACCCAGAGACCACTGTGATATTGTGTAGTGCCCTATGGTCGCCCAGAGACCACTGTAGTGCCATATGGTCGCCTAGAGACCACTGTGATACTGTATAGTGCCTTATGGTCGCCCAGAGACCATTGTAGTGCCATATGGTCGCCTAGAGACCACTGTGATACTGTATAGTGCCTTATGGTCACCCAGAGACCACTGTGACATTGTGTAGTGCCTTATGGTCACCCAGAGACCACTGTGATACTGTGTAGTGCCCTATGGTCGCCCAGAGACCACTGTGATACTGTGTAGTGCCTTATGGTCACCCAGAGACCACTGTGATACTGTGTAGTGCCCTATGGTCGCCCAGAGACCACTGTAGTGCCATATGGTCGCCTAGAGACCACTGTGATACTGTATAGTGCCTTATGGTCACCCAGAGACCACTGTGACATTGTGCAGTGCCTTATGGTCGCCCAGAGACCATTGTATTACTGTGTAGTGTCTTATGGTCACCCAGAGACCACTGTGACATTGTGTAGTGCCTTATGGTCGCCCAGAGACCATTGTATTACTGTGTAGTGCCTTATGGTCACCTAGAGACTACTGTGATATTGCGTAGTGCCCTATGGTCGCCCAGAGACCACTGTGACATTGTGTAGTGCCTTATGGTCGCCCAGAGACCATTGTATTACTGTGTAGTGCCTTATGGTCACCCAGAGACTACTGTGATATTGCATAGTGCCTTATGGTCACCCAGAGACCACTGTGATACTGTATAGTGCCTTATGGTCACCCAGAGACCACTGTGACATTGTGTAGTGCCTTATGGTCGCCCAGAGACTATTGTATTACTGTGTAGTGCCTTATGGTCACCCAGAGACTACTGTGATACTGTATAGTGCCTTATGGTCACCCAGAGACCACTGTGACATTGTGTAGTGCCTTATGGTCGCCCAGAGACCACTGTGACATTGTGTAGTGCCTTATGGTCGCCCAGAGACCATTGTATTACTGTGTAGTGCCTTATGGTCACCCAGAGACTACTGTGATATTGTGTAGTGCCTTATGGTCGCCCAGAGACCATTGTATTGTAAACCACTTACCCACCAAACTAAGTACTAGTTACGCACAATGTCCAGCCTACTAAGCTTCTACTGCATCATGGCTATTGCTACACTTCCTGCTACTAGCAAGCTGGGCAGCTACACAGAGACCCCACTATATTCACATGCACCTCTATCACATATATCACCAGATATTATTACTAACACTCATGCATACACTGACTCTAAACACCAAGCTCTGTCAGAACCTCTAGCTTACACTTCCAAGCCTAGCTCCACCCACGATAGAAATAGCAAACTACGCGCTAGACTTAACAAACTCCATGAGACACCCAGACGACTCCTCCTTCCCACAAAATCTGTAATGAAACATCAAATTGGCAATACAGGCTACGCTTCCAACCACACCCGAGCTTCAACGCTCACCCAAATATCTATGCCCAAGACAAAATCCAGCGCTAAAAACACTCCTAATCCTACACATACCAAAGAGGAAACTAAGGATCATTCCTATAAAGGAGCACTTCTCAATGCCAGGTCACTAGTTGCACATGCCCTTGAGATAGCTGATCTAATCACTGAGAATAACCTGGACTTCATTGCTATAACTGAAACTTGGCTACACCAGGCAGCAGGCCCTTCACTCATGTTAGCCATACCTGACGGCTACACTATATGTAGACAAGACCGAGAGGGCACCCGCGGAGGCGGAATTGCCATTATCTCTAAATCAAGCCTCTCACTAAGACTAGCCCCTGCACTAACGCTACAATCCTGTGAAGCCCTCACTGCCAAACTCCTTATAAATAATAATCAATCCCTAACCATTCACCTAATCTATAGACCTCCAGGCCCGCTTGGGACCTTCGAAGAGGATCTACACAAGTTACTAACCCTCAATGCTAAAACCACCTCTCAATTGCTGGTATTAGGGGATTTTAACTTAGGATTTAATGACAAAACAGATGTGCATGCCGCGACCATCGCCCAAGCTATTAACTCCCTCGGCTTCTCCCAAAAAGTTAACAACCCTACCCATACGAAAGGTAGAATATTAGACTGGGTCGCTGACTCTAACTGTACTACAGTCATCTCCTCTATCTCGGCTTTATCATGGTCTGACCACTCATTAGTGTCCTTTGACCTCCTAACCTCCCAACCATCCTCTACAGTCGTCCCCATGGCACTCTCATGCCCCACAAGAAACAAAAAGAATATGACATTAGATAATGTCATACCCGCTATTCTTCCAACCTTAAACGCCTTGCCTGACAATTTAGACCCCGGCACTTTAGTTCACGAGTATAACAAAATTATGACTGATACTTTGGACAAAATTGCCCCACTTAAAATGCGCACAAGTAAACCCAAAGCCCATCTAAATAAATGGTTCACGCCAGAACTCAAGGCTTTACGCCTCATCAAGAGAAAATATGAATCCAACTGGAAATTATGTGCAACTGCTGAGAACAAGGCTAACCTAATATCTATCTCCCGTCAATACAAAAACGCAGTCTGTCTGGCTAAGAAAAACTCATACAACGATCGTATCGCTAACTCCAAATCAAGTATGAAGGAACTCTTCTCCATCCTAAAGGAACTTGAGTCACCTATTGCCATACCAGACACTTGCACTAAAGATCAGACCTGGTGTTCTGACATCCAATATGCTCTAACTAATAAAATTACTGCCCTCCAAAACAAAATTCAACTGAAAAAAGACTTGCTTAAACTCCCTACACTGTCACCACCTAAGGCGATCCACATGCCTCAACATACCAAATTTTCCTTCACTAAAACTTCCACACTTGAGATTGAAAAAATCATCCTCACCCTCAAACCATCCAACTGCAAAGGTGACATCTGCCCAGCACAGCTAATAAAAGACGCTGCCAGAGACCTATCACCATTTATCTCCAAACTTGTCAATGCATCCTTCTCCACAGGCATCATCCCAGCTAACCTAAAACAATCCTGGGTGCTCCCGTTGCTTAAAAAGCAAACTTTAGATCCTCTCATCCCCACCAATTACCGCCCAATCACTACAGCTCCGTTTCTGCTAAAGATCCTGGACAAAGTGGCCTATATACAGATTCAAAACTACCTTGAACAGCACAAACTACTAGGATCTAGACAATCTGGCTTCCGCCCACTACACGGAACGGAAACAGCCCTGATTGACTTAAAGGCCCAAATAGACGAACTGAGAGATCAGGGTAAGACAGCCCTCCTCCTCCTACTAGATCTCTCAGCTGCGTTTGATCTTGTGGACCACAAAGTCCTCTGCAAACACCTGGACGTTGCCGCTACCTTCTCCACCCAAGTTATCAGTTGGATAGAATCCTTTCTGAGTGAGAGAACTATGAGAGTCTTTTCCCCTTCGGCAGCAGCTGACCCTATACCCATTACTTGTGGAGTCCCTCAGGGATCCTGCGTCTCTCCGACCCTTTACAATATATTCACCAAACCTCTGTTCGATGATCTGGACAATCTCGGTATCACCTACACTAACTATGCAGATGATACACAGATTCTCTTCCCACTTTCTGGGGATCACAGCGAGGATGAGGAGTTGGTGAATAGAGTGTATCTCATCATTCAGGCATGGATGGCCACTCACGGTCTTTGCCTGAATGATGATAAGACAGAGTTGATCATTCTGGGCACACAAGCCAATATTAACAAATTGGGCCCGGATTACTCAGCCTTCAGCATAGACGGAAATGCCATTAAAGTCTCGAGGGAAGTAAAAACACTTGGTTTTTATCTCGACTCTACCCTGTCCTTCACTAAACAGGTAAACTCCCTAGCCGCCACTACTGCTTACACCTGTAAATTGATCAGAGCAGGCAAGCCCTTCCTGTCTAATACCAGCTGCCTAATCCTGGCTAGAGCCTTAATTCTTTCCCGACTCGACTACTGTAATGCCCTATACAGTAGCGCCAATAAAGCTACTACCCTAAGACTTCAAACTGTACAAAATAATGCTCTCAGAGCTGCATTAGGAATAAAAAAGAGGGAGCATATCTCCTCGACTAGGCGGCAACATAAATGGCTCTCTACTGAGAATAAAATCTAGCTAAAAATGATCTCATTAACCCATAAGGCCTTAAATAATGCTGCTCCCAGCTACTTGATGGACAAAATAAAAAGAAAAACTTCTAATAGACCCATGAGACTCGCCAACTCCAATTGTTTGGCAGTACCTAGATTCAGACTTGCCAAAATTGGTGGCGTCTGCTTCCCTGTGAAAGCTGCTAACCTGTGGAACGCCCTGCCACCTAACCTAAGAGCTGACCAACCCTTCCCCCATTTCAGAAGGAACCTTATCAAACACATTATCGCCAACAACGACTTAACACCCGAACACTCACAAGTGTAGTCCTACCTAATGCACCCTGACGTGACATCAACCATTATGGTTATTACTGCTAATCCTGTATATTGTTAACTGTACATTCATGTAAATACGGCAACTCTTTATCTGTACATTCTTGTAATTTGTGAAATATGGTGTAATATTGTAAATTCATTTATATAACATTGTAACATTGTAAGCTTCGCATATACTTGTTGCTGCGCCCGGTAACCTAAGGGTCTGGTGCGCAATATAAATAAAATAAACAAACAAACAAACATGTTTAGGTGTAACAAAAAAGCAAGGAAATCAATAGGAATTTGGAAAGTGATGAGAATTACAGCCGGGACAAATGAACTACATAGTGTGACATCCATCGACGAGTCAAAGTAAAAAGAGATAGAAGCAAGCATTGAATACACAGAAAACAAATGTATATCTGGACGGTTTACACCATTGGGAATGAAAGGGCCGTGCTTGAAGTTAAGAATGAAAAGCGATAGAAAAGTCCAAGTATGACGTATGAGTGTCGGGTATAACTCGCTTTCCAAGACTTTCACAACTCGCTTTCTGTGACATTAGTCACCTTTCTTCGCTTTGATGGCTGTGCAGGTTCTGTGCTGGTGTGAGTATGCGTGTGCGTGCATCATCACGCGTGTGGGTCATCACAAGGGAGTGGGCATTTCTTATCTATTTCTAGTGTAGAGTAGCCTTACAGTAGAATAGGAAAACATGCTGGTTTTCAATAGCTGCACGCCAGCGCTGGTGGAAACTGTAAAAGAAATATTTCTAGCATTACCAGGCCTCAAAACAGAGCAGGGAAAAATACAATTCCTAGTCTCAGACCTGCACATACTGGACATTAAATAATGATGTTGTGCGTGTTTGAGGTTAATGCTAAAAATCTCTCACTCTCGAATATATTTCTCAAATAGTTTTTGACTAGCTGTACCCGATGCATCATATGCCAATCTTGGGATATTTCTCTCTGGGCTCTATTTCTCTCTCTGGCTCCCTCTTTGTCTTTATTACTGTATGTCACTGTCTCTCCCTCTCTCTCTCTCTCTCTCTCTTTCTCTCGCTCTCTGACATTCTCTCTCTCTCTCTCTCTGTTAGCAAGAGGTATGTTGCTTTAGAGTCACCCCAGTTGTTGCTGACAGCAATGGGACTACAGAAAAAACACAGATCTAGAAGGTGTTTCTTATGGTTAAAACTAGAATGAGAACAACCGCAACAGGGGTATCACTACCAACTAACAAGTAGCTTGCCAACAAAGTTAAATGTTGCATAGAACAGATCATTGGTTTTAATCTGTCTGTGACCCATATTAAGAGATAAAATGGTATTTATTCTCTGAAAAAAACAGCTTCTAGAAAAGTAATGATTTCATTGGACTAATATTACAAGCAGGCTCTTTTTAATATTTTACAATATTTATTTCTAATTACCACTTTCAGTATATATTTTAGTTTTAATAAGAATGATACACTTTTCTTACTTAGAAAGCACGTGATCAAAACGTAGCATAACCGTTTACATTGTTTTCTGATAGAAGGTTATCATTGCAAGAGGAACAGTCGTTTACAATCCTATTGTACTCCTTTGAAATACCCTTACGTGAAAGTGCAATAGGGGAAATGGCACCAATGGGTGGGTCCTGGCTGCTTTGCTTAAAATCAAAGATCATTTTGGCAATATAAGAATGACCACAGATATTTGACACATAGGACTGTGATAAAAGGGTTGTATGCTTGACACTCCTAACATTAAGATGTTTGTAAACTTGAACCATATATACTTATTCAGGCAGACTGAGGCTTTAGATCTGAGGATAAAATGACTGTAACATCTGTTATTGGGATCCAGTGTTGTCCTGCCATTCATTTCCAAAGTGGTCCATATAAGTGAGAAATTGAGGGGTGGATGGGCTGCTCGTTTATTAGCTTGGTTTTCAGGGTAAGGATGTGTGTGCATAGTTCCCAAAAGCACAATTGATTTTTAGAGGAATTTATATATTAGACGGTCTGCGGTAGCAACCCTGTAGTTATGGTTAAGTTGCTCTTCCCATAGGAAGAGACATTTTTGGATGGCTTACAACTTTGGCACAATTCAACAAAAGCGTTGTGATCTTTCGTCAAGGGGTGGGGGTCAAAATTATATGGGGGCACCCAAAATGTTCATATCCCGATAGACGTGATTAGAAAAAAAAGTTCTTGCAGCTACAGCACAAACTGCTGGATGGATTTGCACCAAAATTGTGCGAGGAGCAGCAGGCTGGCCTTAAAAGCAGACTTTTATAGTTTGGCATGAATAGGTTCAGTAGATTATTAACAAAATGCTCAAATTGTAGGGTCCTAAAAATTTGTGATATCTCCATCTGGTCCATGGACTCACTTCCTGGTTCAGTGTCCACGGATGCGTCTGTACCATTTAGTGAGCCATGTGACCTTCACAACATGTTATGCGGTCATTGATTGGTCAATTGAACAACGTAAAGAGCATCAACATGTTTTAAATGAACGCTGTACTCTTCAGACATTGTGGCATATAAAAGCTCAGAAAAATACATTTCTGGTTATTTTGAGGATGGAAGACTAACTGTGGACGGTGAGGGTAACAATAAAAAGAAAAATGTATGCATTATTGTGTGTAAAAATGGACATGGGATTGTTGCCATCTTCACAGTCATTTTGACTGTCCGCAGCCAATACAGACAACAGTAGGTGTTTCCGGACATCCATTGAGAATGGTGGTGTTTTGTTGTATGCTACAAAAATGCTTAATTTGGGTTTAATACTTACGTAATGGAGCTAGTGATTGTGACTCATAGTTTTGTAGTAGAGGCAGAATAGTAGTTTTGGAGTGTGGGTATAGTAGTAGTAGTCACATTGCATATTGTTGTGCCCATGGCAAGATTGTTCAGCCATGTCCTAAACAATCTGGCCACTGGCCCTGGCCTCAACAGTATGTTTACTTTGGGTTGAATGCCTGCAACAATGTGGCTACTGACCATGACTACAATAGTGCACTTAAGTGAGCATGGTAACAAGGGAATATTGTTTGGGGCATGGTCCCATTGACTGTGGATATAGCAATAGTCATAATAGCAATGGATACTGTTGTGGCCACAGCCAGTGAACAGATGTTGGCTATGCCCCAAACAATTTGGCCTCTGGCCATTGCCACAATAGTATGTTTACTTTGGGGGTGAATGTCTGCAACAATGTGGCTACTGGCTATGTCTAGAATGGTGTGCTTATTTGGACATGGCAACAAGGGAGCACCGGTGTTTCTTTGTCTGTAAAAAAAGGAAATATTGTTACTTGTAGAATATGGTATGTAATATATGTGTATACTTAAGGTTTTACACATACATTTACTTTCTTTGACCCTCAGAAGTAGTAGATTGTATGTACTATGTTTTCTAAAACATTTGTATGTGATACACTGTTGTTGTATTAACATATTGTAATAATTGGGTCATGGGGAAAGAATCGACGGTGGATTGAAAAAACCCAATTCGTGTTTGTACTGTTAATAAAATGTACATTTTGTTCAACTTTTTCAACTTGTACCTAATAGCACAAGTATACGTGGGTAGGAATATAATTATTGGTTCCGAATGATTGTCTGTTGTTTGCTGAGCTTTTACTAGAGTAATTCAACACTCTTAGTTATATTGTTTCGGGATTATGTGTCTGATGAGCCACAACATGTTCATGTAACTTAATGTTTGGGGTGCTAGTTTACTTTCATGTGTTATATATCTATTTGTTTTTCAATAATTTGAAGGAGTAGTTCTTGAATTCTACATGCTTTCTTGAATAGGTTTATTTGGTAATCTTTTTTTCTCTGGAAATGTAAAAGAAAGATTGTTGGCAACTTTGAAAATTGTGCACTGCTGTAAGTAGTAGGAGCTGGCATTCACTAAGCAAGCAGAAGTACTTTTAAATGTACTTATGAACTATGGGTATGGGTGCTGCATTGAAGCATGTTTTGTAGCACAGAACACCACTTGTAGTCGAAGGTTGTATAATGCATTGTAACATGAAGGTCTGCTAAATTTTTGACAGAAGGCAGGTGATTTTTAAAAATGATGTAATTATTTTTTGTACTGTAGCTTAGTAATTTTTAACTAAGGAAGTGTGCACTGCTTATAAGTAGTAGCACATGTAGCAGTTACCTTTGTTAAGCAGCTTCACTTCAACACTATAGCTAAGTCAATGCCTAGTCTGGGATGCTGAGGGAAACCCTTATTGATATATTTTTAGGTCCAGTTCATGTACTCTGGATGACAACCCTTATATAACACTCCTCTCTTAGAATCCCCCTGACCCCACTGAGCCAAGAAGTAGGTCTGTTTTGCAAATTTAAAAGGTTTATTTGAGAAATATAACAATATATATCTATCACACTTTTATAATTAATTAATATTGGATATCACACTTAAAATGTGACAGTGATCAACAATGGATAATGTTCTACTGGTAAACTGATTTGGTTACTTAGAAGTAGTATAGAGGATGAGGTAGCTGAAATGCTTTATGGTTTCAAGGAAATGCAAGGTGGAATAAATGCAGTACAGAAAATAAACTGATATGGTTTCACAAGAGATAATATGTTCACTTTTCCCCTGGTGGCAATTCACCCCTCCCCCCCTATATGCAATGCAAGGAGATGGAAGTAACACACACAGTCTTCAGGAATACAATCAAATACAATACGGCATTCAGTTCCCCCCCAGCAAGCTTAGAGGAAACAGGTAGAAGTTTGAAACACAGGCCCAAAATGCTTTTTAAATGTGATGGCAATGGATGGGAAAATGTGCTAACTGATTTTAATTCCCTCTAGAGATTCAGGGTGAGTGAGAGATGCTTGTTGGTATTAGTTCAGGCTCACTTTAGCAATGCTCTATGAGTTATTACCAGGTTGCAAACGGATTTTAACAAAGGAAGGAATGGAGCTGCTATTTTGACAAGTGGAGAAATTGAGCCAAATCGCAAATCGCGGTAAATTTCGCGAGTGCGGAAATTGCGATTGCGGTAAAAGTATAAGGAGTAGGAAGTCGGTTCTAGGCTTGTTGGAGAGCTTAGATTCTAAATCTCGTTCCTAGGACAAACGGTTCCAGAGATACGGACGATTTAATAAAGGTAGATTTTCGGATTTAAAGTAAAACTCAAAATGACAGGTGACAGCTTGCAGCTGCAGAATCGACAGGTGACAGTTGTGCAGATTTAAAAAAGACAGATGACACGATTTCTAAGAGGCTGTTCTAATTAGGTTAAAATAGTTTGGATTAGATTATTTTAACTAAGAGATTGCGTTCTGCACAGTTCTGGCGGATACTCACTCCTAATTTTGAAATGAATGGGCCTCGTCACGGATCTGGTCAACACGTCCAGCGGCGGTTTCTCTGCTCGGTGGGTCAATCAGGCACCGGTTCTGCTCACAGTGATCCGGATCTCTGGTTCTGCTCACAGCGGTCTGGGTCTGTTCTGCGGTTCTTGGCAAAGAATTCAAACAGCTCGCCCGGCTGTTGAATAGTTTGCAAAAGATTTTGAGGCCTGCTGACAAATACTTTTGCTTGCAGTGGGCCTTCTTGGTTCAAAGTTCTGTAGTCTCTGTTTAGCTTGGAAGTCTAAGTGTTGGATCTCTGGATGTGAAGTCGTCGGTCAGCATGCTCCGCAGCAAATGGAATTGAATGTCTCTACCTGTCCCAGCAGTCTCTTTTTATGTGTTTTGGAAGTGGGTGTGTGTGTGGCATAACTGAGCCTGCCCCTCTCTACTTGTCATTGGCCCAATTCTCCCCTCTCCCATGATTGGGGGAAGGAAATGGATTGTCATCATGATGAGGTCTGTTTATGGGTCAGAGGATCCTCCCCTGGTCAATTTGCCCACAAATCTATATTTGATTCAAATACATATTTCCCAGATACACAATTTGTTGAAATTACATGTACACATTATATATTCCTTATGGTCCATGCTTGTCCGCCTCTGATCTTCCTGGGGGCTTGCATTCAAAAATGACAACATTTTGCGCTTTTTGACTGGTTTACCAATATCGGACATTTACCAAAAATTACACACATGTGCGCAAGGAGTATGGACATTAATTGATGAAGTGTCAGATTTTTAACATGCAGACATTTGGAGTAAGACCCTATTTTCTGCTAGCAACCCCCCAGAATACACCACCGGGTCCTAATACCTCTTAAAATGTGCACAGAAAAATCACAAGAATAATGATATTACTTATATAATTCTGACAAGTCCGCACTATGAGTTATCTATCTTTTTAAAATTATGCTGTGGCCCAGATGGGTGTGGTTTAGGTTCCAAAGCACATGGGGGAAGCTTCTGTCTGCCCCTGCCTCCAGCTTGGGTGGCTCCCAGAGGCACTTCTCCTCCCACTTCTCCCAAGAGGAAGCCACTTTACGGCCTCCCCAATATAACATTTGCCTGAGTCCAGGACAAGGCTTTGTGCAACCTCCTGCAGGTGCCCCTCCCCTAATCTAATCAGAGAGGTGTCAACTCCTTTTGGTGGGGAAGCAGGATGCAGCTAGGCCTGGGAAGAGTGGCTGAGCAGGTTTCTCCTGTCTGGGGTAGTTGTCAGGCAGAATTCAGCTAAATGTCACTTTAGTTCCCAGTTTAAATCAAACTTACAATTTTTAAATATACATTAAATAATTACTTCCTTAAAGTCATTTCTGAATATAGTTTTACATTGTATCCACCTTTTAGCAAGTCTTTCCTTGGCCTGGTTTGGGTTCCTCTGTTCAGTTTTACACAAAAGTCTGGTGGTTTTAAAACGCTGGCTTTCTGATAGTGGTGAGTACCGGTATTGCATCCATTTTTGGGATCTGTCTTGAATTACTGCATTTCAATAGAGTGGTCTTTTGCTTGATAGTATAGGACCCTTGCTTAACATTGTTTTGATGGCATCCTTACAGTAGAGTGGTGATGTGGAACCCCCACAGGAAGGTTGTATCTTTGGAGTGGTCTTGTGCCAACTGCGCAGTTCTCCTGGATTCTGGCGTGAATGTGGGCGGCGACAGCTCATCCCCACATACACCCAGTCTATTGATTTAGTTTGTTCTGGGATAGAATAATGGGCGGCGACAGCTCATCCCCACATCTACCCAGTCTAAGGATTCAACATGGGTCAAAACCCTTGACACCATGCAAGCAGAACTACATTTAAAAACACTTATGAAACATTTGGATGGGTGCTACAGTTAAGCATGTTTTGCAAGACAGAAAAACAGTTATAGTTGAAGTGAAGTGAAAGGCAAGGTTGTTTAATACAGTGGAATATGAAGGTCTGTTATAGCTTTGACAGAAGACAGGTCATTCTTTTAAAAACATATTTTATTTGTCTCCTCTAGCTTGGTAATTGAGGTATTTTTAGTTATGGAAGCGTGCATTGCTATACATATTAACACATGTAGCTATCACTATGCAAGCAGAAGTACGTTTAAAAGCACTGATGAATTTTTGGGATAGGGATTGCAGTGGAGTAATTTTTGCAGCACAACAAAACTGTTATTCTTGAAGTTTGATTATATAAAGGTGGTATAAAACATTACTTCTGAAAATCATAAAAAATACCGGTACTATACATCTTAGATGTACAATTTGGAATTCAGATCCTGTAAGTTTTGTAAATAGACATCTGTAAACTTTGTAAAGTATGTTGTCATAGAGCAGGCTGTGAATCATGGGGCAACTGCACTCTCAGAGTTGAAAGATACATCTGAACTGTTGAACAAAGGTTGGACACTTAGATGTAGGGTTTTTGGATGTGATGGATGGATGGGTGTGTGACTGTTTGAATGTAGCCAATCAGAGAGTGTTGCAGAGATAAGGGTACAAGCATTGCCAATGCCAATAGTTTTGGCATTTACTGAGGTTATTTGGATTTTGCATTTATAGGTACCAGGGAGCAAGGAGGAAGGTGCCCCTTCACTGAGTGTGACAGCACACTCAGTGCAGTGCACACAGGAAGCCTGATAATTCAGTATTCCCCCACTGCGTCATCAGCCTCCTCTTCATCCTGCAGCTCATCTGGTGCAGTGCCCCTGTTCCTTTCTTCAGTTCTTGCAGGTGGTGGTGGACCCTAAGGGCCAGGGATGGCCATAACTGATGCAATTTCTTGTTGTTTGCAGTTCCCAAAATTCAGCTCCCATAATGTCTTCTCTCCTGATGACTGTCAGATTAAAAGAAAGAAATGGATGGGTCCCCTTGGAGGAACCGTCCATGGTATTTCCTTCTGTCTGCGCACCTCAGAGGTAAAAAAAGGCCATTAAAAGTTGTAAAAAGTTCAGAGCAGAGCAAAGAATGTTAATAGCAGTTGTGGAAGGGTAAAGTTTCAACTTGAGAGTTTGTAGGGTGGGAGCAAATTGAATTTCAAAATGTCTGCAAAGCACAGACATCGACCCTGGACACGTCATCACGCTGCACGGGTGCGGTCATGTCATGATGTCCGCCGCAACCACATCACGGCATTCGCAAACATCACCCTGGTGCACCATGATGACAGCAGCAGCGCTCTGACATTCGCGAACTAATTAAAAGTGCATCACATTGTTGTGGACATGTTCATTGTTTGTGAACGTCCACGCAGCTGGTGACCTCATTTGTGCATGCAGTGGAGACTGCGACCTGATTCTTGTGAACTAAATATAAGTGTGTCATGGCCACTACGGACATGGTGGTCAGTTTGCGTTGTGATGTCATTGATGATGCTAGTTGTGATGTCTTCTTTGATGTCCTGGGTGTTATCAGTGTATGGCGGTGGTGCAAGTTATGGTTGCATAGCTTACCATAACTGGTGAATTTCTTTGGGGTTTCGATTTTATTTTGCAACCGTAACATCCCTTTAACAACGTTTTTTTTTCAATTAGTTTTATAGGTTTTTATTAGTGGAACTTAACCATTACGCCCCTTTAACAAGGTTTTTTCAGTGAATATTTATATGTATATCATTTTGACCATAGCGCCAACTGATATGTTAAAAAATATGTCTACAAAGTGGGAGATTCCTGGCCTGAAACCCAACTGAAATTAAAATATATATTTTATAATTTCCAGTTATGGGGAGTTTGTGTGCCAAAAATTTTATTTTTGCTATTTCTGCAATGAGGTTGTCCTATACTTGTTATATGGGTTTTGTGTTCCTAGCATGGGACTTTTCACAAAAGATCTAGGAAAAATAATGCTACATTAACATTCGCTTCCTGGAGGAATCTGTAGCCATCATAATTAATGGAAGGAGAAAGCTATGCAAAATCATGCCAACTTGAAAAAAGTGCACTAGTCAACTTTCAACCAAATTAGACAGGCGTATTTGACACGCAATTTTTTAAACAGATGACAACCACAGATGACTGGAAAAGGACATGCAACTCACCACAAGTTTTGCATTTTGACAGCATATCATTGCTAGTCTAATTGGAATGAGTATTAGCAACAAACACCAAATGTGGCACAAATACCAATTAGAAGCAATCGTCCATTGGAACAGAACCAGATGCAAACTGAAACATGCTCCTGCAATGTAAATCAATGTAAATTCTTCCAACAGACATATGAAATTATATCAAAGAAAATATTTGATGTTTAAGAGTGATCGAAACATTTCAAATTAGCCTATTTATTTATTTATTTTTGCATCTGTTACAGTGCGCAAAACCCTCGGGTATCTAGGCGCTAGTTACATTAGGGAAGAAGATGACCTGTTACATTAGGAAAAGAGTGGAAGGGAGGGGGAGAAGCAGTGGAGGGGATGCAAAAGTCTTAGGAGGAATACAGTCAGATGAACAGCCATGTCTTTAAGTTTCTGCAGAAGGTCCAGTAGGCCTGTTCTTTTTTTTAGTGCTACTGGTATATTATTCCAGAGTTTAGCAGCCATGACCTGGAAGCTCTTGCCCCCTATTGAGAGGCAGTTGAAGTTGGGGGTCTTCAGGAAGTGAGATTTTCACAATCTCACAAGACGGGCAGGTGTGTAATTCTCTACGCATCATGAGAGGTAGGTCAGGACAGTGTTGGAGAGACATCGGTGGACCAGGGACTATGTTTTAAAAACTTTAAAGTTAATCCATATGATTTGTATTGTGAATACTATTTGCATTGTGTCTGTGCATTAGAATTATATGAGGAGGGGCATACACAGGCAGCCGAATATTCCTATTACTGGATACCTTACCATGTGTGACATTTAGAATTAGAGCATAGCATTTGCATGGTGATATTTGTGGGAGTTGAAAACATGAAATAGGGACGACACAGACATGCACAGTGCTTAGTACATATTAATTTACATGTATGCATAGATTAGGACAGGGTTAAGCAACAGGTAGATTAAATTGCATCCATGAGCATTATTTACTGTGCAATGTAGGTGTGGATACCATTGAGGATGAAGGGGCGGCATGACATAATTTGTCTTATGTGAACTCTTTTATGGATGATACGATGATTCTTGAAGGGGGTGTGGCCAAACGCCAAGCTGTGAGGTCGTGTTTCCCATAGCTCTTGTGTGATCCGATATTATCTTGGCCCTATAAACAATTTTCAGAGTGTAACGATGCACAATTATGCAAGCCGAGTGTATCAGAAACGAAACAGAGTGACTTGCTGCAGAAACATGCGACTTGCGAGCACAGAAGCCTGCCAATGCAGTAACCGCTGTCGAGAGAGCTCCCGTAGCTCGAAATAAAGATGGCGGTCAACCAATGAGTAGCGGTGCTATTGGAGATCCTTGTGGGCATTGCAAGTAGGGATCAGCCAGTAGACACGCCACCTGCACCAACTTTATTTATAGAGACAGAACTCGTGGTGAGGAGATAATAGCCACAGGAAGCATGGACCTCAGTGGATGTGACAATCAAAGGGAAGCGCTAGATGGAGAAGAAGAGCAGATGCCCTAGAGATGCACTCCGGTGAGCGCTTCATCTGCCCTGACACAGCCGGGAGTCGGAGAAGGTTTCCTCGGTCAGCAGAGCCCCAATGGATGAATACGCTGCAAGGTACGTGCAAAGCGCAGACCGGCGGATGTGCGAGCTCCCCTCCACCCAGCAAGTCAAGACATGACATACCACCATTAAGTGAACCGGACCGGGACTTGCAGAGCACCACAGCATAGTCGGAGGAGGCAGCCTGGTAAGGGCACGCTACCCCCTTCCCCCATCACAATGGAAAATTGTAACACTCCTAAAACTTATAAACAGCCTCAAGCAGCATAACAGAGTTGCTAAGAGTATACTTGAAAGCCAGAAAGCAGCCCAGTAAGAACATGCGCTCCCCTTTCTTTGGTGACACAAACGCGGCATCTTGGCAGCAAGCGATTTGGTCAGGTCCCATAAAGTACTGCTACCAGCAATAAGAGGTGGCTTGGCAAGAGCACACTGTCCCCCTCCTCTTCCCCCTCCTCTTCCCTTACAGGGATACAATGTAATACACCCAAGCACCATAGGTAGCTCAAGCTGCATAATGGGATCACCACGTGCGCACTGGAAGCCAAGAGTGAATCATAGCAGCCAGAAGTCCCAAATTGAACAAGAGAATTCCCACGAAGTGGAACTATAACATGGTCTGAAGTGGGATAATGCCAGGAATCCCTGGGCTAAGTTTACACCACATAAAGACCACTACCACATAAGGCTCTGGGAAGAATTGCTGAGCATATTGTCACAGTTAAGAGAGTTTGTCTGAAACACAGTGCCGACAGACACACCTCCTGAGGTGTGGAAATGCATATAGGTATGGACCCTTGGGGTCTATATGCATCCCATACAAGCCATCCAAGGTGCTGAGGAAGAAATCAAAGCATCCCACACTGGATAGCTTCACAAAAGTGGTGGGAGCAACGTCATTAACCCTGTTGGCTGCGCAACCACAGACTAACATGATGGAACAGACAGGGTGCGATCAACAGCTCCTAGCAGCCATTGAGGACTTCCAAGCCTCATTAGAATGCAACATGGATGCTATCAGTCTGGACGTTAACCTCCTAAGGCAAGATGTGAGAGCGTTGTATGAAAGAATGGGCACGTTGGAGAAGCAGGTGGTTATAAATACGACACAGCTCCAGGATATGGTAAAAGCGTCATCAATAATGCAGCAACAAATCAAGAATTTGGAAGACAGAGTGGAAGATGAAGAGGGAAGACCCAGGGGGAACAATATTAGGATCATAGGCCTTCCTGAAGGAACAGAGGGAACAAACCCTACAGAGTTCATAGAAACTATGCTGCTTCAGGAGATAGGTCCTGGGGGTTTGACGCAAGGTTTCACAGTCGAACGAACAAATAGGTCACTCACCGACAAGCCCCCGCCTGGGACGTCTCTGCGCACATAATTGCAAAGATCTTGAATTACAAAGACCGAGAATAAACCCTGGACTATTTTAGATCAGGAGGCATGATACTACGGGCCTCAGAAAAGGTCATGGCGTACCCGGATTATACCCTCCAGGTACAAAAATCCAGGATTTAATTTACCTCTGTCAAAAGGAGACTCTGCAAATCCACTCTGAAATACATGCTACAGTATCTAGCAAGACTTAAAATTATACACAAAGCAGCGCCTATTTCTCTGACACTCCAGAGGACACCCACAAATGGATGGATGAAGAACACCTGCCATCCCAGGCAGAGGAGAAAATGGATATCACTGCAAGGAAAAAATAACTGACTGACCTCAAGCATGTCTAGGAGAGGACCGGATCAAGTGAAATATAGCCCACATGTAGCGTTGATACTAGGTAACACTGGAAGTGTAGGCTCTCGATGCTAGTAAACACAGGAACTAGCACTGCGTACACCCCGAGGACACTGGAACAGTGTAGTGGGGAAGAGCCCTCTACCCCGAAGCAGGGTTTGGTTCGGATACTAGCAGTTATGTATCTGCCTGCTGCACAATCGGCACAGACGGACAGGTTCATTTGGTGTGGAAGTGAGAGGCCGGGATGCCTTAGCATGGATCACATAGCTGGGCACTTGTTAAGGAAGTTGGGGAAGTTGTGGGTGGGGGAAGCAGTTGGAAAGGGGGGAAGTTGGGGTTTGGCAGGAAAGTTTGGGGTCTGCCGACACAGCCATTAGAACCATGAGTAACACAAGAGACAGGCGAAAAGCACGTAGACGTAACTGGACTGATGTCAGGAGATCCTGGAGTGATTACCTTGAATGTTAGAGGGTTAAACAACTACATCAAGAGGAATCAGGGGATGACTTATCTACACTGCCATAAGGTGGATGTAGCCCTCTTACAAGAGACACATTTAACACCAGAAAGACACAAAGTCCTTTCCTCCAAGTGGAGTGGTAGCATGATAGGATCACCCTATTCGGCACATGCTAGAGGGGTTTTAATATGGATTGCCCGACAGTGCCCCTTTGGGTCCTTCAAACAGTGACTGACAAAGAAGGCTGACTAGGCCTAGTTCATGGCTTCTTAGAGAAGAGGGAAGAATGTTTCCTCAACACTTATGCCCCGAATCACGACGCGGAAGAGTTCGTCCAGTCCTTATACCACAAGCCTGGCCCTTATAGACACTGTACCATGGCCTGGGGAGGGGATTTTAACTACACGGGATCCATGGCTTGACAAGTCAGACTCCAAATACGTGCACCAAGCCCCTCCGGCTAAGGCACTATATGCTCTGGTTGCAGCCTTCGATATGACTGATGTGTGGCAATTCCTCCACCCACAGACCTGAGGGTACTCCCATTATGCTGCTCCCCAGGATTTGCACACTAGAATAGATTATATTTTCACAGGAGCAGAGTCAATGGGAGAAATTAGGCAAGCCGATTGCAAGGCTAGAGTATTGTCGGATCACGCACCGCTGCTTATCACATGGCAGGTGGTACCCGCGCAAGCAAGTATCCCTACGTGGAGACTAAGAGGAGAGGCCCTGAGAGTGCATTCAGGGAGCATCTTCGAGAGGGCATATCAGATTACTTCATACACAACACAGGCAGTGGGTTGTCAGCCGGCACATTATGGGAGACATTTAAGATAGTGATAGGAGGATTAGCAATATCTTAAGCAGGTGGAATACAAGTCACAATAACAAAAGAACTAACAAGGGCAAAAGCCGCCCTAGAAGAACTTGAACAGGGAGAAGGAGAAATAAAGGACCTTATCACGGAAGCTAATAGACTAAAACACAAATGCATTAAGCACTGGGACAGACTGGGTAAATTACGTTACTCAAAATATGTGGAGAAACAACACGCAGAGGGAGACAAACCAGGCAGGATGCTTGCTTGGCTGTACAAGAGTGATACACAGCGGCACACAATAAGCTCAGTTAGGGACAGTAGCAGTGCGCTACGGGTCACAGAATGAACGTTTTTTTAAATACTATAAAGCTTGGTATGATGACACCTCAAAAGTGCAGATAACTGATATAGAGGAGTCCCTTGAGCAGATGGGGCTTCCCACCCTAGAAGCCAGTGCAGTGGAATTACTGGAGGCTCTCATTACCCTTGACAAAGTGGTGACCATGATTTGAAAACTCTCTACAGGCAAAACGCCAAGTACTGATGGACTACCTAGCGAGTTCTATAAGGAATAATTTGAGGAGGTAGCGCCCCCATTATTGGCTATGCTGAACCTAGAAGTTCTCCCATTATCATTGAGAGAATCCATCATTATACCCCTCCTCAAACCGAACAAACCAGAAATACACCTGACATCATATAGGCCTCTCTCATTACTTAATCAAGATGGGAAGATTCTATCGACCTTGCTAGCGAACAGATTAAAGACCTCAATAGCCACATTAATACATCCGGACTAGACAGGCTGCATACCAAGAAGAAGCATCACAGGCAACATGAACAGGCTACATCATATAATAGACTATTCCAAGAACAGTACAGATCAGTATGCAGTGGCTGCACTAGATGCAGTCAAGGCCTTTGATTCGGTCAGATGGCCCTGGCTACTAGCCACACTCATAAAGTTTGGGATAGGCCCTAAATATATTAAATGGGTCCAACTACTATACAGCCAGTCATTAGCCAGAGTCAAAACAGGTAGCCTAGTCTCAGAAAAATGGGTGTTGCCTATCTCCGGGAAGAATATAAATAAGCAGGAATTAAGGTACACGGCATGTGGCACCTGATATCTTTATATGCTGACATGTTGTGGTACCTACAGCAACCTTAGACAAATCTGGAATACATACTGGAGGTGTTAGAATGATATGTAGAGCTCTCTGGCATCAGGGTAAGCACACAAAAATCGAGCCTGTTCCCATTAGCGAGGTGTAGGCGTGAGTTAACGAGGTTGCCTGCGCTCCCAGTCAAGTGGGCGATGGATATGTCCCAGTACTTGGGAATGGATGAATATCAGGACCCTAGAGACGAACATACACACAATACACTGAAAGTAGTTTGACTTCTGGGCAAAACTTCCCTTTTCATTAATGGGCAGAGCCTCTCTCTTGAGGATGGTTGCCCTGCCAAGGCTTCTCCATTGCTTCACTAATATCATGCACGATATACCCAAGAGCTTTTTCAAACAATTGGACACACTATGTAGGGGTTTTCTGTGGCACAGTGGCAGGTGCAGATTGGCCCTGGCCAAACTGCGAGGTACATATGAACATGAAGGCATACGATTACCAAACTTTAAGATGTTCTATGTGGCCAGTCATCTGCAATTTGTAGCGGGGGTGGCTCGCAGATGAGCCAACTTGCAACGCCCCTCATGTTGCAGCCTGTATGCAGCCCATTCTTTTTGAAGAGGGTAGTATGGATACAGAACGCATGAATGAATTTCTCTTTCAGAATTATTAAAAATCTATTTTTAATACACCCTTGAGGTTCTTAATTTTGACTTGCCTAAAGTATGCCAAATACAGGAATGCACCAGGTGCTCTTGTCATACTGGCATACATTAAGCCTTGCTACATTATGCAAATCCAAGCACTTCCCACAGGAAACAGTGGGGCATGTAACTCCACGTGGAGAGGCCTATCAATAGCAGATCTGTCAAAAAGACATCAACTTGCCTTCAGATCATTTTTCCTATGTGCCTCTCGATGGATGTGCATTCAACTGTGGAGACATGGGGCGTGAGTAATTTGTCTTCAGACTAATGGAAACCTGATGCAAACTAAATGATTCTCAGAAACTAAAACAGGTTTATGCCGTTATTGATGGTACATTACTTGCAGAGTTCAACCACCCTCTGGGCTTACATCCAAATGATCGGCATTATTCCATTTTTAGCAGACTTGATGAAGAAATGCCGATTATTAAAAATGTGAATACAGGCCAGATCATCCAAATATGTTCCCAGATGTGTAAGAACAACATGATCTGTTCACCTGCTTCTCCATTCAGCATATTGTCAATCAATGTGTGCCTTCGTCCCACATCTAGCCATTTTTCTGAATGCGGGAGTCCGCCGTCGGTGTCTTCCCTATACACAAAGTCATTGAGTCTAGAAGAGATAGCACAGGCACCCCCTCTGAAGCTTCGAGAATCATGACCATCCTGCTGACAGTGGAACAGTCCTGATACTGTGGCATCTGCATGGAGTTCCTGCGCCGCTCCACACCTAGCGCAACCGCTCCTTCCTACCATTTGAGAGGCCATATTTGACCTTAAAAATTCCTATGCAGGTGTGAATGAGAGGCATTGGAAAGAAAGGTAGACTATTTCACCCTGTGGGGTGTTTTAACAGAAAATAAATAAATTCATTCATTTTCTTGGCTATTTCCCGTCACCGTACAGCTACAGTGCATGAAGGCAAGGACACTGTGCTATTCAAGGGTTCCAGATCACCAGTTGAAACCCAAGTGAAGAGCAGGAGCCACATACACGCATGCAGTCAAGATTCTAAAGTCAGGTTCGCCTCATTTAAGGGAACATTGCCATTGGAATAATGTGGTCACGAAGTGTTCCCTAGATAATTTAAGTTAATTTCACTGTGGTGATTCTGCACTTGTGATTGCACACTGTGGGTCACCTCAAATGCCATCAATATTGGCGATCCGAATTTAGTGGGCAAAAACACATTTGCCAAGGAAGGCCTCTGATAGGTTATCAGCACCTTTGCTCTCCCAAATGAGATCACTACTGTGTTGTAACCAGGCGATCATGCTCAGCTTTTCAAAAACAAAATCAATGGACCTCATTACGAGTCACCCGGTATGGAAATAATGGTGGCGGCAAACCCGCCGCCACCGTTATTTCCATACGAGGTGATTGGGAGTCCTACAGGCAGAGGTGTCATTCCCGCCAGGTCTGACCTGGCGGGTTTTACACCGCCCGCTTGCAGGCGGACGTGGAAACACCGGCACCATTGGGACTCAATGGGAATGGGGATTTACCGAATTCTGCCTCCGGAATTCCTGGGTCACCGGTGTTGTAATGCCCCAGCAATTCCGGGAAGCACAGAGGCGGAATGGTAATTCGAGTCTGGCGGTAACCAAGCCGGAAACGCCAGCAGGTTACCGCCGGACTCGTAATGAGGCCCAATCTGTTTTAAGGCCGGAACTATGCAACCCGTGCTCCCTGCTGCATCCAGCTTTGACTCCAACATCTCTCCCCATTTTGTGTTGTTGCAATAGGCCTCCAATTATGCTATGCAAAAAATGTCGCCCTGTCCAAAAAAAGAATACATCGGGCAGTAAATGAATTTGTTCAAATAAGCCCATGTAAACCTCACCCCATGTCACCTCGGTATCTATCCTTTTGTAAACACCTCTAACCTTTTCCATTGTCCTACATTGTCCATTGTCCTACCTTTTTGTAGGTATGTTTATCTATTTCAAACACAGACTCTACTATGCAGATTCCAGAAATTATGTGCAATTGGTCTGCCTGAAATAAACTGCAGGAACATGTTTTTGGAATTGGCAAAGTATATTGGTGCTTTTCTTTGGAGTTCAAGGAGTTATGCATGCATAATTGGTGCACAATGCCCGAGACCCATACCTGCATTTCCCCCTTTCTTGCGCATAATGTAATTTACTCCCAGCATATGCTCACAAACTGATATCTCCAATAAGGGACGAGATGTTGTTCTATTTATTTATTTATGTATTTATTTATGCATAATGCGGAGGCATAAAAACAAAGACAAAAAATAGATAAAACAATCTAAACTAAAAACAAAATAAAAACAATATCAACAAAAAATCAGACACAGCTAAAATCCTGCAAGCTAAAAGCACACACGAAATGTCAAATCAAGTAAAACCAAGTTCTGTCAGGTACCATCTATGCAAGTGGACCCAATCCATATTAATCCACATGAGGAGCAGTCTTAACTGGTTGCTGTCTTAGTGCATTATATATCAATATGCAGTGAATTGCCAACCAGGCTCATGTCCCCAAATCTGTATTTAAGGGATGGACTGGCAGTCTACAATACCACCTAATACATAGTGTACGTGATTATCACACACACGTTCTTGAACAATGCATTTCCCACAGCCCTGCACTTCACATATGTCAGATAATGTAAGCCTTACTAATACATGATGCAGTTTTAGTTTGGGCTATTAGGTGTCTCTTGCAGCATCTATAAAGTGAAACCTTTGCATTAGAGTATAGATAAGGAGAAGTGGCATATGAGGGGGGCACACAGCCAGTAGGTGTTCTTTGGTTATTTGTCCACCCATTGATTGGCCATGGCTATGCTAATCCCTATGACCATTAGCACCCAGTTCCTGACCCTCCGCGTCCAAAACATCTCCTCATGGGAACTCTTTGAGCTCACTTTAATCAAGCCTTACTATCGAACTTTGCACTCAAAGTGCCTGCCAGTGTTTTTCAGAGTTAATGACTTAATTGGAGTTGTAAACCCACTACTGGAATAATAAACATACATTAACCCTTCTGCCTTCAACCACTCGATTTATAGGCCCTATGCGTGCCCTTCACTGAAGTCCTGTTAAAAACAAGCATTGGCAAAGCCAACAGTTTTGGCTTGTGTATAAGTATTCAGTATTTGCCAGGCACTGCTATTATATGCCCAGGTACCTGCAGCATGTTGAACCTGCTACCATCAGTAGCCAGTTAATACTGAGTATAGCTATGTGAGCTAGAGGGGACCACTTTTTTGATAGGGGCTTGTGGGATGTGGCCAAAATGAGATGAACAAAGGAGGATTCCCAAAACAAACTACCTACTGGTGTCACACTACTGAACTAGCATATGTGAACTAGGTGGAGGCAAAAGGTGAATCACATTCTTGTATCAAAACAAATATCACAAGAAGTGCACATAAGCTAGTCAATCAGAGAAAACAATTTTTTATATTTAATTTTTCTAATACATGTTAAAAGAATGGAACATGATCAGTTCAATTGTTAAAAAAACATACGACAAAACAGAAAGAAATCACAGTCCTGTAAAGCAAGGAATCATGTGTAAACAATCACGTGAATCTATTTGCTTGATTCAAGTTATACATCAACCCTATTATATTTTCAAAGGTGATGTTAGTAATGACAAGAGTGACTTCATATCATAGACAAAGGATGGTAGTACTTCTACAAAGGCCCCAGTCGGGACAATATGTGAACATGAACCCGTGTGGGGAGTGTGTCGACAGGATGATTCTGTTTCCAGCCTTAAAAGACAGTCTTCAAGAGTTTAAGGGTGACTGTTGTCCATTAGATGAATGTAGGACAGGGTAAGGCTTTCTTCAGGACACGGAAAAACGACAGCTTTGACCCAGGTGTCGTATTCTTCATAGTAAGTATAGGATGTCTAAGGATGTAACTCTACAGACAAACAAACATGTATGTTAAAAACTAGCTATATTGTAAATGGCACAAGTGACAAATGCTACAACACATATTGTGACTAGTGTGCAACCTGGATATATTCAAAATTCAATCATGTATATATCTCTTTAAATTGTTTAACATATATGTCATTAGGCTATTTAGTGTGTATTCTTTTTACATATTTGTATAATTTCACATTTAATGCGATACCATAGGACAGCAGATGTTAGTTATACTTATACACTTGCCCCATTTTAACAAAAACATTAATAATTAGCATGGTGCCTAACGGTAGAACTTCAAGAAGGTGTTCTATGTGGGTCAGGCGCTGTGGATTAGCACTTCATGTAAGTCTGGAAGGGCAAAAAAATGCCAATAATGGCAGTAGTTGGCTGTGTGAGAGACACAAAAGAAAACGAGAGACGCAAGAAAATGCGTCATCAGGTAACTGGGTGCTATCCCATGTGGTATTACACAGAAGTGCATGTATATGTACTCCTACCTTCTATAGATAGTCACATTGGAGAAGGCAGCGGTAGTTTATTCGGAATGGGCGTAACCACACTGTTGGTGAAGTTCGTCCCGACTCTGGCACAAATCTTAGCGGCGTTCTAAAGGACATGGGAAAGTGAACAAAGCACTGTAAAGTGAAGCGTCCTTGTTACGCTTCCTGTATTAAACTATTCTGTAGTTTGGGTAAGGATCGGCTTACTTGCAAATTTAGAGCTCTCTGTCCTTCTGTTGTAGCGGCATCGCCAAGTTCGAATGGATCCAGTGGATCATGTGATGTCTATCACGTCCTTACATACTCGCGTGATACCATGAATGAGCTGCAGAAGAAGGTCGGCCATCTTAGAATGTATACATCAGGCCATACTTCTATCGGTGTGGTAATGTTAAACGGATTCGAACACGACACAGTAAACGAAATGCAATTTAGTATTTGTGCCTGAGTGGTCAATGTTACTGAGTGGATAGTCTAGTCGCACCAAGGAGGGGCAAACACGTGTGTCAAAGCCTTAGAGACTGGTCGTGCTTCGTGTTGCGTGTCAGTGGCTACTAACCCTTTAACATCGGGAACGGATCAATGAGGCCCCGTATTGGACAGTATGGAACTCCGTCAGCTGATAAACGGAGTCAGCCATCTTGGAGTGTCCAAAAAATGGGAAGCCAACTATATATAAACGCAGTGGTCCTAGCAAGACTCGGCACAAAAAAGTGTACCACTCAAAAAGAAACATGTCTCTGACATTTTTATTTTCGGCAAACTTCACTGGATGAAAAATACAGTCATAAAATGACCTATAGAAGCCATCACACGCTTGCATGTGTCAAAAAGCCTGGTGTAGTAGTTGGCATGTCTGAATAGATATCAATGGCTAATACCCATATGGCAATGGGAATGAATAAGAGAGGGCAGGTACTATACAGTGTAGACCTGCGTGAGCTGAAAGATGGAAGTGGCCCCATATATGGGAGTTAACTGATTATGGGAAGCCCAAATGGGAGAAAGTGCTACAGCCCATGTGTGTCACTCCGGAGCCTATTTACGTACAAACAAGTTCCATTCAATATACAGATTTAGTCCACACTTCACAGAATCTTGTTTGTAAATCCATTTTTGCTCTAATTTCCGCAGGTTAAGGTCCCTGTCTCCCCCTCGCGGTTGTGCATCAAGGGTTTGTAAGACAAACCATGTCATCAATTTTTTGTTTTTTGTGCAAGGAGGTCCAAATAATATGTACATATCCTTTCATTTACAGAAGATATCTTCAAGAAATGTATTGGATTACCCTCTATTCTAGACACCCAAGTCGTGGGACCCTCTGTTGCCCCACCGAATAATACAAATGATTTGGACCTCCTTGCACAAAAAACAAAAAATTGATACGCACCCAGTCACATGGACAACTTATGATCTGGCGCGGTACTATGGAAGAACTCACAAGCTTTAACACCTGGCTCAATCAATGTGAGTCATCTCTCCATTTTACTTGGCAAGCGAATAACAGAGAAATACCTTTTCTGGACCTTCTCATATATCGCACATCTAATAATACAATTGGAACCAGTCTCTATAAAAAGCCGACTCAAAAAAACACACTACTCCACTTTGGCAGTTTTCACCCCCAATCTCTGAAAGAAAATCTCCCCCTTGGGCAGTTCCTTAGGATCAGGCGGAACTGCTCTGAAAAACAGGACTTCCAAGTCCATAGTAAAACACTAAAGGACAATCTAATTGCCAGAGGGTACCGTCCGCACACCATTAGGAGGTCGTATAAGAGGGCAAAAAACATTCCAAGAGCTGACTGCCTTTCTAAACAAGACCGAAATAAACTAGACAAAATCACATGTTTGACAACGTTCACCCCTGTCAGTAATGCCTTGAGTAGATCCATTTTAAAAAACTGGAAAATGATAAACACAGAGTCTTTTTCCATTCCACCTCCCCGGTTTGCTTTTAAACGGCTACAAAATCTTGGTGATAGACTAGTACATACATATCCCAGACAGCCCACCAAAGCACCTACACAACCAACACTATGGGGTTTGCCCCCAGTTGTAGGCCACTTTAAATGTGGAAAATTCTTGATGTGCAATTACACCGAAAATGCTAAAAGTATCAAGCTAAAAACCGGCATTTGGACGTTCAAATCATTCTCAAATTGCGCAACCAAATGGGCTATCTATTGCATCATCTGCCCATGCAAACTTATGTACATTGGCAAAACAAAACGCACTGTCAGGACTAGAATAGGGGAACATCGCTCCTGCATCAAGAATAACATAAAAGATAAACCACTAGTAGACCATTACAGTAAGATGAAACATTCACACGACGACATGATATGGTTTGTCTTACAAACCCTTGATGCACACCCCCGAGGGGGAGACATGGACCTTAACCTGCGGAAATTAGAGCAAAAATGGATTTACAAACAAGATTCTGTGAAGTGTGGACTAAATCTGTATATTGAATGGAACTTGTTTGTACATAAATAGGCTCCGGAGTGACACACATGGGCTGTAGCATTTTCTCCCATTTGGGCTTCCCATAATCAGTTAGCTCCCATATATGGGGCCACTTTCATCTTTCAGCTCACGCAGGTCTACACTGTATAGTACCTGCCCTCTCTTATTCATTCCCATTGCCATATGGGTATTAGCCATTGATATCTATTCAGACATGCCAACTACTACACTGGGCTTTTTGACACATGCAAGTGTGTGATGGCTTCTATAGGTCATTTTATGACTGTATTTTTCATCCAGTGAAGTTTGCCGAAAATAAAAATGTCAGAGACATGTTTCTTTTTGAGTGGTACACTTTTTTGTGCCGGGTCTTGCTAGGACCACCGCGTTTATATATAGTTGGCTTCCCTTTTTTTGGACACTCCAAGATGGCTGACTCCGTTTATCAGCTGATGGAGTTCCATACTGTCCAATACAGGGCCTCACTGATCCGTTCCCGATGTTAAAGGGTTAGTAGCCACTGACACGCAACATGAAGCACGGCCAGTCTCTAAGGCTTTGACACACGTGTTTGCCCCTCCTTGGTGCGACTAGACTATCCACTCAGTAACATTGACCACTCAGGCACAAATACGAAATTGCATTTCGTTTACTGTGTCGTGTTCGAATCCGTTTAACATTACCGCACCGATAGAAGTATGGCCTGATGTATACATTCTAAGATGGCCGACCTTCTTCTGCAGCTCATTCATGGTATTACGCGAGTATGTAAGGACGTAATAGACATCACATGATCCACTGGATCCATTCGAACTTGGCGATGCCGCTACAACTGAAGGACAGAGAGCTCTAAATTTGCAAGTAAGCCGATCCTTATCCAAACTACCGAATAGTTTAATACAGGAAGCGTAACAAGGACGCTTCACTGAACAGTGCTTTGTTCACTTTCCCGTGTCCTTTAGAACGCCGCTAAGATTTGTGCCAGAGTCCGGACGAACTTCACCAACAGTGTGGTTACGCCGATTCCGAATAAACTACCGCTGCCTTCTCCAATGTGACTATCTATAGAAGGTAGGAGGACATATACATGCACTTCTGTATAATATCACATGGGATAGCACCCAGGTACCTGATGACGCATTTTCTTGCGTCTCTTGTTTTCTTTTGTGTCTCTCACACAGCCAACTATGGCCATTATTGGCATTTTTTTGCCCTTCCAGACTTACATGGAGTGCTAATCCACAGCGCTTGACCCACATAGAACACCTTCTTGAAGTTCTACCGTTAGGCACCATGCTAATTATTAATGTTTTTGTTAAAATGGGGCAAGTGTATAAGTATAACTAACATCTGCTGTCCTATGGTATCTCATTAAATGTGAAATTATATAAATATGTAAAAAGAATACACACTAAATAGCCTAATGACATATATGTTAAACAATTTAAAGAGATATATGCATGATTGAATTTTGAATATATCCAGGTTGCACACTAGTCACGATATCCAAGGGCTGGTTTTCATTTTGAACTGTTGTGGCATTTGTCACTTGTGCCATTTACAATATAGCTAGTTTTTAACATACATGTTTGTTTGTCTGTAGAGTTACATCCTTAGACATCCTATACTAACTATGAAGAATACGACACCTGGGTCAAAGCTGTCGTTTTTCCGTGTCCTGACGAAAGCCTTATCTGGTCCTACATTCATCTAATGGACAACAGTCTCCCTTAAACTCTTGAAGACTGTCTTTTAAGGCTGGAAACAGAATCATCCTGTCGACACACTCCCCACACGGGTTCATGTTCACACATTGTCTCGACTGGGGCCTTTGTAGAAGTACTACCATCCTTTGTCTATGATATGAAGTGACTCTTGTCATTACTAACATCACCTTTGAAAATATAATAGGGTTGATGTATAACTTGAATCAAGCAAATAGATTCACGTGATTGTTTACACATGATTCCTTGCTTTACAGGACTGTGATTTCTTTCTGTTTTGTCGTATGTTTTTTTAACAATTGAACTGATCATGTTCCATTCTTTTAACATGTATTAGAAAAATTAAATATAAAAAATTGTTTTCTCTGATTGACTAGCTTATGTGCACTTCTTGTGATATTTGTTTTGACACAAGAATGTGATTCACCTTTCGCCTCCACCTAGTTCACATATACCAGTTCAGTAGTGTGACACCAGTAGGTAGTTTGTTTTGGGAATCCTCCTTTGTTCAGCCAGTTAATACTGGTATGGCTGTGCCTGGCAAGTGCGTTTCCCATTACGACACAGAAACTCAAACTTTTGGCATTGCCAATGCTTGTTTCTTGTAGGGGTGGCATGGGATAAATGTGTGGCGTAGCGGAGGGATAAAGGTGTGTAAAGCATGGTGACTGTTGGGCTTCACTATTATCCAGTTCTGGATGTTAGAGGGATGTCTTGGATTCAAAACTGGATAATGTGTGTGCAGAAAGCGTATTGCCCATTTATGCAGGATACCTTTCTGAACGCAGGATGGGTATGCTTAGAACCAGTGGGGAAGCTTGCAATCTGGATGTACTGGTGTGCACTATATGCTTTATCTGACTGTAAATGGGACTCATTGTGGCTAATAAGCAGCAGAACATGCCCCCTTTGTGGAGGAAGGATAGCTCAGGGGCGAAACGTTTGTCTTGGAAGCAAAACAACATGGCACACACAACACAGGTTCAAACACCAAACCGGTGCTTAGAAACCCCTCACTGGTATTAAGCATGTTATAAAGGAACAATAAAATTAACAGATGTGTTCAGTTTGGGTGTCACCAAAGTGCACTTGGCACTCATTCTAAGTGTCTGCAGGACGTGATTGTGTACAATGGGAGAGGATTCTTTCACATGTTGTTTTGATGCCTCCATGGTCAAACTGTACCCTGCTCCTGCCTTTAGTTAGAATGGAGAAACGCTACCACTCGTTCTGTTTGTGCATGGGATGTGTTTGTGGCTTAGTGTCGAGAATGTGTGTCCATTTGGGTACAGACAACATGTTTGGAGCCATTGAGCGAGGTTGCTGGTTTGAGTCTTAGGTAACACACATGAGCCCTTTTCTGAATCCAGACAGAATATGTAGTGTCTAATGAGAGAGAATGCTGGTCTTTGGAGTCTTACTGTCACTGCGGTGCACCCAGGACTTGCAGTGAACTGGGAAGAAATGTTGTTTGGCCTCTGGGTGCTTCTGGAGTATGCCTGAAGCCGGTTCCAACTGAGCCTGGTTCTGCTTTTGGGTAAGGTGGTGAAGACTACTATGACTGGTTCTGTTTCTGGCTACGGGTGGGATGTGTTTTTGGCCAATGCTGAAGACTGATGTTCCATTGAATCAGCATACTTCTGCGGTTCACCCCTGGTTTTAAGTACAGGAACATTGTTTTTAGAAGCCAACGGAAGAGTGTATGCAATTGCAAACTGGCAGCAATGTGTTACCTAAACCCTGCTCTTTTATTTGTTTTACATTTAAAATTATACAGGTAATTCCATCTCAGAATGGATGTTCTGCTAACCAGAAAAAATCAGGATGGGAGATCAAAACAGCATACATTTTGGATTGATTTATTAAATCTTGAAAGGTGTAGCAAGATGATAGGTATTGCTTTAGTTGCAAAAGGACAGATAACGGACAGATTAGACAATTTAACAATTGGGGGTACTACTATGTACCATCTTCTTACATATTGAGGGTGTTTTGCTCATATCCGTGCACAATCTCGAAAGGACAATTGGACATTACAGTATAAACAGGAGTAAGTGCTGCCCAGGACTGCTAGTGGTCCATGGGTATCGTAAAACAAAAAACACAACAAAACGTGTAGAACAGCACAGTAGGACAAGGCGTTGTATCGCAGATCGACACTGTAGTGCTTTCGGCCACCTGTAGTGATGGATGGGAGCAAGTTGAAGGCGTGGCCTTCTTAAGGATGGGGGTGAAGGGTAACACTGTCCGTGTTGTATCTGTTGGAGTGAAAAGGCTGTTAGGCTGGGTATTGATCTCAGTGGGCGTACTTGATTTATATTTTAAAGTACTTAATAGTTGCTGGTTTGTGCCAACAAATACACTGCAAAGTGCATTTGTATGGAGCTTACCGTCAGAGGAACGATAAGGTCGCAATGCAGTCTCACTCAGCGCTGTATGATGGAGACTGGTGGAGCGGTGCAGGAAACACAGCTCGTGGAGTCAGAGTGGTGGATACTCTGCAGGTTCTGGGTCCAAATGCATTGGCCCAGATGTGGCGTCACCCGTCAGTGGCGTATTAGATCCACAGTTCTGGGGAGAAAACCAGAAAATGATGTGAGACCCGTGTGGTCCATCATTATGTAATTGCAATAGGTGCCGATTAGTGGCATGCAAAAAGCCGAGTGCAGAAAAATGGCGAAAGATAGCCACTGCATAAAGACACGTGGGAGGGTGTCTAGAGTCCAATGGTGTATTGTACGAAGTACTGGAGGGGTGTCATGTTCGCCACTGGAATATGAATTGCACGTGTGACAATCTCTGTGTGTGGGACTGGGCCGTGAGAGCACTAGTGTATCAAGTGCATTGAGGGGTGAAGGATATTCAAGAAGCAGCCGGCAAAGTTCAGCTGTGCCTACGTGTGCTGGCGCACTCGTCCGAAAAGCTCAGTCTAATCTGGGCTCGCATGCATTTTGGTGTGGGAGGCTCTGCGGTGTGCGACTTACTTAAGGGTTGGTGAGGGATCTCTTGATCACCTGTATAATTGTGTATAAATATGTCGACATTGCAGGAGGTATTCACATGATACAACATCTTAACTAATTCTGCATTACCGGTGTATTGTGGTAATTTAGACTATGAAAAGTTCTCCGAGTTTAATAGGGGCCCAATTCCTGGCTATTTGCATTTGAAGTACATTGAAGGAGGCACGGGGTGATGGTACCTGCTAAAACACACAGGTGAGGGTCTCCAGGTATGATGATAAACGGTGGGCCTCAATAGTGTGTTTGTTTGGTCTAAAAAGCGGAGCCCAGGGCCAAATAGCGTCTGGGCAGGTGTGTCACAGTGGAGCTCAACCTCCGGAACGTCTTAAAGAAAACAATGGGGGGAGTGTTTTGTTAATTCCAAAAGTGCTTCCTTTCGACAGTAATGTTCAGTCCATTTTTCACAGTGTCTAAACTGTGGACCCATTTTTGTTCCAGTCGGATAAGAGCTAGATTGATATTGCCTCCTTGTTTTAGAGGGGACAGTTGTTGTAACATCATCCAAGTGAATTGCTCGCTGGTATGACCCTTTCTTGAAAAATGAAAGACGAGTGGTTGTCAGCCACTGCATTCTTGATGGACGATCTGTGTTCTCCAATTCGTTGTTTGATGGGCCTGATCGTCTTGCCCATCTGTCTTACTCCTAAAGAAAATAAACCCTGTCAAGAGAGTTGTCTGTGTGACCACGTTTAGTCCTATTAGCAATCTGACCAAAACCGCCATTAACAAACATTGGCACTTGATCAAAAACGAGGGGACCCTGTTGTAAAAACCTCTTTTTGCCTTCAAAAAGAATAAAAACCTGCGAGACACACTGGTACACACCTTTCTAGAACCAGAAACATGAACATTACTGTCGAATGGAAGCACTTTCAGAACTAACCAAACACTCCCACCATGGTTTTCTTTAAGACGGTCCAGAGGTTCAGCTCCACTCTGACACACCTGCCCAGACCCTATTTGGCCCTGGGCACCACTTTTTAGACCAAACACACACACTATTGAGGCCCACCATGTATCATCATACCTGGAGACCCTCACCTATGTGTTTTAGCAGGTGCCATCACCCTGTGCCTTCTTAAATGTACTTCAAATGGAAATAGTCAGGAATTGGGCCCCTATTAAACTTGGAGAACTTTTCATAGTCTAATTTACCACAATACACCGGTAATGCAGAATTAGTAAAGATGTTGTATCATGTGAATACCTCCTGCAATGTCAACATATTTACAAACAATCAGACCTTACTATGCCAAACTAACAGTATTAATGTATTATGTGAACTCCCCCTGCAATGTCAATGTATATATGTATATACGGACACACCTTGAACTCGAGAGACCTTTGCCATTACCTGCACTTTATGAATACACTGAGTGTCCTGCATGTGTTGGCACGCACTCCCATACTAGGTTCGATTCATATACCTGCAAGTGCCAAATTGTTTATGGTATTGTAATATGTGTACACCATCTGCAATGCCTAAATATGTATGTATACACACACCCTGAATTGTCTTGCAACGTGTGCATTTGTTCATGTATGCCTATATTAGGTTCATACTATGACGATTAATTATTTAGAGCAACCAATTCCATTCTTGTGTCTTTCACCATCCACATGAACATCATATATATCCAATTCTGTACGCACACACACGGTTCGTACATATTTTTGCTGGCCCCAGCGCTTTATCACATTACGCGACCGTGTGTATCATATTGGCCACACAGCTCTTTGAAGTTCTTGGACTACAATCCCCACTAGGCTTCATGCAGGAACGTCAGACATCATGCGGCCGTATGCAGCCTATCACGGGTACTTTCACTTTCGCTCCACTCAGTGCCACTCCTCCCTCCTGATTGGTCCACTTAGCGTCCCGCCATTGGCTGCTCTCCAGCAGGGGAGGGGTGGTACTTTCTACTTATCCGCTCAGTGTTGCACTGCACACCATTCCGATCAATCAAGAGATTCCTCACCAACCCTTAAGTAAGTTCCGCACCGCAGAGCCTCCCGGACCAAAATGCATGCGAGCACAGATTAGACTGAGCTTTTCAGACGAGTGCACCAGCACACATAGGCACAGCTGAACTTTGCCGGCCGCTTCTTAAATATCCTTCACCCCTCAATGCACTTGATACTCTAGTGCTCTCACGGCCCAATCCCACACACAGATATTGTCACACGTGCAATTCAAATTCCAGTGGCGATCATGACCCCGCCTCCAGTACTTCGTACAATACACCATTGGACTCTAGACACCCTCCCACTGCAATGCAGTGGCCATCTTTCGCCATTTTTCTGCACTGTGCTTTTTGCATGCCACTAATCGGCACCTATTACAATTACATAATGATGGACCACACGGGTCACACATAATTTTTCTGGTTTTCTCCCCAGAACTGTGTATCTAATACACCACTGACGGGCGATGCCACATCGGGGCCAATCCATTTGGACCCAGAACCTGCAGAGTATCCACCACTTTTCCTACATCGCTCCACCAGTCTCCATCACACAGCGCTGAGTGAGACTGTATAGCGTCCTTATCGTTCCGCTGACAGTAAGCTCCATACAAATGCACTTCGCAGTGTATTTGTTGGCACAAACCAGCCACTATTAAGTACTTTAAACTATAAATCAAATACGCTCACTGAGATCAATACCCAGCAAAACAGCCTTTTCACTCCAACAGATACAACACGGACAGTGTTACCCTTCACCCCCATCGTGAAGAAGGCCACACCATCAACTAGCTCCCATCCATCGCTACAGGTGGCCGAAACACTACTGTGTCGATCTGCGATACAACGCCTTGTCCTACTGTGCTGTTCTACACATTTTGTTGTGTGTTTTGTTTTACAATACCCATGGATCACTAGCAGTCCTGGGTAGCACTTACTCCTGTTTATACTGTAATGTCCAATTGTACTTTCGAGATTGTGCACGAATATGAGGAAAACATCCTCAATATGTAAGAGGATGGTACATAGTAGTACCCCCAATTGTTAAATTGTCTAATCTGTCAGTTATCTGTCCTTTTGCAGCTAAAGTAATACCTATCATCTTGCTACAACTTTTGAGATTTAATAAATTAATCCAAAATGTATGCTGTTTTGATCTCCCATCCTGATTTTTTCTTTATTACTGATCACGCTCCTGGGCATATCAGGACACAGCCAGGCACCCTATATTATATTGTTTGTTCTGCTAACCAGGCTCACCTTTCTTTAAACTTCATGGCCAAGCCTAGTGCATGTATGCCTTTGCCCTGCTGCTTCAGTAAGCTGATCTGCAGCCTCTGCTCTCCAGTTGCACAGAGGAGCTCCTGAAGTCACAAGCACCCTGTTTACAGCTGTTGTGACAGCAAGTCCACTGCAGTGTAGAGATTGCAAATATATCTGCATCTCTATCCCAAAACTAACAATTATGACAGCTAATCTGAAAATATAAGCCAGACTGGGGCATATGGTGGTTTAAATAATTATTTATTCATTTATTTATATATTTGTATTGCGTCACATAGTTTGAAACATTCAAACCTTAACACATTTATAACACCAAACCATAAAATTCAGATTACATAAATATACAATATTCAGTGAATAACCAAAAAAAAACATTGCATTACATTATTCCTTAAAATGATACTAAGTATATGGCAGCTAGAAAATGATAACGTGAGATGAACATGGATGAGGTACAACAGTCTATAAAAAATCCTTTCCCAAATAAACTCCCATGGATTCATTCTTAAATCCTGTATATGTTTAAAAAAGTATCTGTTATGCATATCAAATGTAGCTGAACACTCGACTAGCAAATGATAGTGGCTTTAAGCTTGCGGAACATTGTTGACATTCAGGATTTTTGAAAAGTATTTCTGTCACAGCCAAATCATGGCTTTTCACAGTTGTACAATCACTTCTCATAAACAATCAGTAATAGAACAAAAATATGTCATTTCATAAAAATCATAAATTACAGTTTAAAAGGAAATATAAATATTTCATAAAAATTAATTCAAGTGGCGTCCCCCTGTTATTGGCCATTTCTGATAGCTACTACTACATTGGCTTCTGCTTTCTTTTATTCAGTATCTAGTCACCAAGCCCAAGGCTTGGAATAGACAAATCACTTGTATGGTTAGGGCACTATCTTCTCCATGTATGAGTTTATCCCAAAACATCTCCAAACCTAATCTTTCTTGTCTATCTTCTGACCAGAATAGTTGTTTCCGCAACTCCCAGTTTCCTCTGCAATTCATCAAAATGTGTTTAAGAGATTGAGTTACATTCTCTTGGCAGATCAATATTATGTTCCTTCCACAAAAAGTAAAATTGTACATGCACATTTCTAGGATGAATATTTAATGAGGCACATTGCCGGTGAGCCACTAACACAAGGCCTTTTGGCCAGACCCTTATACCTTTTGTAGTGGTTTAATGTACCACTGTATTTGACCAATCCTGCCTCCATATATTCTTTTTTGTTTATACACCGTACAGACTCTACTTGGACATTTTCTAAATCTATACCCATCATATGACACTGTAACGCACAAATCCTGTCCACAGGATTCTCAATTCTTGCACTCCTCATCTCAAACACTTCGTAAATGGTCTTAGGTGGCGGATTCAGGCATTTTCCAGAGAATTTTTGTATTTAGTGATGTTATCCCTAATTCGTGTCCAATACAGGTCATAGGCACAGATTGAGGGAGGCTCAGTACACCCCCTCCACATGACATGTTTTATTACATCAAAATCAAAGTCACTTCAAATATGGTAAATCTCGAATCCATAACAGCGCAAGAATCAGCTTTGCCTCATTAAATTGAATAGCTGGTTTCAATGAGAATCGGCCAAAACGATTATGAAGATGTTTCATTTGAGGCAGTAATCACTTTGTTTTGCTACATATTCCAATAACAGTGTCTTGCTCTTCGAGTACACATTGGAATCCCAAATTACTCAGTTCTGTTATTTCCTCCAGTCAGACTTCATTTACTTTTAGTTTTGGCTTATTAAAAGCCACATATGACTGTAACATGCATATGTAAACACTGTAATGCAAGCCGGCTGTGTCAAGGTTGTGTGTATCCCTGTCAGAAAAACTGTTTTTTTAGGAAGTTCAAAAAAGCATGATGTTCATATGCAAGTATTTAAAAGCAAGAAGCTAAATAATTAATATCATATGTAAGGGGGTGATAGGATTAGCACTAGAAAGCACAGTTAAGCTACAAGAAATGAAGATGTCATGGAAGTGCATGTAGATAAGCAGAGACATCAGAGGGTCAGATTAAGAGCTGACTGAAGCTGCTACATACCTCACAATTTACCGGTATTTGAAGAGTGTCACCCGCAGTGGACTCAGTTAAGACTCTTGGCCAGCTCCACACCAGTGCCATAGACTATAATGTGTTCCCACCTGCCCAAACCAAACTTTTCTGATTTCATCTGCTCTGGTGACCCAAAATGTTTCGAGGTATGCTGCTGAATACAGACAGCAAGAAGTGCTCTCTATAATGCCAATGCGTATGGAGAGTGGTGGCATGGCAGAGAATTCAATTTGGCAGACACTGAGTAATGTAGGCACCCAATGTTTTAAAATAAGGAGAAACACTAGATCACTGTTTTTCTTTCTACAATATAACACAATTAGTACATCTCAGAAGAACACGAAAAAAAGCCTGATGTTGATGAGCCTCAGACGTAAGCCTCTTTTTAATGAGGGAATATTTGTGCATGTGTGAGATAGGGACCGGAAGTGAAATGCCAATATTAGACCAATTGACAGATATAAGTGTGACTCAAACAGAGGTAACTCTGGGCGAAGTCCAGCTTCTTTATCACAAGGTCTGTCTGGTAGCAAGAAGCCATAGGAGTGACAAAAGCAGTCCTTATAGGTAGTCTGAGTCATAGACATATTTACAATAATACCTAGGGTGGCAGATAGTCAGTGGAGTGGCATTTTATTGCAGTTTACTGGCCATTATTCGTTTCTCTGAGTCTGGATGATCCACCACACTAAAAGCAAAGTTGAGCTGTTAGCAGTCATTCCACTCTGACATCTAAAGTTGTTGATGTCCAAACATGTATATATGCTTGATATTTGCAAAAGATTTATTGTTAGGGTGACTTTTTATTTTTTTTTTAAAGAAAGGAAAGGCGTACCAAACCCAGCATGCTTTAGGTATTTAGTGATTCAGTAATACAACTTTGTCAGACATATATGACAGCTATAAAGCTCTTTGGTCATTCTTACCTTCCCAAAATGCTCTTTAATATGCGAAACCGCCTAAACCTCATTGGTTTTATTGGTGCCGCTTCATATTATCTTTGGAGTTCTTTCTAATTAATACACACATACACTGTGTTAAGCAATCACTTTTGTTTTCAAATACATGACATGCATTTTTAAACCATTGCAAAAATTCGTGTTTTCCCTTTAGAAAAGTAAAGGTTAAAAATGTTTAGTCATTTTACAATATTAAACGCATTCCCATGCTCAAGTGATGCACTGAATTCCCACAGGTGGCACTAAAATGATGTTCAGAAGCAAGCACTAATTTCCTTCCCCGGGCCCACATTTCAGAGGTCTGTGGCTGCTGAAAATGAGCAAGCATGAAATAGATCATAGAGAAGTGAAAATGGCAGAGTAAATCAGAATGTGTAAGTGCATCAAGAAACCTGTGAAAGGATACCCACAGACATACAAGGTTGAGAACAAAAACTGTGTGCCAAATGTATAAAAGGTTTCTACAACCTGTGTATAGTACAATTTGTTTGATTGATCTTAATGTAATTTGGTGATTTTTTGATTTGTAAAAGTTCTTCTGGAACTGAATACAAATAAAGAAATAATAATAATAAAAACAAATCTTTCACAGGTGAAAAGGTGTCCCGTAAAGATATTCAGCCATCTTTACAGAAGCTGCTCAGTGCTAAGCAGGCAAATGGCATCCATGCTGGGTTTATCATGTGTCTTTGGCATTCTGCTGCATGCTCAGTACTACCAGGGCAACCAACTGCAAAGTATGTCACACAATGCATAACTAAGATGCTTAAAAGTCATCTTTACATTAATTGCATTTTAAATATAAGGTTGGACTTTTACTGTGAAGCCGTACTTCAAACGACAACAGGACATCTATATCTCTACCCACACATCTCAAAATGTTCCTATGTATTGTATAGACCAACCAACTGCACAGAGTTAATGAAACATTTTAAGTGACCTTATTTTAATTTCCCCCCTGCTAACACCAGAGCTGCACGGATGAGAAGGGGTTCAGTTGTTTTTATTCAACATTTGTATAAGATGTGCCTGTGCCTCTTGCATATATTTCATATGCAAACTTTACCATTTTAAAGGACCGGATGTAGAAATGTAGTTATGTTGCATTAATATTACAGACCAGCCTAGGTGCTTCTCACAGAGTGACAGCAGGCAATTTGTGAGAGAAATCATATATTAGCATTGAAGCCAAAACTCCTCATTCCAACCTTCTCTCACTGTTGTCAGACAGCTTCTGCTCTTATCACTTCCTCTAAAATATTTTTTTCTGACTTAACCAAAAGTAGACAATTAACTGTAAGAATTACCTCTAGTGCACTCAACTGTAGAATGCATTGCCTTCTCCAAATCTTGGGCAGCAGTGATCGGAATACACTCTTAGAACTAACCTCACATTGAAGAGGACAGGCATGAATTAATAGAGAGGAAGAAATTGCGTTCTAATCCCTGCAACCTCTTTATGTTACATAGCCAAAATGGGGGCAAAACAAGGGGAAGGGCATAATTTGGGGAAAACGCAGAGCTTATTGAAGGGGCGGAATCTGGTGAAGGTGCAAATTCTGGCAGAGGTGGAGTACTGTTGGGGGTGGGTGCATGCACATATTTGGGCCTAAGGAATAAGAAAGCATTAATATGACACTGGTCAGAGTTGTAAAGTGAGGTCCCCAGCAGGGCTGTTGCTAGGTCTGGAAAAGATCAGTGGCTAAGCTAATGTTGGGACTGGCAGGACTCGGGGATAGCTATAGCCTTTTGGTTGTGGACCCTAAGCTTCTCTGTGGGGCTACAACCAAAATACCTGGGGCTTTAGCCCCCCCTAACTCCCCCTAGCTACGCCTCTGGTCCCCAATAAGGTGACCACTCATTACACCAGCAGAAAGTCTTAGTCATGCTGCAGTCCAGTTTTAGTTATTTATGTACTTATTGTGAGCTTGTTCCTTTAAAGAAGCAAAAGCAAGATGGGGTGTGGGGAGAGGGACACCAACAGCAATGATTTCAGGTATTCAAATGATTCCTGTGGAATTCTGGGATTTGGACCGTAGCTGGGGAATGTGCTGATCTATTAGTGCAGGGGTTATTGGAGGGCTGCCAGGAAGGCCAGCAAATGCCTGGGCAATCACTCATAGGTTTGACAAAGTCCATATTTATGGCTTCTTGTGCCATTCATTAGACAGAAAGAGTGGTTAGATAAGCAGTGTGCACTGTACTTGAAAATTCAAACAGTGGCAACGGCAAAGGTAGGCTGGGATCTATATCTGGAGGGTTGGGTATATGGCAGGGTCTGGTAGGATCCGCTGAACAGACACATGAGATTTTTTTTTTTTTGCCGAATAACGATAGCAAGAGGTGGGGTACAAGGTGCATAAACTGTTGACCATTTTGTAGTGCATTTGCCGACATGAAATATATTGATGGCAAGACACAAAAACGTGCATAAGTATATGTTCTGCTGATTACCACCCGTTGACTAATTGCACATTTGCCACGCAAGGGAGGCTCGTTCTAACGAAGTTGAAATGCCCTCTCCGCGGTATCTAAGCTATTACTTTAATTAGAGTGATGACATATGTTACTTCCAAATCAACACAGTGGGGCGGGGCGTACAGTTGGCACCCTGGCGTCAGCTTACTGTGACTCTCCAGAATACAGTTTCCCTTTGTTTTGTTTTCTCATATAAACCATTAGGCTTTAAATCTCATTGTGTGACTTTTTTTTTAACTAAAAACATAAAAAGCTTCGTATGTAGGTTCCTATTTATTTAGCATAATTTGAAAACTGTCCTTCACTTATGCTGTGCTTTTTAAATGACTTTACAGCTGGAAAAATGCGCTATTTCTGCCTATCGCGACCAGGTGCAATGAGAAAGTGCTGTGTGCGATTGAATCAGGGCGGGCTGGCCAGGGGGCACAAGAGACCAGAAGCCATGAAATCTATGCATATTCAAGTGTTGGGGCATTCCTATCTATTGGCGCTGTTCCATGTAAGTGGAGGGCTGGGGGCAGACGCCCACCCACAGGAGGTGATGAGCGCTTTTTTTCAGCCTTAAATACACACTGCAAATGCATGTTTTAGATTTGCAGCTCTGCCAGGGAGGTGGACATGCTTTTGAAAAAGCAGTACCAGCGTTTCTATTTTGGGCAGATCAATGCTACCAGGGGGGGGTTGCAGATTCCTGGCAGCGTTGTAGTGAACCCTCTGCCTGCCCTGAGGATTATCAATGATGAGTATAAAGAGTCCCAGATCCGCCGCAGATCACACAATGCTAATCAGGGTGAGCTTTGGTGTCTAATTCACTTGTGAATGATGTTTCCATATAGAGCAATGGAAAGGTGTCGAGGAAATCTGAAAGGGACTGTTTGAAGCTAAATCGGTAAGGAATTGTTTCAAGAAAAAATATTCTAACACTTTTTTTGGAAACATTATAAAGAAAGCGAAAGGTCGTGTTTATTTTTAAAACATTATTTTTAAAACATGAATACAATTTTGTATTACTATACAGCACAATCCTAATCTTAATGTCAACAACTAGTAGCATTGCTAGTCATAGGAGAAGTAGTACCAGTCTTATTACTACTACGGAAACTACTATTACATCTATGTGTGGTAATAGAAGTAACATTTGAACATACAGAAGTAGTAGTGGTGTTAGTAGTAGTAATGGTAATATCACTTTTACTATTGGTAAAGCCAATGGTGGCTGGTGATTTTTTTTTTACTGTGTTCGGGGGTAAGGGGGTGCATACATATTGTGCAGGAATGTTTGGGAGCAACTGAGAGTTACAAGGGTCTCCCAACCAATCCAGGGGGTTCCAGGGCACTTTTCACTCAAGAAAATGTTTAAAATTATTGGTTCAAATAGTACAATTTACAAGAAACTTTTAATGAAAAAAGTGCGAACAAAAACACCATACAAAATATGTTGTAGGCTAACACATGGACACATCCAATATAGGCCAGATCGCCAAAAGTACACAGGAGATTTTTCCGACACATTTTCTTGATTCCTTTGTCCACAATATATGCTATTATTCTGTCTGCGTGGGAAGACATTCTCATGCTGGCTGTGCATTAAATGAAAGTGTGTCTGCACAATAATGCTCTCATATTGGCGTTGGTCATAGTGCACTAGTGGAAGTGTAAAACACATGTTAATGTTGACTAAGCCAAGATATAGCAGTATTTCATTTATTTCATTTTGTTTATTTGTGGTTATATATTCTCACCAAAGCGCTGAATAATAGTTAAAACCATTGGTACAAAGGAAGATCAAAATTAAACAATGATCCATGTAAGAGGAAGATAGAACGTGGGTTTTAAAATGTAATCGAAAGGACGACTATGAAGTAAGAGATAGAATAGACAGAGGGAGAGAATTCCAGAATTTCGGAGCCAGGAGACAGAACTAACGGAAGTAGCATTGGTCTCAGGGAGGAAGAGGAACAGACAGAAGAAAGAGGGATTGAGAATGTAAAGCCATGAGGGTTGGTACCAGGGTATGAGAGAACAAAGATAAGGAGATGCCATGCCATTGAGACATTTGAAGACAGAAAAAGTGGTAAACTGCCCCAGCCAACTAGTGCAAACTGGGGGAGTGAGAAAACTGAAGGGAGGGGGGTATATCTAAAAATAGGCATTTATCTCAAGGCCTGGGTTTGGTCTCTAATGGAGCCGGAAAGCACCTCTGTGCAGATACATTTTTGGAAATGATGGGCCTAGATCCACAGCCATCACGGATTGCGAGACAATGTGGTGGAGAGAGCAGGAAACATGTAGTGGACAGAACAGAAAACACCAGAGCAGCAGAGCTTGGGCAGATGGCGCAAAAGAATGGCAAGCACGCACAGCTTTACTGATGAAGAGTGACCCCAGAACTGTTGGAAATCTCTCTTTGCATCTCATTGACATGCACATATACCTTGCTTCTGTGGACATCACACGCGCACCAAATGTCAATAACATCTCTGTGATGCAGGCCATCCCCACCATCACCAGGTAGAGACAACATCAACAACCTCCTCTAAGGCATGGACTTCGCAATGCAGCAGCCTCACCCATATCAGCCTCAAGCCAAGCCCATCAGCACCCCCTCACCATACACAGCACGGAGGTTGATGCTGGCCAACATCCACTTAGCTATCACCCATGCAGCATACATCACTGACCTCATCGTGCACACAACATTGACACCATCTTCATTACTGAGACATGGCTGAAACCCACCTCCACCCACATCCTAGACATCCTTGTCCCAGACGGGTAAAGCATCCAACACAGAGACCAGCCGAACAAGACAGGCAGAGACCTCACAGCCATCCACAAGACCGTGTGCCCCTGCCCCAGACATGAGGTCAACAACATTGGCTTCTTTGAAGTCCTGTCCTACCACTTCCTGCTCTCACTGACAGACACAGTCACCTTCCATCTCATCTACAGACCATGCAAACCCATCACTGCCTTCATTGGAGACTTCACCGACTGGTCACCAGGATCTCCCTCATGCATGCCAACATCTTCCTATGCGACTTCAATCGCCCAGGCAACAAAGCCACCAAACCGATGAAGGAAGCTATCCTCAGCATTATCGACATCCTCAGCCACACAGCACACGAAAGATCCAGCGCGCGAGTGAGGTAACATCCTCGACCTAATCATCACAGCACTGCCTTCCCTTCACTACAGCGTTGCTCTCCCACTTGACCGGTCTGACCACCTGGCCGTTGTCGGGGGGGGAAATTCTGCCGGGGTCGGCCGGGCCGTCCACAGACCTCCGGGCAGGGAGGCACCAACTCCTCCCGTATATCCCAAAAGAGATAGAGTATGAGACACACGCAAGAAGCAAGGTGACTCTGCTGTTTATTAGACAAAAACGGCAGGGATGGGTCAAGGAGCGTACGCGTCCATCCTGACACACACACAATCGTAGGGCTCGCAGGCCCTTTTTACCTTAGTATGACGCGCTACTTGCGTCACCTTGGAAAGTTAGCAAAAAACCTATCGCCACTCTTAATTGGTTGCTCGAGTGGTAGGGTTAGTATAGCACACGTATAGAGAACAATATTAGTGGACAAGGGTTAGTCAGGTGATATATCTGGGTTGTCCCTACAATTAGATACATGTGAATTGTTACATGAAGACCCCTGATGATTGGTTAATGTTAATGGCGTCAGTGATAGGAGCCCCATGTTCTGATTGGTGCGCCCGCGAGCTTCCCAGCCTGGGACCATCGCTGTTCCCAGCTCTCGGTGTACCTGTCATTTGCAACAATGTTTCACTATGAGTACGTGCAGACAATGTGAGGACTTATTCATAGCTGGAAGGCCGACTACTCCCACTGTCGCAGATGTCCATTGAGCCTTTTAATTGTATCTGCCTATGTCTTGTAACGAGGGATCCAGACGCTTTCTTCCTCCTGGGCTTGGCATCCTGTCAGGTTCGGCTTGGTCACGTGAGGTGGGACCGTGTTTGAGGCATAATTCTGCACAATTAATATTGTTTTTCCCCTGTGTGCCTGGTTTAATTTGCAGGTGTGACTTTAACGTTGGTGTGCGGCGTGCGAGGTTGCAACATCGTGCCCTTGATGGTTTGCTCTCGGAATGTGGGTTGGCAACATTGCGACCTTGGCTGGTTGCTTCGCCGGGCTCATTCTGCAGGATCAGCAACCTGACTCTTGTTCTTTTAACGTCCATGGAAGCTCTTGCTTGCGGCCTACTTAGGCCTGGTGTATAAGTGGAGCCGTTTGGTGCACAGGCGCTTTAGGTTACAGTACCATATTGTCTTATGACCAGTATCGTGTCTTCATTATATTTCTCATTGTGGCAACTGGTTTTAGGAGAAGCGTATGCAAGCTTTTTAGATGAGTTCATGATGCGTCTTGCGTTTCTGCATTTGGAAAGCCTATGTGGAAAATAATAAAGATGCACGTCCGTGAGTATGTCTGTCGCCTACGTCATAGCACTGAGTATATTCTTTGTGTAAATTGGTGCGGGAGTGTCCAGTGTGTATATTTGTACAGGTGTGCTGACCGTTGGCTAGGTCGTCATGGCATCTCTAACGACGTGTAGGTTTTAGTCTAGTTGATCCGCGCCGCAGGTGTCGGCATGGCCAGTGCGGGCTGCTGGGCAGGCAGATGGACACATCCGTATGTTCCTGTACCAGGGTATTTGGTCATCTGGTAGATGGGCAAACTCTTCTCGTGGCGGGTGTCTGGGTCGTGACCCTTTAGGCCAAGCGCGAGAGGTGAAGGACGGGAGCCTGGTCTTCCATTCTCCCACTTCAGTCCCCCCTCTGGTCGACTTGTCGACCACAAACATATCCTTTTCATTGTCTCCTCTTACTCTCCATATCTTAGTTATTCCTCCTAAATGTCCATAGTGGTTCACATGATCTTCAAATGACCAATACATATATTCACAGGTTCCTCCAGGAGTACAGTATACCCATTTCCCTATGTAGCTCCTGGGGTTTCTTGGGTTCTCGATCTTCACCGATGGTGGGTCCAGATGGTTGGTGATGATCTGGTTGCGCAACTTCTCCCTCTCTTGTATTATTATGCCTGTGTGTTGGCCGTCATCTGCTGGCATCAAGGGGTGCATACCGACCATTTCAAGCAACTCGTCAGTGGTGCGTGCCTTCCGGGCCTTCCAAAATCTTATTATGATCAGTTTAGCTCCAGCCAAAATAGTACAACCAACTATAATTTTCAGTCCATCTGACAGCCAAGATGGCATCCATGACCATAGTAGTGAAAACCAGCTCTTATCCTTGTTTACACCGTTACTTTCATCCATCATTTTGGAGTGCATCTGGGCCAATTGTGAAACTGCTTCTGTCAGTGTACCATTGTCAGCATCGTTGGCAGGAATGAACATGCAGCATGATTGTCCTATCTTTGCACAAACTCCTCCTTCCATGGCTGTGAGGAGGTCCAATACATATCTGTTCTGGAGTGCTACCATCCTTATAGCTCGCAGCTCCTCTTTTATTGCGTTGAATCCATTTACTGTAGAATTGATGGTCATCATTAGTTCCCATCTAGTTATCTGGAGCCATTTTGCGTTTGCGTAGGCCTGCAGTCCCGGATGTATGATTGAGGAGAAAAACATTGCTGCTCTGCTGAATAGTCTGTGTTCTGGCGGGATTGAAGTGAGTGCCGTTTCCGACCTTCCCCACAGGTAATTTCCTGTCAGAGGTTCTCCTTGTCTTTTCCTTCTGTTTAGGACAGTATCATTGCTGTTGGTCCTATTCCCTTGCTCCTCCTTAGGTGGTGCAGATCTCTTCCTTCTTTTGTCCCCTTCATCCATTTTGGGAAAGTTCGCCACATTCACATGCTTCTGGGGTACCACTAGTGATGGTACATTGACGTGCACCATTGTGCACACGCCATTCCACAGGGGAGGCAGTGTATATTATGCCTTTTCTCCACAAGCCCAATAATGGTCCATTATTACTGCTGTTCCTGCTCCCCCCTCAGGTAACTCCATCACGCTTGCACAGTTGGTGTTATATCCTACGTCCACCTCTCCTTTATGTTGGTAGCATACGTTGGGCGCAGTCAGCGGCAGTATTGTTATTGGGTCTTCATCCGTCTCCACCCACGTGAGCATGGGTACGTACTTGATCCACATCGTCCAACATCTGTGGTTGTGTGCCTCGATAGTTGAGATAGTTTCTTTTGTTACCATGTTGCTGCCAATCACTCCTATCTCCCAATTGTTGTCCAGGTACACCTTCCCTGTTATCGTCACCAGTGGCCTTTCCCAACATCCTGGCTTACCAGGAACTTCAGTGGCGTACCAATCACATGGTAGATACTGCAGTGTTACTTTCTTTGTTTCCCCTTTTGCAGGACCACTTGTTATGTATTTGAATGCTTCAGCATGTAGACTGCTCTTGTGGTAACTCAAATAAGTCTTGAGGAAGTTGTTTTCATATGGGTATGAGTCTCGTGTTTTCCACACCATATGCACCACTGTCCCTTGGAATCTTCCCTTCGTTTGGAACAGTGCCAAGTATATTATGCATCGTGCTGTCTTTTCATCTATTTCTGTGGCAACAAATGTTCGAGAGGCGCTCATGGCGTATGGTATTAATGAGCAAACGTAGCAGCTGTCCTCTGTTGTCTGCTTACCAATGCGGGTCATATGTTGGTACCATATGTTGTTTGAGACGTGTGCTGAATCTTGTATATAATTATCAATACCTTTATTATCTGAGTATGTGCTGCGTTTAACTCTATTTTGCTTGTGTGCAATTTTACTAGTATCACCTGACGTAACACCTGTTGCAGCAGGGGATGGGGTGTATTAGGTTTGGGTGCAGCAATAAGATGAATAGCATAGCTGTACTGCCATACAGAGGCAGCCAAGAACCCGGTGATCATCAAAATCCCTATTAGTTTTATTACATATGCTAATTTCACCGGCATTTTGCTCTTACCTTGCTGCAGTCCTGGCAGCGTATTCTTGCGACGTTAAAGTTGCCCGCCTGAAAATTCTCAAAATGCTGGTAATTAAATGTTAGTTGTTGTTTTTCTTTAAGCTCTCCCTATCAAATAGTCATTCAGTGCCCAGGCGAAGAGCTGTTCCCACGCTACTCTAAGTGATCTATCTCTTAGGACAGGCAAGTATGGGTGGAGATGGGGCATTGAATATTCTATGGCCAAGAGGAATGCTGTGTAGTAGACACGTACCCTTCTCCTTTTCAGGTACGTTGGCCTTTTTATTTCATATACAAATTGGTGTGACAATTCTTCCGGGTAGTTATCGTCTGGGGGTACCATCTACTCCTGGGCAGTGAATTTGTTAGTTATCTATTTTCTTAGCAACACAATAATACGCAGTTCCTGCATGTGCGAGAGAAGAGAAAAGAGAGCATTCACGTGTTTACATGTGTACGTGTGCAAGGCAATGTCCTTCAGTTCGGTTATTACTGTATTGGGGGTAGGGGTCAATGGGCAGGGGGTTTGGGCTCTGCTGGCGGAAGTATTTTTACTCTTTGAGCGTGTGACCATGGGGTGGGCAGTATGGGGATCACCCCTTTCTTCTTCAGTTATTGTCTCCGGGGAATCTGGGGAGTTACAGGGTATGGGAACAATTGGGTCGTTGGCTGTGGTAGAACTCTCTTCCTCCGTTGGTGATGTTGTTGTTGTTCTCCCAATGGACCTGTCGGTGGCGCTGGGGCGGGTCTGTAGTTTGTAGATCTTTACATCATGTAGGTGGTTCCAGGCACGCTTGTCCTGTAGCTTTACTGCCCTTGTTGATACTTCCTCTTCCAGATGGGGGCCAGTAAATCGTGCATTATTCCACTTCCTGTTGAAATTGCGAAGTAGCACGTGGTCACTTTTAGCGATTTTACACAGGTTTTCCTTTACCGATTCTTTATCCGCGTCTTCTTGTTGATTGCTGTTAGACCCGCCCCGTGTGCGCTCGAGCTGTTGAGACACAAACACTACACTAGTAATCAAAGAAGACACATATTGGTACATTTCATCACCAAGAACACTCGCTGTGCTTTCGTGGTCGGTAAATGCTCTTGATGTTGGCATTAGGGGAAGGCGCATTTGACGTCCGGTAACCACCTCGTGTGGGGTGAGGTGGTGGTCGGACCGTGGTCTATTCCTTAGTTCAAATAGGGCTAATGGAAGGCAATATAACCAGCTTTTATTTGTTGTTTGCTGTATCTTTGCAATTGCCTCCTTTAATAGGCCATTCAGGCGTTCACATATACCGTTGGCCTGTGGGTGGTAGGCACATGCAAATGTATGTTTTATGTTCAGCAAGGATGTGATATGCTGGAACATTTCGTTTGCGAAATGTGGGCCATTGTCTGACCTTAACACCTCGCACACTCCCCACCTGGGGAAGACCTCCCTCACTAGGAATTTAGCTGCTCTAAATGCATCTGGGTGTGAACAGGGCCCTGCTTCAATCCACCTAGAGAATGGGCATACTACTACAATCATATACCTATTACCTTGACATATGTTGATCATATCAACATAGTCAATATGGAGATGCCGAAAAGGTCCCTCTGGCCGGGGTATAGTACCTCTTATTACTTTTAGGGTATGGCCGGCCGTAAACTGTTGACATGTGAGACAATTGCTGATAAAATTTGAAACATGAGAATTTAACTCGGGGCAGAACCAATCTTCTCTAATTCGTGCTGCAATGACTTCCTTGCCTGTGTGGGATGGGTGATGTAGTTGGTTCAGGGTGGTGTTCAAAAGTGCCAATGGTATTACAACCTTTCCAGTGCCACCCTGGCGCCATAGTGCGTCGGTTGGAGACATTGTGCATCGTCTTTTTACCCATATTTCTTTTTCGGCCATTGGTGCAGCCGCTTGTAGCTCCATAATCTGCGTGGCTGGGAGATGGGTGTACCCTTCTCTTATCAACATCTCCTTAGCCATTCCCCTCCCTCCCCCTCTCTGTGACTCTGGGGGGTTCCATATCTCACCAAAGTATGCAGCATACTTCGCATGTGCGTCTGCTGCTGCATTCCCCTTTGAGACGTGGTCTTCACCATTGGTGTGTGCGGTGCATTTTACTAGGGCTAATTCTTGGGGGTCATTTATTACTTCAATTAGTTCAGCCAATAAGAGGGCATGTTGCACTGGATTGCCATCAGCTCTCCTAAACCCTCTTCTTCTCCATTTCGACAGCCCTGAGTGGACAGTGGATGTAACATATGCACTGTCGGAGTATATGGTTACTCGTTTGTCAAAGCTTTCCTTCAACGCCAAGATTAGTGCAACCAGTTCCGCTGCTTGAGCGGAGTAATGCTGTGGTAATTGTACACATTTCATAGCCACACACACCGGTACTTCCATCATTTTTACTACTGCTGCCCCAGTTCTCCTTATCCCATCTCTTTGATCAATAGTTGATGACCCATCAATAAACAAAAGCTCACCTCCCTCTAGTGCGTTTTCTTCAACCTTTCTAGTACATGAGTACATTTCAGTTATTTGCGTACAGTCATGGGCATAATCTCCCTCTTCAATTACTTCTGCTAGGAACCTTGCAGGGTTAACCGTGCTACATCTAACAATTGATAGTTCAGCTCTAGATAGAATGATCTCATAACCTGATGCCCTCTGCGTGGTTAGGGTGGACTTAGGTTTATTCAATATTGCAAATAGTGCATGTTCCACAAACAGTGTAGTTGGGCACCCCATGGTGATTGCTGATGCTTTTTCCACTGCAAAAGCAGCTGCAGCGAGACCTTGTTTGCAAGGGAAGTGACCTAACATCACAGGATCCAAGTGACCGCTGTAAAATGCTACTGGTTTGTAGCCCATGCTTGTTTTTTGAGCCAACACTGCTTTCATTACTGCTGAGTCGCAATGTGAAAATATAAAAAATTGTCGCTCATAGTCTGGGGATGCCAGTACTGGAGCAGTTGATATCGCATCTTTCAATTCATCAAAAGCCTCTTTCATTTCCATAGTCCACCCCAACTTTTTCTCCCCTTTATTAGCTTCCCTTAAAGCCTCAAGCAGGGGTCCTATGTACGAGCTGTAATCAAACACCTATGCTCTACAGTAGTTGCACAGCCCCAGGAATTGCTGCAGTTCCCTCACAGTTTGTGGCATTGGAGTGCTTGAAATGGCCTGTGCTCTTTGTGGTGCAATCTTTCTTCCATGTTGGGATATAAGTTGACCAATGTAAAGTACCTGTTCTTGACAGTATTGTATCTTTTCCATGTCTACCTTGTACCCTTTTTCAGCCAATATTGTCAACATCTTTAAGGAGTCCTCTCTGCATTTACTTTCGTTTGTACTGCAAATTATTATGTCATCCACATACTGCAACACTGTGCTTTCCACTTCAATGTTACCCAAATCCATCTGTATTACTCTATTGAAAATTGAGGGTGATTCGCAATACCCCTGTGGCAATCTGGTATGTTTCCACTTTGTATTTCGGTAAGTGAAGCTTGTCAGATCTTGTGAGTCTGGGTGCAATGGTATTGAGAAAAAAGCATTTTTAAGGTCGATCACTGTAAATCGTGATGCTTCTGCTGGAATGCCACACAATATTGTGGCCGGGTTTGATGCTACGGGATATTCTGCTTCTACTATGTTGTTCAAGGGCCTGAGATCCTGTATGAAGCGCCAAGACCCCCCTTTAGCCTTGCGCACTGGGTACACAGCTGTGTTGCATGGTGATTCTGAGGGGACCAATATGCCATTGTTTATAAGGGCCGTTATGGTTTCATATATGCCCTCATCTGCCTCTTTTGACAGTGGGACTGTTTCACTCTGGGGAGTATTGCACCTTTTTTCAATTTTATCCTTACTCCCCCTATGCTTTTTATGCACCCCACGTCATAAGGGCTAGTAGTCCACAATGATTTGGGTACCTTTGACATATCCTCCTTAAAGAAGGGGACTGGGGTGCATGCGGGTGCCTCAAGTGCCATCGCAATTTTCTGTGCTACTTGTTTGTGAGCCACTCTTAGCCATATTTCTACACTCATCATGAACACCATTTCACCTTCCTCCTTTTCTTCTGAGAACAGCTCCTCATCTGACACCTGGGTTAGCCTACATCCTTCTGCTAGTGCTATCACTGCCCTCCATGCTCTTCCTTCTTTGTCTTGGGCGTGCACAGCAATATAATCAGCTGTTGCAATAATGCTCTCAATGTCCATTAGAACCACCTTTCCTTCTGGTTCATTAACAGGTGTTTCTGGTCGGAACAGATAGGCTGCTAGCCTCCTCCATATTTTCCCTTCTATCCCTGGCATACATGCAAATGCCATATCTGTTCCATACTGGAATAGTTCGCCATCTACTGGCTCCGCCCTAATCGCTGTGTGTCCGCAGTATGCTTGCATAATCTGTCGTGCTGTGAGCATGTTAATCCCTGGAGTAGAGCAAATTATGCCGTCCTCTGTAAAGGAGATCGTCATATTCAACCTGTTCATTATGTCTCTCCCCAGTATATTTACTGGTGAGGCACTATAATATAAAAGTGGAACTGACAGATCATAATCTCCAATAGATAAGGGAATGTTATCAGTAAAGGGAACCAACCCTCTAGCCCCAGAGAATCCTTGGGTGTTCATGGCTTCGCCTGACATCTTAAATTTACCTTCCCTTATGCAAGACCGGGTCGCCCCAGTGTCAACAAGGAATGATCATTTTTTGTCACCTATCGTTACCTCTATGCGTGGCTCCTCTGCACTATTAGGTGTTACTGACAGGATGGGACACACCAAGGCCGTCTGTGGGCTGTCCTATTGAGGGTACAATGATTGGCCATTTCCTGTGTAAGGGTTGTGTCCCAAGACCGTCACCCTACCCAATTGTGTTTGTTGTGTTTGGGGTTGTTGTGTTATCGCTACCTGTTGTTGTGTTATTTGTTGTTGTTGTTCATTTCCCTGTTGCAACGTCTGCTGTTGTTGTAAGCCCTGCTGTTCTTGTGGGGGCCTTGGTTGTCCCTGTTCACTCCATGATGGTGTTCCTGGCCTAACTCTACACGTGCGTGACATGTGTCCTAATAATCCACAACTCCAACACACTGGTGGTTCCCTACTCTGCCATGGGAAGCTCCCTGTGTTGTCCTGGTATACTGGTTGCCCTGTGGGGTAGGAATTTCTAAGTCCTCCCACCTGCTGTTGGGTGTTATATCCGTATCCTCTCCCTCTCATAAATCCTCCTCTCCCCCTGTTATAATTATAATACCCAGCTCCTTGCATTGGGTACCCTCCTCCCATGTTGGTTGTGTATGGTTGCAGTGGCGTCGCCTGTTGTGTTATAGTCTGTGAAGGTGGTATTTGGGCGGGATCTTGTGCAGCCACTACTTGTGTGGGGCTTTGGGCCATTGTTGTGGGCGTAGTTATTAGTGCCCCTTCCATTGTGTATTTAGTAAGTTTTTTCTGTACTAGTTTAGCCTCTTCCGTTTTCCTGTCCTCTTCCTTTTGTTTCATTTTCCCTTGCCATGTCCTGCAGTGATGCACTATAGTCAGTTGTATTTCTGGCCATGGTTTTGCTTCCATTCCCACTACTTTCTTTAGTTGTTTCTGAACTCCTTCTGGGAGCCCTTGTACTAGTATATGATAGAATATTGCAGGTGTTTTATCCCATTGCTCTCTAGTTTCCATGCGCCACTTCTCTTGGATCTCCTGGATATAATCAACAGGATATTCATTCTCACGCATCTTACGGGAGGTAATTGCTCCTATGTCTGATGTGTCTGGGTACTGTACCCTCAGTGCCTGCCATAGTGCATGTCTGCAGTTTGCGAATGGTGCCCCATCATGCGATGTGTTTGTTATTGTTACCCCATGGAATCCTGCTCTCTTCCAAATGTCATCCGCTCTATCCCCTAATATTGATATTAAAAGGCCCTTTACATCTCCTACTGCCAGTTTCTGTCCTGCTCTGTGTTTTTCCATTTCATATATCCACTTACCCGCACCTCCACTTAATGATGGAAGCCTGCATTTTATATTTTCTTTATCTGTATGCTTCCAAGGGACATACTGTGGTCTAACCCCTCCTCTCTCCAAAAGTGGCATTAAGTTGTCTCTCGTTTCACCCTTTATGTTCCATAATATTGAGTCCTCACACCCTTCCTCCTCTTCCCTTTCTTCTACATCTTCAATTTCGTCCTTATTACCCCTGCTCGTAACTCTTTCTTCTCCATCTTTTCCCCTCCTTCCATCATTTCCTGTATTTAATGTGGGCATGTGTATTCGTCTGTCCTGCCTGCGACTAGGGAGGTCTCTAAGCCGACATGCACAGGGTGTCAGTTTGTCTGTGAAGGGCGCGAGTTTTATTTTGCGCAACAAGCGTGAGGTGGTTGAGCATGTAGGGTGCGATGGGGGAGGGCGTGATGGGGATGGGGGTGGTGTGGCTTCATGTGTCTGTCTTTCCGCTAGTCCTTGCTCTCCCTCCTCACTTCTCTCCAGCTCATCCTTTCTCCTACTGATCCATGGCGAGTCTATGTTGGTTCGGGTGAGGTATAGTTTATCTAAGCTTTCCCTTTCACTTTTTCTTCCTTCCCTCTCCACTCCTTCTTCTTCCTCACTACAAAAGTCAGTCATAAACGGCACCCCCCACTCGGTCTTTTTCCCTTTTATTGTTACTGTTTGTAAGTCTATTAGGTCCAATTCTCCTTTTTCTCCTTTACCAACTGCTCCCCCTTGTGCTGATGTTGTCGCTACTTCTGTGCTTCTATATACATCCCCCATCTTTCACTCTCCCTACTCCTATCTTCTCTTTCTCCTACACTTCTCTCCTCCATCTCCCTACTATTTTTCTCCCTTTTCCTTTTTAATTCCTCCATCACTTCACTGCTCATCTGTTCCAATATTCTTTCATCCTCTCTCTTCCTTTCCCATTTCACCCTTTCTCTTTCTACTATACTCTCTATTACCTTCCCTTCTTCATATTTCTTAGTTGTTTCTGATAGTAACCTCCTCTTCCACATTGCCATTTCTTTTTCTTTTTCTTCTTCTTCCCTCTTCTTCTCTCGCAGCACTACTCTTGATACCCTTTCTGCTGCTGCTTTTACCCTTTCAGCTTCTCTCCTTTGCTCCTCATTCCGTTCCCTTATTTTTTCCAATTCGTTCTTACCTTCTTTCCTTTTCCTCGCTCTCTCTCTCTCCTCCCTCTCGAGCTGTTTGATCAATTCATTCTGCTCATCCCTTAGCTTTGCTAGTCGTTCCTCCAAAATCTCTTCCTTTTGCCGTAATAGCTCTTCTCCCCTCATTTCACTCTCCCTGGCACTATCCTCGTCTGATTTCTTTACTACCTCCTTCTCTTCTCCAGTTAGTGAACCTCGTAATTTTAATAGTATCTGTGCAGCTACCCACTCATCATTTCCTATCTCCACAGTCTGCTCTTCTCCAGTCCTCCCCTCCCCCACTGGCATCTTCCTATGAGCCACATATGGTGGAGGGCTGTATGCCGGGTTCGAGTATCCCTCAGCCGCCCTTAACTGTCCTCTTTCTATTTCTCCTAATTCTCTTAAAGGGTACAGCCCCCCTCCCTCTGTTTTCACTTCCTGTGTTATGGGTATCTCGTTGCTCGGTTCCTTTTTTATGTCATCTAATTTATTATTCTTTTCTCCTCCTTCTCCCCGTTCCCTGTGTTCTTTCTGCTTTCACTCCCCTCCTCCCCATCCTCTCCTTTCTCCTTAATCTCTTTTTCTTCCGGTTTTTCCCCCATAGTGAACATTCCATTTGGTCCTGGTCGGGACCCCTGGAACATCCTCCATAAGCTAAACACCTCCACATGGTTTGCCAACTTCTTCCCCTTGTATGTATTGTGCAGATGGTTTAGCAGTGAATGTTGGGCATATGGATCGAAGCTACCATTAGGCGGCCACGGTGTTAGCATTTTGTTATCCGTCCCCTGGGTCCATTCTATGCTGTACTTAATTAGTTTCTCCCTATGGGGTGGCAGTGTTGTGCATATGTGTTGTAGTGGGGTAGTGAGGGTGTTCCCCCACCCTCCCGACCCTGTCCCGTATGACATAGTAGCGCTCCACTTGTTACCCTTCCCCTATCTGGTAGCAGTTTGTCTCACTAGCAGTTTACAATATACAACCTTATATTGTTTACCTGGCCCCGTAAGTTTGGGGACTTACGACAATCCGCTAATGAAAGTTATAAAAAATATGGTATTTTACATTTGTATATTTCCTCCTGTCTTTCTTTCTTTATACAACACCCTTGCGGCCCCCTGCGGCCGAGGCGCACGTAGCCCCCTGCGGCTGCGTACCCCTTATGACGCTCGTGTACAGTCGTCCTATTTTCACATGCTCCTCCCCCTTTTACACTTGCCGTGGCCGGCGTTCTCCGTGCACAGCCACGCCCCCCTTTCTCCTTTCCCCGATCAACTCATTTACCGTTTATCTCCGTTTCCACTCCCTTACCATGTTTCTCTTCCCCACCACTCTTAAAACTAATATGTCTTGTGCTCGCGATATCCTATGAAAGCCCTACTGTTGACGTCACCGATCTCTTCGAGCTGCTGGTAAGCTCTTCGTATATTCTTTAAGTTCAAAATACACTTGCAATCTACCCCTGTTAACCCTACAGCTGTCTTCCTGTCACTCCTGGAACAAGGTAATCAAATCAATAATATAATCGGACTGCGCACACTGCGTCGCCTTGCGTGTGATACGCCCCTCAACAGGAGGGCTTAACCAGGCAATTATCTTCCGTATTGGGCAACTAACTAGCTACCGCATACAGGGAAACGTCATCTACCTATCGAGTTTCTTGCTCGAACAATAGGGATCCTCATCTACTCATTGATCAATAAATGCCAAATCGTAGGAAACCACACACACCCACCCTTACACGTAGTCGCGACCTAGGCCAATCAGTGTCTACGAGCGGCCGCACGTGATGTTTTTGTGCTCCGCCCCCCTCTTTCGCGTGACGTAGCCGACTGCTCTCGCACTCGTTTCACTACCATTCATTCCATTGCCACACTATATTGTCAAACCTTCGCCGCGCACCTGTGCAACACCTCCCTCCTCCCTTATTTAATTCCTCCCCCCTCACAATTTCGCATTGCTTGTTGTGCGTGTCATGCTCACCAAGTTCTCTCGATGCGGGGCCGCTCGACTGCGTGCACCCCTCCAAGCGGCTCGTCACCTCCCCTCGTCTGGACCACGTCTGGACACTCGCCAACCGCGGGCGGGATACTTCTCAACCGGCTCCCGAGGGCCTATATCCGGATTGCGCTGTCCGGTCTTCTCGCAGCTCTGCGATGGTCCTGTAGTCCTCAGAAGGGGGCAACGGCAGAGGGGGCCGCGCCGCCGGGCCTCCTCGCAGCGGGAGTGCCTGGAAAAAGTAAAATACAAAAAGGCGGATCTTAAACAGATCTCAGCAGTGCCTCCAACTTGTCGGGGGGGAAATTCTGCCGGGGTCGGCCGGGCTGTCCGCAGACCTCCGGGCAGGGAGGCCCCAACTCCTCCCGTATATCCCAAAAGAGATAGAGTATGAGACACACGCAAGAAGCAAGGTGACTCTGCTGTTTATTAGACAAAAATGGCAGGGATGGGTCAAGGAGCGTACGCGTCCGTCCTGACACACACACAATCGTAGGGCTCGCAGGCCCTTTTTACCTTAGTATGACGCGCTACTTGCGTCACCTTGGAAAGTTAGCAAAAAACCTATCGCCACTCTTAATTGGTTGCTCGAGTGGTAGGGTTAGTATAGCACACGTATAGAGAACAATATTAGTGGACAAGGGTTAGTCAGGTGATATATCTGGGTTGTCCCTACAATTAGATACATGAGAATTGTTACATGAAGACCCCTGATGATTGGTTAATGTTAATGGCGTCAGTGATAGGAGCCCCATGTTCTGATTGGTGCGCCTGCGAGCTTCCCAGCCTGGGACCATCGCTGTTCCCAGCTCTTGGTGTACCTGTCATTTGCAACAATGTTTCACTATGAGTACGTGCAGACAATGTGAGGACTTATTCATAGCTGGAAGGCCGACTACTCCCACTGTCGCAGATGTCCATTGAGCCTTTTAATTGTATCTGCCTATGTCTTGTAACGAGGGATCCAGACGCTTTCTTCCTCCTGGGCTTGGCATCCTGTCAGGTTCGGCTTGGTCACGTGAGGTGGGACCGTGTTTGAGGCATAATTCTGCACAATTAATATTGTTTTTCCCCTGTGTGCCTGGTTTAATTTGCAGGTGTGACTTTAACGTTGGTGTGCGGCGTGCGAGGTTGCAACATCGTGCCCTTGATGGTTTGCTCTCGGAATGTGGGTTGGCAACATTGCGACCTTGGCTGGTTGCTTCGCCGGGCTCATTCTGCAGGATCAGCAACCTGACTCTTGTTCTTTTAACGTCCATGGAAGCTCTTGCTTGCGGCCTACTTAGGCCTGGTGTATAAGTGGAGCCGTTTGGTGCACAGGCGCTTTAGGTTACAGTACCATATTGTCTTATGACCAGTATCGTGTCTTCATTATATTTCTCATTGTGGCAACTGGTTTTAGGAGAAGCGTAAGCAAGCTTTTTAGATGAGTTCATGATGCGTCTTGCGTTTCTGCATTTGGAAAGCCTATGTGGAAAATAATAAAGATGCACGTCCGTGAGTATGTCTGTCGCCTACGTCATAGCACTGAGTATATTCTTCGTGTAAATTGGTGCGGGAGTGTCCAGTGTGTATATTTGTACAGGTGTGCTGACCGTTGGCTAGGTCGTCATGGCATCTCTAACGACGTGTAGGTTTTAGTCTAGTTGATCCGCGCCGCAGGTGTCGGCATGGCCAGTGCTGGCTGCTGGGCAGGCAGATGGACACATCCGTATGTTCCTGTACCAGGGTATTTGGTCGTCTGGTAGATGGGCAAACTCTTCTCGTGGCGGGTGTCTGGGTCGTGACCCTTTAAGCCAAGCGCGAGAGGTGAAGGACGGGAGCCTGGTCTTCCATTCTCCCACTTCACCATGCTTTTCAACATCCTGCAGACCACCCCAGTCAACCACTCCCAGCAAAAACCCATCAGACAAACCTTCAGGTCCTTCAAGAACTTTCCAGTCCAAGCCATCACAGAAGACATGGCCAACCTCCACCTCACATGAACTGAACACCCCCAGCCAAAATTGGAAGCACTCAACTCCACCCTCTCAGTCTCCATTGACCAACACGTGCCTCCGAAGCAATGCACCTGCAAACTGAAACCGTAAGCACCCTGGTGCATGCAAGAACTCAACCTCAGCTAAAGAGTGTGAGAAATCAACTTCCGGGGCACCAGTGGTCCAGAGATGGATATTGGTTTCTAAACCATCAATCAACCCAAACCTCTAGTACACCAGAAGGGATTCAAACAGATTGGAATACAAGTAAATTATAAGACGACCTTGTCCAATTTTTGATAACGTGGACGGAACGGCAGGCTTCTCTCCACAAGGTCATGGATCGTTGGTTAGTTGCAACACAGCAAAAATACAATTATTACCCAATGATAAAAGGGACTCTCCAGTCAACGTTGTATACAAATATCTACTTATTATTACTATAGCAGACAGTTCTATTACACTACAATTACAACCCACGCTGTTAAGGAACAAAGAGGACAGACAGTTTCACTAAGGAAAGAGATGCACTCTGGATACTGACAAGAGGGTAGTTGGTAAAGCAATCATTCTTACTGTTCAAGATTATTTTTGACCCAGCACCAAGCACCAAAGGGGAAAAGGATCTTAACTGTCTCTAGGGGCCTTTGGAGAAGGACCAGGAGATCAGAACCACAATGTACCTGGTGCTGAAGAAGTTCTTGGTGCTCGACAGCGTCAAGGCAGTTCCACGGCGCTTTGCAGCCCATGAGACAGAGTCAGTGGTGGGAGACAGCTGTGGGTAAAAAGCGGCAGATATTTTTGGCAAGCAATGCGGGACAGACATCTGCAGGCTGTCCGACGCAGCGGCTCAGGGCCAAGAATCGTTGTCTTGGTGCTGGTTCGCGGAACTCGAATGCTGGGCGAGGCGTCTCAAACGGCTCTGGTGACTGCGGCATGAAAACAGTCAGCGGTGCAGCCGGATGCGGTTCAAGGACTCGACTGTATCAATATTGTCCTTAAAAAGATGGATGCTGGATGATGCTTGTGTGGCACTCCTCCTAGCTTCGTCACAGGGATTGTGTCCTTTCAAGGCGACGGCCCAAAGCTCAGGAGGGGGTTAGCAGACAATGGCCTTGTACTTTGTCCAGAGACTCTCCAGCACTTCCCACCTAGGAAGCTTGCTGTTAGAACCTAGCAGGGCACTCTTTGTGCTGGCTGGGTACTGGTTCTGCAGCTGCTGGATGGGTCCTCTGTGTCTGGTATCTCCCTCTGTTCCCTGGTAGATGTTTAGGGGAGAGATCTTGCTTCCCTCTTGGAGCTCCTGGCCTTCCTTCACTGCGGAAAATTTAAGGTAGACTGTACCTTCAGCTCGGGTCAAAATGAGTCCTTCTACTTACTCCTGGAAAAGTCTTGAGATGTTCTTATCAGTGAGGACCTCAGACCTCTTTTAAAGCCAAATGGGACCCAGGGATTGGTTTTGGCCAAGTCTAACTTGAGTGAGCCAATCATTGGTCTCCACCAACAATCTTCAGTGATGCTTCAGGTCAGAACCAGGGCGCTTGGCAAGAGACAGGGGAAGGACGACAACATATACTTCTAAGTCCCACCCATCTTCCTGTCTGCTGTACATCAAAGTGTCTCCCTAATTAACAGAGCCCTATGCGGCGCTTGATCAAAAGAGGGGCCTCCTTTAAAGTAGGAGGTTTTAGGCAGACTTTCAACTCCTACAATTCACATACTCCCTGCTCTGAAGGAAGTGGTTCCAGACAGGACATTCACTGCCCTTTCATACCAAGGAGGGGTGTTACTAACAAGTTGAAATATTGCATTACAAAGAGGTGTTGGTGTCGGGTCTCCATTGTCACTTCCTGGACCCTAGCCTTCCCTGAGGCCTGCTAATTAACATTCTTCAGTATTCGTTGCCATCAGCAAGGTTTGACAACGGAGATGTAAATCCATGGGGCTTTGATATTCTAATCAGGCTGCCCACAGCCACAGGCTTTTGATGTACCCACGGATGTCAGGTGTCAGCTACACATGACAAGGGAGGGTGGCACTGGTAAACTGTGTCCTCCCAGAGTACATGACTATTTTCATGCTGTTTGGTGAGCGTCGGATATATGTGCGGGAATGGCCCCACATATTTTCAAAGGTTGATCTCCCATCATTCATTCTTTTAAACAAACAAAAAAAAAACAGGTGAGCGAACTCTTCCCGTGCGGATGGTCGAATCCCTCACAAGGAGTCATCAGGAAACAAGAGAAAAACTGGTGCTGCTCCAGGACTTCATCCAACCTGGTGCTCCTCAAGGAACTAATTAACACAGCCAAGGCCTAATGCTACCAAAACACCATAACAGAAGGTAACAACAAAAGCCGAACCATCTTCAAAGCAGGCAAGCACTGTGTCAACCCATAATCCAACCAAGCCATACCACACCCCATCACCGCCATCAACACCTTCATCAGCAAAATCAGCAAGATTCCCCAGCACATAAACAGCAACTCTGCATCCACAGACCCACATCACATCCCTCCTTGCGAAATCTCCACACCCTGGACAACCTTCAATACACTATCTACTGAGGACCTGGTAGAAACCCTTGCCGCCCTCAAAGCCACATTGTATACAGGCAACATCCTCCCAGCATCCATCCTCAAGAACCTCCCTGCACAAGCTCTCCTTCCATACCTAGAGATCAACAGCTCCCTAACTCAAGGTACCTTCCCATGGACCCTAAAGACAGGACAAATCATCCATCTACTACCACTTGAGAAAGTGGTAGCCGTGCAACTGCAGTAACAGATCGACACCAACAATTTCCTCCAAACCTACTAATCCAGGTTCAGATCCAGTTGCAGCATGGAGACGGCAACAATACAGGTGGTATATGATGCCCTCAACACCCGTGCCTCCTGGTTCTACTCGACCACTCAGCCGCTTTAGACACAGTAGACTACCAGGCACTCCCGGACACCCTACATTGGTGCATGGGGATCAGAGATCTTGTCCTATGCTGGCTCAAAACCTACCTCGCCAAGCGCCAGCAGTTTGTTCAGATGGAATCATCTAGATCACCAATGTTACCCGTCTCCTGTGGAGTCCCACAGGGTTCCATCCTCTCCCCAGCCCAGTGATCTTCAATCTATACATGGAGCCACTGGAAGCCCTTCTAGCCACACACAACATCCACATCCACCAATATGCCTACGACACACAGCTTTTTCTCAAGATAGACTCCCCTGAGGACATCCATAGACTCAAAACCTGCCTGTCACTGATCCAGTCTTGGATGTCCAGTGCTTACTTTAAGCTCAACCCTTTCCAAGTCTGAATTCCTACTCCTCACCAACAACACTTAACATCCAGACATACAGACCGGGCTATCAACCATGAACCAGGAGGGCTTCCCAACTCCTTCTGAACTCAACTCCTGCGGAAAGTCCCTTGAGTTCCACATCGACAAAAGCCTCTCCTTAAAGACACACATAGCTAAGAAAACTCAGACAACTTGGTGTCAACTCTCCCTCCTATGCAAAGTCAAGCCCTTCCTGCCTCCAGACAGCTTTAGATCCACTGTTCAAGCACTGGTCCTATCCCACCTGGTTGGGAGCAGTGCCCTCCTCTGAGGCCTCTTGTTGTTCTCCCTGGTGCCCCTGAGACGTGTCCTACACATGTCCACACACCTCATCAAGGGTCTACGCAGATATGACCACATCATCCAGCCCTCATTGACCTTCACTGGCTCCCACTGCATGCACAAATCACCTTCAAGTCTTGCTGCATCATCTATAAGGCAGTCACCCTCAAGTCACCCAGCTACCTCACAGAGAAACTCAGCATCTATGATGGATATCACACCACCGCTGCTGCTGCAAATAGGAAAGGACCAGAAAACAAGCCTTCTCTGCCTATGCCCCAAGACTATACAACCTCCTTCCCATCAGCATCAGACTCGCCCCCATGCTCCTAAAATTCAGAAAAGAATTCAAGACCCACCTCTTCAAGGAGTTTCACCTCCTCAACACCTAGGCCATCACATCACCCCCCACGCCACATGGCTCACTAGACGCAGTCCGCCCTCTTCTCCCTGTCAGTATTATCAGCTATACCCCTCCACTGTGCCTGTCTATATCCTACCCCCTGCTGTATATCTGTTCTGTTGTTACTACTGAAAAGTACTCAGTTATGCATATGTAGTGTTGTATACCTCTGTAAAGCGCTCTGTTGTGTATCTGTATTGTTGTATACCTCTGTAAGGCACTCCATTGCTTCTCAAAGCTAGGTCAGCACTCAATCAATACCATGATAATAATAAAAATAATTGAAGATGAAGAGAGTAAATAGCATGGGTGATGGAATTGTGGGGTGACAGGATAGATAAGCCATACAGAAGAATAAAAGATAGAACAGAGAGGAGCAAATTGAGAATCAGGCAGGCCAAGAAAAAGAACGGAGCAATAGTCAATGCATCAGAGAATAATGCTAGCGACTAATAGATTGGTTTCATTGAAAGTTCAAAGGGGAAAACCGTATGCACGTTGAATGTATAAAGTTGACCAATGTGAGCGCTAGATAAATGTAGGAAGAGAAGGCATATAAGTAGTGTGATTCCAAGGTTACGAGCTGAAGTAGAGATTTAGGTATGTTGGTGGAGAAGAAATGGAGGGAGGAGTAATAGGCAACAGAATTTGAGATGAGGGGAAAAACAAGATTTCAGTCTTTGATGAATTAAGATGAAGACCATGTTAAGACATCCAAGAATGGATTGAAGAGAGACAGGCAGAAGGATTAGAATGCAGAGATGCACAAAACGATGAACAAGAAAAGACGATTGGAGTGTAATCTGCCTAAAGATAATAGAAAAAGCTAAAAGAGATGATAGTGCAGAGTGGAATCAGTTACAGAGAAAAGAGTAAACAACCAAGAATAGACCCTTGGGGAACCCCAAATTGCAGAGGAAAATGAGAAGATGAGTGACCAGCCCTGAAATGGAGTGAGATTAGCCAAATAGGAACAAAACTTCTTGTGAACTGTGTCAGAAATAGCTAGTGATACAAGTCTTGAAGAGAGAATATTGTTATTGACACAAGCAGCAGTTAGGTCAAGGAGATTAAGAAAAGAGGAGTGCTTAGTATAGCGGGTAGAGAGGAGAGTTTCAGTTGGTGAGTTTAGGGCAATTTCTGTAGAGCAAAAAAGATAGAAACCAGATTGGAGAGGAAGAAGTAGATTGTGATGATTTAGATTAGTGAATACATTATTCTTTTGAGACTTTTAGATATATAGGGTAAAAGAGAGATACAATAGACATTAGATGGAGTGGAAGGTTCCACTGACTTTTTTTCAAGATAGGAAAATCAAATGTATTCTTAAAGGAAAAAGGAAAAACAGTAGAGGATAAAGAATTGGTAATAAAAGAAGCAAGATTCAAAATTACTAGGGGAAAACCTAGGGAAAAAAAGAAGAGAGGGTCTCAGATTGGTAGGATTAGCTATAGGATGGATGTGGGTGATGAAGGTTGAAGTGTCTGTGCCAGCAAGAAGATGCCCTCAAGCATACTTGGCATAGAGGAGTTTCAAATGTTCGTATTGATTACTTCTATGTCTCAGATGGCATTAGGAAACAGTGTGGTTATCTTAGTCATCTTGACCTTGCTTTGGGTGACCATTTTCCCATTTTTTTTACCCTGACTAGTCCCATGTCTGTCCCCTCTATTAGGCCGGATTTGGCAGGCTTGGAGTGCAAAAAGAGGGGCACGAGAGTTAAGCAGAACAAGAAAATTGTATTTAAATTCAATCAACTTCTTTCTGTGCTGCTCCAAAAGTCTGGGGGTGTTTTCTATGGTGATGATACTGAGGGTGGTGATGGTACCTCTTCTTATAATATTGTCTTGGCCTGAATTCATAAAATTAGGGACTCTATTGCCTCTGTGAATCCCCATACGAAATGTGTCATAAAAGATGACAGAATTGTATCTTCTAAGGCCTGTTAAAGAAAAGAGCTTGCTGCTTTGAGGAAGGGTGGTCTTAAACCCAGCTGACTATGGGAAACTCAAATGTTCTATTATCTTGAGGCATAAGAATTATGTCAAATCCCTTAAAATGGACGCCTATTCTCTTTGCCATCAAAATGTGTTGGAGCTTTTGTGTAAGGGGAAAGACGGCCATTTCTGGTCAACGGTTAATAGGCTTTTGGGGAATGTTAAAGGGACTACCGGTTGCCCCATAGATTCTGCTTCTTGGGTATCTTTTTATACCAAGAAATATGCCTTGCCTGAGGCCTTTGTAGTATTGAAACATTTTGATTTGGGTTTACCTGAGAAGGGTATCTGTAATTGGAGCAAGGAGGATATCGCATGGACAATTGCCCAATCGAAGCCATCTAGGGCCCCCGGCCCTGATGGGATTCCCCCTTTGGTTCTAAAATAGGACCCTGGAATTTGGGTCGAACTGTTAAAACCTATGTTCGACCACATTTTTCTGACCCATACAGTGCCTGTTTCTTAGTCTAAATCCATTATTGTACCCATATTTAAAAGGGGCGATAAATTGGATTTGTCCAATTACAGACCCATAGCTCTAACGGACGCTACAAGTAAGTTTTTTTTTTCGATTCTGTTACTGAGGGACCTCAATCTTGTTATCAGGGACATAACCTTTTGAGTAGGTTCCAGGTGGGGTTTCGTGTTGAGCTTGGTACTTCTTTGAATGCAGCTATTCTTTCCCATCTTAGACATTATGTCCACCACTCGTATGTTGGGGACATGTATTTGGCATCACTGGACATGTCTAGTGCCTTCAATGGGGTGATTAGATCCAGGCTTTGGGGCAAAATGATTACTCTGGGCATTCCCTGAAAGATGGTCCAGTTGATTGGTTTATTGCACTCTAACACATCCATCTGTGTACGCTTATCTGAAGATGGTGTTCTCTCCTCTGAGATACCCACCTTTACAGGGGTTAAACAGGGATGCACTCTGGCCCCTACACACTTCAATCTCTATACGTGCGATGCTGAGGGACTGTGGCAGGGCCCCTCCATTGCACCAGCGAGATTGGGGAGCGTAGGGCTCGAGTGTATGGCCTATGCGGATGATTTCATACCGTTCGATAAAACTCTGCGAGAACTCAGGGTTAGGATGCAGCTTTTCTATGAATATGCAGTGGCAAACAATATGTTTCCTAATGCCTCCAAATCTAAAGCCCTGGTTCTAACTAAAAGGAAAAAGGATATTCAATATGCATGGACTATGGGAACGGATACTGTGGAGCAGGTCAATACCGTAGTTTACTTGGGATGCTATTTGGCTAACAGGGTTAGCATTGAACATTGGAAATCTATTCTGTATGCTAAAGCCAAGAAACGACTGCTCATATGAAATTTCTTAAGCAGTAAGTATGTAAATTCTCACTTATTCCCCTGAGACGATACTATTTGGCCAAATTTGAGGCTAATATCCTCTATGGACTTGACCTGTGCTCTCAGAACATGGGTGACCTTCTGAATACTATTCAGGGAGTTTTATGGAAGAACCTACTTGGTCTTTCTATGGCCATTCCTAACGCCATCATTAGACACGAGTTGTGTCTGATGTCTTTAAAGGCTAAGTATATGTGGAGACAGCTGTCTCTATTTATAGGAATCCACTCTTTGCCTAAAAACTCCCTCTATGAGAGTCTTAAGGCTGCCATGGAAGCAGGATCAGTACCATCTTTAAGAGAGTTTAACGAACAGATGTGCTCTGTGTTGGTCCATATTTGTTCATCTGAAAAGGACTTGATCCTCGGACCGGGGCATGTCAAAAAGATCTTGTTCAGGTCCCGACTGGGCCGAGACGGATGACTGCATTGATTCATAGACTAGACAGGATTTGTGGAGTGTTCAAGGTTTATACATACTAAGGAATATCTTCCGCTTTATATTCAAAAGTTTCCTTCTCCTATTATACGCATGAATTTCATGTGTTTCAGGTTAAAACAACTACCTGTGTTTGAGAAAATTAAAAGTTGGAAAACTATGAATATGAAAGGGGGGCCAAGTGTTATGGGCAAGTAATATAGGTTTTGTAGGGTAAGTAATACCTGCGAGATTCTGAAACACTTGGTTGTAGAGTGTACATTTTTTGGTACAGAACGACTTTGGTTCTTCAAGGATTACGCAACTGACTGTTCAGAGGTATCTAGAAATTTATTTTGGTTTCGCTGTATGTGGGGCTCTGCTATTTCTTTGGTTTTATCTCTGAATCTTTTTCTTACACTTCTTATTTTTGAGTTGGATAGGAAAAAATTTACTTTGGAAGGGAATTATTCTTTGTATTTGTAAACTGAAGTTTTTTTTTGTGCTTCTTTTATATTTGGTTTTTGATGAATTGTTTTATATTTTGCTGTTTGTATTTTGTTGTGTATCGCTTTTTGTAAACTGTAAATGCAACAATAAAAAAAAAAACGGAGATAGGGACTGAAGGATAGAGGAAGAGACAACATGAGCTGGAGTTTCCAAGCTAGTCGAGCAAGATGAGCAAAGATTATCTACTTTGGTAATGATGTAGAAAGCAAAGTTATCTGTAGTAAGAAAAGAAGATGAGGAGGATCTGTTAGAGGAGAGAGAAAATGATTAAGTCCACAGGTCTTTGAGGATGAGAGGAACGATTAGTAAGAAGGTCAGGGTAATACTTTTGTTTAGCAAGTAATAGAGTGTTGTCATAGAGAGGAAGGATGTAGGAAAGAGATGCCTAGTCAAGAGTAGAGTTAGACTTTTTTCCAGCAGCATCCAATGCGTCTGAGCATAGACCAGAGGAGACGAAGAAAGAATGTAAGCCATGGCTGGGGAGGATTATTGGAAGGGGAGAAAGGGGCGGGGGGGTAAAGCTGATCAAGAGTGGACTGGAGGCCAGAAGATAAAACAATTAGCTACATTCTCGGATTAGAGCTTCAAAAACTGAGTAACTGGAGGAATAACAGAACTAAATAAGGAGACAAATGTTGATGAATTGAAGGTTCTAAGATCACAGGGAAGAAAAATCAGGGGATGAGGTGGTGATATCGATTCTGGAAAAGAAACTGACAAAGTATGAAATGATCAGAGGAAGATAGAGGGATGGCAGAAACAGAAGAGTAGGAGGGAATCAATGAAAAACTAAGATCTAAGGAAGAAATGAGCAGCTAGTGGGCGGAGTGAACAGCTGGAGCAGATGTTAAAATTGACCGTTAGGTAAAAAGGGGTAATGAATTATGAGCGGAAGCAAGACGAAGATTGAAATCACTGAGCAAGATGGTTGGCACAGTGAACTGGAGTAGGAAAGAGAGGAGGATATAACAGTTCTCATAAAAAGATATAAAATTCCCAGGTGGACGATAAAGGATGAGTATTTTTAAGGGTAAAGGAGTCCTAAAATAATCAAAATGATAAAATATGGTAGGTCAAAGCAGTGGAAGGAAGAGAGCCAAGATGAGTGAAAAAATCCCAGTACCTCCACCACGACCAGTGAGACAGGGGAGTGAGTACATTTAGAAAAAGAAGTGAACAGAGCAGCGTCAGAAGCAGTATTAGATGGGGACAGAGAAACTGCAAGTTTAGTCAAAAAAATAGATCCAGAACACAGCGCGTTTTATTGAACACTGAATGTGCATTCCAGAGTGTGATGTTAATGTTAATGTTAATTTTAAGGTTAAAGGATATTTATAACACACACTGTGGCGGCTCTGAAAGATAAGCAGGTAGGGTGGGTTTGTGGGACATAGCAGGACAAAGGTATAGCGAGAATGATTATAATGTACTGTTGGCAGCTTCAGTTAGGTTAGCACTGTTTGCTGAACATAGGTGTGGTTTACTGATCGGTAGACTCCCATGTGCTGTTGTGCAAGAATATGTGTGGTTTGTTTTGTTGTTGCAATGCAGTGAAGTGAGTGTGGATTGCTGAGCTAGGACATGGTTAGTATGCATACTCATCCCAGTAAGAGTGAAGAGTGGAACTTTGATGAGAATCATTACTGGAACATTCATACTCGTGCCAGAATGAGTAAAGTGGGCAAAGTAAGAATCATTACTGGAAATGTCATACTCACTCCAGTAAGAGCAAAAAGCGGAAAACCAAGTAAGGATCAATACTGGAACATTCATGCTCATCCCACTAACAGCGAAAAGTGGAAACCAAGTAAGGATCATTACTGGAACATTCATGCTTGCCCCTGTAAGAATAAAGGCTGGCAACCAAGTGAGAATCATTACTGGAACATCCATACTCGTCCCAGTAAGAGTAAAGAGTGTCAACCAAGGGAATCATTACTGGAGCATTCTTACTCATCCCAACAAGAGTAAGGAGTAGAAAGCAAGGCAGTCATTACTGGTACTCATACTCATTCCAGTGAGAGTGAAGATTGAGAACCAAGTTAGAATAATTACTGGAACATGTATACCAATCCCCGTAAAACCAAAGAAATAGAGAAAAGTGAGAATACTTTTCAGAGTGTTTCTAACTTGCTCAGCCAGTTAAACAAGTGGACATTGTGTCAAGAAAAAGATGCCTGATAAACCAAGGGAGAGAGAAGGGAAACCTCAGAAGGAGAAAAGTGTCAAGGACACAATAGAGAAGCTGAAGAACCCTATTTCTGAACTGTGCAAACTGATAAAGGTGGTTTCTGAGAACTCCATACGAATAAATTAATAAAGTTGATGTGCTGGAAAGCAGACCACAGGCTAAGGGATTCAGTCTCCTCTATTTTAGTTCCTTTTGATAATGTTATGGACAGAATACCTTAGTTTTGGACAGAGGACAGATCTTCATTTTGGACTCACTGATAACTGACTAGCACCCTAGATAGTTTTGTGTTAGGCAGGTAAAACCCATAGTTTATGACTAGTTAGGTGTTTGCACCATTTTATTTAATTAGTAAAATACTTGGACATGTAAGATATCAGTCTCCGGCGTTCTTCTGACCTGCCACACATCACATTGCATACATGCTTGCAAACATATATACACACACACACACATACAATGATCCTCATTTGTTCTCTGTTTCACATCTCTGTGCCACCACACAGACCTAGGTGGCTCACCACTTATCTCTTGTCAGACATGCAGCAATGACTGAATACTGACTTTGTACAGATGAGAGGCAGCAAGGCCAGAGATATCACACCCCACCGGCCTCGCATTAGTGAGCACTATGCATTTTTCACAGAGCCTTTTACTCTTCATTTGCTCAAATGAAGAACACTTGCATACTGCAGGATGTATCCCTGTTAGACAGCCTTATGTGAAAAATGTACGATGAGATTCCAAAGTTCAGAATTAGAATCGAAACTTGCATTTTTTAACCTAAAAGGGGGCTGGGGTGTGGGACAATTGCACACCAACCCACCAGGCAACAATGATTTAATCAACTGCCACTACTACTGGTGATGCCACTTCTACTGCAGACAGTAGTATTGGCACTACTCATACTGCTACACGCATTTTCACTGGTAGTAATGCTTGAAGTGGCAGTAGGTCTAATATTACTGTCAGTAGTAATAGTAGCGTCACTGATAGTATAGGCAGATTCACTATTATTGTTAGCACTATAAATAATGATCTTATCACTATTACTATTGTAGCATTGCTAGTACTAATATCAATACCAATACTGGTCATACCACTTCTTCTATAGATACTACTGAGAGTTTTGGGAACTATTACTAGATATTCAGGATTGTTGGTAGAAAGGCAGTGCTTAATTTGTGGGGGTGTTTGCCAGGGCTCAGCCCTGGAGCTTACCTCTGAGCCCCAGACCTTATTATCTCAAACTCAATTTCGTTATGATGTGGTGTTTTTGCAACTTCATTACTATAAATATGAGTCAGTCATGGTCACACAACAAGCAACAGCAGTGTGCACTGGCCAGGGTCTCTGCATCATGGGCCGGCTCATTGTTATTCATGAACCAGATGACCCAGATGGGCAGTGCTAGTTATATATTTTCATTGATAACCATGAGTTGGAAGGCAGCAGTCACTGATGGGTGATTGAGCTGGCCATGCTCGCACAGTGCCCCAACCAGCCTGCATAATATTGGTGCAGCTCCATCACTGTAATAACCAGCAGCAGCTCCACAGCAGTCTGGGTTGACATCAACTGGGCAGCCACCATCCAGCAGCACCAACATGGAAGCAACGCCAGACCAAAGGCCACTGCCGAAAAGAAGTGGCTGTCATCAGTGCCAACCTGTACAAGAAGATCTTGCTGCACTTTTTGACAGGAAAGTTAACCAGTTCAGTAATTATTGTTCCTGAATTATTTTATCTATTTACTGCAGGAGGTAAGCATGTTGGTCTTTGTTCTGTTGATACATGGTCAACATGTTCTACTTCCTAACTATAGAATCAGAGCCAAATGTTAACTATGTTTTTAAAGAAGCACTTAAATATGTTACTTATTTTAAGACACAACTAGTATGTTATGCTATTTTATGTTATGTTGATTGATGTCTGTAAATCGCACATATCACTTTGGTGCTGCATTCATCACCGAACACAGTTGCATCATTAACTCCAAATATGCTGACACTATGGAGAGCAGCCATGTGCGATGGCAACAGTGGGCTGGGAACTGCCAACCTAGATGCGTAACAGGAGTGCCAGAAAATATTTGGGCCCTGATGCTTATTTCTTTACAAATTAAGCACTGTAGAAAGGAAAAGGAAATGCAACCTTTTACTTTGTTGCTTTAATGTTTCTGCAGACTGCACACATTCTCTTCCTCGCATGTCACTACCTCTTTAAAGTACTGAAATCAGTTAACAAAATGGAGTACCACCAAATAAAAATACTTTAAAAGGTGTTTACAAAATAGGTGGTAAACTGACAATAATACATTCATAGTAAAGGATTGCATACTTATTACCATTAAAGGTTTTTATTCCGGAAGAATCTGTGCAAGCACGATTTTTTGAATAGTTTGTGCAAATGTACTTGGGTTGAAAATACTCAATAAAGAAATATTTATAATAAAAAATCACGATGAAGAAAATAGCAACAAGAAAATGATGGAGCCGGAAATATGGTCCCCTGAAAAATATATTTGCTGCAATCTGAGTTTTAATCCGATCACACGAAGACAATGCTTTTTACATCTACCAACCGGCAGCGTTTGGGTAATTAAACAGTGACACATCTCTGTGTGCTGAGGGTGACGATGTGTACTGTGTCTGTTCATGGTTCTGTGTTTGCTCAATGCAATAGTTTTGAGGCAGCACAGAATAACTATTGGAAAAGCACACCAAGCAGACACAACTGTTTATATTGGAAATTAAAACGTTTTCATTTGACAATGAAATTCCCAAAGTGAAGGGACATGCCAGTCTCACAGATATATGTAAGCTATCCCCGAGGCAGAGTGCCGAGCAGGAAAACGCCTGCATCTAGGTTAGAGCTTTTTGAACTTTTGGTCCATCTAGTAGCAAGTTCACTTTCCTGTGGCGGACTTTGTTCTCATGGAGTGTACACAGGGTGGCAGGTATGGGTTATGTGTTGTGGGTTGTGGAGGCAGGAAGACTGGTTTTCTGTGCCAGCTCATATTTGGCTCGGAGAGAGAAGCTAGACACCTGGTTCAGCTATGACTTGGCTCTACCAATGAATTCTCTAGCTTTGCCACCTCTTTGCATTGGTCTAAAACTAAAGTTGGGATCAGATGGGATGGGAGGCGATGTAGCCTGCTGTGAAATTGCAAATTGGGATACGGGGAAACATGGGGGGTCATTTTGAGATGGGCGGTAGCCATGGTGCTATTAGCACCATGGCTGCCTCCCATACCGTGTCCGAGTCTGGTCGTGTTCAATTGGGACTTACTGGTGCATTCCGACCCTGGAGGGACCGGTAAGTCCCCATTGAACAAACCATTCCCCATTCCCATTTGAGCCCCCATAGGGCTCAGTGGGAATGGGGAGGGCGCTAATAACAGGCTCGCGACTAGCAAGCCTGTTATTAGCGCCCTGGTCCCTTAGCAGGACCCGTAAGGAACGTGTGGTCAGACCACACGTTCCTTATGGTTCCCGCTAAGGGACCTCGGAATTGGGTGGTAGGGGATTACCGGCACCAGCTTCTTACCGGTGCCCGGTATCCCTTACCGCCCAACTTGGAATGAGGCCCATGGTCTCAAAATACCAGTTTCCCATTTCACCAACTATATAACCTCAGTGAAATAATTGTACTATGCTGAGTATGTGGGAGAGTTTCCTTGGGTCTGGCTCACTAAGAAACAACAAACATAACTGAAAGACATGTTGCTTAAAAGGAAAGTAATATCAATAATGTCTATTATACATACTTGAGAATGCATGGAAGGGGAGAGATTGGTATTTAGTTCACTTGTTCTGGAAGATGGGGATGCTGCATTGTGAACTTGGGCCACTGCACTGTGCCATGGGCCAACAAATTATACTTGCCCCCACAGGCCAAAATGTGCTAGTCCTCCCCTGACCCAGAGACTAATTTGTGTTTCCTGGCATGGGTTATGTAATGCCTTATATGCCAAGCAACCCTGCTTGAACAAAATATGGACCTCGAGAGAGAGAGCCAGGACAGGCCAAGACTTGTGTTACATTATCATGTTTTCTGCCCTGGGATACAAGCATAACTGCTGCATGAAAAACAGTTTTAAAGGGAAACAGCATCTTTTGAGACCCTACCCGGCGTGTGTTAGACAGTACAAGAGCATGGATATGATATGATATTATATGTCATTTATAATGCGCCTGTACACACGTGTTTCTATGTGCGACAAGACAAGGCAGGGAAGTAATAGGGAGGACAAGTAAGACAAACAATCTTACTAGGCTCTGTGTCATTCAGATCGTGCATATGTGACAAACTAAGTGCAAGAGGAAGGGAGAGTGGGAATTGTCAGGGAGGGGGGGGAGTGTAATCAAGGCAGCAGTGTTCTGGGTAAGTGCAGCCAGGGCAGCGTGGCTCTGGGTAAGTGCAGGTGGCAGGGGACTGTAGATGATGTATTTCCAGCCCCTAAGTGCCTTAAGGCAGTGGAGGGGAGACTGATCATGGAGGATCCTGGTACCCAGTGAAACTCTGAGGGTACCAAGCACCATTCGGCACAGCAGACAGGTAGGTTAGCAGGGGAGGAAGGAGAGAAAGCAGAGGGAAAAATGGAAGGTCTTGAGCTGCTTCCGGAACTTCAGGTGATCTGGCTCAAGCTTGAGAGGGGCAGGGGGGCCATTCCCGAGGGAGGCACCTGCAGAGGAGAGGGATCTAATCCCCCACTCTCTGCCTGGAGAGGTTTCTGACCCTCAGAAAGTTGGAGGTAGCCGAGCAAAGGGCTCAAGAAGGAAGGTAGTTTAGAAGAGAGAGTTCTATGTAGTGAGGGACCCGGCCCAGGAAAGCATTGTGGACAATGCAGAGGGTCTTAAACCAGATCCTTGCAGCCACCAGGAGCCAGTGGAGAGCTTTCAGGGCTGGAGAGATATGGTCCCTGAGCCTGAGGACAAGTCTAAATCTTGCAGTCCTGTTCTGAATTAGTTGCAGAGGGCGGAGCGTAGAGGAAGGTAGATTGAGAAAGAGGCTGTTGCAGGAGTCCAACCTAGAAAGAACAAGGGCTCTGGAGACAGTGAGCTTCTCGGGCAAAATGAGAAAAGGAAGAATACCTCTGAGGAAGTGCAGCTGATAGTGGGCAACCTTGCACAGGTCTGTGATGTGAGAGGAGAAGGAAAGAGTGGACTTGAATCTGACACCAGGGTTTTTTGCCTCACAGGAAGACGAAGGAAGAGGGCCCAAGGATGGCCGCCAGAGTGAGAGAGGGAAAGTGGGAGCAGGGGTGCCAATGAGAAGGATCTCCATTTTACTGGCATTAAGGCAGAGATTGTTGGAGGTGCACCAATTCCTAAGGCAGAGATAACTGGAGGCGCACCAATCCTGAATCACGGATAGACAGTCAGGAATGAGTGATAGAGGAGAGAAGGCTGAGGGGAGCCTGAAAGAGTATCATCGAGCAAGTCTATTAGAAGAAATGGACTAACCCTGCAAAGCAAAATGATTTGATGAAGGACCAATTGAGCCTTTTCCCAAGTGAATACAAAGGGCTAATTTGGGGTCTAAAACAATAACAACTATTTTGCTGACACAACTCTCCCAATAGCAAGCTGTGATACTCATGGGTAAATCCAACTGTATAGTTTCTCAGGACCAAAGAGCATGAACTCTTAGAGTTGCTAAATTTTGATGAACAGACGCCACCCACAACTCAATCACGAAAAGACAAAACCCAAAGAAGTCGGCATCCTCCTCTGATGAACATGGATACAGAGTTGTGTATCATCAATGTAGTGATAATAGAGAGCGCGAGATCTGTTACTATATTCCCCCTGCAGCTCCATAAATAGATTGAACATCATGGATGACAGGACAGACCCCTGAAGTCCACTGGAATCAATTGGACAGGTGGCAATTTTTCAGTGAGGCAAATTTTTCAGGCGCTAGCCCCTTCAAACATTTAAAAACCAAACATGCTATCTTAAATTTGACTCTATCCTCCACCCTCAGCCAATGTATAGATCCCCGGGTTGATGAAACGTGATCCCGTTTTCTAAGGTTCCTAATTACTCTGATTGCTGCAGTCTGTGCTCTCTGCAATCTGGCCATTTGTTATTTTGTAATACCTGCTAACAGGCTATTGCAATAATCCAAGTGGGGGTTAGTAATTGCCCCACCACAGTCGCCCTATCTTCTATTGGAATATAGGGTAATATACTCCGTAGTGAGCGCAATGCAAAATAAACTGTTTTTACCTTCGCTCCCACCTGACTCTCACTCCCTAAATTCTCCTGCCACCAACAGCCTAGATTCTTTACCTTCTTGGCGTACTGTAATTGTTCACCTAGAATCAGTGGTGGCAGATTTTGTCTTTCCTGTTACTTTTTACTTTTTGGATCAAACAGTATAATTTCTGTTTTTGCCACATTTAACTGCAACTGATTGACAGTCATCCACTCCTTAAGTTCATCCATACATAGATTTATCCGTTCAAAGGCATCCTGACTATTCTGGAGTTCTATGTATATCTGCGTGTCATCAGCGTATGAATGAAACTATAGGCCATACTTTTTAAATATTCTAAAAACTGGGCGAAAGTACAGGTTGAAGTTGAGAGGGGTTAAGGAGGATCCCTGAGGCACCCCACATTCCAGCTCCACCATCTGGGAAGTGAATCCATCTAGTATAACTCTTTGTATAAACAGGGCGATGTACTTGCGCTTTTTGTACTCCATATAAAACAGGTAAAGGTGTAGCTTCTGTTGAGTCAGAGCATACTCTGCTACTTCTATGCTCAGGAAAGGAAGCAAACCAACTTGCTGCAGTATCGGAGAGATTGGCAACCTCCCTCAATCTGGGAATAAGGATGGAGTGTTCGATTAAATCAAATGCCGCTGACTGATCTAGGGAGATAATAAGAGACAACCCGCTCCTATCCATCTCTGCTAAGAGTTTGGTTTTCAACTCGAGGAGTGAGGTTGCTGTGCCATATTTTTTTCTAAAACCTGACTGATTGGAATGAAGAATGGGATATAAGTCCAGATGCTATGCTATCTGACTATAAGCCAACCTATCAAGGATTTTAAGTGGGAAGGGCGTATTCCAGATGGGCCGAAAATTCAGTGGGTTGTCCCTATCCATTCCCGGTTTCTTGAGAATGGGAGTTACCATTGTTAGCTTTAACTCATCGGGTACCTTACCCTCCTTCAAGGAGGTATTTATGAAAGTACATACTGCTTTATTGAGACGTGGTGGGCATGTTTTGATAATCATAGATGAACAGGCATCTCCTCTGCACTGAGAGGGCTTCATTTGCTCGATCATTTTTATGATATAGAATGAAAATTTAACTGAGGGACAGCAGGGTCATGGGTATAGGATTTGGTAAATTCCTTGCTGGAGGAGGTGGTTGTCGTCATCTTTTTTTCAAGCATTGCTCTCCGGATTTTATGCAACTTGTTGTGTAATCCATCTTGTATGAGTTGACACCATTGTTCATCATTTTTAACATGGGGGTCTAAAGGAGCAGAAGTAGTTGCCTGTACCTTCAGGATCTTAAATATGTCCCTGGTGTTTGACTTTGCATTGCTGATGCAATTATTACGAAAATCTCTTTTTGCTTCCAGAATGGCATTTTTGTAATCTCTTACTGAGTTCTTGTAACTAGCTAAGAGATCAGAGTTAGATTCCCTTTTCCATGCAAAGAATGCTTTGCTAACAGCAGTTTTTTTTGTTCTGAGATCTAAAGAGAACCAAGCCTTACTTTTGTGCTCTTCATTTTTTAGCTTTTTAAACTTTTTTTTAATGTGTTTATTCCTAAATAGTGTGTACATTCTCCTCAATTCGTTATAACTTTCACAGAAGAGTAAGACATGCACAACACACTCAGGGGCCATACCACATTCTGTGGATTCTTCCAGAGTTCGTCTAGGCCCAGCGAGCCCAGTTGTTGTTTTACGTGGGTAGGCCATTGAAGAGATCGACCACCCGGATGGCTCAACAAGTCAGAGATAGCTTCTTGGTACTTTCTGTAATAGAATGAGAAGGGGAATAGAGCAAGGGAGTAAGCCATTGATTGCGTGTGCCATCGATGATGAGCACAAGGAAATATGAGTGAGAATGGGTGAGAGTGAGAGTAAGAAATAAAGCGAGAGTGGATGACAGAGGATAGGGGTAAACTGGGTTGGTTTGGGAATAGTGGGGTAGGGTGGGTGGGGGTAAAGAGAGGAGTTATGGCTGAGTAGAGAAAGAGTGCGTGAGATGGTGGTGGTAGATAGAGGGGGCGTGGTGGGTGGATGTAGTAGAGAAAGTGGGTGGAGTGTGTTGGAGGGGATAGAGAGATTTGGTAGGGTGGGTGGTAGAGAGAGTTGGTAGGGTGTGGGTGGGGGTAGAGAAAGTTGGAAGTCTGGGTGGATGGGAGTAGAGAGAGTTGGTAGGGTGAGCTGGTGTAAAAAGAGGTGGGTTTTTAGAGCATTGGGTGGGATAGGGTGGATGGCGTATAAATTGTGGGGTAGGGTGGATGAGCAGAACTAGTGTACAGAGAGTGGGGGTAGGGTGTGACTAGATAGAGTGGGGGCACGGTGGGTGGATTGGGGTTAGAGAAAGTAGAGGTACAGAGAGTGGAGAGGACTGGGTGGCATGGTAGGTTTGGTGTGTGGGTTGTAGAGAGAGGGTATATAGTGGGATTGTTCAAAGGCCATGTGGGGGTAGAGAGAGTGTGGGTTGGGTGAGTGTTGGTAGTGTGGATTGACGGGAGAAGAAAGAGTTTGGGCAGGGTGTGTGGTAGGAGTAGAGAGTTGGCATAGGGTCGGGTAATTTGGGTAGTGGGGTAGGGTTGAGAGAGTGGGGTTAGGGTGGGTATTGGTATTACTATTGTTTGCAGTCCAGGACTTCCAATGTCAGAGTCAGTGTTTCCCTTTCAGACTGTGATCATCCCCATGGGGTTTCACCAAGGTCCGGGGAACAGTTCTGGCAGCCCTTCACCTGGAGAGCAATCCTACATTTGTCATCTCGACAACTGGCTGATCAAGGCTCACTCAGTCTCTTCTCTTGTCTCACATTGCCTGGACCTTATCAGGTGGTGGAGTCTCTGAGGTTTATCTCAACTTCCATAGGTTTTGCCTTTGTCATTACTAGGATTTCCAGAACATCAGAGCACATTTCAGGACCAACCTGGACAGGTTGTTTCTCTGAAGGACAGGCTAGACAGACACAGGGATCTGTGTCTCCCCATCATCCAGCAAGACTCTGGTTAGTTAGGCTGAGTCAGCAGGTCTGATGGGCAAGACTCCAACAGCGCTTGCTGATGGAAAACATGCACAAGTACCAGTTTTCGGCCTCATGATTTTGAGGTAACCATATTATTAGTCAAGACATTGAGGGATGCTTTACTGCAGAAGAAACAAACGGGCAGTGGCTTTCCATTAAGCTAATCATCCACGATCACCCTTACAGATGGCAGTAAGATTGGATGGGGGTGGGGACTTTGGTGTAGGCATGCCATCAAGGGAAGTGGCGACAGAAGAAACAGAGCCAGTCATACAACTGGAGGGAAGTGGCAGCTGTCTTCAGAGCTCTGCACAGGTCTGAGCCCAAAGCGCAGGTGGTGGAGATTGTCGGCAGGAAAGACAATAGATGTCCCATCTATTATCAATAGGCATGGGAAGGTACAGTTCCTGGGAAGAGGTAGTTCTGGCTTTTCAGTTCAGATGTTGGGCAGTAATAACCTTGCCGCAACCAAACCACAATTGGGTGTGGGGAACTCAGCAGTAGATCCTCTGAAGCAACAGCTGTCCTCCATCTCAGGAATGGTCAGTTCCACTAGCAGTGCTTTATGGAATATTCCCTCTTTTGAGAGCACAACCTTGGATAGGTTTGCCTGCCACCGAATGTGGAACTCCTAAAATGTGCTCCAGGTTCCTCTGCAGGAAACTTTGGGGAGTGAAAACGATGTCCCCAACATGGCCCCTAAATCCCTTATATGCCTAATTCCCCCTACAAATGTCCTTGGTTCCCAAGGTGGTCTGCAAAAAATCAGGGATTTCAAGATGGAAGTAATTGTATTCGCTGCTTATTTGCCTCAAAGATCCCGGTTTCCACTTCCCATGGAATTGTCTGTGGCTTGGTTGTGGCTTATCCTATCACAGGATTGCATTCCCTTCACAGCAGATGGAGATAGAGAAGGGAGGGGTTTGGAAGTTGAGAGGCAGGTGCTTCTTAACACAGGCCTCTCAAAACATATAACAACCGTAGTGTTAAACGTTTGCTGCCTGGCGAAGAGAAATCCCGTTGTAGGCATCTGAGGAATTTGTAGATTGGTGGTTAGCAGAAATATTCTCACACTTTCCTGTGGTTACCCAAGACATACATCTCCTTAGTGTGCAATTAGGGCTTTCCTTGAGACTTTGAAGGATCTGTAAGGAGGAAAAATAAGTTATTGACTAGATCTACCCCACACATTCCACTTTGGAATCTTCCCCTGGATCTTATGGATTGGCAAGCATCTCATTTAGAGCCAATATAGTCCATAGGTCTGAGGTTTCTGACTCTGAAAGTGTTGTGGTAGTGATCCCTGGTGTTACAAGATAGGGCCCTTTTTCTCACTAGCCTGCCTGATGACCTCATTCTAAAATAAGACCCTTGCTCCCAAAGTTTCAGTTGAGGTTCAGTCCTAGAACATCGTTCTCCCAGCCTTTCCCCCAGACACCTCCAATCCTATGGAAGTCATTTGGCAGCCTCTGCACATCAGAAGGGTGGTTCTGGCTTATGTTAATAGGACTAGCACCTTCAGGATATCTGACAATTGTGTGGCTTTTGATGCAAGAAGAGGTAACAGGAGAGAGAGCACAGAACAGGGTCAGGACTATGGGCTGGCAAAGGCTGTAAACAGGGAAAAAGGGAGTCCTGCCTGTCAAAATTCTATTCAATTGCAACTCATTCAAATGCAAGTTTAATTAAATATATGGCAAACTGGCAGCATTCTATTTTCTGTCATGTAGTGCACTGCTGTGTGAAATACAACTAGACACTCAGTATAGTTAGTGTAGGTCAGTTTTTGCATATTGCCGACACTTACTAAACATAGACATAAGTATAAAAGGCTGTGAACAATGTAAGCAAAGACAAGAAAGGGTTCACAGATCACAATGCAAGCTGTCTCGTGGTTGAAAAAAGTACAGACAATTACAATGTAGTCCCAACAGTGTAAATTATTATGCAGATTGGTCATTCAGTGTAAAACATTGTAAATGCATACAGAGCAAAATCACAAGTATCAGAATCAAGGGGGTGCGCACATATCTACACCTCACATTAGGAAACGGATACTATGTAGTGGTGTCTTTGATCAACCTTTTGGATAGTTTTTGTTTTCTTGTGTCTTCTTAGTAAGGATATAGTCAATATAGTACATCTAGGAGACTGGATCTTGGGGAACCTTATTAGAGCCAGGCTAAAGGGTGACCTTGTAATGGGTTTTGAGGCAAGAAGTCTTCCACGTCCTCCAAAAGTAGATGAATCTTCAGTGTTATTCCTTGCTTACAAGGGTTTTGGGATTCTCCTCCAAGATAGGGTGCAAGGTCATTCTGCCAGAGGTCTGGCTGCCTCTTGGGTATGGGCCCAGGTGGTCATAATGGTAGATATCTGTAGGGCCACCATGTGGGTGGATCCCCATACCTTTCTCTAGCATTGCAGAGAAAATGTTGAAGGTTTTTCTTCAGGGATTCGGCTCAGTGATCGATAAAGGGGATAGTGGATGCTTCACTTTTCTCTAAGTCTATTGGTCTTCATTGGCACTGCAGGAGAGATACTGCAGATATAGGGATACTGTATATGAGAGGAAGGAAGTGAGCCATGACATTATATTCAGAGGAGGCAGTAAACAGGATACAGACATCAAATAGCTGGCCTACATTACAAATGGAAATGCACATTCTTGTACTAAGTATGTTTTAAAATGATCCACTTCAGGGTGAACAAGTCATCTCTCCAGTTTGCACTATGTACATTTTAGCCCAAAACTCACCAATTAACACCCCTTCCCATTAATTGATAATTTTATCTTTAACAAAGCAGTGCAAAAGGATTCAGATGACATGTCAAAAGTAAGGTGTTTTTCCAGTCGAGTTGAAACGTGCAGGCACAAGTTTGCTGGCTGTGATTTCATTGCACAAACTGTGAGGAAATATGCACTCTGGAGAAAGCGCCATTGTACCCAGAGGAAATGGATTCACAAAGCTATGCTTCCAGAGGAGCCAAATCGGGTGATGATGCACGTCATTTTAGAGGGATGTTTTTTTTATGATTGATAGGGATAGCATATAAATTCAAAAGACAGAAGGGGTTGGGGAGTTCAGCTGACAGATGTGCAAGTGACTGGCTGGAGATAACGGTGCAGAGAGGCATGATTTTCCAGGCAGAACTGCAGTGGCTCGCTGGAGACTGAGCTAATGGGTGGTAGACACCAGGGGAAACTGAAACTTTGGCAGACGAGCTGTGTCCTTCGTGTGAGTGGCTGGGTTGTGCAGAGTTTGCAATACTCCCATGTGCTGATAATCCAGTTCAGAGGGGTCCGGAGATAACAGTGCAGGAATCTCACTGGAGTGAAAGGTCAATATATTTGTTACTTGAGGAGTACGTACGGACACTTGGGTTTATTTTTATAGTCAGTCAGGATCAACTGGTCATTTTTATGAATAGTGCCTTTTCAGAATTTGAAGGAGATACAGATTTGAAAGTGTAAAAGGAGAAACAAAGAAAGCTGGCCTGCTGTCGTTTTTTTTCCTCTCTCTTACACTGTGTCTCCTCCCAATTGTGTCAGAACAAGGTCTGTGGTAAGATAAGAACTGTGGATGTTTATTCATGAATACAAATTGGTCATGCAATCTAATGGTTCTATTTTGTATTAATGCTTATAGCGCACAACATGTTTTCTAAATATATTCAGGTAATAGCATATATAAAAACAAAATAAAATGTGAAACTGAAAAAGTGGGATTGCATGTTCTTTGTCTAAATGTATTCAATGACAAAGAGGGTGTGAAGTTACAGGCAAGAGCCCCAGTGTGCCCAAGGAGGTAATACATTTTACCACAGGTGGTAAAACAGGAGGTACATTTTGGTGTTCATAGTAAGCAAATTTAAAAGCATATGAGGCATGGTTGACTGTTGAATCATTCACAATGGAAAATGTTTTATGAACAAATCTGTCAAAGACAGTAGTCTAGCCTCGAAAATAAGTGGCTGGGGTGACAGGTAACCCTGTCAACACCTTTTAGTGTGATAGGCCAGGCATTCTGTATTTAGAGTTGACCCTAAGTAGAATACATGTAATGGAGGGGAGTCTTGTCACACCATATAGGGCATTACCATAATAACACTAAGCCATCCTTTTACCACAATATTTATTACCACCAAATTAGGTATAGCCCTCTGACAAAATCCCTAACATATTTTGGTGTGTTGGCCTGTGGAAATGAATTTTAAAGCAGTTACTGGGTGTGGCAAGTATGTGATGCACAGCCATTTGGTGCACTTAAAAGGGAACTCATTCTGTGAAGTGATAGTGTGGCACTGCACGCAGTGTCATTATGTCCCAAATTGAAGCACATTTTTCTGAACTGGTGAACTACCTGGAGGCAAAGCTATTTGCCCATGGGGTGTGGTCATCAGAAAATGTAGTTTTATGGAGGGACTGCATATCTGGAGAGGTGCACAAAGAGTGATTGCATGACATTTTTGAAGAGGGCAGCATTGTACAGGTCTGCCTATTAAGACTTTTCAGGGCCTCAGTCAAAAATAAAGAAAAAGATGGCATAATAAGATTATGTATCAAGCTTTGGTTTCTCTTAAATTGGTCTTTAAGGCTGCAGGAGAATTATTCTGAAGTGATTCATAAATTACAGACCAGTTTGGATGAGGCAAGTACGCACATAAAGTGTTTAAAATTGGAATTAGAGCAATCTAACACAGAGATGCAGCATACATCTGGTGAAATGAACTAATAGCTATCTCTGAAAAAAGGCAGTTTGAGGAGAGTGAACAGGAACTGATGCAATTAAAAGGGATCATAGAAGCAATCAGACAAGACAAGGATGGTACTCTTTGGGAAATGCAGATGCAGCAAAAGAATAACATGGAGACAGAAAACGAATTTCATGCTATAGAGCAAGAAATGGTTAAAATGTTAGAAGAGAATGACAATAAGGACAGAGAGTTTAATCAGTGCCAAATGCAAATAAATGAAATGCAAACCGTGATTAATAAGATTAGTGATGAGAATTCTAACCTTTGTCAGGAGGCAGACCAAATTCCGAAAAGGTACAAAGATTTGGAACAGCAAATATTTTGTTTCAAATCTCAAGAAAAACAACAAGGCACTATATTTGATGGAGTTGAGATATTCCCCAACCCCGCCTGAGGAAACACTGTACCAATAGCTATATCTGTGGCTAGATCTGGTTGCAACCCACTGGGAGGGATTCGATTCACCCACCGGTGGTTATCATCAGTCCTGTCCACCTGAGAAAAGAAATGAGCAACCAAATAATGTACCCCAGAATGCACCAACTAGCCCCATCAAAATAATGAAATCCATCAATCTTTGATTAAACCATTCAAAAAATGGGGCAATTGTTGTATAGAAGACCATTTAGAAACAGTGCATGATATATGTAAATCTCTTCAGATACCGAAGGAACAATACAAGCAGTACTTTCACCTAACACTTGATTCTGCAACTGCTAGTATCATTCAGGGCCTTAATGAACAAGAAAACAAGTCATGGGCAGACTTTGAAAAAGAGGTTACACATAATTTCTCACCTTACCAGTCGATGCAAGAGGCCAAAAAGGCAGTGTATACAATGACAGCAAAGCCAGATATGTCACCTCGCCATTTCCTTCAGGAATTGAAAAGAGCTTTTTCCTGTTTTGATTAATCTTTTAGCCCTAATTCTGCAGAATTTAAGACTGCATACTGTTATGGTCTTCAAAAAGACATTATATGTTATGTTATGTTATTTTGCACTTATATAGCGCCTTATATACCATTGGTATGGTCTGAAGGCGCTGGTAGGTTGAACGCCCTTGGGAACCAAAGTTCTGGTCAGTAGAGGGAGAAGAGAGGGTCAAAAGGTCAGTGTGCGCAACTGGTATGTGTGCAGCTGGTGCGAAATTCCTGTGATAGCTGCTTCCTAGCACCAGGTAGGTGTGATGGGTGAGAGGTCAGGAGTATGTGTTCAATCTGGCCGGAATTATCCAGACTGAGAGTGGCAGCGTTAGGCCTGAGGAGAATGCCTGGCTGGGGGTGCGAGACCAGCGATGATTGATGTTGATATGAGAACAGTTATACCGAATGGTGTCATAATATCTCTGTGTTCTAGTTGAGTGGTGGTGTAAGGAGAGAGTAAGCGTGGGGTGTGATATGAGGTGTGCTCTTATAAAGGATCCGTGCATTCCAAAGCATAATACGGACGTCATGTAATTCTGCAATTTCGTCCGCTCTCCACATTCATCGGCCCTCCACACTCATCCGCCAAGTGCATTAATCCACTCCATTTGTCCCCACTCGTCCGCTCTACACACTCATCCGCTCTCCACACTCATCTGCTCTCCACACTCATCCGCTCTCCATACTCATCCGCTCTCCACACTCATGGGTCCTTAGCATTCATCCGTTAACCGCATTAATCCTCTACGCCCTTCACAATCATTCCCTCTCCACGCTTGTCCGCTCTTCATACTCATCCGTTCTCCAGACTCATCCGTTCTCCTCATCCGTTCTCCACACTCACCCGCTCTCCACACTCACCCGCTCTCCACACTCACCCGCTCTCCACACTCACCCACTCTCCACATTCACCCGCTCTCCACACACATCCGCTCTACACACTCATCCGTCTTCTACATTCACCGGCCATCCACACTCATGGGCCCTCAACATTCATCCGTCAACCGCATTAATCATCTACGCACTATCACAGTTAATTTGTGCATTTGACAGAGAAAAATCCTTAGAATGGCTCATGGAGCATGGGACTACATGATATGAGGTAATCTATTGTAATAGAGAGACAAAATCAAAATCTAAAGATTCCACACCAACGGTAATGGAGAGAAAATCTGCAAAAATGCCACTTGAATCAGCCCAAACTCAGGCAAGGAACAGTATGACACCTAATCAAAGGGGAACGCCACCGCAGAGGACACCACCCCAAAACCCTGTATTTCAATCACATGACCCGAGTAATAGAGAGAATTACATCAGCTGTAGATATTTGGGTGACACGCCTAGGGTGGGATTCCGACCCGATATGTCAGGCATGAATAACAATCAAAATCAAAATAAAAAGAACAATGGCCCATACCAGACACTGGGGGCGCAGAGTAAGTTTGACCCCAATACGATGGTATATGGCCATCAAGAAAGGCACCAGTATGTGGATAGGTTAATTGAAAATTGAAATCAGCATAGGGGACAGTTCCCCCCAAATGAAACACAAAATATTAATGATGTCCTGAGCCATTATAACCAGCCACCACCACCAGTTGACCACAGTCAAAGAATGGTCACACTGCGCTCTCCACCACCTATGGCCCATGAATTCAGAAACAACTGAAATAGAAATCAATCTCCTAAGAGATATCAAAATAGGCCCATCAGGGTGAATTTACCAATACCGGCCCAGGCTGCAAAGAGAGGAATCCAGGCACACGGACAGATTTCAATGCCTTGAGGCCCAAGTTAAGATATTATCTGAGCAAATACGAAAACTCTGTGCAGTCTAAAAACAGCAGCGAAGTGAAGGTGCAGAATGTCATAGGAGTGATCATGTGCGTTCTGACAAGTGACTATGTTATAGCCCCTTCAATGATAAAAGTACAGAAGCCCATGAACCAGTTTTGTGTAACAATCCGGAAATGCTTGCTGATTAAAACAATGAAAATACCCACCAGTGAAAGTGAAACAAGTGGTATTCACACACAAAAAAGTGTGGGTAGTTCAATTTAGAACTGAAACAGATGATTGTAGTATGTGCAGATGAAAAACAAAAAGGGGTAAATGAACAAGAAAATCCTAAAGATCAGAGAGACAGATTTAAAGAGGACAATTTATGTGAAGATAAAACACCAAATGAAGAGGTAGGGTTAGGTGTTAAAATATCATCATTTGATAGTCAGAATCCTGATGTCCACACAGGAAAAATGGTTGCTCAAAATGAGGGTGCAGGCCAGTACATGAGGAGTATTTTGAGCAACACATATTTCAGGAGACAGAGAAGGGAGACACCAATGCGAAATGCAAATAGGTGGTCCGTACCAGAAAATTACAAGCTACCACGTAATCTTTGTGACAATGATCAGTCAATAAACTGAAGTCCCAGGTCAGAGTGGCACATAGTGGCTACACTCCAAATGGGTTCCTAAAATGGGAAAATAGACAAAGATTTCCAAAAACGAAATGAGCAAAAAGGAGGGAAAAATATCATTTCACATGCCCATGTGATTGACAAGAAGTGAAAAGGGGCTAAGAAAGATGAGTCTTGAAATCAGCAGAAATTCACACTTTTTCTGTGTGCTGGAAGAAGTTGAGGACAGGTATTATGCTCCTATCACTGTGGGAGAGAAATGCAATGCATTTGCAATGATTTGCACAGGTGCACAGGCTATGATCAGGTCCAAAGAGTTGGTAAAAAGTATTAATGAAGGGCATTCCCCACAAAATCATATGCAAGGGAGACAAAACCAAGGCCCTGTGCACAATTGTTTATGGTGAGAAAATACTGATCAAAGGTGTCACTGAGGTTGACATAAAGATAGGGAAACACAGAATGAGACAGGAAGTGTTGATCACATCTCTTAGTGAAATCCCATTTCTGATGGGGACAAATTGCCTGAAAAGATTGTCGCCCCCATTGAAGTGGTAAATGGGGTCTTATGGTCCCTTGCCAAAAAACCCTTGAGGCCTAAGAAAGTGGTGTCACAAAACAACAGTATAAAAGATTGGAAAGAATGCCATATGGTGGCTAAGTCAAATGATGCAGTGGAAGTATATCTTCGGAATGGCTGGTTGCCTAGTGTCACTGTCATTCTAATGTGTCAGGGTGAAATGTGAGGTAAAGAAGAGAAGCAGTCTATAGAGATTTATTTGGACCCCAAAATGACAAACAGAAATAGATGAAAACACACTACATTTTTATTTAAAGGAAGAAAAATGCAAGCCACCTGTTACTCCAGAGATAAACACAGGAAAACACATTACAACACTTTCAGAAATGCGCATGGAAAATGGACGGCCATGGATCCCTGTACAGGTAAATGGGCATTCTGAAGTGATAGAAGCCACTTTAGCACTTGAGCAGGAAAGGAGTTTTGTTGATGAGAAAATGCTTCAGCAAATAATTGACAGGGAGGAGATCCCAAAGTTCAGAATAAAAAACGAACACATTTTTGGTTTGGATAATCCGGAGTCATGGAATAGGGTCATAGGAAGATGCATGCTAAGAATCACAATTGGTCCTAAAACTATTCATCACAACGTGTGGATAGTGAGTGGGGCACAGAATAACTTTTATCTGAGAAATGACATTATGCACAGAATGTGTATGGTGCTAGACTTCCTAAATCACAAAGTGTGGTCCAGATTGGGGGGGACCTGCACCTCAAGACAAGAGACAGGCTTATCATTCTGCACAGATGGTACCATACGTGATTGAATTACAGGTGAAAAAGGATGTTACCATTCCTGCATTTAACAGGCAAGTTACAATAATGCTAAAACACAGAAAGGGACAACAGATGAAGGATTCTGATGCATTTGTGAGCCTAAATGAATCCATGAGTCAGCAAGGACTAGAATGTAATATACACCACTGGTAGAGATTGGGTGGGACACATTAAAATCCTGGTGGATAATAAAGGATGCCAAGATATTCATTTAGAGGAAAATTCAGTGTTAGGAATATCAATACAAAAATCTCACTATGCTGCAGATTTCTATAATGCAGTCATTGGGAATATACCTGAGAGATATGTGAATGTGCAGGGTGAATCGCCAAAGTCTTTGGACTCTCAACCTAAAGGAATATTTAAAATTCAGTCTGTGTATCCTTATGAATCAAGTGAGACAGTGTGCTGTCACCAAGATAATTGCATCCCATTTGATGTACATGAAAATAAAACAGAAACACAGCATATTGAAATGGAAGTCAAGATTCCAAAATATTTAAATGTTTCTACTCTCCAAAGGGATACAGCCACACGGTTAAAGGAGAGTACAGAGGTTCCTCCATTAGAGAACTTCCCAGAATTTTAAAAATTGGTAGAAGAGCAGGTTCAGGCTGCAGATGTATGCACCAATGAAGAAGAAAAGGATCAGTTGAGAAAAATATTTATGGAGTTTAAAGAGGTTTTTGCCTAAAACACGTATGATTGCGGCCTAACCGATTTGCATGTTGCCACATTACCAGAGGGACATGGTAGGGAATCAGTATTTGTGCATCAATATCGGTTACCACTGGCATGTTTGGAATCATTAGCCGAGATAATTAAAAATCTAGAGTCTAGAGGGATTATTAGGCCCATTCATAGTACATCAAATACTCCAATTTTGGGTGTGTTAAATCCTAATGGCCAATGGCGTTTGTGTGCAGACCTACGAGAACTAAACAAGAGAGTACCTATTTCTATGTGGTCACTCTCATTTATTGATCAGGGACTTGCAAAGGTCCACGGGTCAAAGGTGTTTACCACATTAGATCTGACAGCGGGGTATTGGTGTGTGCCACTGGCTGAAGATATACACAATTTGTTTGCATTTTCGCTTGACAAATCCCAATATGCATGGCCCCAAACACCTTTTGGGTATGTCAATAGTGGGAGTGAATTCGGAATATATTTGAGGAAGACACTCCCAGATGCAGCAGAAGGGGGGACAATAGTTTATGTAGATGATGTGCTAATTAAAAATGAGAGTCTGAAAAGTCATTTCAATGAGATTAGACATGTGCTTGGTCAGTAACAGAAGGCGGGAGCCAAGGTATCATTGCAGAAAACACAATGGTGTAAAAATAAAGTGAACTTGTTAGGTCATGGGGTGACTGAGAATGGATTGAATCCACAAAAGAAAAAGGTGGAGGCAATACAGAAATTGAAAGATCCTAATAATTTGAAAGGATTGAAAAGCTTATTAGGGTTGACAGGCTATAACAGGAAATGTACTGAGAATTACGCAGCGATTACCCAACCTTTAACCAGATTATTAAAGCAGGGTGTACCCTGGAAGCAGGAAAAAAAGCAGTGTGAAGTGGTGGACAGGCTAAAGGAATATCTCATGAAGGTGCCATGTTTGGCATATCCCATAAAGAACCAGGATTTCTTTGTAGAAATAGGGTTCACTGATAAGTGTATGTCAGCTGTGTTTTCTCAGAGGCATGATTTAAATAACAAAACTATTGCTTATGTGAGCAAGGCGTTATCTCAGGTTGAAAATAAATTCAGTTAATGTGAAAAAGCACTCCTAACCACTGTTTGAGTAATTATTGAAACAAATCCTCAACCCTTACAGATTCTGCAAAGTAAAAGAATTAGACCAGGTAATTTGGCGCAATCCAGAATTACTTCCTGGACGTTGGCATTGCAGGGTTTTCCTGTGGAAATAAAATATGGACAAAATAAGAAGAGCCGAGTTGCTCAAGGGCTAGCGGATCTGCATGATTGTGCAGCTGAATGTATACCAAATGAAGCAGAAAGAGAATCCAATTTGAATGAATTTGAACCATCCCTCCACAAAGCTTTCAATGAGGATGTATGTAGGGATTTACCAATAGTCTATGTAGATTGGTGTGCGTACAATGTGGAAAATAACACGGAAAAAGAACTGGTTGCAGGAAAAGGAAATATCTGGTTTAAATGCAACAACATTCCAAGAGTGAGCCTGAGGATTGGGTCCAGGAGTAGCCAAGTAGCAGAGTTAGCTGACATTTACAAGGCAATTGCTGCCCAGTTGAAAATAGACTCAAGGAGATAGGTTTAGTGACTGATGATTCTGATTATGCCCAAAACAGTTTTCCGGAATTGCCTGGCTGGAAAGTAAGAGGTATGCTCACATATAACAAAAAACCTCTAAAACATGGCAAGATGATTCAAGCCATAGACAAACTGGTGTCTGAAAATGATTTCATACTACACTGGAGAAACATCTGAGGCCATTTAAAGATGCCAAGTGAGGAAAAGGAGGGGAATGACAAAGCAGATCAGATTGGATCTGTAATGGGAGAGTTGTTTCCCATTGTACACCTACTTGGTAAAGTATAGGTAGATGCAATAACACACTCCAAATCTCCAAAGGAAGTTGAACAGCCTGTAGTGCAATGGAGTTATGAAACCCCAGATCAGGACCTGATCAAAGCACAAAAGGAAGACCCAATTTTAGGCATATTCTATGATCACATGGTAGATGCAGAACAAAATTCTCTGTCTGCAAGTGACTGTAAAGGGAAAAAAAGAATTGAGAGTATTGCTGAAGAACAAAAAGAAAATTAGGTTAAAAGATGGATTATTGATTAGAGAATCTGTAACAGGTCACATCCAATCGGTGGGACTAATGTTACTTCATGCACATGATGCAATAACTGCAGGACACAGGGGTTCACAAAAAACATTGGAGATTTTGAAAGATTACACCTATCGGCCACATATGTCCCAAGATGTTGAACTATACACCAGAGGGTGTCTAGTATGTGCACAATTTCAGCCTGTCTCACCTGCCTCAACTATGCATAGAGCGCCATTAATGAAAAGAGGTTCAACCCTTCCATGGTCTGATTTGCAAATCGACTATGTTGGGCCTGTAAAAAGATCAGCCAGGGGGAAATACATATTTATTAACAGTGGTTTGTCTAATGTCCAAATGGGTGGAATGCATTCCGGCACCGGATTGCAGTGATCAAACAGCAGCCACGCTACTGAAAATCATATTTTTTTCAAGGTTTTGGTTACCCCAAAGGATACATTTCACTAGTGCATTGATGACCAAACATTTGGAAAATATTGGGTGTGAAAAGGAAACTACACATCTCATATCAGAATTCTTCTTCAGGTGGTGTGGAAAGGAACAATAGGTCAACTGTTGACACATTAAAAAAATGTGTGGGTGAGGCAGGTTCTAGTTGGGACCTTTGGCTGCCTTTACTATTGATGGGCATTAGATCGACTCCCACTAAATTTACAAATCTCAGTCCTCATGAAGTACTGACACGAGAAAGTTGGTCTTGACACAACACTTATTGTACAGGACTCATGAGCAAACACTTGTAAATGCCTCCATGATTCACGAATATGTGGAAGAGTTGCAGATGCACTTACAACATGCATTTGCATGTGTGCAGCAGAATCTCGAGAGGGCTGCTGATAGTGCAAAAACATATTATAATAGGAACACATCTATAAGGAAATACAAGGTAGGAGATCAGGTCTATTAGTTTAATTTTGGGAAAAGTAAGCATAAAAACGAAGTTTCTTGCAGCATGGCAAGGACCATTTAGAATAAAATACATTGTCTCCCCTGTGGTGTACAGAAAAGTTAAAAAGGAGGGTGAAATTACAGTTTGTCCATGTAAATCAAATCAAACCTTTCCACCCAAAGCATGAGGTGAGAAGGGTTGAACAAGATGAGGCTAGTTGAGGGGAAATGATGAGTGTGGAGTGGGAATTGGGCTAACTGGAGAGTCAGGGTGTCTGTATAAATTGTATTTTTGAAATTGTTTTACTTGTATGATGTGAGATGTATGTTTTGAATTATATATATATTAAATATGATGATAAACTTATTTTCAGCGTGGCAAATTAATATCCGGGGAGCCACCATAATAATAATGACAATCCAATTTTAGTTTCAGGTATTGCAGCAGAAGAGGGATAGAAAAATGTGTTGTGCTAGGTACTTAATTTGTTTTTTTTCTTCTTTTCATATCAGATGACTAATTCCTTGACCCGTCAGTGCCAGATCCTTGGAGCAATGGACCCTTGGAGGATGCCACGGGACAGGAGGCCCTGCGAAAGCTCCCCAGACCAAGGAATGGGTGTGAAGACAACATTTTCAGGAAGAGGGAAGATAATGACCAGATATGAGGACTGGTCATTCCTGATATTGCTATTGCTGAGCGTGTCAAGTACCAGGGTTATAAGAGCACAAGTTGTAATAGAACCCGGACCGGCATCTGGGATTGTGGTAGAGGAGGCACTGGGATTCATCTTGGGAAATAGAAGGTTGATATACCAGAATATGTATATCTGCTTAAACCCTGACCTTGTCACTGAAACTTTTTGAATGAAACAGTAATTGCATCGGACCAGGTGAAAGAATGGGTGCAGCTGCGGAAGGAGGAGGCTCGGAGAACAACCAGGGAAATGACCATGCAATTATAAAAAACGTTTGTAAATTCATCTGTTATAAAGAGAAGGAGGGGGAAGCGGGTTGCAGGATTTTTGCTGGCCTCCCTTGTCATTATTGGAGCTGTGGTGGGCACAACAATGTCTACAGTCAGTGCTGTGTCTGTGAGTACTTTAAGTGCTAAGGCATAGGAGTTAACACGTGATTTGAACCCAATACAGAGAACATTAGATGGAGTAAGAGGCAGACAAAGTGAGCAACTAAAATATGTAAATGAAACTATTTTAATTTTGAATGAGCAGGCCAAGGTGTTAGAACACAGCATGAATGTTATTATTAAACATGATAAATTACTGAATGATCTTGTAAATTTGATCAACCCAATTGAAAGGATGCTGGGAAATACCTGGAGGAAGTTCAAAGTGTGTTATCTCAGTTGATTCAAGAACATATACCTTTGTACTTTCTGTCATCTGATGTCATCCACCAAATGATAGCATGGATCACACAAAGGGAAGTGGAAATGGTGCAGGTGAAGATCACCTCCAAGTTGGGGAGTGCAATGCCTCTATACATAAATATAGCGAGAATGGAAATAGGGTTCTTGTTATGCATCCCATACATTGCTCCCGAGTTAATATACCAGACCAAATTAGTGCACAATGTGGGGTTTTGGCAGGATGGTAAGTATATTAGGATAAAGAATCCGGAGATGATATGATTTCAATCCAGGGAACCATATGTTTATCTGATTCCAAATTTGGATACCTGTGTAAAATTCAAAGAGCAGAATTACATGTGCCTGGGCAAGCCATTTGTTCCTGATGTGGCTGATGCTGTTTGTGGTCTGAAATCAGATTCCGGGTATCTTGGGGATGTTAGGTGTTCATTAGTAATCCTGGGATTGAGGAACGGGCCCAAGCCAAATTGATCAAAAATGGTTGGTGAGCACCTCTCTGAAAAATTATACGGTCACTCATCTTAACAAAGGGTCATTTTTTGTGAAACAATTGAAACATAACATGTTCTACATATCTGTTCCAAAGGATACCGTGGTATCAATAGGGGGATTGACGCATTTTCATGCCGTTGATGGTCTATTGGAGGAAAAGGTAGAAAATATTGAGTTTTTTCAGAAAATGTGTTTCCTATTGATCCAGATAGAGCATTTTTATTGAATCATAAAATAGCGCATACAATTAAAATTAATTTAAAAAAGGATAATATCAATGTGAGCAGCCTGGGATGGAGGGAAATACATTAAATTGGGGGACCTGGGTTAAGAGAGGATTGGGTAGTTCTTGCAGTCACAATCATTTTGATTGTGGGATGGCTGATTGTTCTCACCATTAAGATGAAGATGTTGGTTCTGATTTTGATGACATTGGGGAAGGAAAGGTGTCCTGCAGTGCACACATTCTAAGAAGTTTATTTTTGTTTCTCCTGCAGTGATATCCCAGGGGGTCCCAGCAGTAGAAAAAGAAGGGAGATGTAGGAGAGATACTGTAGATGTAGCAATACTGTATAGGGGGCAGTATGTGAGCATGACATTATATTCAGGGGAGGCAGTAAACAGAATACAGACATGAAATAGCTGGCCTACATTACAAATGGAAATGCACATTCTTGTAGTCTGCACGTTTTAAAATGATCCACTTCAGGGTGAACAGGTCATCGGTCCAGTTTGCACAGTGTACATATTAACCCAAAACTAACCAATTAACATCCCTTGCCATTAATTGGTAATTTTATCATTAACAAAGCAGTGCAAAAGAATTCAGATGACATGCCAAAACTAAGGTGTTTTTACAGTGGAGTTAAAACGTGCAGGCACAAGTTTACTGGCTGTGATTTCATTGCACAAGCTGCGAGGAAATATGCACTCTGGAGAAAATGCCATTGTACCCAGAGGAAATGATTGTTAGAAATATATTCACAAAGCTATGCTTCTAGAGAAACCAAATCAGGTGAGGATGCATGTCATGTTAGAGGCAGGATTATTTTTATAGTCAGTCAGGCTCAACTGGTCATTTTTATGAATAATGCCTTTTTAGCATTTGAAGGAGATACAAATTTGGAAGTGTAAAAGGATAAAAAAAGAAAGTTGGGCTGCTCTCATGTTTTTTTTTCTCTCTTGACTGTGTCTCCTGCCAATTGTGTTGGAACAAGGTCTGTGGTAAGATAAGAACTGTGGATGTTTATTCATGAATACAAATTGGTCATTCAATCTAATGTAGAGGTTTTATTTTGTATTAATGCTTATACCGCACAACATGTTCTCTGAATATATTCAATAGCATATATAAAAACAAAACAAAAAATTGCAACTGAAACAGTGGGATTGCGTTTTTTGTGTATAAATGTATTCAATGACAAAGAGGGTGTGAAGTTACAGGGGAGAGCCTCAGTGTGCCCAAGGAAGTAATACATTTTACCACAGGTGGTAAAACAGGAGGTACATCTTGGTGTTCATAGTAAGCAAGTTTAAAAGCATATGATGCATGTTGAATCATTCACAATGGAAAATGTTTTATGAACAAATCTGTCAAAGACAGTAGTCTAGCCTCGTAAATAAGTGGCTGGGGTGACAGGTAACCCAGTCAACACCGTTTAGTGTGATATGCACGGTACTCTGTATTTAGTGTTGACCCAAGTAGAATACAGGTAATGGAGTACAGGTAATTGAGGGGAGTCTTGTCACACCATATAGGGCATTACTCTAATAATGCTAAGCCACCATTTAACTACAATAATAAAATATAACAAAAATAAAAATCCCTAAGAGCTTTAATTTTTGCTCTAGGATTCGTTAAAAGTAGGTGCTGGGGCAAGGAAGAGGAACAAGAGGTAATGCTAAGATAACTCAATATTTTTCATTACCCCCTTGTTATGGAGCCACACAATTTGTAAAATGGTTCTTGTGTGGGAGGTGGAACATCTCTAAAGCAAGTACTTTGATGAGGAAGAGTAGGTCCGGAAGTGATAAGGATTACGGGTAAACAATAGGAGCTTTCTTAATGAAAGGCTTGGAAAGGCACTATCAGAGCTTTAATCAGACCCACAAAGTAACAACAATCCCTTGAGGCTGCAAATGTGTCAGAAACCCCATCAGCAGGGCAAGCTGAAAAAAAGGTAATACTTAATATTTTTACAGACAAAGCAAGTCTTTCATCTCAGTGCAATTGTTTTACTGATGTCTGCTGTTGCCAGTGCCAGAGCGTTGACCTCCTGTGACCTACTAAAGTTTGCAAATTTCATAACCCAGAAGTGTATAGCCTTGCTGTGACATCTCCTAAAAAATGATTTACGTGCTTTGGAGTTAGGCACACAAGTTATTGGTGGTGCTGGGTTGAAAAGAAATGCTAATTTCTGAGAATAATCATGCACTAATAAAGTGTTACAATTGGGTTAATTGTAGTTCTGGATAACTGGGTTTGCCCCATCACCGAATATATTAATTACTGATGTTTCTGTTTGTCAAGAAAGTCATTGGTATTGAAGACATGTTTTCAGAACAGTGTTGCCCAAGATCACAAGGCATTCCAACACAATCACATCACTTCTGAATGACTATTACATTGTATATCAAAAGTACAATGCAGGTCACACTTTAGCTTAAGTGATGCAAATAAGATTAAATGCACAATTGGCAAACTAAATCACAACTCAGTGTTGCTTTTATTTGGGCAAGTGCACTTATCTATGCTTTTAAACACCATTACAAAAAGGTAAATAAAAGGGAATTGTGCTTGTTTCTATTTCTAAGGAAATTGTCCTCAATGTGGTGGGTTCACCACGCCTTTTGTCCTTTTATTGAGGTGGGCAGAGCTATGCATATATTTGATGTGCAGGCAGTCGAAGTGTGAGCAATGCATAAGTGACCTACGAGCCCACTGTGAAATGTTGGCATCTATGCACTACCATCATTGGACCTATATAGCAACCCATCCACACGACCTGCAATGAAAGCATTACGGCATAAGATAACTTCACAGGACGCATCCTTGAGAAAAGACATGCTGTATTTGCCACAACTGACTGCTAGGCATGGTCACCTGGAAAACAGACAAGTTCTACCAACTGTTCCTGGAAACATCACACAAAAGATGTATTGGGATCCCAGAGGACTACAGGACAATCTGGGAGCATTGACAACTGTACTCAGGGACAGCGTCAGGGCCGTTCATGGGATGTAATGTCTACACCCGTCCCATTGTGCATGCAGTGTCAGGTGTGCAGTAGCACTTGACACATGATGTCATTGACTAAATAAAAGGGCTGCACGGCTCGCGGTATGGCAGTTGAACACCTAACTCACTTACTCCTGTGTCCATGCATGGCGATATGCAGGAGGGGGGCCTGGCCCTATCCTGTGCCCTCATAACACTCGATCGTGATTTAAACTCATATGGTGACATGAAAGTTACTTTAAAGTGCTTTATGCAAACACTCTGCCCCTGTGAACCAGGTTTCCTTCGGAAACAGTGTAGATGGTCAGTCTCAAGTCACAGATCCCTTGCACCACTGCCCATGAAACCCTACCGACGTGTATTGCAGCTCCCAATCCCAGCAACGTGTAAAGATTAAAAAACGTGGAGTTAAGGGGACACAGATACGAAGTTTGAACTGCTTCTGGTGTCATATGGAGAGAGAACATCTAGAGCTGCAAAGATTCTATTATGATTCAGTCAGTGGGCAGCCATCTTGGATGAGGGTTTAGCTGCTCGACAGTGCCAATGAGTTTCTCTGTGTAGCAGACCTGCCTACAATCAAAAACTCTGAGATTTCTCTGGCCCATTGTGCGCACATGCTTTGCAGCACCTTTAAGGTCTATTGGGCTTAAATGCAGTGTAAAAAAGCACAATTACACACTCAAATATGACCTCCAATATTATAAGTGACTTTAGGCAAAAACAAGCCCAAAGTCACTTACAATACGTGGAATTGGCAAAACTGTGCAGGACTGAGAGGGGTGAGGGAGGAACACAACTTTGTCCCCGAAGAACAGAAAAAAAGATCACTGCTGAAAGCAGCCTAAAAATAGCCAAATTTTCTGTGAAATAACCCAAAATAGCCCAAAAAGACAAATCACTACGCAGCTGGGAAATGGAAAGTCCAGCCAACTTGCTCATTAGTTGACATAGTAATTTTTCCACCGGTTCTCCTGTCAGGCGAGCTATCTGCGTGGTGCGCTTGATGTTACCCATGAATCGTTCAACTGTACCGTTTGCCTGGGGACACAACGGTGTTACTTTTCGGTGATGGAAGCCCATGTACTCTGCAAAGTTTTTGAAGTCGTGTCCTGTAAAAGGGGGCCCATTGTCTGATTTCAGTGTTTTTGGAATGCCATACATGGCAAACATCCGATCCAGTGCAGGAATGGTATGATGCGCCGCTGTGGATAGTATGATTTGCACGTCTGGGAATCTTGAATATTCATCAATAGCTACAAGGATGTATTCGCCTCCTTCTAGTGGGCCATAGTGATCTACTGCAATTTCTTCCCAGGTCCCTTCAGGTAATTCAGTCATTCGGAGCGGTTCTGGTCTGGTTTGAGGGTTAAGGACCACACAGGTGGGGCAGTTTTTGAGCAGTTCTTCCACTTGTGTATCCAATTGAGGGAACCATACCCTTTGCCGCAACATCCTTTTGGTGGACATTATTCCTCGGTGTCCTTCGTGCGCGAGTTCAAGGACCTTTTTCCTCAGGGTCAGAGGAATCACTAATTTGGTTCCCTTGAGCAACAGTCCTTCCTCTGTTTTGGCGAGTTCCTCTTTTACGGCCAGTAGACATGTGATGTCCTGTTTGGTTTCATCTCCTACATTCTCCTTGAGTTGCTTTGCATGTTTCCAGCGACCCGTCTCAAGGCATCTCATGATGATCTGTAGTGCTTGATCTGTGTTGGATTCTCTGGCTATTTGTTGCATGTCTAACTCTTGCGGGGCATTTTCTTGGACCACATACATGATGTATTGGTCTGCTATGGATGGGTCTGGGCTGCAATCTTGGCTGGGATGACGTGAGAGGTCCGCTGGATTTTGTTCCTTCCCAGGCCAATGGATGATGTCAAAATGGTAGTCTTGCAGCCTTAAGGCCCATCAGGCTATCCTAGGGGGCATTTTGGCCTGGGCGTTGCCGTAAATGAACAGTAATGCCTGGTGGTCCATGACTATTGTGAAAGGTTTTCCATAGAGAAATAGGTGGAAGTGCTCACATGCCCAAACTACAGCCAAACCTTCCTTTTCAGCTTGTGAATCGGCTTGCTCAGTTTTTGAGAGGCTGCGACTTGCGTAGGATACTACATGTATGGCTTGACCATCTTTGCGATCAAGTTGAGTCAAAATGGCCCCTAGGCCAACCGGGCTTGCATCCACAATTAGTCCTGTGTGCCTTTGTGGGTCGAAATACGCCATGTTCTTGATATCCGCAATGCTATTTTTGATGATTTGGAATGCTTGTTGGCACTCATCTTGTGAAAACCAAAATCAAAATATCGAGGCTGAGTACCCCAAAAGGAAATACACCGAACACGGGTTACAAAGGAACATACAAAGTACTTTATTTTATACTGAATCCAGTTACAAAAACAGAGCAAAATCAGATAGCTATTGGCCCTCAGTACAACACAACGAACTCCAGCGTGGTTCAGTGTGTTCAGTGAGAGACGTTGTACATTAGAATGCATTCGCTTTTTATACACTTGGTGGGCATGATGTCCAGCCCCAATTTGGGTTAATATTCCATTTAATACATCACCGATCTAGGGTTCGTGCCAAGTCTCGAACAACCGCATATAACCGGTTTGCCTTTAATACATGTATCAACAAGCCTATGCAATAACTGTGTATTCTAAGATTTTCCATGCAGGCCTTCTTAAACATTAATACAATGTGGTTAAACAGATGTTCTACGTTCAGTATTTGAATACATTGTTTCAACATATGCTCGTGGATTAGTTTCAATGCATGAGTAATCCTTTTACCCACAGGTCAACGATGGACAAGGTCTCAGTTCACGACCTCAACAAGTGGCCTGCAGGCAAGTTACATATTAGCTATGTACAGAGGTGAAGACGGCCATGTTGTATTCTGAAATGACATCGTCCACCATTTTAACTCACAGGGTGACTTTTACAAAGCGAATCCTAAAATGGCGGATTGACCTAAAATGGCGGCTTACATTGATTTAAGGTCAGGACCTTGCAACACGGATTCTTTCGCAAGCTACTTTCGAGCAGCTTGGCGTAGGTCAATATTCAATTTTTATTGCAATAGGAGGCACGATATGATTTCTCTTTTGACAAACCCTCCTTTTGGCCTATGCCAAGTGCTAAAAACTACTTTGGATCTCCTTGCAAATAACTCCATGCATCATCGTCCATGCACCCTGAATCACTATCGGAAATATCTATTGCCATTAGGTCATTTGCTAAAATATCTTTCAACACATATTCTTTGGAAGTTTTATCCGGGGCATACACTTTATGTCCTATCGAACGTATCGCTTGTGCGCAACATCCCCCTAGCATCAAACACATACCAGGTAGACACTAAATACAGCAACAAAGAAACAACAGGATTCCCAAAATAATTAGCAAGACCGAAAGTACCTTCCAACCCCAAGATCGCAAGAAGTCCCATAACCAAGCGCTTATATCCCAGTTTCCCTCGGGAACATGCACTTCGGAACTAAGGACGTGCAGATTTTGTATTGCCTTGAAGATAGTTGGGGAGGAATCTGGAACAAACACACAGCAAGCGGACCCCACTAATTTACACACTCCACCACGCTCAGCCAGAATGACACCTAATGCCATTCGGTTTTGAAGTGCTACTAATCTTATCACCTTTTGTTCTAATGTCATATTATAGAGTATGTCCGTGGTCCGGTTGATGGTTCTCTGCAGTACTCTCGCTAGTTTTCTGATATCTTCTGAATTCGCTATCTGCCCTCAAAATGGCACAACTGATTTAGCTATATCTCCCAAGATTTGCGCTTGGGTGTCACCATTCTCGTCCCGCCGTGGACGAGCCTTCGAAACGTCTCTTGTACTAGCTATAAATACCCCAGGTAACCGGATCCCTAAATAACAGGTTACCTGCCAATCCCTGGGAAACCATGGGAATGCTACATTACCGCAGACAAAGTAGACTGGTTTGCCTACATACAAAGGTCTGTTTTCCCCAGTCAAATTTGCAACGTTGGCACAACCTAGAAAATGTCCCATTGACTGAGTTCCATTCCTCTGTATGCAAAAAGAAACTGAATCAGGGCTATGGTTAATAGTGTAAGAAGGAGGCATGGCATCCTTATTGCCTATTGGAACCATCTTAAAGGAAATCAAAGATTGGAAAGGACGAGACAGTTTATCAGAAGGCCTAATAGAAGCAACATTCGGTTTACTCCTGCTTGCGAAAAGCGAGCATCCCAGGGGAGTCAAAACACGTTTCACAAAACTATTCAAATTGGTGCCATCAAAGTTCCCTGAGATGCTATCATTCCACCGGCCAAAGAACAGTGCTCTAAGAGAGGCATAGCAAGCAGTTGTCAAAGGTAAAGGATGAATATACCAACCTAGCCCCTTATCCCCGTGTTGCGGTACACGTGAGCAGACCCAGCAGTTAGATTTATTAAAAATGACATGCTTAGCATTCATGATAAGCAGTAGAGTGTTATTGTGGTACCTTTGTGTGTGCTGACAATCCCTAGGGGATAGAGTAGGCTAATGTACAAATGGATTAGGAACAATAGGTGCACTTTCAGTAGGCAACAAAAGTTCTAAAGAATGAGTTTCCTCGAGGTACCACAATCCTAAGGCAGCGACTATTAAAAACCCAAATATCATTATAAAAATACAGCAATACATTTTCGGGGCCCAGGCATTTTGTCCATTGTCCCTGTTGGTCACCCCCTTATTTACAAGTCCCATACAAGCGGTAGCGGTAGCAGGCATTGTAGTCTTCAAATGGATACCCCAAAGTTCATTGCTGTTGACCTCCCAGTTGAGCGACTTCTTAGTCCTTCCACAACCCTAGCCAACAGAATCCCCTTTCTCAAATTTGGGCAAAAAACAAGCCCTCGATGATCCTTTTCTTCTTCATATGCACAGCCGAACTGTGCCGTAAGTCTATCAGATCAGATGCACAGCAGAACCGTGCCGTAAGTCTATCAGGTGCACAGCAAAACCGTGCCGTAAGTCTATTGTCGTGGATGTAGATTGTACCTTACTTTTCCCGGTACTTATTGATCCGGAAACAATATGTCATAACTTCCTGCTGGAAGCAACGTGTCGGAAGCAAGTGAAGATGCTGAATTCGAAATAGGAGTTTCCAGATGCAAAACTTTTGGAGAGTGTGGAGACAAAATGGCAGCTTCCCCAAGCCTCACGGGCTCAGAGAAATTCTCCGACACACCAGATCCAGTTCTTTCTCCCAGCGACCCTCACCGCTGTCTGGGTGACCAACAGGACTTGGAATGGCCCACGCCAGTGAGGCGCAAGGCAAGAGCAGCGTTCAAACGATTTGACGAGCACCCAGCTTCCAGGCGGTATGCTGTGGCCTGGGCCCTCGTATCGCACAAGTAAAGCTTCTTGTACCTGGTGAGAAATCAAATACAGGTTTTTAGTCAACTGACTACAATAATCTGAAAGTAATACATTTTCAACATTTCTTAATGAGTTACATTTAGGAAGGTTCCAAATATTGGCAGGTCTCCCCATTACCACCTCAAATGGATAGAGCCCAGTCTAAGTTTGAGGGGTCGTACGCATGGATAACAACATGATCGGTAAGGCGTCTGGCCATTTTAGTTTGGTGCCCGCACACGTCTTAGCAAGCTTGTTCTTGATGATACCGTTGTGTCTTTCTACTAGTCCGGCGCTCTGAGCATGTCTGGCTGAATGGAACCGTTTGTCAATTCGTAATGCCGTACATATCTGCAGAATTACAGCAGCGACAAAATGTGGACCATTGTCCGACCAGATAACTCTTGGTAGCCTGAACCGCGGGAAGTATTCCCTTAACATGATTTTTGCAGTAGTCATAGCTGTATCATCTTTAACATGGAAAGCCTCAACCCATTTACTAAAAGCACAGATAACCACCAGTACATATTTTTTATTATCGCATCTTTCCATTTCAATAAAGTCAAAGTGGATCGCTTCAAAGGGGGCAGAGGGCGGCCCAAAACTACCCCTTGGAGTTACTGTCCCCTTTCCCACGTTGTGTTGTAGGCAAATCATGCATTCCTGGACGTAGCGCTGGGCAATTTTCGAAATTGCGTCATTTGCCCAAACTTTCTCTAACATTTTTGTCATCTTCTGGGCACATACATGCGTAGGTATTTTGTATTTGTATTTATTTATTTGTAATGCGCACCTAACCCAAGGGTAGCCAGGCGCAAAGGCAGCAAGAGGGTTGCAAAGCTTTGTTACATACAGTGTAGTGAGGTCCAGCTAGGGTTACATTGCCGGACGTATCACGCCAAATAGGAGGGTAGAACATGTACATTAAAGGCAATACTATAGACTTATTTACATTCAATGAGTAGGGGTAGAACATGTACATTAAGGGCAATACTATAAGCATATTTACAACCAATGAGGAGCCACATGGTAGTGGCGAATCTGGGTCTCTAAGAGTCGTTATGAGTCGAGAGATTTGAGCCAGTGGACGGTCCTGGCTCTGAACTGGTGGTAGGGTAGGTCCTCCCTGCAAGTAGGAGGGAGGGAGTTCCAGAATTGTGATGCTTTTACTGGAAAGCTGTTGCCTCCAGATGTAGTACTTTTGAACCTGGGCACCAGAAGAAGGTTGGAATTGGCCGTTCTCGAGGGGCGGGAGAGGGTAGGTCTAGTAAATCAGGCGATGAGGTATTGGGGGCTGCTTGGTGGAGGCATTTATGAATCAGAGACACCGATTTAAGGAATATCTTGTCCTTGGTGGATAGCCAATTAACAGATCTTCTGGAATCGGAAATATGGGCTTTCTTCGGGATACTAAGGGCCACTCAGAGGGCATTATTTTGGAGGATCTGGATTTTGTTGGAGATATATTTGTTGCAGCCTACATATAAGGCCTTGCAATAGTCCAACTTGGACAGGATCAGCGCCCTGGCCAAGGTGGTGCAGTTGGTGGGGGAGAGAAAGGGTTTGGCTGCCCTGATGAGTTTGCAAGTGTAGGAAGTGGCAGAGGCCGTTGCATTCACTTGTTTGTTGAAGGTAAGGGTGGAATCTAGATAGAATCCAAGGGTTTTAACCTCCTTAGCTACCATGATTTTGTTATCGTCAATTATGAATGATGAATATTTGTGGCCCAGTTTGTTGAGGTAGTGTGTGGAGCCTAGAATGAGAAGTTCCGTCTTGTATAGACCATGTGAGGCCATCCATGCCTGGATGATGAGGTACACTTTATTAACGAAGGCCAAATCCTTGTCATAATCCCCCGACAACGGGATGAGGATCTGGGTATCCTCGGCGTAATTAGTGTAGGTGATACCCAGATCGTCTAGATCATCAAAAAGGGGCTTCGTGAAAATGTTATAAAGTGTAGGGGAGACCCAAGATCCTTGCGGCACACCGCACGTGATAGGGATAGGGTCGGCTGCTGCTGATAATGAGAAGACTCTCATCGTACGGTTATTAAGGAAGGATTGGATCCAGTTGGTTGCTTCTTGAGAGAAGTGGGCAGCTATTTGTAGGTGGTTGCACAAGATCTCATGGTCGACCAAATCGAAGGCCGCAGAGAGATCAAGGAGAAGCAATAATGCTGTCTTCCCCTGGTCTCTCAACTCGTCTATCTGTGCCTTGAGATCTATGAGTGCGGTTTCTGTTCCGTGTTGTGGCCTGAAGCCTGATTGTCGGATGCCTAGGAGCTGGAAGTGCTCAAGGTAGTGTTGGATCTGTTGGTATGCTATTTTGTCGATGATTTTAAGAAGGAAAGGTACTGTGGTAATAGGGTGGTAGTTAGTTGGGGTGGACGGGTCTAAATTCGTTTTTTTAAGCAGAGGGAGGACCCAGGACTGTTTTAAATTATTAGGTATGGTGCTTGATGTGAAAGACGCATTTATTAGTTTGGTAATAAATGGTGCGAGATCACGGGCAGCATCCTTAATCAGTTGAGCGGGGCATAGGTCTCCGTGGCAGTTTGAGGGTTTGAGGGTGAGAATGGTATTTTCTACCTCTTTGGTGGATACTTTGTGGAAGTTAAAGGAGGGGTTGTGCGCTGGGGGGGAGGAATGAGTCGGGTGAACCTTTTTGTGGGAGACGGTACTCTGCTTGGTGGAGGAGAGTAGAGATTCTTTTTTAGTGCTGATCTTAGTCTTAAGGGAGGAGATTTTTTTCGCTAGGGCATTTTGAATGCCCGTGCACCAATTTTTATCTTTGATACACGAATCAGGTACTTGGATCGGGGATTCAACCTCTTTAAGTATTGTGAAGAGCTCTCTAGTGTTAGATTTAGCTTGTGAGATTTGCGTGCTGAATGACGATTGTTTAGCCAGTATAATTTCTTTTTTATATTGGGAGGCTAGACTACTCAAGTTTTTTTTGTTTTTTTCTGAGGGGGAAGCTCGCCAGATTTTTTCACAGCGTCTCTTTTCCTGTCTGAGGGCTTTGAGATGAGGTGAAAACCACGAGTTAATGTGTTTCCGGAGCTTGCTTTTTTTTAGCTTCAAAGGGGCTATAGCGTCGAGGGATGAGAGCATGATTTTATTGTAGATGTCCACCATCGTGAGTGGATCAGTGTGATCCGGGATGGCATTCAAGGTTGGTGTGATAAGCGGGATCAGGTTTTCAGGGGTGATGTTTTTTTTATTTCGGGATTGGACAGCTGGAGCTATGCTGTTAGCTTGTGCTGGGGTTGCCTTTAGGGTAAACGAGATCAAATAGTGGTCTGACCAGGGCTGCGGGAGTATGGCAGAGACCAGGACTGGGCAGTTGTGCACAGCTAGCCAGTCCAGAGTTCTCCCTTTGATATGGGTAGGCTCGGTAATCTTCTGGGTGAAGCCCAGTTCCTCTGGAGTGTTGTTGATTGTACTGGCATTGGCGTCTGCAGGGTCGCAAAAACCAAGGTTAAAGTCTCCTAGTAGGATGCGTTGTGAGGAGTTTTTAAGATTGTTTGATAAGATGTCTGTGAGGTCTTCTTCGAATGATCCTAGGGGGCCCAGTGGTCGGTAGATAAGGTGAATGGAGATGGATTGAGTACTAGATAGTGTTAACCTGGCTGTTAGAGATTCACAGGAGCTAACATTGGTGGGTGATTCAATTATGATAGTAAATTTAGTTTTGGCTATGATGGCAAGACCTCCACCTCTAGAAGTGGTGCGATCAAGTCTTAATAGCGTGTAGTCATCTGGAACTGCTAGCATAATTGTAGGGCCTGCCGTGGGGTGAAGCCAAGATTTGGTAACTGCTAAGAAGTCCAGGTCCTCATTATGTAGCAGGTCAGCAATGTCTGATGCATGGGCTACCATGGAACGGGCATTTATTAGTGCACCCTTGGTCCCTAGATCTGCTGGATTTAGGGGTGGTGGCACAGATTCGTGCGTACTTTTCTGGTCACGGATGGGCTCATGGTGGAGTCTACTGTTCAGTTGAAGAGGGTGTAGGGATGGATTCCTCGTCACCTTGTTGTGGGCTAGTTTAGATAAGGGGTCATAGAGTCTTGCAAGCCTGGCACGTAATCTAAGGTTTCTTGTGAGAACAGGGCAAGGTGTGGAGTTCATTTCAGTTAATATGTATGGGTTATGTGCAGGCTCAAGTGCTGATGAGTTGGGTAGCATGATTAGGTATTGGCTGTTCAAGATGTGCAATATTAATCTCAGTAACACTGTATAAAGCGCATGGAGATACATTGTAATGTTGGGCAAGATAGACTGGTGCGGTGTAGTTATTGTCTGGTAGCTTGGGTCTTGTCTAATGAGGCACCTAAAGTCGATTTGAGCAATCAAGGCACGAAAGCAAGGTCACTAACATAGTGCAAAGGTAATGGGTCACTTAGGTTCAATTTTTAGCAATCAAGGCACAAAAGCATAGGTCACTTAGTAAGGTGCAAAGGCAAAGGGTCATCTAGATTCGTTTTTAACAATCGGGACACAAGAGCGTGGGTCACCCTAGCAGGGTGCATAGGCAAAGGGTCACCTAAATTCAATTTTAGCAATCAAGGCATAAAGCATAAGTCACTAGCAGGGTGCGTAGGCAATGGGTCACCTAGATTCAATTTTTAGCAATCAAGGCATAAAGCATAAATCGCTAGCAAGGTGCGTAGGCAATGGGTCACCTAAATTCAAGTTTTTAGCAATCAAGGCACAAGAGCATTTTGACAATCAAGGCACAAGAGCATAGGTCTCTGGCAGGGTGCATAGGCAATGGGTCACCTAAATTCAATTTTAGCAATCAAGGCATAAAGCATAAGTCGCTAGCAAGGTGCGTAGGCAATGGGTCACCTAAATTCAATTTTAGCAATCAAGGCACAGAGCGTAGGTCACTAGCAGGGTGCGAAGGCAAAGGATCTTCTAGATTCGATTTTGACAATCAAGGCACAAGAGCATAGGTCTCTGGCAGGGTGCATAGGCAATGGCTCACTTAAATTCAATTTTTAGCAATCGAGGCACAAAGCATAGGTCACTTAGTAAGGTGAAAAGGCAGAGGATCATCTAGATTTGATTTTAACAATCGGGACACAAAAGCGTGGGTCACACTAGTAAGGTGCATAGGCAATGGGTCACTTAAATTCGATTTTTAGCAATCAAGGCACAAAAGCATAGGTCACTTAGTAAGGTGCGTGGGCGAAGGGTCATCTAGATTCGATTTTAACAATCAAGGCACACGAGCATAGGTCACTAGCAAGGTGCAGAGGCAGTGGGTCCTAAATTTGAATTTAACAATCGGGACACAGAGGCATAGGTCACTAGCAGGTGCAAAGGTAGTCAATACTAGTCACAGATATACTGAATGCAGTTTTGTGCGCAATGCATATTTAAGCTAATCAATGTTAATCACAGGTGTGCCTAGGTGTGCCTAGGTCCATGGGCCATGATGACCATCATCATAACATACGCGTCAGGGAGTAGCCATTTCCCTTCTAATATGTCCACCCAACACCCGTCAGTGTCAAGTTCCCCCAAGCCTTCAGCCACCTTTTGGATTCTTCTAACGTGGCATCAGCTTGGATATCCCGTACAGACCCAACACTCTCATCCATTGCATAAGCATTTACAGACTCACTTGAAACATACATCTCCATATGGGGATCGGTAGCAGTTTGTCTAGCTATCTGATCAGCAAAAGCATTCCCTTTCCCTATATCATCTGTAATCTTTCGATGTGCTGCACATTTCATAACTGCTAACTGAGAAGGGAGCGCAAGCGCTGAGAGTAGTTGTACTATTAGGGAGCCATGTTGAATTTTGGTGCCATGCGAAGTTAGGAACCCTCTCTCTGACCAAAGTCTCCCAAAGTTGTGAACCACCCCAAAGGCATACTGACTATCAGTATATATATTTACTGCAAGCCCTTCGGAAAGTTCACAAGCTCGGGTCAATGCTATAATCTCTGTGGCCTGTGCAGAATTATGCGTGATTCTCTTAGTTTCCACAACTGCGCTCAATGTAGTGATCGCATAAGCAGCTGTGGATGTACCATCCGGAAGTTTGAAGCAGGAGCCATCACAAAACAGCTCTCCTTGCAGATTATCCAAGGCAGTATCTTTCAAATCAATTCTACCCTTTGTCTCTTGTTCGGTCGTATACAAACAATCATGTGGCACTTCATCGCCGCAAGTAGTATCTTGCGGGAAAGGTAGGTGTTCAGCCGGATTAAGAACACAACACCTCTTAATTTGAATGTGAGGAGCAAACAAGATCAACTCATATCTTGTCAACCGTGCAGAAGTGAGGTGTTGCGTTTGAGTTCGGTTCAGTAGAACATCTACAGAGTGAGGCACCATCAGGGTTAGATCATGTACTAGGACCATTCCCTCACTCTGTTTTACAGACGCAGCAGCAGCAGTGACAGCTCGCAAACATCTTGGCAAAGCGCATGCTACAGGATCAAGGGCGGAAGAAAAGTGACCGCACGGCCTATTCTTCCCTCCATGTTCCTGCGTTAATACAGCCAAAGCACATCCATCACATTCATGCACAAACAACACAAAGGCCTTTTCGTAGTTTGGTGTGCCCAAAACTGGTGCAGAGCATAATGCAGTCTTAAGCAAGTCAAACGATTGCTGGTGTTCCGCGTTCCATGGCAATGGTGAAGAAATGCCCTTCTTTGTCAAAGCCAACATCGGTTTGATCACTAGTGAAAAATTTGGGATCCACAACCTACAGTAAGAAGCCATACCTATCAAGGCTCTAACTTCCTTCTGTGTATTTGGGACAGACATGCCAGAAATGTGTTTTATTCTTTCAGGTGTCAATCTTCTTCCCTCCTTTGACAGGAGATAGCCTAAATAGGCGACCTCCTGACAACAATATTGAAATTTTTTAAGCAAAGCTTTGTGACCATGCTTAGCTAGATGGATAAGCAATAACACAGTGCCCCCCTTACAGGCACTCTCAGAGTCAGCAGCTAGAAGCAAATCATCAACGTACTGAAGCAAAGTACAGGTAGAGGGCAATTCAAGGGTATCAAGTTGTTCTTTCAAAGCCCTACTATAAATGCTAGGACTCTCTGTGTACCCTTGAGATGCACGAGTAAATGTGAACGAGCGTCCCCCTAAGGTGAACGCGAACAAATATCTACTATCCTTGTGTATAGGAATACTAAAGAAAGCATTCTTCAGGTCCACAACACTAAGGTAAGTAGCTGGAATCATAGTTAGGATTGTCGTTACATCAGGCACAATTGGAAATTATGGTGCCACGACTTTATTAATGGCACGTAAATCAATTATGAAACGGAATGGAATTGCTTTATCGCCTTTATTGTACACGGGTAAAATCAGACTGTTATACAAACTTCCTGAAATTTCTTCAATCACCCAGCGATGCACAAAATCGGAAACAATGCATTTCAAAGCTTGCTCGCCCTCAGCTGAAATCTTATACTGGGGAATGCGTGGCAGCTCAATTCCATGTTTCAAAACTATCCTGACAGGTTCAATCTGTAAAACACTGACATCATTGTCATCGACAGCCCACAAACTCTCTGGTAAATTAATGAATTCTGGAGGCAAAGGTCTAGTCAAGAATTGCGAGACAGAAAATTGCTGTGGTGAAATCGTCAAGCGTACTCCATCAGAAGAACAATAAATCACTGCATTTACTTCTTTTAACAGATTCAACCCCAGCAAGTTCTCTCCGCAATCCAAAGTCAACAGAAATGGACAATGGTCCGTAAAGGGACCCAAAGAAATAGGTATCGGCAAAGAAACCGGACAAACAACTGGTGTACCAGAAAACCCTACAGAAACATTGGTTTGCCCTGATAGTGGAAAGTTTGGAAACCGTGAATGATCAATGGAACACTTCTGTGCTCCAGTGTCTATCAAAAACTGATGTTTCCTATTTTCAATGTAGTGACCTTTCTGATTGACGGGAATAGGTGTAGGTTCCAAACCCTGCTTCGGGCAATCCTAACGAAACAGAATATCATCAAAAGGAAGCTCTTCAGATAAATATGCAGCGGAAGGATGATCAAATATGTTCCTGGTGTCCACACTCGGAGTCTGATTGTCCTGCGAGAAAGGTTGCTGAGGGTCCTGTGTAAACTGACCTCTACCAGGGCCCCCTACACCCAGGCGACCTCTGGATCACCTACCCATATTTCCAAATGTATTGTTTAACCTTTGTTGAAGGACGGGGCATTGTGCTCGCCATGACCCCCTCGACGACAATAAGTGCACTGGTTAATGTTCACAGAACCCAAGGGCACATTCCCCTACGGGACATACTGACCTCTAACCTCAGAACTACCCCCTCTGGGGCCTCTAACAATTTGCTGCAATAGCACCTTAGTTTTCAAATCACCTTTTTGTTTTTTCGACCCTATCTTTCTCATAGTACTGAGCCATGTGCAGTACTTCTGATTGTGATTTCGCCTGCCAAGCGCTCTCAGAAGACATAATTTGTGAATGGATGTCAGGCAGCAATCCACGTACAAATTTGTCCACAAATAATCTTTTCCCAGACTCTGTGCCTAAGTCTTGTCCACTGAAATCCGAGAATACTTGTTTGAACCGATTAAAGAACTCAGTAGCACCCTTAGACTTTCCTTGGACACAGGCCGTAACTTTGTCCCACATAATTCTTTTTTCTGGAATTATAGTTTTTAATTTTGCAATAATTCTATCAGGCAAAGTTGGTATCACCTGAGGCGGTCTTTCACCAGCTGGTCTTTCTCCATAGAGTCTAGTTATATTCACCCATGTATCTCCCAACCCAGGTACGTTGTCTATAGTTCTAACCTGTTTCCATAAATCTACGGGCAGGAGTACAGGAAACAGCTGAAAGTGGAATGACACCAGATCCTGAGAAGGTCAGTGCCCTCACAAACACCACAACACCAAACTCTGTCACCGATCTGCGATCATTTCTGAGCCTAGAAAGCTACTGCACAAGATACATAAAAGACTTTGCATCCGTCAGCGCACCCCTGAGAGCCCTCACCAAACTCAACGCGGAATTCAGATGGTCAGATTGTCAAAAGAGAAATCATATCGTGCCTCCTATTGCAATAAATATATGAATATTGGCCTACGCCAAGCTGCTCGAAAGTCGCTTGCGAAAGAATCCGTGTTGCAAGGTCCTGACCTTAAATCAATGTAAGCCGCAATTTTAGGTCAATACGCCATTTTAGGATTCACCTAGGGTGAACACTGAGGACTGCAAAACGGACTCTATCTCTTTATAGAACCCTGTCGGATTTTTCCTAATGTCGGGAATGGATTGTCTAATAGTGTTCACTTCCTGTCGTGAAAACGGGACGTGAACAAACTGCGATACATAATGTGCGGGAATGTCCACAGCAGGTGTACCTGCTGCAACATTAGCAGGAATCTCAACCTTTGGGACAAATGTCAGAGGTACTTCTCTCATAGGCAACTGAGATATAGGCAACTCTGAATGCTTACTAAGCAACAGAGCTAAGTCGAGCGCTAAAGCAGTCGAAGAAGTGTCAAGTGAAAAAGCTCTCTTGTAAATACTCAATAACTCTGTGGGACAACTAATCTTTCTTTTTACACAATCATCTTGTAGGTACTCTATCATTACCTGTATCACTTTCCTCTGAATATTTATCGACATATCCGAAATCCATCTAAGTGCATCTTTTGTACAAATTCATGCTTCCTCAGATATTGATTTACGACAAGGAAGGAACCGTTTCTGTACATACATATTATCCTCCTCGTCATCCTCATTCTGTAACTTTTCTAAATCCTTTTTATACCCAAATAACCTCTCGACATGCTCATTTACCTTCTCCACAGTATCTCTAGAAAACGCTAGAGTAGTTAGATCCCTTAACCCTTGCGGGAGATCCGCATAATTTATTCTTCCCCACATTATACATAACTGAATCCCTAAATCTTCAATAAAACATTTTTCTCAGGAAAATTATCCATATTACAAAGTGTGGCAAAAATGCTAGCTTGATCATCCTTCTCCATACAATGCTTAGCCTATGCAATTAACTCACGTTTCTTCTCCGGTGGTACAGTATTGCGAGTAACAACCTTTGACCCTGCACCTCGATCGATTACAAGCAGCTCAAGACCACTTGGAAGAGAAGGAGCAGGCAAATTCGATGGGGGTACTGCAGCTGGTGTGATAAAAAGAGGTTGGGGAGCTGGAGGAAGGGGAACATTAGGAGGAGCAAGAACAGCAGGAACAACAACAGGTGGAGCAGGAATAACAGGAGGAAGAGGCAAAGCAGCAGGAAGAGGAACATACGGAGGTAGCGCAGAAGCACCAGGCCTTCGTTCATTTAATAATTTGTCAATTAACTCATCAGAAACATGAAGATCTTTAGAAGGATAGATTTTCTGAATACCGAGTGAGAAAGCCCTATCCATATTTTTAGTCGCCTCAGACTGTTTGTCCTGATCATATAACAACGCTTTTTCAGCGTTCGTTTTATGACGGCGCGCATGTTTCTCTCTATTTATAAGTTGTTGCAACGCTTCTTTTTTCCAATTCTGCAAAACATCAAATGCTGCAGGTCTAGCCTTTTTCTTTAATAGAATTGACTCTAAATACTCAATACGAGGGATTTCAAAACTACCATTGATTGGCCACTGAAGTTCAGAGGCATTTCTGGTTTGACTGTGCCAAATGTCATTAAATACTATACTTCCAATGCCATGCTTACAGTACCTAGTACATGCTGGCGACCCCTCCTGTGGAACCGGATGGCTACATTCCAAAGATTGTCTATCACTGCGGACTAATGCCCTAAAGCAGGTAGACAATTTCCAAGGCATATCAAATTCTTGGTGTTACCTGGTCAATAATTGTGTCTGCAGATACAATGCGCCAAAATTCAAATTGTCAGGATTAAATTACGAATCGGGTCACGACTCACCTGACCAAACCTAAGGAGGTCCGATTGGATTTCAAAGAACTTACTTAACTAATCTTACCTCGTGTATGGTGATTTCGGCAAATCTGCCCGCCTCGATAAGCGGACCCTCGTCAAGATGCCGTCTCAGACCACAAGCTAATCGTCGGGTCGGATCGTGCAGTGCTGCTGAGGTGTCACGTCTCGTTCATTGGGGCCCCTTTTTTTGTCACACCGTCCGATCCCGGTCCGATAGCGTGCGTCAACCTTCAATAATCCGGCATCAATCTTGAGGGTCCCTATTCAGGCGCCAACTGTGAAAACAAAATCAAAATATCGAGGCTGAGTACCTCAAAAGGAAATACACCGAACACGGGTTACAAAGGAATATACAAAGTACTTTATTTTATACTGAATCCAGTCACAAAAACCGAGCAAAATCAGATAGCTGTTGGCCCTCAGTACAACACAACGAACTCCAGCGTGGTTCAGTGTGTTCAGTGAGAGACGTTGTACATTAGAATGCATTTTCTTTTTATCCACTTGGTGGGCACGATGTCAAGCCCCACTTCCGGTTAATATTCCATTTAATACATCACCGATCTAGAGTTCGTGCCAAGTCTCGAACAACCGCATATAACCGGTTTGCCTTTAATACATGTTTTCCATGCAGGCCTTCTTAAACATTAATACAATGTGGTTAAACAGATGTTCTACGTTCAGTATTTGAATACATTGTTTCAACACATGCTCGTGGATTAGTTTAATTGCACGAGCAATCCTTTTACACAGGTCAACGACGGACAAGGTCTCAGTTCACGACCTCAACAAGTGGCCTGCAGGCAAGTTATATATTAGCTATGTACAGAGGTCAAGACGGCCATGTTGTATTCTGGAATGACATCGTCAAACATTTTAACTCACAGGATGACTTTTACAAAGTGAATCCTAAAATGGCGTATTGACCTAAAATGGTGGCTTACATTGATTTAAGGTCAGGACCTTGCAACACGGATTCTTTCACAAGCGACTTTCGAGCAGCTTGGCGTAGGCCAATATTCATATATTTATTGCAAAAGGAGGCACGATATGATTTCTCTTTTGACAATCTGACCATCTGAATTCCGCGTTGAGTTTGGTGAGGGCTCTCAGGGGTGCGCTGACCGATGCAAAGTCTTTTATGTATCTTGTGCAGTAGCTTTCTAGGCTCAGAAATGATCGCAGATCGGTGACAGAGTTTGGTGGTGTGGTGTTTGTGAGGGCACTGACCTTCTCGGGATCCGGTGTCATTCCACTTTCAGAGAAGATGTGTCCAAACAATCGTAGTGTTGTTTTCCGAAACTTGCATTTATCCTTGTTCAGAGTGAGGTGCGCTTCCTGCAGTGCCATGCACACCCGCATGAGTGTGTCATTGTGCTGTTCTTGAGTTTGCCCAAACACTAAGATGTTGTCGCTATAGTTCAGACAATTTGGTACATGTTTGATTACATCATGAATTTCTGACTGAAAAATGTCTGCTGCTGAAGAGACTCCAAAGCTGAGTCGCTTGTATCTATAGAGACCCAGGTGAGTAGCAAATGTGGTGATGTACCTGGATCTTTTGTGGAGTTCTAACTGATTGTACCCTTTGTTTAGGTCCAGTTTTGAAAAGACCGTGGCTCAGTTGAGCTGATGTACCATTTCCGTGATCCTGGGAGATTGATGATGTTCTCTCAAAATCGCTTCATTCCGTCTTCCCATCTCCACACAAATGCGGATGTCTGGGGAGTCCTTTTTTGGTTCGGGTACTATGGGGGACACCCAGGGTGTGGGGCCTTCTGAAGGTTCAATTATGTCCACTTCTAGGAGTTTGATCAGTTCGTTTTCTAACTGCTTTTGGATATTAATAGGAATTCCTTGGTAGTGATGTGCTACGGGTGTGATATTGGTGTCTATGTCTAGTTCAATCTGTCTGTCCTTCAATTTTCCTGGTCCTTTGAATAGTGCAGGGAAAACTCGGTCAATGCTTGCAGTGGGATCCAAATGTTTGTGCATCATGAGTCTGTACAGAACATGGATTAGCCCCATGTCAACGGCAGTTTTGTAGCTAAGAATGCATCGACTGTCTGTGGCGGCTTCTAGGACGTTCATGGGTATTTCTTTTACGTGATCTTTGTATCTACATGATGCTGTGAAGAAGACTTTACACGCTAAAGGTGTCTTGGAGCCATATGGAAAAATGAGCGCTCTGGCCGGCTGCAGGCGTGGTGCATTTGACATGTTGTTATATACCTCCTCACTGATCACGTTGACAGTGGCCCCCGTGTTCACCAGAAATTCAGCAGTCACCTTGTTGACTTGTATTATGAGCGTGGGGCTGTTCTCTTTCGTGGTGGGGTTCCCTAGTGCGTATAGGTAGCCCTTCACCTGTGGTTCTCCTTTTCGTGTTTTCATTTCATTCCTGGAATTGTCCTCTGAAGAGGCGCTAGAAACACTGTCTGATTGAGATTGTTCCGCCAAGCACCTGACGTATCTCCGAGGGCGCCTCCTTCGCCCAGAGGATGCGGGCTTGTTGTCTCTCCATTCCTGTGATGACCTTGGCTGTCTTCGGTCCGATGGTTCTTCACGATTCCTGCGGCGTGTCGAGTCGTTTTGGTGGTGTGAGTCGCGACTAGGGCTTGGACGTCTCGGCTCTCTTTCCGGTGTGGAACGTCTGCTCCTTCCATTTCCCCGCATTCTGCTACGATAAATGAAACACACAGCCTTATAATGGTTTTCTCCCCCACATGCAGAGCAAATTTGACCCATGGCGGGGCACGTGCCTTCATGTGGGTATTCATGCCCGCAACGATAGCAGAATGGATCTGTGCTCCCTTTTGGGGTGTTCTCAAGTTTATGTAGACTCTCGTGTTTTCCGTGGGTGATGGTGATGCCATCGAGACCTTCCACCTGGGCTGTCAGCGCCGCATCAGATCAGGCCAGGCGTAGGATCTCTTTGAGGTTTCGTGGCTTTTGCAGTAGCCGTTTCCTGAATGCACCGCGTTCACACCCTACTATAATTTGTGAGCAAAGTGCCTCCTCATTTGAGTACTTGTTAAAGTCACAGTGTTTTATTTTGACTCTTAGTCTCATTACGAACGCATCCATTGTCTCACCTTTCAATTGTTTTGTGGTATGGAAGATGTGCCGTTCATAGTCCACATTGGTGTGTGGCGTGAAGTAGTCGGTCATGGTCATTTTTAGGTTAGTGTAGGTGTCTTTGTTATCTTCGGGAAGTTCGTCTAGAATGTCTCTTACGTTGGACCCTATAGCATGAGTGAGTAAGCTGTGTTTCCTTTCATCTTCCAAAGGGCCCACTGCTTTGAGACACACTTCAAAGTCCCTCAACCATTTCTTCCACCTTGGTCCCAGTGTGCTGGTGTCACTAAGGTCAAAATTGGGGGGCAGTTGTGATATGAGGCTGTCCGTCATGCTTGTGCGCGCTACTCGGACAGGTGTTAGTTGTACAGTAGTGATTCCTCAGATGAATCATCCGGCATGACAAATGTTTCACAGCCGTGCACTTACTGTTTGTGGTGGTAGGTGGCAGCAGTTATGCCTCTTTTTAGTGCTTGGCTCTTGCTGCTCCCGGGCGTGATCTTTTTTGAACAGGACAACAAAACTCCTTTTGTTTGTTTGCTGTGAGTAAGAGAGCGAGGAGCTGCCTTGCTCCACCCCTTCTTGTCGCTGCCTGTGCAGGAAATTGGAGGGTATGATATGATAAGATAGGTTATTTATAACGCGCTTAATACCCAGAGGTTTCTAAGCGCGGACCCAGGGATCGAACCTGTGTTGCTCTGTGTCATCTTGTTTCCAAGTCGAGCATGCTGCCGCTGAGCTATCCTCCTGGGACGGGTATTTGGTTGAGAGAGACGTGGGGAGCCGATGCGCTCCACCCACGTGGGTTTCCGTCTTGATTTGGAAAGAATTTGAGGATTTTTTTTTATTTTCAAGCTGTGGGGAGCCGATGCGCTCCACCCACATGTGTTGCCGCCTGTAGCAGGATTCCTTTTAATCGTGGGGAGCAGATGCGCTCCACCCACTTATGCCGCTGCTTTTGGCGGGAAAGCTGTGGGGAGCCGATGCGCTCCACCCACACGTTTCCGCCGTTGACGGGAGTAAACAGCCTACCTCAACATGGGGAGCCGATGCACTCCACCCACAGGTGTCCTTTTACCCAGGATGTGGGGAGCTGCCTCGCTCTACCCACAGAGCCGACGCCGTTGATGGGATGGCCCGCCCGGGATGCAGGGAGCCGACGCGCTCCACCTGCAGATTGTCTCGTTGCTGTTGGCGGGTACGTGCAGTACCTCGCCTGGAATCCTGATGAGGATTACAGCTGGCGGGGAGCCTTCTCACTCCCACCCGCCTTACCTTTGCCGTTGCGCCTTGGCAGGGCTGCAGCCTGCCCCTCACCCAACACTTGATGTGTCACGAGCGCAAAGCTCCGGAACGGCAGCTGTTGTGGCGTTGATTCTTCCGTCTCGTCGCCAGTGTGAAGATGTGGATAAGTCTATCACATGCTCCGACCCCCTGGTCAGTGGTATCACACTCCAATAAAGGGACGGACGCAGGAGACTTTATCAACACGTCTTTATTCCTTTACAACTTCTCAGGAACTGCCTGAGTCTACGCACATCCTGCCCCTCCCCTTCCTGTTGCCCCGTGTTCCTCTCCACGTGACAAGGGAGCTAGTGACAACATCACACCTACTATTTAATTTTCCCTTTAAAATCAGATGCACAAATCAATTCAAACATCTTTGGGTAAATGAAGGCTACCCTATACTTTCTGTCCCTCCTGATAGGAGTCCGCCTGAATACATCAGTTTTGTCAATTGTACAAATATACACATAATATTAGGAAAGCTCAATATCATTAAGGATTGCAAAACCAGGCATGACATATTTTAAATTCGCACATTGGATGCACACAAAGCTTTGGTTAGCTCGGATTGCAATTATGTTCAGAAATTTCTAATTTCGTGGGCATATAATTAATTGTGGGTAATTTTGAATATTCAAACACGAAAAGGCAGGTTAGTATTGATGTTTACTCAGCAAAGCTTCCCACTGTAGAATATGCAGGAATCCTTACCTGTAGTAATGCCCGATCTGGAGGCTTTTGTGGAGATGTCTAGGTTTGTGGTCGTTTATGCAATAGCCAAATAAGTAATTTGAGCCAAATCACAAATGCAGCCGTGCCAATCAGTAGCCATCATTTGAAGTTCACCTCCAGTTACGAACAACTTGTGCAAAGCCTTGTGGGTATTCACATTGGCCCTAATACAAGACTTTAGCTGCAGACAGATGTATTTGTGGCCAATGAGGAATTGTATGCATTCTTCCAGAGTGAAGCAAACTGCTTTCCCACAATGCTTTGCAAATGGTGCTCTAAACTGGAGGTGAACTTCTAGTCATGTCTATGTGGTGGTGCTGTGGCATGTGTGACTTGGCTCATATCGCTTATTCTACTTTCAGATTTCAGGGGGAAGGTTTGTTTTCAAGTCTTTTTAAACCCTTCAGACCTTTGGTAGTTATTTATGTGAAAGTGAGGGGGTTTAAATATTTCAGAGTAACCAGAAAAGATATATGTCTTACACCTTCCATGTGCCTTTCACTGGGATCATAGAGGAAATATTTCAGTGTTAACAAGTTCGCAGACGCAGTATACAAAAATATTTTTTTCTATGCGTTGCACAGATTTGCAAAACAATCTAAATGTGTGGTGTAAAGTGTAATCTATTTATGGGCAAATTTATGGGCAAAATGTAAGCAGGAAAAAGGTCGTTTTTCCCTTGGTTTCTTTACTTTTTCCATGCCTTTTCTATATTATTCCAATGCAGTTAGCTTCACTCGAAAATTATACATACAGCTTCTAATGGGTCAAAAACATCTCTCGGGTTCCACGAAAAGAGTTACCCTGAGGTATCTTAAATGGTGCCACTCACCAAAGCACTGAGAGGGGTCTATTCGGCAGCTGAAAGACGTGTTTCTGATAGCACCTGCTCTTGGCCTGGCAGATTTTGAACTCCCCTTCAGTAGTGTTCTGGAAAGGAAGGGGTAGCATCAGGAGTTTTGGCAAGATAGCCAAAGCAGCGGCATGCACATTCCCCCTTAACTAATTTTCAAAGATCGTATTGCCAACATCTGCTGGGGAACCAGCAGATAGACCAGTGTCAGAATTACAATCTAGATTTTTAGCTCAGTCTGATGTTGAAATGTATTTGATATGGCTCATTCATTCTCTGGGTCATATAGGATGGAGGCCAATGAGTAGTACCTGAAGAGGTTAGGGTGGGCACCAAGTGTGGGGGAGAAGTGTAAACAATTTGTGGCGAAATGCCATGTGTGTACCTCCTACAATCCTGGCAAATGAATAAGGATAGGCGTGGGAGCTGCATCTGCTCCTCTAGGCCCGTTTACTGTACTCCAGAGGAACGTCATCCATATGCCACCTGTGAATAAAATGCAGTGGGCATTGGTGATAACTGGTATAGGTCTGGGTGTCCAGAAGTGTTCCCATGTGCTAGGGATGATGCAATGACAGTGGTCTGCATCCTTGTAAGGGACATGGTGCCAGGATGGGGCATTTGTCAACAGATAAACAGTGACAGGGGTCCTCACGTTGATAATACGATTTCTACAGCAACTATTTGAGGTACTACACATTGATCAGAAGCTTCACTTTCCCAGAAGGCCTCACAGTTCAGGGTGGACTGAGAGTCTAAATCAAGATGTGAAATGCAAATTGAGCAAAGTGCATGCCGAGACTAGTTGCACATGGGTACAGACCCTCCACATACACTCCTGAGCATAAGGGCTGCCCTTGGGAGGTTGTGCCTGTCGCCTTTTGAAATAATAATGGGACGCTCTCTCCCACTACCTAGTGCAGGACCCCTTATGGCCCCATTTGTCTGCAATGATGACACTGTGATGAAACAAGTGAGGGCCTCTCTGAGAACATGTCAGTTTTTCATCCTCAGGACAAGGCAGCATTTCCTGGTCCACCGTCAAAACCTCTACACAACCTACCCTACAGCTGGGGGACATAGACTATGCCAGAATTGGTCCGGGGAAAATGCTTTACAACCTAGATCACTGGGTTCCAGAAAATGTCTACTTAGTACCCATACAGCAGCTTGAGTGGAAGGGTGAGAAGGTGTGGCTTCAGTACACTCATCTGAAGAAGGCCACTGACCATGAACTGTGTTCACTGCCAACTGTGACTTTGGAAGCCTCACCAAATTTGTCACCAGAGACGGAAGAACACGGGTATAAACTGCACAACAAGGAGCATTGAGGGGGTGGACAACGTGTCACCTTGCCCTCTCACCCTTTTTATTATCACCCGAGGTGCAATTGCCAATGGTTCAAGGAAGCTGTGGATCAACAACCATGGACTATTGATGGCATATATCCAGAGTCCTGCCCACCTGGCCACAAGCACTTTGTAAATGATCTCACTGTTCACCCATACCAGTCTTCATGCTACAAGTGTGGGATATATGGTTCCCATGTTTATTTGCCAGGATTGCACAGGGAGATGTTGAAGTACACACTAAGGCAGATGTCAGAGAAAGGAGATGATAATTATTTGCTGGATGGGGACTAGTATTAAATGTGACCTAGTGTTATTTGACATCTTGAGTTAAAAGCATACCCAACATTACATGAGAATACTGACATTATAAAACCAGGGTGTGATTGCGTTAGTGAATGCTTGCAAAAACGCTTTGCATGAAATGAAATGTATATCTCACATATCTGAAAAGAACAGGTCCACCTCACACTCAAAGCCTCTAATTGAAGAATTAATTAGACTATCCCATATTGACCTAGATCGTTTGTGAATACTGGATGAAATGATGAGTCCTAAGTATCATGTTCCAGTACTAAAGAACAGCCATCTTATATTTTGTAGCTAAACAGTTAATCCTGATTTAGTGCAAAAAGATATCATGGTTTTATTAGCAAGGAGAAAAGTCCTTCTCACTGTGCTTGTTTGTGTACAATCTCTGCTGCTCTTGTGAGATAATGGAACCAATGAATTACTGTGAATTACTGTGATGTTCTGTGCAAACGTGGAAAGCAATGTTTTATCTAAGAAATATAGCCCTGACTGTCCCGAGATGGAACAAACGAAAATTGTTTACCTTACCAGTTCCTGTAAAGGAGGAAGTGATGGTTGATGCCGTGCAGCCCAGCATAAGCAAGACCGGAATAGCACCTCTGATATGATAAAATGTACTTGTAACATGTTTCTATCAAGTTCTATGTATCTCGCTCTCTTCCATGTATTTTTCTCACTATGTTAGGCGCATTCCTGTTGTCATCTTGTGACGAGCATCTTATGTTAACGCCCAGTTTAATTCTGTCTATAATTACATTGTATTGGCTTGTAATGAACAAGATATTATACCAGTCCAACACTTGTGGTGGTGTTTTCTCTTCCATCACCTTCGCGTAACGTGCTTCTGCAGATGTGTTTATTCCCATGCCAGAAAACCTTTCAAGTGAACTATATTTACATTGATGTTAATTAAAGTATTTGCATAGGGATCAATTCGAATTGAAACATGTACCAGAAATTGCAGGTTACTAATGTAACAGCTCCATGAAAGACTTCACACCATTGTTGTAGCTAAAACTAAAATTGGCATATAAATTGTTCAAATAGTAAAGTTAGTTGAGCTTCAATTGCAAAGACCTTTAAGTAACCAGGAGTTCACAAATTTGAATCCCCATAAGACTGATGTGGCAATACATTTAATCCTTATTATCCCTATCACAGTAACCCCATTCTCTCCTCCCCAGTGTATACTATAGGCACACTGACCCAACACAGCCGGTCTGACTCATAACGTCACAACAACCTGCGCTATGACTAACTGCAATGTCATTTATGGAATAGGACATTTGCTAAATTATTTTCGCCAAATAAATGCTGACAATGTAATCGTCTGACTTGTTATTGTCCAAGATTCCAGTAAGACAAAGAGTTTGTTCCTCTTATGTAGCATGTGATTTGGGCTCATGCCAACATATGCCAATATATGCCTTTAAAAGAGGAATCTCTTAGCCACAACGTCAAAGCTCCTTATTGAAACCCATAGGTGTGTTATTACATGCTTTCCAAGTCTCAGCTGACTCTTCTTTTTTGTTTTGTGTCTAATAACAAATGAATGTATCCATCACCTCGGTGTGTGAGTGGCTTATTCCTGTCTGGTCTTCAGTATGGGTCTATGGCCCCTTCGGTGTTATCATGGCCGTTCCAGGCCACGACACAATGGTGCTCGTGATCCTTTGACGTCTCACCTGCTCAGACGCTGCGGCCTGTCAGTCAATTTACAGCAAGGGCCATTTCCCACTTCTTTGAAGCTAAGAGCTTTTAACATAAACTGGCATGACCTGTTTCAAGCAAACATAATGAACATTTATCTTGCTGTAAATGGGCTGTGGGGCCTAAATTGTCTTCAAGCAGTACCGATGATGGGTCTAGTTGCTGTCTCAGACCAGCTCACAAGACTATCCCTGCTGATGGGTAAACAATATGCCTTTTCTCATGTTCAGTGCTGACACATTTTTTTGGCTGAAATGTTATCTCAGTATTTAGCTCTGGTTGTTCAGAGCAGCATTTCCCTGAAGGAACACCGTTTTAATGGCACCCAAATGTAACTGCCATTTATTTTTCTTGTGACAGTGTGTTCTTTTTTGCATAATTCTGTTGGTTGTCATGGTATGTCTAGATTGCTGTCAGTGCTTAGGAAACCTTCTGCGTCTCATACGGTCTGCAGAGTTTAAACAGTTACTGCATTTCAACAGAACTTTTTTTCAGTGAGTATTACAAATTATAAAACTGTATCCCAGTATAATTGGACTCTGGCGGAGTTACACCCTGTTTTCAGCTCCAGAGTAAAACAGCTGTGTTCTTGAAGTGAATCACATACACTTGCTTTTTTTTCTCTGCATAAGGAATTTGGAAATGTTTTAGTGTTTCGGGCTCAGACGTATCGCTTTCGTCTTCATGGTTTTCCCAGTGGTTTGGGAACCATGAGTATATGTATGATTTGTTCATTTGTCAGTCTGGTGATGTGGATTGTAATGCTTGTAGTAGAAGCATGCCCAGAATGCATCATTTATCTCCTCGCCAAAACTACGTGAATGTTTTTGCTCTCTCCGCAGGCCGGGGACCTCCCTCTGAGTTCCCATATTCCACCAAAGATGTTGATATCTGTTCATATTTTGTGTTTGTGTTGACTTTTAGCTTTCTCCTGCAGGGTTTATGTACTCCGTCAAGTTGTCACCATTGATTTTGTTACGTAAAAATGTTGACTGTTAGTACACTCACAAGCACATCATAGTGAGATACATCCTTTTTTTTTTTTTGGAAACTTTATTTACAAAACTATAAAATCACATACATTACAATACACTCCATAAGACATTTAAAGTACTTGAAACCATCAAAACACATTTTTTTAAAAACAACTAATTACATTGAAGCATATAACCACACATAGCCCCCAGCCTAATTCACCACATCCCCAGTCACCTCCCCCCAGCCCCTATTTACATAAGTACAACACCAAGTCTAGTATAGCTGAAGAAATGTACCCCAAATTTTCTCAAATAAAACCAATTTCCCTTCCCTTCTGTAAAGTGTCCTCTCCATAGCCGCCAAGTCATGCATTTCAGTCAACCACCTCTCAATATTCAGAGTCAATACCGACTTCCAGTTCCACAAAAATCTTACCGATCATTGCCCCTCGGAACAACCACTTCTTCTGATTCTGAGTAAGATCCTCCAGAGACTCATCACCCCCCAATATCACCATTTTGAAATCCAAAGCGGGTAAACCCTCAATCACCACATCGCACACCCGACCAACCTCACCCCAGAACAATATCACCAACCTGCAGTCCCACAGCATGTGCTCCAACGTACCTGCCACATGAATACACCTCCAACAATCCGAGCTCTGCGACATCCCCCTACTCACCATTCTCTCCGGTGTCCAAAAAACCCGATTAAGAATCTTTATCTGTCTCGACCTCTCTGTGAGCCCCAAAGAACATAACTTAACATTTTCACACATCCTGTGCCACGAATCCTCAGAAATATCCGAACCAATTCTCCTACCCCACTCCTCTCTCAGCGAATCATTACCATTGTAGTGCGACACAATCTCTTTATAGACTCGACTGGCCAGGCCACCTTCCCTCCCAATCGGTTTCCTAGTAAACAAACACAGATCAATTTTACTGTCAAAGTCCACAACCCCAATTGCCCGTTTCAGCTTCATATAATCTGAGATCTTAAAATTCTCTATGTCAAGGTACCGCTGCAATTCCCTTGCAGGCATCCAAATACCATTCTCAAACAGATCAGCCACCCATCGCACTCCACCCAAAAAAGCAATCCGCCCAAAAAACCACATTATCATTGATCCGAATAGCAGGATTGAACCACAACGATGCACCAGGTTCTCTAAATGCGTCCACACCCAAACATTCACAAATACCTTTCCATGCGCTCCTCAAATTCTCAATCAGCGGATCTTTCCCACACTTCTTTTTTGAAACCTAAGTCAAGACCGCCCGCGGAGTCAACGGTCCAACAAAGCCAGTCTCAGCCTCCACCCACACATCCTGCAATTCATCCACGAACGGAACCAAAAAATCAGACATGAAGGCCAAGTGGTAGGCCCTGAAATTAGGAACCCCTAAACCACCCTCATTTAATGGCAGTTGTAATTTCCACAACTTTAATTTTGGAGGCCTCTTATCCCACAAAAATTCTTGAAGCATCCTGTCCAAATCCTTCAAAAATGAAGATGGTAACACCAAAGGAAGCATATCCAGAACATAATTAATCCTTGGGGCTGAGATCATTTTCAGGGCGTTCACCTTGCCCCACAGCGAGAGATTCAATAAACCCAATCTGTCAAGCTCAACCCTCAACCCACTGCATACTGATTTCGTATTTTCCGAGATCAAGTCTCTAACCACGGGAGATAACTACACCCCCAAGTACCGCATCTTATCAGGAAACCAACGAAATCCCAGGCCCACCATAAATCTCTTGTCCACAAAAGGTGTCAAAGGCATAACCTCCGATTTAGTCCAATTAATCTTAAATTTTGAGCACAGTTGAAAATCAACCATAATCCCTATAAGCGCTGGGACAGACCTCTCCAGCTCATCCAGAGCCAACAGCATATCATCTGCAAACAGCCACATATTTTGTTCCAAACCCCAACTCGAAAGTCCCACCACCTCATCCGCCTCCCTAATCGCCTCAGCTAATGGTTCTATGGCAATCACAAATAATAGCGGCGACAAAGGGCACCCTTGTCTAGTTCCTCTCTCCAGCACAAACCTCCCAGATCGCAAACCATTAGTGTTAACCTCAGCCGTGCGAGCAGCATACAGCAGCCTAATCCAAGAAACAAATTTCGCGCCGAAACCCATCCTTGACAAAACCGAAAAAAGAAAATCCAAATTTATTCTGTTGAAAGCTTTCTCAGCATCCAACGACAACATAGCACAATCTCCCTGACGTCCCTCCGATTTTGAAATAGTATTCAATACCTTCCTAATGTTACTAGAGGTCTTCCTACCTTTTACAAATCCAGATTGGTCAACATGAATCAGTGTCGGGAGCACATTTTCAATCCGAACTTTGTTATCAACATTTAAAAGACTAATAGGTCTGTAACTCGCGGGCAGAGTATCATCCTTTCCATTCTTCCAAAAAACAAAAATCATAGCATGCCTAGTAGAATCTGGTAGGACACCATTATCAAACAACTCCAAATACATGTCTCTTAAGAGCCGAAGTGCCGATTGAGGGAGCAATCGATAAAATTCAGCTGGAAACCCATCAGGGCCGGGGGATTTCCCCACATTTAACTTACTAATAGCCTTTTCAATTTCCTCAACTATAACATCCGCCTCGAGTAGCGCTGAATCACGGTCACCTATCCTCGAGAGATCCAATCTATCCATCAAAGCTTCACCCCTCCCGGTCACTTCAGGTTCATTCTTGTACAGATTCACATAAAAGTCTTGAAAAACCGTATTTATTTCACCAGGATGATATGTAATCTTAACATTCCCATCACGAATCGCCGGTATTGCCCTTTCAGCATCCCTCTTCCTCAGTCTATAAGCCAACCACCTATCACACTTCTCACCCTTCTCGTAGTAAGCACATTTAAGATAAAAGTGACATCGGTCTGCACGTTCATCTATCATTGACTTCAGCTCTCTTCTCGTCTTTTTCAATTCTGCCATCACTTCAGCCCCAACCTGGCCCGCCATGACTCTCTTGGATAGATCATTCAACTTTCCCCCCAGCAATGCCTCCCTGCCATCAGCCTGCCTCTTAAGTCCACTAGAAACAGCAATGAAGTGCCCTCTCATTGTACACTTCAGAGCCTCCCAAACCTTATACATCCTTATCTCCACAGAGGGGATCAGAATCAAATAAAAATAAAAAAAACAGGAAAAAAAGTATAGATTCCATTCCACTTCACTTTTTGATACAATTCAATCACCAGATCCTCACAGTCCAGGGGCCTCCTAATGGGCCTGTGCTACGGTGGGTTACCACCAGACTCGTAAAGAGTTACCAGCATCTGTTTTCCCGGTGACACCGGCTCATTACAAGTCCGGCGGTTGGGAAGTTAAGCGCCAGAATATTTGTTAATTCCCATTGCCATAGAGTCTCATAGGACCCTATGGGAGTGGGGACACGCAAGCACCGGCACCATTGCTAACAGTGCCGGTGATTCCATGAAGGGTTTGCCTACCGTGACTGCTGCGCCTGGCAGGGTCAGACCTGTTGGGCACAGCAGTTCCGGCAAGCAAACACATAGTTTGCCGGTCCGGAAACAAGGGTGCCGGTGAAAATGTAATGAAGCCCCAGATCTTCTTTATGTACTTATATACTTTCACATACTTAAATCCCAGCAGGCAAGGTTTTTTTTCAAAGTCGATTGTTGTGCAAGCGTGATACAGGGGCCAGACGATCCACAGTGCATACTTCTGAATTTTCAAATTTCTCACTTCTAATGAAATCGTCAATAATGTGGGGATTTCTGGCACTGTCATCCACCACCCAGTATAAAATGAATGGTCTGTTGACATTGGTCCAATTGCAGATCAAAATGCTTTCCTGTTGAGCCCATGTCCCCCTGCTAATTTTTTGGGTATTTATCTGTAATGCAAAATGAATTGTACCATGTACTGCTCTCCTGATGGAATTTATTTAGATGTACCACAAACCTGCAAGCTGAATGTTTATTTATTTTGCAACAATCTTCCTCTCTTCCTCTCGATTCTGCTCCTCTCCTTACACCTACACAACCTGCACAGGTTGCAGATCTCTTGCTCACAGTTTTAGCTTTGCTGTGGGCATCTCGTGCAAATGATGTTGGCCATATTCTCTCTGCTAAACCTGTGCGCATCCCAGTTAATGCTGATGTCCCTTTGCCTAGAATCCCACAGTATAGGATCTCCCTAAAAGCAGAGGAAAGTATTACACCTGTCAATGATTCCCTCATACAACAAGGAATTATCTACCACATAACTAGTACCTGGAATACTACTAGGTTTCCCATTTTTAGAAAAAGTACAAACAAATTTCGTTTTGCTCACAACATACACAGGGTTAACAGGGCTGTCATTCCCCTCCCACCATCTGGTCCCTGAGCCCATCACCATTCTTTCTTGTATTCCGTCCAACGCACCATTTATCACATGCATTGACTTAGCAACAGGTTTCTTCTCTGTCCCCATCCATCCAGACTCACAATTCCTTTTTGTGTTTTCCTTCAAAGGGAGACAGCTCAACTACAGATCACACCCAGAGGGATTTGTCGACTCTCACTTCCTCTTTTCCCAAAGGCTCAAAGAAGACTTCCCGGTTGGTACATTCCCTAGATGCTCTACCTTGATGCAGTATGTTAATCACTTAGCATCACCATTATTTGAGGCGTCCCTTTGTAATTCACGCACTTTCCTCTCTGCCCTGGCTGCTAAAGGCCACAGGGTGAGCACGAGTAAACTCCAACTTTGCCTTCCCAAGGTCCGCTATTTGGGGCATGACATCTCACAAACCACTAGGTGCCTTGCTCCTTCCAGAATTTCCTGTTTCCTTCAATGCCCCATTCATGTCACCAAAAAGCGACTGCGCTCTTTTATAGGGATGAGCAATTTCTGTCACCGCTGGATCCTTGATTATGCTTCCATTGTCGCTGCACTACAAAAGATGCTCCTAGACTCCCAACCTGACACACTGCTTTGGACGGAGAGAGCATCCACTGCCTTCACTAAAGTTAAATTGGCCCGCTCTGTTACCCCTGTGCTCGTCCTTCCAGACTACTTCAAGAAATTCACCCTGTTTTGTGATGAAAATGAGGGGTGCACTCTAGGGTTACTCACACAAAAGCATTTTGACCTACAGCAACACGTGGCTTATTTCAGCTCACAGTTAGACCAAGTAGTTTCAACTCTTCCAAACTGCCTCAGAGCTGTCGCTGCTGCAGCTCTCCTGTTCTCTAAAACAGATAACATTACATTGCCTGGCCCACCAAATATATGTAGCAGTGCTTCACTCTGTTCTTTCATTGCTCCTTAGGTGTAATACCCAACACCTCTTTGCTGTTCACCTCACAAAATATGCAGATTCACGGTACACTTTCGGAATCTCCCATGATTATGCTATCCTCAGGAAACAGAGGGTGTATCTAACTGCTAAGAGGACACCCATCCTAAATGCTGCTCATGTTGAAGCTCTGCTTGCCGCTATTCTGCTGCCTTCAGCCCTTGCATTTGTAAATTGCAAGGCCCAGACATGCTTTTATTATGATATCACAAAGGGGAATGCATTGGCAGATTGACATGCATTTAATGCAGGCTTACATGGCCCTCAGGCTCTTGATTAAGTGCCGCTGTTTCTCCTATCATTAGAGGATCACGCTGGTTCTCCTATAATTAGAGTATCCCCTAGAATCACTTTCCATCCTGGCAGACCTCCAGAATGAGGCCCCACCAGGCAGAGCAACAGAGCTGGGAAAATAAAGGTTCTACTTTATGCTCAGACCTACTATGTCGAGATGATATCGGCCAGTTAGTGGCCCCAATGTCTTTATTACCCTACCTAGCTCATTTGGCCCACTTGGCATCTCATTCCATCAAGGGTAAAATGACTTCAAATGTTCAAAAATACTGGTATGCACCAAGATTTTCCTCCATTGCACAAAAGTGTCGTACCCATTGCTCCATATGCCTTACATTCAACGCAGAGAAACCGGTGAAGCCAAGGGATCACAAGCTCCCATGGTTCTTTGTGATTATCCAAATAGACTTTGGGCCTCATTACGACCCTGGCGTTAAGGGTTTAACGGCGCCATAAAAGGTGTCGGCGCCGTTAAACCCTTAACGCCTGATTATGAGTTCCCTTTGCGGAACCCGACCTTAACGCCTGCTTTTAGCAGGTGTTAAAGTAGGGTGCCGCAAAGGGACCTTGGTGCTAAGTACGGTGCCGCAGTTTGCGGCATCGTACTTAGCGCCTTCCCCATTCCCAGTGAGCCCTATGGGGCAAAAATGGGAATGGGGAAGGGCCCATGGTGAATGGGGAATTACCGCCCGCCAGCCTTGGAATGGGGCAGTAATTCCGCCATTAATCATGGCGGACCCCGGCATGGACCATGGTGCTAATAGCACCATGGTTTAGCGCCGGGGTCGTAATGAGGCTCTTTGTCTCCATGTCAAGATTTTCCACTTTTAGTATGTACTGGTGGTGCTAGACACATTTTCTGGTTGGTTGCAATGAGGCATACCCTTGTAAGAAGGCAGATTGCATTACGGTAGCTAAGAGACTCTTGAAAGAATTCATCCCTCGTTTTGGTCTCACTGGGCCTCATTACGACCCAGGCGGTAAGTTACCGCCTGGGCCGTGACTTTACCACCATGGCGTAAACTATGTTTACGCCATGGTGGTTGGCGGATTTACCGCCCCATTCCAACCTTGGCGGGGCGGTAAATCCCCATTTTCCCATTTACCCTTCCCCATTCCCATTTTGCCCCATAGGGCATAATGGGAGTGGGGAAGGCGTTAATTACGCCACCGTAAATTACGGTGGCGTAATTAACTCCATGGTCCCTTAGCGCCATGGATTTTAACACCTGCTAAAAGCAGGTGTTAAGTCCGCCATGGCGCTAAGGGACCTCGTACTCAGGCGGTAAGGGTCGGCGCTGTTTACGCCGCCGTAAAACCCTTACCGTCTGAGTTGTAATGAGGCCCACTGTCTCCATTAACTCTGACATAGGAATGCACTTCACAGGAAAGATAGTGCAAAACATTTGTAAAGCACTAGGCACATTTCAGAATTTCCACTGCTCTTTTCACCCTCAATCATCTGGTGCATTGCAATGCAAAGTCTTTGCTTTAAAAATCATCTGGATAAAGGTATGCCACGAGACTGGCCTTGCTTTGCCTGATGCCCTCCCTCTTGTTCTGATGGACATTAGAAATTCTGTAAATAGGGGGCATGACCTGTGGTCACATGGAATACTTTTGGGAAGGCCCATGAGAATGCCTTCCACTCCTCCAGCCTCACCTGCTGATTTGATTCAACAGTTGAATGATGATCTTGTTCTTCCATATTGTAAGAGACAAATGCTTGTTGTCAATTCTCACTTCCAGGATATGAAAGAAGCTCTACTGCAACCGCGTGAGACCCCGTGCCACAATATCCGGCCTGGTGACTGGGTCGCTCTCAAGGTTCATCAGAGGAAATCGTCACTGCATCCACATTGGAAGGGGCCCTACCAGGTGCTGCTCACCACCCACACCATGGTCTGCTGCAGAGGACACGACTCCTGGGTCTATGCTAGCCAATGAGTGAAAGCACCTTCTCGACCAGAAAGTGATGATTTGTCAGGGATCCAGGACAAAGACACCCCTCCTCTGCAATCCTCTGAGGCCAATGATCAAAAGGAAGATCCTCTGCTACTACATTCTAGGGTCTAGGAAAAAGAACCTCTGACAAGGCCATCTTTGGTCCTGCTGGACAAAGATACTCAGCTGATTCCAGCTACTGTGTTTGGTCTTTACTATGCAGCCACAATAATGCTACACACCTGCTTAAGAAGTGGTGCATGAAGTCCACTTTGCTCAGGGGGAATTTTGTGGCCTACTGAGAGGTCCAAGCACCTCATCAGCTCATTGTTATTCTTCTGCATTTCCTGCATGCCAGTTGCTCTAGGACTTCCTCCTTCCTGGAGTATCTGGTGATTTCTTCATGTTTGTGGTATCCAGCTTGCTGCCTCTGACTGGTGCCCCTATCTCTGCTTGAACATTGATGCTGGCTACACTGTGGTTTTCTCCCAAAGGAATCTTGGTTTCGACTTCTGTGGCTTCCACACCCTGGTTGCAGCTGACATCTTTGCCTTCCTCATCCACATACGGAACTTTTGGGCACAAGGCCCCAGTCATCTTAGTGTTAGGATTGCCATTGATTGCTTATATTGACCATTTGTGTATGGCTACTCCTGATCAGTTCTGCACACATGATCACCGCCCATTCTCACCACACACAATCCTCCCAGATGGAGCTTTGCCGCTGGAGCAGATATTGCCCTAATTGTTTTTCAAAAATTACTATTGTTGTAGGGCTCTACATCTGATTACCACATATGCAGGGCATTTTCTGTTGAAATACTGGACCGTCCTTTTCCTTTCTTTTCTTGCTAGCTTTCACATGTTTCTTTCCTGTTACAAGACTGGATATATCCTTGTTCTCTCTTTCTTTCTCTCTCCCTCTCTCTCACTCTCCTTCTCTCCCGCTCTCTCTATCTCGAAGATGCATGCATTATCTGTACTATTGATATGCTGCAGTACCATGAGCAGCACACACCTTCCTCCAGAAATCTATACTTTCTTAAACTTATCTTGGGCTTATGCTTAGGTTATGAATGCCTCTGATTACTATGTGTGTGTGCACACACACCCACACATACGCAAGGAGGTGTTCTGCTGATTCCAGTGCCTTTTGATTGGGCTGACTGGTGCTACTTCAAGGATATATCGGACCTCACCTGTCCACCTTCCCTCCACCCTTCCGCCTAAGGAACCATATATCCCTTCCAGAAGGGATTTGCCTCCCCCATGCATTCACACTGCATTCACGCCCTCTGCCTTAATCACATATACCCAAATTGGCACGACCCCTATGGGATAGACTCCTTCCACATATTCCTATGGGCATAATGCCACCCTTTACATCACCGGCCGGGAACAATTACACTCTACCTAAATACTTCAATTACACATACAGCTCCTACTTCACATTCTGAGGAACATATTTCCTTTGTGGCTCCTTTGCCTGCCATTGGCTGTTCCACTTGGCACTGGTCCTGCACTATTGGTTTCCTTCACCTAGTCCTTAGACATACCACCATCTTTCCACTGACACATCACCAGTGTGTGAAGAAATCCACCTGGGAGTGGTTGAAAGGGGTTCTGGGTTTCCTTATATCTTCTATCGGTGCTGCCGTCAACAGGGCAGGTTTACACTCTCACTCCATCCTCCTGGAGAAAGTAGCCAATAACACTGTCACTGCCCTTGCCGAACTTAACGGAGTAGAGGTTGCTGTTTGGACTTTGGTTCTCCAGAACAGGATTGCCCTTGACTACATCCTGGCAGCCCGGGGGGGGGCCCTGTATAATTATAGGGCATGAATGTTGCACATGAGTATCTGATAACTCCTCCCAGATCAGTAAGGTTGTCACCCACTTACAGAACATTGGTTTGACCCTACATGAAGTAAATAGAGATAGATCTCGGTCCCTATTTTCACAGATCAACACTGCTTTCGGCTCTATTGGCTCTTCAATCCTTCATGGCATCATGGTTTCCATGGCTCTTATTGTGGCTCTTGCCATACTTGGGTGTGTTATCTGTTGCCGCCTCAATTGTTGTGCAAGACAAGCATCTCTGATACCAGCGGACATCAAGTTGATGTCCCTGGATGAGGGTATTGAGCTTGAAGAGTTCCTACAAGCTCAACAGGATGAGATTAATGGGCTTATGGCTGTCACTTTGGACATTGAGACACATGTGCACAGTAATATCTGATGTTCTAATTAAGAGCGCTGTCTTCTCTGCTTTTTCCTCTTTCACTCTCTGCTTTGCTTCTCTGGTCTACACCCTGTTCACTGTTAGATCAAATATGGGGCTGATGTGACAATATATTTATCCTTATTATCCATATCACAGTAGGTCCATTCTGTCCCCCAGTGTATAATATAGGCACACTGCCCCAACACAGCCTGTCTGACTCATAACGTCACAACAGCACACGTCATGACCAGCTGAAATGCCATTTATAGAATAGGACATTTGCTAACTTGTTTTTACCAAATATATGCTGACAATGTAACCACCTGACTTGTTACTGTCCAAGATTCCAGTAAGGCAAAGGGTTGTTCCTCTTATGTAACATATGATTTGGTCTCAAACTAATATATGCCTATAAAAGAGACATATCTTAGCCACAATGTCAGAGATCCTTATTGCAACCTATAGGCTTGTTATTATGTGCTTTCCAAATCTCGGCTGACTCTTGTCTGTTCTGTATTGTTTTCTGTCTACTAACAAATTAATGTATCCATCAGATTAGTGTCTGAGTGGCTTATTCCTGTCTGGTTTTCAGTGTGGGTATGGGGCCCCTTCTGGGCTATTGTGGCCTTTCCAGGCCACAACAGGAATGTATTGCTTTGTCATTTTAAAGTCTATAGAACAGGGACAACGTAGTTTCATAATAACATCAGGTGAACTTGCTCAGCAATGTACCTTAATATCTGAACTGAGTTGTTCTGGACATCACCATTGGTTTGGATTTAGTGTTTTGGGTGGTTATGTCAAAAATAGTATAAATAAGGCATGGGCTGATCTATTTTGTGATGAGTCTTGCTTTGTGGGGAAGAGGCAGGAGATTACTAGAGCAGTTAGGAAATCTGCTTTAAATGAAGAAGAGGTAGAATATTGACAAGATTTAGTTGAGAGAGAGGTAAAACATTAAACAGGCTTTAGTTGTGTGGCTGCTAGATACTTACACTAGGATATACTGAGTAAGAGATATGGTGTCAAAATAGGCTCTGGCATTTTTTTTACCACTACCACTGATTCTAATACATCTCAGTGATCACCTTCCATGAAATACACATACTTGACAGCGTGAGTGCAAAGAGAAGAGAATTACAGAATTATTTGGGGACAGGCATGATATTACCTTCCATAGATATACATTAGTGTGGCATCTTTTTGCTAAAATGCCAAATACTTGTTGCTTGTAAAGTTGCAAATTACACATTTTAGAATTCCTTTCAAGCAACTTAGTGCATTCAGTGTCTGTTCACAAGTGTGTTGTCTTTTTGTGGTCAAAGAAATTGCCAGTTGCAGAGCAAATGTCTTCTAATTCTGGTAGGTAGGATAGGATTATAGTCAGTGGCTGTAAGTGATGATGTCATATTTTTGTGGCCAGAAAAAAAACTATTTGTGGAGGAAAAAGTATGTAAATTTTTGGTAGGCAGAAGGAGGCAGCAAATAATAATAATTATTATTATTATCAATATTATTTTTAGGGTATTTATTGAGCGCAGACCTAGCTTCGGGAAGCAATGGAATGCTTTACAATCATAGTGAGCCTGTTTAGTTGCCAGACCAAATACTTGGAATTACTTGTCAGCAAGATAATGCATGCATTGGCTGTAAGTGATTGTGTCACCTTTTTGTGACAAGAGAAAATACCATTTGTAGAGAAAATGTATTATAATTCATAATATGCAGGAGGAGATTAAATTCACTGTAAGTAAATCAGGAGTCATTTCTTTCGTGTCCAGGTCAAATATTTGTTGCATGTGAAGCTGTCAATATGAAATCATATCATTCTTTTCAGGCAGGAGAGTGTATTCAGTGGCTATGACTGGCTGCACCATTTCTGTACTAGGGAGCAAGTAAAACAAAACTAGTTCCAGAGAAAAGGTCTCATCCTTTTTACTAGGCAGCAGGAGATTATGTACAGTAACTGTAATCAGTGTGTCCTCTTTTGGTGACAAGACCAAATACTTGTTACTTGCAAAGATGAACAATGCATCTTAGAATTTCTTACAGGCAAGGGACTTGCAAGTGTAAGCACCATAGGTCAAAAACATATAAATGGCATATCTACCAGACGTGGGTGCGAGACATTGCTACGAGGCACCAGACTCCATTATTCAGTCCAAGGAAGAAAAGTGCAGGGGTGAACACAGCGATAGTAGGCTGCAAAATTCCCTATCTGTGATTGGGGTTCACAGCCAGATATAGCGGTAATAGGCAACATACAGGGGAGGCACATTGGGGAAGATAGGAACAAGCGGGAGGTTATATGATATAGCAGAGATAAAGTGAAGGGGTTGTCACACAGGCAGAGTTGAGACCCATGGAACAAGACTATGTCACTCTTGAAAAAACTGCTGGCACTTACCTCCCGGGCGTGAACATATATAGTCCTGCGCCAACGTTAATACGAAAGAATTCTTCAATTCTATCATGTAATGATTCCGTAAGGTTGTAATCAAGTAATATCAAGGGCAACATACGTCACAGAGGGCGAGGTTTATGACATAGGGCCATCCATAAAAATACTATAAACAGAGATTAAAAGCAGTGGAGGGAAAAGGAGGGAGGAGAAACCTACTATGCCTTCATGAGTATTCAGAACGTACAAGTGCAGCAAGCAAAAGTGAAGAGGGCATAAGTGCTGGGGAGTCCGGGATCATGGGTGAGCCACAGATTAAGTGCTTGGGTTGAAGAGTGCTACAAAGCCAGGGGCCATGTTAGGAGTAAGTGCGAACCTCCGAGGAGGAGAGTGTGCAAATGCAAGTGCTAAGGGTAGACAGGAGCTGGGCAGATTGGGTGTGGGAGATCAGGGGCCCGAGGATGCCTAAGGGTCCCCAACATCAATAACAGCAACTGTGGGATTAGCAGAGAAAAGAGGAAGGGAAGGAGGAGGTGAAGAGGTAGGTCTTGAGGAGGTTCTGGAATTTAAGAAAGTCCTGCTCAAGGCACAGAGACAGGGTGAGGCTGCTCCATAGGAGGGAGCCATCAGAGGAAAGTGATCAACACCCTACCCTCTGTTTAGCAAAGCACTTTACACACAAAGTATTGGTGCCAGAGCAACAAAGTGGTCTAGAGGGAAAGTATTTAGTAAGATAAAGTTTGAGATAGTGTGATCCCTGGGCCCAAACAGCCTTGTGGATGATGCAGAGGGATTTGAATTTAATCTGTGCCACAACCGGGAGCCAATGACGGTTTTATAGGGCAGGAGAGAGGCAGTCCCTGAGCTTAGGTTCGAGGATAAGTCTTGCTGCCATATTCCGGATTAGCGGGAGGGGTTGCAGCGTGGAAGAAGATAGATTCAAGGGGAGGCTATTGCAATAGTCAAGCCTAGGGAGAACAAGGGCTCGGGTAACATTGAGCTTCTGGGGAAAAGTGAGAAAAGGGAGAATTCCTTTGAGAAGGAAGCGCTGAAAGTGGTACTTCTTGGCAATGTACTGAGTGTGAGGGAGGAAGGAGAGTGAGGAGTCGAAGATGCCTCCAATATTACTGTCTTCAGAAGAAGGAGCCGGGGGAGAGCCCAAGGAGGAAGGCCAGAGTGAAGGGAAGAAGGAGGAAGCAGGGGTCCCCATAAGAAGTATCTCAGTTTTACAGGTGTTGAGGCACAGATCATCGGGGATGCACCAGGGCTGGATGGCAGATATGCAGTCAGGGATGATGGAGGGTGCAAGAGGGACAGCATAATGTTTGAAAAAGAGCTGTGTGTCATCTGCATAACACTGGAAGTTGGAGGAGAAGGAGGAGATGAAGTGTGCAAGCAGGGCAGGGTAGATGTTAAAGAGCCAAGGGGAGAGGATAGACCTCTGGGGGGACACCACAGGTGGACAAAGAAGTAGGAATGGAGAAGGTGCCCAAGATGACTATATATATATATTTATATGCTGTAAATTGAACTCCCCATAAGGCACAGGACAAAATAAACCAAACATAATCGTGTTTAAAAAAAAATCTACAAAGTGGATTGCTGACTTTTTAATTTTTTCTCCACAATGTATAGATGTTTGAGAAGAGAAATCATGTCTGACCTATCTCATTTTAAATGTACCTGCTCAGCTACAGTTTTGGTTGTACCACAGACAAGTTCTTATCAATGTTAAAACGGAGTAAACTACCATCAATCATTTCAACATACTTCTGCAGACGTGTAAGAGTAAAAACTTGGATTAACTGTTTTGTATTTGCACAAAGGTGGTATTTCTGCAATGTGTATTCGGGTCATCCTGATCTTTGAAAATGCATTAGCAAAAAAGTGACAGAACGCTACAGGTATATCAATTGCATCAATAGGAGGTATATCAATAGCATCAATCAATATATCAACCAGCTTCCAGTAGAACTTAGGATCATCTATGTTTGGGCCATGTGTATCGGCCAATATAATCTTAGCCCCATTTAATATACCCCTCACCACCACATGCCTCACCAGGGGGCCAATATAGCTTTCATCCACAGTGAATGCAACAGAGGAGTGAACCAAAATCATCACTTTATGTGTCTGTGAGGAGCGTTCAGTATGATACTTCTTCTGTGCCCACCTATGGGCAAACGACTCATGTACCACTTCCATTGCATGAGTTTCCTGTAACATAACCTTGGGGAATACCTCTCCAGATAAGCTAGTAGCTTCCTGGCGTTGACCGGGTTAAGAACATGCACATTCCGGGAGATACAGGTTAAGGTCTTCGCCAGTCCATGCTCATTTCCAGCAGGCGCTGCCATCAGTCAAACTTAGCATAATACACATCCGTGATGGCAAGCCATGTAAGTAATAAGATATATTGTCTGCCCAAACTTTTAAACCAGACTCAATCCCCAACCCACCCCCCTCCAACACCATCCTCCCCAAAATGACAGTGAATCCCTAGACCAAACTGCATTGAAAAATCATGGAGAATAGTGCGAGCAGCAATTATTCTTATACCAACATTAAGTGTCCAGCATGGCATAGGTGAGAAAGCATTGAGCCACTAATGAAACTCTAATATCAAGCAGGAAAGTGGTCAGAAAATATATACAAAAAATCATTCCTAGATGATGAGGGAAATGTCGGCAGATCCTGAGCAGACCTCCCACTCTTTGGCCTCCCAGTAGTCGGTAACGGGATCACTGCATCAATGTAGGTGCAGCCCTCCTGAGGACTCTCAAAAAAGTAAGCCTAGCCAAGATTTTGGATTTGAAATTTTGATGGAAAAAACATTGAGTAGTGGCCCTGCTGTTCTTGTATCAGGTGCTTGATATGGTCAGAATATCTTTTGCCAGATTGTACTACTGTCGAAAAGTCTGGGTATATGGATATCCTGCTCTCTTCGGAGTGTAATAAACCACGCTCCCGGGACAATTTCAATATCTGATCTCAGTCCCTATAGTTCAGTAAACCTGCAATGATGGTTCGAGGGGGAGCACCCGGCTTTGGCAATGGAACTAGTGCATGGTGTGTCCTCTCAACTAGGAACTGGGCTGAGAATTGTGAATCACCCAGTGGATTCTTTAAAAGTTCTCAACCAGCTTCCAGTAGAACTTAGGATCATCTATGTTTGGGCCATGTGTATCGGCCAATATAATCTTAGCAACATTTAATATACCCCTCACCACCACATGCCTCACCAGGGGGCCAATATAGCTTTCATCCACAGTTAATGCAACAGAGGAGTGAACCAAAATCATCACTTTATGTGTCTGTGAGGAGCGTTCAGTATGATACTTCTTCTGTGCCCACCTATGGGCAAACGACTCATGTACCACTTCAATTGCATGAGTTTCCTGTAACATAACCTTGGGGAATGCCTCTCCAGATAAGCTAGTAGCTTCCTGGCGTTGACCGGGTTAAGAACATGCACATTCCGGGAGATACAGGTTAAGGTCTTCGCCAGTCCATGCTCATTTCCAGCAGGCACTGCCATCAGTCAAACTTAGCATAATACACATCTGTGATGGCAAGCCATGTAAGTAATAAGATATATTGTCTGCCCAAACTTTTAAACCAAACTCAATCCCCAACCCACCCCCCTCCAACACCATCCTCCCCAAAATGACAGTGAATCCCTAGACCAAACTGCATTGAAAAATCATGGAGAATAGTGCGAGCAGCAATTATTCTTATACCAACATTAAGTGTCCAGCATGGCATAGGTGAGAAACCATTGAGCCACTAATGAAACTCTAATATCAAGCAGGAAAGTGGTCAGAAAATATATACAAAAAATCATTCCTAGATGATGAGGGAAATGTCGGCAGATCCTGAGCAGACCTCCCACTCTTTGGCCTCCCAGTAGTCGGTAACGGGATCACTGCATCAATATAGGTGCAGCCCTCCTGAGGACTCTCAAAAAAGTAAGCCTAGCCAAGATTTTTGATTTGAAATTTTGATGGAAAAAACATTGAGTAGGGGCCCTGCTGTTCTTATATCAGGTGCTTGATATGGTCAGAATATCTTTTGCCAGATTGTACTGCTGTCGAAAAGTCTGGGTATATGGATATCCTGCTCTCTTCGGAGTGTAATAAACCACGCTCCCGGGACAATTTCAATATCTGATCTCAGTCCCTATAGTTCAGTAAACCTGCAATGATGGTTCGAGGGGGAGCACCCGGCTTTGGCAATGGAACTAGTGCATGGTGTGTCCTCTCAACTAGGAACTGGGCTGAGAATTGTGAATCACCCAGTGGATTCTTTAAAAGTTCTTCCACAAATTGTTCCATTGGGCCCTTGACTGCACATTCAGGAATATTATTTGTGCGGGACCGCAACTCCAGGTCTTCACACTCAATTTGTACTGCTGCAATATCCTTTTTCACTCTGGCTATTTCCTGATCATGTCTTACAACCCTATCGTCCAGGTCTCTGATATGTGTTTTGACCATGGTAATATGTTTGATCTCTTTATCTAGCATTGCACGAGCAAACTAATATTGGCCACAATGTAATCAAGCTTCCAGATTGACAGATGTAATGCCTGACTGCATCACGCCCATCAGCGGATCAATATGTGCAGGATCATCATTAGTGCAGTCAGAGACCGCTGGACCTACCTCCATACCTTTGGCGGGTGTACTTGTAAATGAATCCATCGGCCTGTGCTTCTTCCCTACCTCTCTGGTCATTTTCTTTAGTTCGGATGTGGCCCCCGACTAGGTGAGGATGTGTTCAGTCTTCCAGATTAATGTGATCACAAGGGCCCCAACGGGAAGTGGGATGCAGGTGAGCAAAACACAAAATATGAAACCGGAAAGAGCCGGAATCACAAAGGCAGGGCCTCTTATTTACACAGTATCATGGACACGAAATACCTGTTCCATTCAGGTCTTATCAAAGTCTCCACAGTAACACGATTCCCAAAAGCCCTCTGCGCCACCCAGGGGCATGTAACTAATACAGGCAGTCAGCCTCCACACCACAACTCATAGGGATTTCCAGCTGCAAGCCTAGGAGGCACAGGGGAACCCCCTCACACAGGAGAGTTCTAGGCGGTCCTCGGTCTAGTATAAAGGGCAACAGTGGTGTGCACCAACAGCAGTTCACAGCAGTAGCCGATGAATACTTAAATATGCATAGGAGATAAGGCCACTGGAGATGCCAGAGCAGCTCCGGAAGCCCTCAATGCAGCAGGGGCTAATGCCGCACACTGGTCCCAAAGTCATTTACAGCAGGCTCTGAAGCGGTGCTTACAGCCCAGTCGCATAAGTCCCCACCTCTGCCCTCACTTGTGAACGTGACTCTCGCGTTGATCAGGCCGCAGCGAGCCGCAACATTAAGTGATGATAGCTTGCTACAAGGCCAGAGCCGGCAACGGCTCACGGCAACCGCCCCCACTGCTGGACAGAGTGGGGATTTGGGCAGGCCTAAATCCTGCCAATCTGTTCACTGAGCGAACACAGTGCTCCATAAAGTATCTGTACCGGTCTGCCATAACCGGGGATGAGATACAGGTTTCAATGCCGGATTAATTAACATCAAGAAATGTCACCAAACGGGAGCTCACCATCAAGCGGCCATTGCAGTTGCTGCTCAGCAGCAGTTGCTGCTCAGCAGCGCACCCTAGTTTCCCATATATATAAAGACACTGTGACATAGTAGAAAACCATTGCACCATGAAAAGTGCAGTTTGGTCTGGTATATACACCAGGGCAAAAATTGCCTTAGTGCAAACAAGATACATTTTTAATGCATTTTTGCACCAGGGCAAAGACCAAATGCTCTATTTGTTCTGAGAACCATAATCTGACAATGCCCATTCACAGTTTCCATTTGTCATTGGGTCTACTTAATAATTTTCTAAAAAAACAGGGAACCATATATTGAAACCTTGGCTTGCATTGGACTTGTCCAAATTATCAACAACTTTAATCAAACAGGCATCCCATTGAGGATGCTATTCACACTTTCAGAGACAGTAAGACTGGCCTCTGTGATGGCCAGTGGTATCATCACTGAAAAGGCCAATGACTGTGTCAACATCTGGGCACTGAGCAGCCTAATTTCAAAGAACGTTCTGACAGTAGGTGGCTCTCATGGACAATATTGCCCTGCTCCAGGGCTGCGGAGGTGTGGGAGCTCTGATTCTCCTCGACCTCTCCACGCCCTTTGACACTGTTGACCTTCAGAACGGGTTCAAACTGTTTCTCTCCTTCCACCTCCTCGCCTATTGTCCTGAACTGCGGATACCCCCAGGGCTCTGCCCTGTCTCCCCTACTTGTTAATCTATATAGGCAGGCATTGGCTAAACTTATCACCAGCTATGGAGTTCATTTTTACTCCTATGCTGATGATACTCAGATTTGTTTCCGTCTGAATATGCCATCATCCGACCCCCTAACAAATTGAAAAACTGTCTTGCTGCAGTTGGGGATTGAATGGCCAACAATTGGCTTACATTAAATGGAGAAAAAACAGAAGTCCTTTTAGTGGGATATAATCTAACTGGTCAGCCCAGGGTCTGTGATTATTGGCCTCCTTCTGTCATGGCCATGAGGCAAGGGCCCAGGACTTCATCACCCCCAAGGGCCACTTGCACCCAGTCCCGGCACCTTTGGCACCAGGCTCATGGAAATATGTGCCTAAGGCACGTGCATTAGGGCCCGGCGTGGCCATAGAACCGTATTGGGAGGCACGTGATGGAAACCTTGGGCGAGGCAGCGTGGAGCCGCAAGGCGTGGCTAAAGGGAGGGGCCGGACCCAGCCTATATAAGGCCAGCCCAACCACATGCCTTTGCTTCGTGTTACTCTGCTTTGTAGCGTGCTGCTTACCGCCGTATCTCACCTTGATTCCGGTACTCCAGGTCTGAAGACCATCTCGCTTACCTGACTCCAGCCGCTCCATCGTTGAAGGCGCGCTTACCTGACTCCAGCCGCACCATTGCTCAAGGCGCGCTTACCTGACTCCAGCCGCTCTATCGCTGAAGGCGCACTTACCTGACTCCAGCCACTCCATTGCTGAAGGCACATCTACCTGACTTCAGCCGCTCCATCGCTGAAGGCACGCTTACCTGACTCCAGCCACTCCATCGCTGTGCGTGCACCCTACCTGCATTCCGCTGGAGTCGGGGCCTCTTCTCTTCCGATTCAGACTTCCAGTGATGCGGGAGCATCTCGCATCTTCTCCGCTTCACCGCGGAAACTTCCTCCGCAGCCATCAAACTATCTTCTAATCTCCGGAGTCTGCTCCATGCCGTCCGACCACTCCTACAAGGGAAAAGAACACAACAGGTTAGAAACCTCACAATCACGAACTCTGGGCTGCATCTTGACTTCCATCATATCTATCAGTGTACCTGTTGTCCTTGAGAGTCCATCATCCACAGGGGAATCCTCAGAGCCACTCCACGCTTCCGATATTCATCTTCACACCTACTGGGGAAGATCAGAGACATAGCAAGAAATCATTATTGTTTATCACCAATTCAATACTCATCGCTAAAGACATTATTAAAAGCCAAACACTTACTTTCAAGTGGATTGGTCACATCTGGTCTGGATCGCCACTTCGCTTGCCATGAAGCAACTAGGCCAACTCTATGCGCCCCTGCTGAAGGAAGCAGGACGGAGAGCCCAGCATCACAAAGAACAGGTGCAACACCAGCATTTAGAACCCTATTCTCCGAGGCAGCTGGGGAGGACAGCCGACACCAGGGAGCCAAGTCGAGGGAGGGCTCCAGCCATGCCCCAAACGGCCGCGCAGAGACGAGGTGATTGTAACACCTTCCTTGGGACTATGCTCAGAGCCCTCTCCAGTAGTGAAGAGCCTTGGGATTAAACTAATGGCTACCGCCTCTAGAGAAGCCCACATTTCTACAGTTTGTCAGCTGGGCTACATAAAACCTAAGGTTTTGAAAAAGGTTCTACCTTTTCTTCCAGCTGCCTTCATGACCAAATTATAACTGTGTCTATTATGAGCTCCCTAGATTACTGCAACAGAATCTCTCTTGGCCAACCCGAGATGCTACTCCAATGCCCTCAAACTCTCCAGAATGAAGCAGCGTGCCTTGCTCTTGGAGCCCCCAGACTTGCTCACTCTCAAGATCTTTTACATCAACTAAATTGGCTTCCTATCAGAAGCCGAGTTAAGTTTAAGGTACTCTGTCTTGTCTACCGTGCTACTCACAACGTTGGGGCAGAATTCCTGCGCTCTAAATTTGTGCCCTACATTTCGGGCCGATCATTGCGTTCAACAAATCAATCCTTGCTATGCATTCCTAGATTTTGCTGTGCCAGAACAGGAGGGAGATCATTTTCAGTTCTTGTCCCCACGCTTTGGAATGCCTTATCTCTGGACCTTTGTAATCTTCAGGAGTTCCTCTCTGTCTGAAATGCTCTAAAAACGTATCTGTTTTAGGCTGTCTTCCCAATGGCCTTCCGTCTCACACTCAACTCCTCGATGCCTCGCGGTCTTTGCATGCTCTACATATATCATATACAATACAACACAGTAGTACAATGACAACCTTGCTTCTCAGATTTCATAAATGTCCCAGCTCTGAGTTTCAAAGGACTGACACCATATGACATGCTGCCAGCCCAGGGAAGAGGACCTCTATGTAATATTGTGTTCAATATTGAAAGAAAAGTGCATCTTTAAATTTTACATACAGGATCATATTTTCCTGAACATTGTTTGATAGAAGTGTCATAGCAACTTACATTTTAATTTTAAAAAAATGTTCAGAGTCAAAATCTCAATTAACTGAATGTAAAGATATATTTTGATGGTATTGTTTTAATTATGTAAATTTTACAAATGTTGATATTATTGCACCAAAATGTTGTACGTTAGTGATTCATATATGCTTGCATCCTTGCTGGCAAGCCTGATATTCTGCTTATTATTAGAATATTTGTATGGAAGAATCAGATACTAAAAGCTAAAATCTGTCACATGCACATGTATGCCGGGATAAGATCAGACTAGCATCATTAGATCCACTTGAGTGAGAGCAATTTGGCAAACTTATTAATAACTTAAGGTTCCCTTGAGTGAGAGCAATTTGGCAAACTAATTAATAACTTAATCACATGTGTGGAACATAATGTTTTAGAAAATCCCAATTGTTTAATGTAAAATCTCCAAGATGTCATCACATCAAATGGGAGGGCAACTGGGTTTGAATGTTACTCCTATTTGACTGCCCTCTTCAATAATATGACCAATGAGTACAAAGGGGATGGCTTAGTGTTAGGTCAATTTGTCAAGTAGGTTGAAACAGCGAATATAACATCAATGGATTTTGCATATTTACATAAATATTCAGCATCAATCATCATCCTCATACCCCTATTATGAATACATCATTTCTAGTTTCTTCTCCGTATAGCATCATACAGGTGACAAATGAGGAGAAAAGGTTTCCCTTGCTGACAGCCAAAAGGGACTCAAAGGAGAAAATCCACCATTCCACTTAGCTTCGACTGAGGCGAGAGCTACATTTCCAAGATGCATTTTTGCATATAGTGAATATTTTATGGGGTTATCAATCAGGGTTAGATACTCCGCCATCATGTAAGTGTCTTTACACATCAGATATTCATATCCCATTGACAGATGGAAACATCACCATGTAGCATCTTCACTCCAGGCAAACTGATGTGAGTGTCCACATCAATGGCCTTGCATGCTACATTGTTGGTTTCCGGGCAGGAGCATTGTTCTTCTAAGTCAAGCTTATGAACAAGATCCATAATATGCAAAATCCAGCCAAGTAAGCATACTTTAAAATGGGACAACAAATCTTTCAGTGCATCACAGAACCTCTTGTGACTAGGTTCTGTCCATATGTATATCCATAGCATCAATGGTTTAAGAGCAATTGTATCTTGACTATGAAGCAAGTCCATTTCCATATGAACAGGTATATTTGAGAAACTGCCTTGGAGATGTGATATCCGTTTCAGAAAATAGTTTTATTTAATGGCAAGAGCATTAACTTTGCTAAAGTCCCAAATGTCTGCTCCATAGCGGGTCCCAGTCAAAACCAGAGCTCTAAAAATGTAAACTGGATTACACTTTGTTTGCAAATGCCAAGCCACAGTGCATTTTATCCCCAAGGTTGCATCAGCCCTGTTCATTTTGTTTTTCAATAAGAACCCCCTTGAAATCAAGTGACAGATTTAATCGGTGTCCCCTTTTTTTGTAACACCTCATAAACTTTGTCTTCGAGACATTCATCTCCAAACCTCTCGAGTCACAGCAGCCTCCTGCTTCTCTATGTTTTTCCCCGTGCAGGCATGGGGCCCTCTCTGTCAGCACTCTCCATGTTACCATTCCCCTTCCTATGATGCCTTCCCACATCCCAATTTGTACTGCCAGCAATGCCACCACTCTCGCTGTCAACCTCCCCTCCTGTGTGCTCCTTTCTTCTCTTACATCCCCTTTTAATTAATTCTGTTTCCCATCACTCCCCACATCTTTCACACGGCCATCACCATCAGCATCCCCCCACTGCACGAATTTTCAGCCCCCCCTCTGTCCTCCTGTAGCACGTCTCTGGGTCCTTGTTATTATTCCCAGCATTCCATTATCTTAGTACCCCTTTTTTCAAAAAATCTACATCTCTTCCTCTCAGTTACTGCTCTTGGCCTCTCTCCCAAGTTCCTTGCCCTCCTCAGTGATGTGAATGCAAGCACCGCCACCAAAACCCATGTGGAGGGCATAATTTTATAGTGACTCACCCTCTGTGCTCACATGCTTTTTGCTCCACAAATAAACCTTTGCACCCCTCAATACTAACAGGGCAACTGTAAAGTTCCCTTTAGGGGGGTGGAGCACTTTCAAAGCATCCTATTTGAATGGCACATTAAAGGGGCTTTCTCCTCTACCCATCCTAATACAAGCTGTCACTTCCCTTCCACCACCAGCCACGTCAGTTGTATCGCTCGCACACTTAATTAGAGCCCCACAAGGCGGAAGAAAATACCTCTTCACCCAGCAGGGCCCGCATGTAATGTAACGTAAAGTTGCCCTGCATAGTGCAACATTGCCAAATATTCAAAATACAACAGCAAATGTGTATTTTAGGATTAATGAAGATGAAATAAATTGGACAATGCTCCAATAGCAGTGTTTCTTTACATGTATACAAGTTAGCAAATAATTAAAGCATCCAAAACAATTATTGATTAACCTTTATAGATTCTGACCATGAGTAGTTATAGAGGGACCCTTTTTTCCAATGTAACATTTTTGACAGATGGTAACGTCGCCTGGTTGTCCTTATCCTGCCCCTTTTTGATATGGGTTTGATTACTTTTTTATATGGACTTTGATATCAATTAATTTTTCATATCAAAATGTTTTGATATCAAATTCTATATATCGATTTGATATCCATTTGATATAAATGGATATATAAAGTGTGTTTATGTACTTGATACATTTTGATATAAAGTTTATATCAAAACGATATAAAGTTTATATCAAAATGTTTTAATAAGGGAGTGTGCATGTGTGCTGTTGCTTGGTCGAGGGCAAAGTGAGTTGTGAGGAGTTAGATGGCAAGTGTTAGGGTTTGGTGATGCAGAGATGATGCAGGAGTGGGTTGGACCTTACTGATGTCATCATTTTATATAGATGTGATATAATTGTACAACAGATTTTATATAAAATGTATATTATTTTTATATATCAAAATGTTTTGATATCACAATATCAGATATTTTTTATAGCGCAATACATTTTTCGATATCACATTTTTTAATATCAAAATTCAAAATTTAAAACAATTTTTATATAAAAATGTTACTAACATTTTATATCAAACAGTTTTTATCTCAAAATAATAATGATTTTTATTAAAAAAAAATGTGGAATCAAAAACAAATATTTGCATTTTTATATAAAAATGTTTAAACATTTTTATATTAAAAGGAAATGTTTTTATATCAAAATTCAAACATTTGATATAACATAATTCAGAATTTGTATATACAAATGTTTAAATTTTTGTGTATCAAAATGAATTTATTTTATATCAAAATTCAAAAATGTAATATCAAAAATTATATTGGAGGGCATGCCTGGGCATGCCCTGGTACGCAAGCGTTGTGGACATATGCCAAAAGCTGCACTATGTTTTTTTTTTTAAAGGGCCTGTCAATATATAGTTTTATAATATATAACAAAATTGAAAAGTGAAGATCTAATTACAGGGTTAAAAAAATACAGGCATTCCCATGCAACATGATAGGACACTGGATTCTATCACACAGAGGGGAGTCCCCAAAATGAACCACTTCAAATTCTGATTCAGTAAAGCCACAGCCTAGCTAGAGCACGTGGCTATCATAAATTATATTTGAATAAATCTATTAGATGGCACACAATGGAATATATAAAAAAATATATGTATTTATTCAGTAGGCCCCTGGGTCCTACAAACATAGACATAATAAGTATAATTTATTTCAAATTATACAAATAAAGCAAATAAGTGACAAAACAATGGTAAAGCCCCACTTAGAGCCTGTTGTCCGGACAAAATCGTACATGCTGCAGACCCATATTGCAGTCAATTATACCTATACATGATTGTTTTCAGATACAAAAAACAAAAAGAATCAAATCTTCTTTGTTATACAACAGGTTAGAGTGAGAATATTCAAACAAAAAGGTTTTCCTTGGCTGTAGATATGAGTCAATCCAATTATCACAGCAAAACAGACCCAATCCTTTGCTGCTGGCCCTATCTGACTACTTTCAACATTTCAACAGGGTACAAATATGTCAATACCACATGAATGAAAAATATAAAAATTAGTAGAACCAGATACACATCCCAGGTCTACATCCCAAATACATTGACAACCCCCAATGATTTTTGTAGTGCTTGTGCAGACAGGACGTTTCGGGAGAAGTTGACAGTCACTGCATTCTTCAGGAAGCTAAAAGGGAAGTTGGAGCTCTGTGTATGTGATACATCATTTATTAGTACAACATTAAAATGGAGAGAATAAAAACTGAATTAAAAAAAGCTAAAAAAGAGCAGAGGATGCAGGATAGAAGAAAATTCCAACTATAACCAGACGCATCACCCGCTGTGTGTGCTGTCACCTGAAACCAGGAAGCCCCAGAATGAAAAAGAAGGGAGGGGAACATTATATGGAAATGGAAAGGGCAACAAAAAAAAAAATGATTTTGTGCAGATTGAGGTAAGTCCAGACCCATTGAGTAAACACCCAATGTTCCAGTGCTTGAGCAACTAAATACTACACAATGTAGACTTACTGTACAATAATGGTCTATATTGCGCTCAAAAGGTGTTTTGTAATGGAGGAGGACAGCTGCTATCTGGAGATGTATCACGGACTGCCACAGTTGTTCTGATGTTGAGGCCTGAATTCAGCTAAATAGATAGAGGTGCACATGAGCGAATCAAGAAACCTCACGGCTGAAGGAATCAGTAGGCAGGTCAGATTAACAGCAGCCATTCATACCCAAAATGTGTAGTTAGGCTACAGCCTCAGAGCCACTTGCTGCTACGTGATGGTTTACAAATCAACTATTTCCATTTGTAACATGACCTGAAGGCTAAGTCCTACTTATCTGAGAACAGTTGTGAGGAAAGTATATAAATTAATGAGTCTATCCAGGTGGAGGCGAGCTCTGGCAGCAAATGGCGTATCCTCCTATGGGTAACTCGATATGGTAACTATGAGTGCTAATCATTCACTACAGCAGTATAATAAAGATGTCACGAAAAAGGGGCAGAGACAAAGATAATTGCACAACAGCAATTATAGATGGAATGGTCACCCTCTGAATTATCCTATAAAGCTCAAAGCGTAGAGGCACACTATGCCTCCCCTGCAATTGTTGTGCCGTGGCCAATTGCACACGTAATGCTGTTAAACAGATAGCATGCAACAAAACATTAACAGAGTTGTTTTAAGTTAATTGCACTACCTTAGTCGTGTTACGAGGAACACGGATAGGTTAAAAGTCGCAGCTTATACCGACATGTTGCCAGTCTTGAAAGCGAATGAGTTGAACTGGAAGCATGGGCGAATACTGAAGTCCAAAGCAATGAATTACCCCGTAAATTGGTTGCCGTGCCGTAAATATTTAATGAAGCACGTCACTGCAATAAATAATCGCAGCTGTAACGGCATGCTGCTGATTTTTAAAGAAAAATAATTGAGGCAGGAGCGAAAACTGAAGCCCAGATTATATTTCGGCCCCACACTGAAGGTTGCCTCCCTATCTTTTTTTTAAAAACATATGTTTATTGTTTTCATAGGTAGTACAGAAAGTGAATATTCCCAAACTTTCCCATGCCACCCCCCCCCTCACCCCTCCCATCCGGATGAGAAGTTCATGGTCAATTGTTCTCGGTGTCGATTAAGAAGTGAAAAAATCTGTTATTTTTATGTAGTGCGGGCACCACTGTGCCATATAGTCTGTTTGAAGATATTCTAGTGCTCTTCCCCATTCTTTTGTGAAGGTGCCTTGTGTTCCTTGGATATTGTGTGTTATCATTTCCATGGTCATTTGGGACCAGACTTTATATATCCACGTGTATAGTAGTGGTGGATCTTTCTTCTTCCATCCCTGTGCGATCATGGCCCAGGCCGCGATGACCAGGCCCATAAGACTCCTCCATTGCGCTTTAGTGAGTGTATTGGCGTGTTGCCCTTTTAGTCCGCAGAGCCACAGTTTTTCCTGAAAATGTTCCGCTTCCGGAAATATTTTCTTTAGTTCTGAGATTACTTCTGTCCAGAAGCCTTTGACCTTTGGGCAGTCCCACCATATGTGCCTCCATGTGCCTATTTCTGAGCAGCCCCTCCAGCATTGGTTAGAGGACTGTGGGAACATGCTGTGTAGCCTCTCTGGGGTGTAGTGCCATTGTGTAATGACTTTTGTCCACATTTCTCTGGTTTGGGCAGCCCGGGTTAGTCTGGGGACATCGGCCCACAGCAACTGCCATTGTTGTGGTGTGATGTCCTCTCCCAGAGTTTTTTCCCATTTTTTGATATACGCCCATTTTATGTCTTCCTCCTGTGTGTTTATGAATTTATAGAGGGTGGAGACTAGCTTTTGTCTCCTGAGTTGGTGAGGAGAAATTTTTCAAAGGTGGTAAGCTCCGTCGTCGCTGCTTGTGTTATTTCGGGTGTGGATAGCCAGTGTCTGAGTTGTTCATATTTGTATCTGTCCGCATTTGTGAGGTTCCATTGTGTTTTGCAGTCGGCGAAGGATCTCAGTTCCTTGTCTACGAACATTTCCCCAATTTTTCTGCAGCCTGCTTCCTCCCAGTTCTCATAGGCGCCGTGTTCTGTTCCTGGAGGGAACTGCGGATTCCTGCAGATTGGTGTGAACGGGGCAGGAGCGGTAGTAATGTGCCCTTTCCGTGTCTGCTCGTCCCAGGCATTCAATGTGGCCTTCATGACCTCGCTGATACGCAGGTTCGGGTGTCTGTGCAGTTTTGATTTCCACAATAGGTCCTCCAGAGGTGTTCTCGCGACCGCCCTGTCCAGGGTCACCCAGATCGTTCGCTGATTGTCTCCCAGCCATTCTTTCATGATCCATAGTTGTGCCGCTCAATAATAGTTTTTGAAGTGTGGGAGCGCCAGGCCCCCTTCCTTAGTGTGGGACGTGAGAACTGATCTGGCTACTCTAGGGGGTTTTCTATTCCAAATAAAAAATTAGACTGCTTTGGTCAGTGTCTTGAAGAAGGAATCGGGGACTACGATCGGGAGGGATTGGAAGTGATACAGTAGTTTCGGGAGGATGTTCATTTTGATCGATTGGATTCTTCCCCACCAGGAGATATTTAGGGGGCACCACCGTTCTAGGTCTTTTTGTATTCTCGCCAGGAGATAGGGGTAGTTGCTTTTATATAGTGCCCCTACCTTCCGTGTGACGGTTATACCCAGATATTTTATGCCTTCCTCTGCGACTTTTAGTCCAAACTGCCCAGCAATTTTATTGTGTGATTCCATGTTCCCGGCTAGGGGTAAGATTTCTGATTTGTTTTTGTTTATTTTTAGACCGGATATGTCTCTGAATGTTTCTATTAGGTGGAGTGCCGCAGGGATGGATTGGGCTGGGCATTCGAGAGCCAGTAACATGTCATCTGCGTAGGCTATTACCTTATGTTGTTTCCCCGCCATGATGATTCCCATGATGATTTTAATTAGTAATGGTTCTAGGAACAGCGCATAGAGGAGCGGTGATAGAGGGCAGCCTTGTTTTGTTCCTCTAGAGATTCCCACCCCCTCCGTGACCACCCCGTTTACCGCTATTCTAGCTGTTGGGGAGGAGTAGTTGGCCTTTATCATATTTATATATTGGGTCCCGAATCCCATGTGTGCCATAGTTTTGAAGAGCATTGACCATTCAACCCGGTCGAATGCTTTTTCTGCATCTAAAGATAGTAGGACAGCAGGGGTGCGGGTTATGTTGGTTTTTTCTGTTAGATGGACCAGCCTTCGTGTGTTGTCGTGCGTCTGTCTCCCTGGTATGAATCCCGATTGATCTGGGTTTATTAGGGAGGGAAGCAGTGGGGATAGTCTGGCGGCCAGGACTTTTGTGTATATTTTTGAATCTAAATTGATCAGGGCGATCGGTCTGTATGAGCCGGGGAGGGAGGGATCTTTCCCTTGTTTGTGGAATACCAGTATTTTAGCTTCATTCATGGAAGGGGTAATGTTCCCACTATCTCTGAAGGTGTTTAGTAGTCTAGTGAGGAAGGGGGTGAGGAGGTCTTGATATTTTTTATAGAATTGGGCAGTAAAGCCGTCCGGGCCTGGCGCTTTGTTGAGCGGGAGATCTTTTATTGCTTTCTTCACTTCGATTTCCGTTATTTGGGCCTCAAGGTCCGTTCTAGCTTTTTCTGATAGTTTTTGAAAGGGGACCGAAGTCAGGAATCTGTTTTGGTCTGCCTCGTCTGGGTTTTTAGTTTCATATAGGTCCTGGTAGAACTTCCTGAATGTGTCTCCTATATCTTCGGTGCGTGTCAGCTGTTCTCCTTGTGTGTTTTTAATGCACCGAATGGTCATTGTTTTCCGCTTTGAAGAGAGTAACCGGGCTAGGTATCGGTCAGCCTTGTTAGCTTTTATATAGTATCTCTGTTTGAGGTATAGGAGGGATCTCTGGGCCCTCCTACTGCGGAGGAGGTCCAGTTGCCCCTCTGTGTGTTTAATTGATCTTTTTAAGCTCCTGGTGGGGTTCGCCAGTAGTTCTCCGCGGATTTTTGACAGCTTCTCTTCCAGATCAGTTTCCCACTGTTGTGCTTGTTTATCCTTCGCTGATTTGAGGGCTATTAAGTGGCCCCTGATCACCGCCTTGAACGCCTCCCACACCGTACTGAGGGCTGTCTCCCCTGTATCGTTATTTTCAAAGAACTCTGTGATTTTGTCCCTAATGGATTCTCCCATCACTGGGTCCGAGAGTATCTCCTGAGGAAGTTGCCACCTCCAGATTCCTTTCTCTTTCTTTGGGGTCGACAGGTCCATCCAAAGGAGTGCGTGGTCTGACAGTGAGATGGGACCCAGTTCCATGTTTTGAATTTTGCCCAATTTCCCCACTGACACCCAGAAGTAGTCGATTCTTGACATCGTGTTGTGGACGTGTGAGTAATATGTGTATCCCTTGGTTTGGCCCTTATGTTCTCTCCATGCATCGCACAATGCCATACCCTCCATCCGTCGTTTAAGTCGATCCGACGGGGCGCCTTGGTGGTGGGGCCCACCAGTGCTTCTGTCAGTCTGAGGATGCCAGGCCATATTAAAGTCCCCTCCTATGATTATTTCACCCTTCACGTACACCTCCAGCCTCCCCATCGTGTCTCTCAGGAAGCCGTCTTGGCCTGTGTTTGGGGCATATACTGAGGCCAGTGTCAGTGTGGCGTTGTGGAGCTTGATATTGGCAAAGGCGAACCGGCTGTCTTTGTCGGATAGTTTGTCAATCAGGCTTGCTTCCAGACCCTCCTTAATTGCTGTCATCACTCCCGCTCTCTTCTCCGCTGCGTTGGATTGTGCCAGTATTTCGTAGCCTCTGAGGCGAATTTTCCCCCTATCCTGAACTTTGATATGTGTCTCCTGGAGTAGTAGCACTTCGGCCTTTTCCTTCCGTAACACGTTCTCCACTTTTTTCCGTTTCACTGGAGAGTTCAGACCCCTTACATTTAAGGTCACGAATCTTATCTTCCCCATTTCATATGCCCTTTGTGGGTGCTCCTTTCACCCGAGTTGACCATTCCCCTCTCTCTTCCGGAACGGGTACGTCCCTCCCACCCCAAACTGTTAACATGTCCCCAAACTTTAACTGTAGTCCAACTTGTGCTCCCGAGGAGGGCCCGGGTACCTAAGGTAGCTCTGGCTTTCCGCCTGTCGCTCCCTGCCCTCTGTTGGCTCGAGGCGAACTGTGTGGGGAATCCTAAACCCCTTGTCATCCCTTGGCCTTGATGTTAGTCGTTCCGGTACCACACCGGGCCTATTTAATTGCTCTGTCCATGTTCCATCATCGGGTGTTGTTCCGCCTTGAGTGTTCCGCCGTTGGGCATCGAGTATCTTCGGCTATGGATTTAGGTCTACTCGGTTGTTTTGTTTGGCGCTTCGTTTCCTCTTCCTTGCCGTTTCCTTTTCTGGCGGACCCTTTCCCATCCCCCTGGTCTGCTCTGCCGTTCCCCCCTTTTATTTTCGTAATTGGTCGATGGTTCGTCTATCTGGAAGTTCAGGATGCTCAGCCCCTCTTCCATGGTGGTCACCCTCCTTTGCTTACCCTCCCAGTCGAACAGAAGGCCAAAAGGGAAAGTCCATTTGTATTTTATCTCTTTCTTGACCAATTCTCGAGTGAGTGGGTTCATTTCTCTTCTTTTCTGGAGTGTTGTGGCAGATAAGTCTTGAAACAGCTGGATTTCCACCCCGTTCATCCGGATTTGCTCCAGCTGCCTCGCTCTCCGTAGTATAAGTTCTTTTTGCGTGTAGGAGGATATAGCTGCCAACACGTCTCTGGGTCTCTCCCCTGGTGCTCCAGTGTGCCTTGGGCCCACTCTATGAATGCGGTCTATCCCCACTGTCTCTGAGTCTTGTGCATCTATGACGTCTCTGAAGACTTCCTGCACCGCTTTCCGTAGATCCTTGTCCGAGACCGATTCTGGCATATTTTTTATGCGAATATTCGACCTGCGGGACCTGTTTTCGAGGTCCTCGCACTGTATTTCCAGGTTGTGGGTCAAGCGGACAAGGTGTTCCTGGGTTTCGCTGTTTTGCAGTGCCTCCTCTTCTGCGTTCTGCAGTATTTTTTCCAAGGTATCTGTCCTTTCTTCCAGGTTCGCAATGTCTTGTTTAACATCATGGATAGCCTGCTGCATGTCGTGTTTGATTGCAGCGAATTGGTCCTGAACTGTCGACATGAGCTTGTCTTGCAATTCTTTAAACCAGGAGTGCATGTCTTCTTTAGTTGGGGGTAGACCGCTGGAGGCGTTGTGGGCCGCTTCCGTCGCGGGCAGTGACTGGGTGGCCTCCGGAGGCCTGCTTCTCGTCGAAACCGGGGTATCCACCGCCCACATCTGCACCAGGTTAAAGTCCTGCCTAGCGGTTTGCTGGTTCAGTTGAGATCCCCCTCCCTTCACTTTAGCTCTTGACATAGTACCCGCAAAATTGTCCGCGACTGTCCTTCTTCGATGGGTGGTGCCCGGCGTTAAAATGGGCCTGCTGCGTGCGGCGAGTTGAGCCGATGGTGATTCGGGGGGGGGGATTTCGTCTCCCTTATGCACTGCGTGGGCTGGGTGCCCTATAGTTCCCACCCGATCTTGCCTTGTGGGGGGGGATGCAGGGTTCCCCCTAGCGGTTTCGGGGTCCGTGCGGGGGGGAGAGCTGAGCATTGGGGGGGGCTCACCTTCCAGTCCACCGGTCCGGAGGACTAATGCTGGCGTCCCTCGGCTCTTGGCTTCGGGTTGAGTTGTTTGTTGCTCCCCCGCTCCCCGCGCGATCCCTTCGGTGTCTGGTGGCATCGATTCTGCTGTGTTGGGGTTCTCTCATACCCGGGCTGTCCGTATCACCAGCTTCCTCTGTGCTGCGCGGTAAACCACCTCTCTCTGTTCCCTCGTTGCGCTCCGGGCCTACCCCAGGCCGCGTTGGATGGTTCGTAGGCGCGGTGGGGGGAGGGGTGGATTCCTCTCCGTGTCGTCTCTGGAAGACGGGGATCGGGGAGACTTCCACCGTGTGCGTCCTGTGTCTATGGGCGATAGTCGGTGCCGGGTATGAGGTCGGCCAACCTCCGGAACGTAGCTATTTACGGTGCTGCTGAAAGGCCCGGCGGGAGCGAGTCTCACACACGTCTCGCTGTGCCGGCGGCCATCTTGGAATCCTGCCTCCCTATCTTGATGAATAATACTAGCCCCATGCAGCCATAACAAATACATAAAACATAATGTTCACTGTTGCAGCACCTCACCTGTTCAACGCCGCAAGTATCTGTCGGAATGCTTGCTCCAAGTAGTTCAAGCAACTCTGCATTAGCTACACGGCTCGTTATAAATCAAACATACAGAGTAACATGTCCACACACAAATGGTAAGCATGGACAACAAAATGGGACTAAGATGTTAATGGCCAATTAATATCTTTAGAGGTAAATAGGCTTGTTATTGCATCCACAACCATCAGGACTTTTCTTTTGAAAATGGTCAGATTTTGCAAAACTCCTCACAGTGAGGGATTTGCACAAATCTGTAGTAGACAGAGAACCCAGTAGTTGTATATACATACGTGCTGCAGAATCTGCTAGTGGGTAAGATAAATTAACCCTCATGGACCCCAAGCCACCTATGCACATAGACAGTGCTGTGACGGGTCCCAGATCTAGATTTCAGTATATTGGACCATACTATCCTTGGGTCATAGTTAAGTCCTGCACATACAGTGCAGGTCTAACAGAGACTGACCTGGTATGGTGTCTCCTACACCAGCAACTAATTTAAATATGTATAGTGCAGATCTATTAGGGGTTGACCTAATACAATATCAAGATAGTATAGCCAGACCACAAAGTAGGCACTAAGCTTGTACTATACTGATTCCTACGCTGCCCCAGGGTGTTTATCTGGGTAAAGTAATAGAGGCAAGAATGCTGGAACTCTATGAAATCGATTATCACTTAGACCCTTGATGCAAAAAATATGGTTAAAATAGATGATATTTAAGTATATTGTGTTTAATACATACTGGATCTCATTTGGTACTACTATGTGTATTCTGACACTGAGTTTACCAGTACTATGGAAGGGCCTCATGTAGGCCATTTTCTATGGTGTCCAGTCGGTGCTTCCATCTTGCCTCTGATATATTTAACTGCTGGGCTGTACATGTGCTCTTACGTAGGGCTTCAAGTACCCACCATGACAGATCATTAGTGGAATGTCCATTGCCCTTATAATGGGATACCAACAGTGCATTTATGGTCTTGCACCTTATGAGGGACCTATGTTCCACAATTCTCGTGTCTACAGGTCTTGACGTTTGTCCCACATAGTTCAGTCCACAGGAACATTCTACACAATAAATGGCATTGGGAGTCTTGCAGTTGGTATGAGCACGTAAAGTCCATTGCCTGCCTTGCACTTCAAATTCCTCGATTTTTTTTTACTGTATCTGAAAACAGATCATCCACCACACGAAAAGTGACCTGTTCTCCTGTGGTCTGGAGTGGACAAACAGATCCTTAAGATTTTTCTGTCTTGTCATAGCAAACAAGGGAAAAAGTTTGTCTGTCAACTGAAGCTTGATAATTAACATTTCAACTCAAGCCTGATAAATAACATTTCTTGATGACCTTCCTAATGGCGAACGTGTGTGTAGTGTATGGTAATGCACACACCAATTTATCTTCCTGGATTCTACCGTTCTCCCTGTTGTGCAGAAAGCAGTGTTCCAGCAACACAGCTGCAGCATGGATTTTATGAAGCTGTGTAAGTCACCAGGGCAGGGAATACACAGATGAAGACACACACACGAGGCCCAGAGCTCTGATACTACTATTCCGGTCTCTCTGTTTATTACAAATGACATAAAGCCACATCAGAATGATCCAACCTTCTAATGAAACCGCAAGGCTATTGTAATCACGCGCCCACATGTGCCTGGTGGGACTAAATTGTATTTGCATGGCCCTATTCACTGTAAAGTCACAGGACCCCCGAGTCTATGCAATCTATCATGTGGGTGGTGTGTCTAACTGGCAGCCATTCAGGCCATTCATGGTAAATGATCCATGACTAATTGGCCTTTCAAAAGGCCTAGCATCCTGCATGTGGAATATTGTCATAGGCCGGATGGGGGGGAAATGGGGGAATTAACTGAATGTCTTTATAACCCATGCTTCGGAAGCCTGCCAGAACATCTCTGCCTGTGGATTTCGGGACAATTGCAAGCCCGGCTGGAACTGAAGACCCCAGGACATCTAAAGCCCAGTGATGAAAGAGGCATTTTTCTCTTAAAAAGAGAGTTGATTCACTTTAAAAATGGGGCAAACATACATTTAAAAAACAAAATGTGGTTAGTCTATATGTAAAGGCTTGTAACTAAATAACAGTTTTTCTAACCAGGCGGGCTATGTTTTAAAAGCATAAAACATTTAAAGCTAGAGAAGAGTATTTCTAGCACTATGAAGATTCTCAAGGCGCAGATATGCATTTGTGACGCTGCAGTTCCAAGTGTTTTTAGATCAGCTATTTAACATGCAGGATAAGCCAAGTATTTTACCACCTATTTAATATGCAGGATAAGCAAAATACAGTCAGTTTATTTAAAGTTTGTTCTAGAATCTAGCCCTGTGTATTTTCATTTAACGGTGCAAACAGAGCGTTTAAAACAAAAAGTGCTTAGTCTTTTTGTACACGCTTGTAACTAAATAACAGTTTTTCTGAACAGGTGGGCTATGTTTTAAAAGCATAAAATATTTAAAGTTAGAGAAGAGTATTTCTAGCACTGTGAAGATGCTCAAGGCGCAGATATGTGTTTGTGACGCTGCAGTGCCATGTGTTTTTAGATCTGCTATTTATAATATGCAGGATAAGCCAAGTACAGGCGATTTTCTATGGGAAGAGCAATATGTAAGTCCGTTTATTTAAAATTTGTTCTAGAATCTAGCCCTGTGTATTTTTATTTAACGGTGCAAACAGATATTTTAAAACAAAACATACGTATTCACAATATTAACTCCCAGCGTGTATTTTTGACATATGCATTTTATGTTTGTTGCATTCCAAGTGTTTTTACCAGATATTTAATATGAAGTATAAGCAAAATACAGGCATTTTTCTATGGGAAGGGCCATATGTCAGTCAGTTTTTTTGTATTTTGTCTTCTTCTTTTTCTATTTGGTTGGCTGATGCAATCAACCTTTCAAATCCATAAGATAAAACACAATTATTTCATAACAATTACAGATAAAACAATTCAGATAAAAAAATTATCAATATTAAATCATTTCAGATTTTGACATTTTTGAAATTATTGACAGTTTTGACAATTCTGAAATTTTTGAAATGTTGTATACACAAAACAATAATTTATGGACAAAATACAAGTTTCAAAACAGATTCAGACAAGTTTGCATATGACAAATACCAAATAATTTTCACCAGTTATATTTAAAGTGATGTCCCTGACTCAGTTAATATTTGCACTTTTTTATGAATGTTCTATTTGTTAAATGACAGTTATTTTGTCTTAGTATTTATTGGAGGTAAAATAGAGTTAAGGAAATGTACTATTACAACTCTGACCGCAAGCTTGGTGCTGGAGAAAATAATTTTCCATATGTCGTTAGAATCTAACGGACAGTATATGCAAAATAGTTTGTTAAAAAACAATTGGCGTTTTGTGACTATGGCAGGACAGTCCACAATTAGATGCTGTAAGGTTTCTTTTTCTATAGTTTTAAGGCAAAACCGGCAAATATTTTGTTCATTTGGTAATAGACCCTTCCTGGCAAAAACATCATTAGTATGCCACAAGTTCAATCTAAAACGTAAATATTGATTACTGATGTGCAGTGAGGGACATTTAACCAAATAATCATCCATCACCCGAAATTTCTTGGAACCAAATAAAAGCCTGTTGAAATCTTTGTTTTACATTTTGCTTGGGTATTTATCCAATCATAATGGAATGGTTTGGACTTGGGTCGACTTGGGTTCTGTAAAAGAAGATCCAAGGGGATGTTTGCATCTGACAGTGCATTTGTAACACAATTACGCCATTTTCGGGGAAAGAAATGTCCAGAAGTTAATAGATAATAAGCTACCACACTCAGAATGTTATTGGTTTTAAGACCCAGCAAGCCTTTTCTCAACAAATTACCCATTTTCCACAAAAGCTTGTGCAAGCAAAGCCAAAGAACCCAATTCAAAACGTATAATGGGAAGTGGAGTACATTTTGGTAATTTCAAGACTTGCTTCCAAAAACGGGCTTTGAGCGTGTGCCAGTATTTTTGATCCCAGGGAATTCTTGTCTCTGAGCCATAAAGTAAAATTGGAGCCACTTTTTGCTGGTAAAATGTCATGATGTGGCTACAAGAGTATTTACCATATTTATGTACTAGAATTTTGGCTTGCGAGATCAAGGTTGTTAATTTTAGATCTAAACTGTGAGTATAAATGACATCAGTCGGAGAGTTATTAATTAACATACCCAGATATGTATATTGTGCAACAATCGTTAGTTTGGTGTTTTGTAGAGTCCACTTGTATTTAGAGACTCTGTTATTAACTTTTTTATGGCAAACCACAACCTGAGTTTTTCTGTATTCATCAGCAGGTTATTTGCTTGCACATATGAGTCTAGTTTGTCCAAAAGATTTTGTAGTCCCGTGGGAGATTGGGACAAAAGGACAAGATCGTCTGCATATATAAGCAGCCAAGCAACCCGCTGACAACCAAGTTTTGTGGCATCTCCCATTGTGGTCATAAATGATTCACCCATGTCTAATATAAACAAGTTAAATAGGATTAAGGCCAAGATGCATCCTTGTTTCAAGTCTCACTCAGTGGTTAAGGGAGTGGAAAGCAGGCCTTCAAGATTCATTCTCACCTGCTTGGTTGTATTCATATTCAGGTGCTTGATTAAGGTGATTAACGAGGTTGGACATTCATATCGAATCAATTTTTCTTAGAGCAATTGTCGGTCAATAGAGTCAAAGGCAAACCGGAAATCTACAAATGCCAAATACAAAGGTTGGTTCCGGGTGGCACAATGAGATTTAATCATGTTTAACATGATGATGTTAGGCGATGTACCGAGTCCAGTCACAAACCCTGATTGAAACGGATCCCTCCTGTGTGTGGTTTGGGTCCATGTATTCAGATCTCTAAGAATGATACAGCAAAAAGTCTTTCTGGGGGCATCCAAAAGGGCAATCAGCCTATAACTAGATTGATTACTAGATGGATTACTCCAATCGCCCTTTTTGTAAACTGGCAAAATTATGAGTGTTTTCATGATTGGGGCAGAATTTGAGTATTATTCATGTAAGTAAATAAATTATACAAAATTGCCGCCCAAATCTCAGGATGTTGTTTAAAAGTGTAATTTGAGAGGCCATCAGGGCCAGTGGCCCTGGATCGACTCACTTTTTTAATGTAAAATAGTATATCTTCGTTATCAAACTCAAGATGAAATTTCTTTGGCTAAACGGGGATAAACGGTGCGCACAGAACCTGTGGGAAGCAAGTATAACTGTGAAAAATGTGTAATCCAATCATGTTCCGTGACACTATTAGCTTGTATTGCTATTTGACAGCCAATTGTTGTTTGGTCCACATATCCGCAGTGTTCTTATTTTGTAAGATACTAAGCATCTTGGCCCCGTCGTTTTGATAGATGCGTGATTTGCGATCTCTCAGCCAATCTTTTTGTATCTGGTTTTAATTTGCTTTAGAATAGAACCTCTTACTTCAGCCGAAAGTTTGGATGCCTCACGTTTTTGTGAGCAAAACTGAGCTTTTCTCACTTTGATGTCTGGGTCAAAAGCATGCACTTTGTCTTTGAGAGTCAGTTTGAAAATGCTGCATCAAATCATGATATACAATTTCCTGATTTGATGTACCCAAGGGGGGTTTATGTAACTCTGATACAAAAAAGTCACTAAACAGTTTAAAAGAGGTCTCAGACCATCGTAATCTATTACGACTACAGTTAATTGTCATGAATCCTTGTATGTGTATATTGGTGGTGTCAACAGGAACATTTTTGACAGACCAATGCATTGTGAGCATATTATAATCGCTTGTGTCTGTCGGTATAATTCAAAACTGGATAACCTGACATATAGAGGTGATGTCTACATATATAATCAATGGTAGCCAGACTGTTTCCTTTATGCCATGTTGGCAATGATGGTATATGATCTATGAAAGCTCCATCCAACATATGTAAATTGCATGCTTTGACAAAGTAGTTCCACTGTGCTAGTCTCCCCTTGTTTTGAGATGGGTCATTGCGCAATCAATGGAGGTTTAAATTCCCAGTCAGAATAACCTTGCAAATGTTACGATCTAATAGAATAAGATCCATAAGTCTATTCAGATCTATTAAAAAGTGATCATCAGAAATACCTGCCGGGTTCCAGTATAGATTCACCACGGCATAAGATACATTAAGAATGAAGTTTTATCAGCTGCATATATGGATTAGGGGAGGCCCAAAATTCAGATCTAAGATTTGAGCTCTGCTTTATAGCAATTAATAGAACTGAAGTGGGTCTTCCAATTGATGCCTTATTAGCTGGAATCTGGTGGATATCGTGATCATCCCGAAGAGGAGGGGAAGTAAGTCACGTTTCTTGCAGAAGAACCACGTTGAATTTCTCGAGATCATTTGAGTGGTTGTTCAGAAGATGTTAGAAACCTTTGGAATTCCAACTGACCAGTGAAATCTCCTGATATACTGTGGGATGGACTAGTCTCTTCTTGTTGTTATTACAATTACACACACATTGGGAGCTAAGATTTTCATGCTTGTCATTTTGCAAGTGTGTGGCTAACAATGATTTAGAACAGGAAGCAGAGTTAATGTGTGCTAAAGTCGAATCAAATGTTTAAGAATATCCTACAGATAGCATGAACCCCATATTATGAAGTTGTGTTTTGGCAAGCCAGATGGTATTTAGGTTCACCCGAGAATTCATCCAGATCTTCACAGAGTTTAATTTTTGTTAATGGATAAATTCGACTTGTTCAATGTCAGAGGAACTAATATCTTCCAGGGCAGGGAGGTCAGAGAAAATGGCCATCACTGACTGTTGAATCAAATCATATTGTGTGAATGGAGGAGGTCTGCATGCAATGATTATAGAATATAGGGCTGGATGTTTTGTTTTAAGACCAGATTCAGTTTTTGGGTTGGTTACAGAATTCTGATTTATAATAGACTTAGGTGAGAGTGAATGTTTAGTGTCTTTGTTGGTTGTAATAGCAGTTTCAAGTAAACGTAATAATTCAGGTGCAAGAGAGGCTATAGAGATGATACCATCAGACAATTGTTGGTTTGCATTGAGAAGGGATCGAGAGATCTGACAATTAGAAGAAGTCAAGCATATGTTCTTTCTTTGATTTGTAACATTTGACTTATTTAAAGTTATGTTTGATCTAGTTAGGGGTGCACTGGCTGACTGAGAAGATGGACAGCCAGATCGCTGCGATAGAACATAATTTGTATTCATCTCGGAAGGAGGCAATGTTATATGCCTTTGTTTGTTCCCTATAACAATATTTGAGGGCTGAGTAGGGATCAAACTCACAGGGCAAGAACCAAGATATTTTTGCGAGGGTTGAGCAGCCATGTAGGCGTCTACAGCCTTTCGAATTTCCTGGCAATGTACATTATTAGAGTGTTGAGAGTCAGATCTGTGAGTTGGTGAGGGATTGACAGGTCCACAGACAGGCTAAGAAGTAGTTTTTTGGGCACTGTCAGTGGCAGTAAGTGCAGAGGCCGCAAAAACCAACTCATCCAATGGAGCGCATGATGGAATGGCCAGATTGGTATTAGAGTTGGAATTAGTTTTCCTGGCTTGAGCCTGAAGCATGTATTTCTTGGTTACAGCATTCAAGGCTAATGTGGCGCCTCTCTGAGGCTTATTTATTGATTTAATAAATAGTTTTGTCTTCGATGAAGAAGGTTGTTTTATAGATTTGCTATTTATAGATTTTTTTGTACTGTGCTATGGTTTGCGTTTTAGAAATAGATTTTGATAACTCAAAGTAAGATTTGGCAGGGCCAAAGATGTTGCAGGCATGTTTGGAAGCTGTTATATTAGCTGGTTTATTTCAGTCAGCTAATATACCTGGAGGAGCCAACCCTTGTGAATCTACATTTCTATCATAGATAATATCATCAATGAGAGGTACTGAGGAAGGAACTTCATCTAATGTGATGATGGTTTCATTAGCAGAAGGTGAAATCTGCCATTTTTTCCAAAATGTGGTTTGACTTGCTGATGTCACTAAATTAGTACTAGACCTTGTGGAATCGGTGATGGCATCTGCTTTGAGGATCACGGAATTAGATATATTATTCTGCCAGATGAACATTTTTTCAATTTGGGCTGCTTCATATAATTTTGCCATCAAATGTATGGCTAGATTCATTGCATTGAGTGTGATTTCTAATAGTTTACTGCTGGGCGCTGGGTTACCTGGGTGATTAGGTCCAGTTATAGATGATCTTGGGTGGCGAGGAGTAGGAGCCGTGTAAGAGAAAGCTAAAACTGAATTTGGATGACTGATGTCAGAAAAAAGATCAGGAGAGCCAGATAGGTTATGAGCCATTTGATTCCAGGTCTATTATGGCCAAGTCAGTCGATTCAATTTGTGATTGTTCATGTTCAATAGTTAATGCAGGTGCAGTTAACACATTGCACAGAATCATACTGTCAGACAATGAAACATTACTCAAATTCACAATAGGTCGAGAGGATACAAAAGCTGGTGACTTCAGAGACATAATGTTAGATGGAGCAAAGGCTATTTTTGGTGTGAGTTCATCTGAGATGTGGGACGTCTCCATGGTGGTTGGTATCCCCAGTGGCGATGTGGCTGAAGCAACGTTCGTAATAGTGGCAGAGATCATGTGCGTTGTTAACAGCACTGATGGAGTTCTGATTACGGACGCGGAGGGTCCGGTGTTGTCCAAATCTTGGTAAAATGTTTGAACATCAGTATTCTTAGCTGATTTTAATGAAGAGATGGATGTAGTCCTACTTACTTGAGAAATTGGTGTTGAGCAAGTTTGAGTGCTTTCTCATTTACGAATTGATGTATCACATGGTTTTTGTTTGTTTACTTTCGTTTGTAATAGAACTGGAGTAGGCATACCTGTTTGCAACATAAATACGCCTTGTTGCATTTGACGGCTGGAAAGGAAACAACTCGATAATGATAGACTCAGACACGCAAAGCACTGGTGAAGAAGAACCAGACAGCCGTAACGCTGTGACAAATGGGGCAAAGCTGTTGTGCGTGTATGCTTTTGAAGATTTCACGCCCAAATGGGCAGAGCTTGAGCATTTAAATAGCTATTAAGGTCTAAACTGGTCCACAATTGAGCTAAGTAACAAATAAAAATGCAGTATGTTAGTGAAAGTTCACTGAAATAGTCATTGGTCCATAAAGAGTCGATGACAGCAGTCTATGTCATCGGATGTACTGTAGTTCCAATGACTGAGATCCAAATCCACGAGGAGTCGAGCAGAGTAAGCGTCCAAGCGGTACTTCACTGGTACTTCGCTTTGGTGCGCGCAAGTCAGTTTATTTAATGTTTGTTCAAATATCTAGAACTGTATTTTAGCAATATGCATTTTGTGTTTGTTGTAGGACAGCTTTAGAAACTGTGCTCATGAAGGTTCCCCCAGTGGATGTATTCTGTGTGTGTGTAAATGAAAGCCTTGGGGCTAGCTACATGAGGCATTGTGAAATGACACACATCAGGTGTTTGTTAATTACCAACCACTAACCAAATACCCTGTGTTTTGTTTGAAGCAACGGTTGTGAGAATGTTTAAATATCTGCATGGTAGTTTACAGTGCTCTATTTCAGTTAAGCGATGCAGTGATCGAAAGCACAGCATTTGAGAGCTTTAGCAATTTCTGATATGGGGTGTTTAAACTACAGATCCGTCTGTGCTAAAGAAGTCGGTTTCCATTGTTCACCAAACTTAAATAGCACACTGCTGGATATTTTACTGCTCACCGCTGCAGCTCTAATCCTATTCCAAGGCTGTGGTTGTCAGTTACGCACTGATCAAACTATCCACACACAGATTTCTGTGGGGCTGTATTGAGCCTTATCAGTAGCCAAAGTTGAAATACATATTGATAAACTTTGACGCGGTGATGGTTCAGAAGATAGCTCAGCATGTTAAGTACATACTGCCTTGACATTTACAAGTACCAGTTCCAGCAAAGTGTGTGTGTGGGTGCGTGCGTGTCCGTTTTTCAAACACAAATGTGTGTTAGATACATAAAATTGTGTGTTAAATATTTATTTTAAACATGGGGGCTCCTTCAAATGTGCTGGATAGCACAGCTGACCATCAGGGACAGTGCAGCCATTTGGACCAGTAGGGACAGTGCAACCGTTTAGACCATTAGGGACAGGGTGGCAATGCAGCGGCAATCCCTCGGATGTCCCTACCTGTTCGACTGTCCGCACTACACCTTCTTGGTTACATAGTCGCTGTTCTGTTGTTTCTTAACTGCGTGTCATGATTTTAAAATATAACAGCAGCTTTTAGAAAAGAATGTCCGGTTTGTAAATGTGTCATAGATCACACAAATGGTTGACATTTTCAAAGCTGCCGAGACTCAATATTTAACCCTGAGCCAGAATACAAGATCATAACATTATAAGACGCTGATTCTATCTTTCTCTTTTTTTATAGAAATGGCCTTACAAAACCTGGATGGCACAGGCATCTTAATCTCTGGATGTGAATTGTAGAGCGAATGATTCAGCAAATCATTGATGGCAAAATGGAGTAGGGATGATGATTTTTGGCAGCTTGTTCAACAAATCTTCGATGTCCTGAAGTGAATGGAATGATGCAATGAGGTGAATGGAATGATGCAACCTGTTTCTACTCAGGCTTTTGAGGGCACTGGGTAGTGGTCTGTTCTGCATGGATCAACACATTTGGAATGTTTCTACGACACATGGATGGGGTTCGATAGTGCTGTTACAGCGGTAAAGCCCAATGGATCTTGGGGGCACATGCCACAGAGTTCTTTGGTTAACTCATCGTTGGACCTGCTTGGCTCTCTTGGGATCAACAAATCATGAATGTTTTAAATGCCCCAAGGATGGGACCCTACGATCGAAGATGTTTTTAGGTTCATCATTGGAATGTCTTTGTTTTTGATTCTTCTTGAGAGGGGCCCAAGGAATGTCTGTGGGGCCCCTAGGATCAAAATTGTTTCTGGTTCACCCATCGGGTCTGAGGAGTGTCTGGGGGCCCCTAGGATCAAAGTTGTTCCTGGTTCATCCATCGGGGCCTGAGGAGATTCTGGTGGCCCCACAACATGGAGTCATTTCTGGTTCGCTCATTGGGCTCATGGAGTTGTTGCTTTGTTTCATCCAAAGGGGTCCCATGGCTCCAACAACCCCAAATCTTCTCTTATTTCTGAAAACTGGTACCGTGGAATACATGGTGCGCTGGGCTGGGCGCTATATGCTGAATGATTCATTATAACTTCTAAAGCTGTGTTGTGTGCGATATATAATAAGTGTTTTCTACAGTTTTCAAGATGTATAATGCATCATGTTTTTTATCTACAGCTTTTTAAATTTCAATTCGATGTAAGTTTCGACATAGTGCTTAAACTCCGAGTAGAAGCACGCAGAAGTAGTAATGTGTGTTTAATCAACTTTTAGAAGCTTGAAAGGCACGCCATTCAATGTGATTTAAACTCACTGAGAGGCTCATACTTAGATATATTCGCATGCTTCGCTAATGCGCAAGTATTTATCATTATGGATATCAGGCTTCAACACCTCTTCACGTGTGTGCTGGCAGGCCCTTCTGGCTGCGGCAAGAGTTATTTTGCCAAGAAACATTTAGAAAACACCCACACCGTGATACCACATGCCCCCAACAATATTATTTGGTTTTACAGCTGCTGGCAACCTCTATACAACACCCTGCAAAAGCAGTTTAAACACCTTTGGTTTGTAGAAGGTATGCCCGAGAGTCTCAACGATGATCGTTTATTTCCGCTGAGCGTGATGAATATGATTATTGTGGATGATTTAATGATTGAGGGGGGTCAAAATGCCAAACTAGAAAAAGCCTTTACTCAATATTCCCATCACAACAATTTGAGCATATGTTATATCGTGCAAAAAGTATTTAACAAGGGGAAGAAATAACAGATCAATAACACTAAATGCTAGCTACAATAGCTAGTTACAAATAACACTACATAGTGTTATTTAAAAAGTCAAGTGATAGCCCACCACATGTGTCTGACCAAAACACATTTTTTCATGGAAGCTTTTGAAGACACGACCAGTAAGCCCAAAGAATATCTCCTGGTTGATTTAAAAAGAACCACTCTAGAGGATTAAAGATTGCGCACCAATATATTTCTGCTGGAGTTGCCTGCTGTTTATATCCCTAGAAACACAGTGAAAAACAATATTAAGCGCAATATTGCATCAGTACCCTGTCGCGCCTTCACCATGTCAACACGCATATGAAGAAACATTGCGCTGTTGAAAATGCTTCTATATGCCACCCCTCAACAACGCAAGGCCATTCTAGCTGCGGCCTCTGAAGACTTGGTGACCGCTAATGCGGAGATTGCTGAGAGCACTTTAAGGGACACGTCCCCCTAACACAGTGTCAAATACGTGTGTTGACAAAGAAAAAGGTCATCAAGAAACTGTGAAATAAGCAAATATCGCTAAGGGCTAAAAGAAAAGTGGTCTTTCAATCTGGTGGGTTCATAGGATCACTCATTGGCATAGCCTTACCTCTAATCACCAGCTAGCTCGGGGGTCAATAATGGAATACACCCATAAAATGTATCTGGTGGACAAGCGTCAGTTAGAAAACCTGATGAATCCCACACCCCAGACGGATTGGGATATACGAAAAGTTGCTACCGTGAGTCCCCCTAACACACTGTCAAATAAGTGTGTTGACAAAGAAAAAGGTCATCAAGAAACTGTGAAATAAGCAAATATCGCTATGGGCTAAAAGAAAAGTGGTCTTGCAATCTGGTGGGTTCATAGGATCACTCATTGGCATAGCCTCACCTCTAATCACGAGGTAGCTCGGGGGTCAATAATGGAATACACCCATAAAATGTATCTGGTGGACAAGCGTCAGTTAGAAAACCTGATGAATCCCACACCCCAGACGGATTGGGATATACGAAAAGTTGCTACCATGCGTCTCGACTCGCAAATGAATGATGTTTTAAACCGATCTTATTTATCGACACATGATAAAGTGGCATTACACTCAAATATACTACAAAGATACTTAAACCACACCCGACTAGGCAATGCAGTGAAAAGCAAACTAACTTTATACATGCCGCACAAAGAATCTAGCGGTGCGGGGGAACAACCGGGTACAGATCTGCTTGCGGCTGATGTGGTAAACACTCTTAGCCAATGTTATAAACCTAATGCAGAACTCTTGCTACATAAGATATGCAACTTGCAAAGGATGTGGCCGCGTAAACTGATACAGGGGAGTTTATTTATAAAATCAGAGTTTTAAGGGGATCGAACTTGCATGATATAGTACAAAAGGTTGCAAACCGAAACCCTATTGCTACAATAAATGCACTCATTGGCTGGAACATGTTTATGCATGCGGTGGCCGATTGAAATATTCCGACTTTGGTCATGGGTAATGTCGCCCACCGTCACCTTCTGGAGTGGCTAAAAACTGGTGTTTCCCTCAACTGCTCGCCAACAACATAGCACATTAAGCACCCCCATAAGCAGTGCCCGCTCACCCAGGCCTGAAAAGGATTGGAATACCAGCTGGCTTACGGATTCTTTATCCGCCTCTGACACATGTGCCTCTAAAATATCTAGACCATGCCAAGGCTGCAGCAGGCCTATATGGCTATCTGAATAATGCAGACACCCCTTGTTGAATGTGTGTGATTCTTCTCTACTCTATTGTGCTATAATCCTTCTTTTCTTTCAGTATTAAATGTCTTTTTATTAATAAATGTTTTCAATTTATAAACATGACTGGTTGTTTATTATGTTATATTATTTAGTATTTGTAATAACATACAATGCATGTTGATTTTTAAAATTGTTTTATTGATACTTGTATCAGTTTATAGACCATCCACATTTACATTTTTGACACACTGTAAACATTTCGCGAGATTTATATACATTAGATAACATCTTATTAACAAATCTGGTCACTATTTGGTCGTTTTGCATGCAATTGCTCGAATTCTGACATTTGGCTGATAAAGAATATACACAGAGCTGATCGCAGGTCACGGCTTTAGAGTCTTGAACCGGTACAGTAATATTATGTAAATATTTTGCAATGCTTTTTACATAGTCCGTTAAAACATTGGCGTATATGGGGTGTTGCGGGAAGTGCGCCAAACTGTCAAACACCATTAGCACATCTCCCTCCATCCACAAAGCTATCCAGTGTGTTCCGGCCTGGGCCTGAGGATTGGTGTTCACCAGCAGGCTAACCAGGCGATTTCTGGGTAGGGTTTTGGTACATGTATCGCTGGCATACACACCATAAAATGTTCTTTGAGCGTGAACATGTTTACGCAAAAATACTTTTATCTGTAGAGTATCCATTAAATATAAAAAATATGTTTCTTTACGCATTGATCTCCAGAATGCTATCGAAAATGCTCCACACTAGCAGGGAATTTGTGGCTGTTAGGTTTCTTTCAAACTTTATTTCAGGGTGTAGGTTTCCACTCTCCATGAGGTTGAAATAATCTGCTGATGCGTTATTGGTTCTTAGATCAAAGGCCAGCAAGGTATAGCCGAGTGCATACTCATTGCGTGTAAATGAAACTGGTACATCACGCATGTGCTTTCCAGTGATAGCCACCAACCCCATGTACTCTCTGATTATGTTCTGCAGTCCAAAATTGGTTGTATATGCTTTGGCAGGAATTACAACACTGTCCTTGTGCAGAGCCACACAGTTCATGTTAGAGCGTTTGAAGTCAAAGGGTTTTTTTATCATATGCACTGGTAAGCACTGTAGTTTCACCAATTCCCATGATGATTATCTTTGGGAGCCATCCCAGAAACAGATTGTCTTGACTGGTGCTGCGGCTACCGGAAGGAATGCTGAAGACTTTAAGAGCGACTCGCTCCACAGGATATTTCACGTTAGATATCTGCAGCGCCTCTGCATGCGCAAGTCTAATAGTCAGAGAGATGCTTACAAGTTTAATGAATAAAATGTCCGATACAATGACTAGTTTGTACTGTTCGGCGTCCCCGCTCATGAGGGGAAAAAGCATCTGTGTTTCTGGATAGTTGCACTTTAAGATCAAGACCATTGATCAATAGTTTATTCTGAAATAAAAGGTCAGCGTGTAGGCAGCCCAGTAAATCAAATATTGTACTGGTCCAGGCATCATGGGCTCTTTTCACAAATACCTTGTTATCGCCATCCAGAGCTGTGTTGTCAAAATGCCCCACGTTATCGCAGTAAAAAAGCTGTGCCGAGAGCTGCTTACCCAGGACATCATGGCCATAATTTAACAGACTCTCTTAGAAGGCCCTGTAGGTTTACATATTATCGCTATGTGTTATCATTCGATTGCCCAACGTCACGCCCACCTGATTAAACATTCTGGCTATTGGATAAGCAATCGTACCCACACATGCTGTAGCCAGTGTGTTGATTCCAACCGCCTTTGTTATTTTGCAGGTTATATCCAGAAGCGTATCGTTCAAATCCAGATACATGTCGGTCGAGCCTGATACAAAGAGTTCTATGGGGGCTAATGGTGAGAGAGCAGCCAGAGGCGAGACTTCAATAAAGAAACTGTTATCAATGCTGGTATGTGTCGTGGGCACTGTAAAAAGAATGAATTCTGATTTTACACATTCCCCCGAGGCTCTGTGTAAGAAGGCCATTGTTCTTTAAAAAATATCGCTGCCCTTGCGTCTTTTAGAAATAACATGTTTCTTCTTCCTATTCATTTGTGCACTTCAGGCTTTTGATCTGCTTTTCCTTGGGGGTTTCAGGGAGCCGTGCATCAGAGATGCTGATATCTTTCTCTTTAGGCTCCTATGTGGTTTATAAATGTGGCTGGATCCATTTTGCCCCTGCTTTTTCTGTTGGGCGAGCTGCTCAGCAACCGTAGCTGTCACGCTTCCTACAACGTCTTTTGCAATATTGCCGGCAGCCATTTTCACATGCAGTTTAACTAATTCAAAACCGTGATGTAGAAAGGGCAACGTGTGTCTAAAAGACTTTTAAACATACCACCGAGCCCCACCCCATACATGACTGAAATTCCGCTAAAACATGGCTGATCGCTGTAACCGGCCTGGCTCATGTAATATTACATATAGAGGCTGGGTCTCCATAGTTCTTTACCACAGCCATTAGATCGCTGTTTTGTTCATCTTTCAGCCGGGGTGGTCTGAAGTGCAACCGCAGCCAGATCTTTCCATATTTAAATGATACAAACTGCCCCAGGTCATCTCTTATCTGTATGTTGATGGTGTCAAAATGGTTTTATACACAGGAACATAGTTGGGTTTGTTCTATTGAATGTTCTCAATATCGTTGTTGTTCCCTTTAATCTCCACGGCTCAAAGTAGCAGGCATGGCTATCCCCCACCCGTTGATACTCCACAACATTGCTATAGAGCAATAAGCTATAAAAAACGTTGTTAATGTTGGAGCAGGTATTATCCCATTGTTCTTTACTTACAATGTGTTGCACAGTCCCCAGTATGTTGCATAGTCTCTCCACAGTTGAAAATCTGGCACCTGTAGGAAATCTTTACGCTGCTAGTGGTCTAGTTGTAACATCGTGTCCTCATATTTGGGTATGTTTGATACAGCCTTGTTGACGACTCTCACAAGTTCTGATATATTTGAATAAAACCCCTCTGGAAATCCACCCGGCCAGAGACTAGGAAGGTTTGTTTGTTTTATAATACAGGTTGCTTGCCCCGGGTCTAAAGTGTCCCATGATCAGACATACTGAACATCGGTGAGCGCCACTGTCCATGGCCATGCCAGATTTACGGGTTTGGCCAGCTTCGCAGTGAAGTTGGATATTTTGTTCACTGGAAATGTCTCGGCTGAAGCATTGCTGAGAAGCATGATATAAAAAGATGCAGACTCCATTTGACCTCAGCTACACGCCTGTGGTCTCTAGGGATCTGGCGGGTACCCAACGGTTGAATGTGTCAGACCATCCCAGCCATTTAGCAAAATATTGTTTTTACTATTCATGTTTTTTTTAATTCTATAAATATGTTGCTGGTTTTTACTGACTTTCTGGATCTCATCCTTATAAAAAAAACACGCTAAATATCCTCCCCCGAATATCATTGAATCTATATATATATAGATTCAATGATATTGAACCACGCCTTTGAACCACGCCATCTATAATAAAGATCTTGTCACTGTAGTTCCGCACATACCCCTTTGTGAAGACGGCCTTGTGTTTCGAGATCCGCACATGATCCCCCTTTGTAAGGGTTATATCTTTTGTCTTTTTGAAATGTCTTTCGCCATACCGTTTTTTCCAGACAGCCAGGGAATTTTGTGACGTTACACCTGCCGGTGCGGTTTTAATAGATCTATGATGCGTGTTCTTATACACATTTATAAATGCGGGTACCACCTTTACATATCAGCAAGTGTTTTTAGCTGCATAAAATCACCAAAGTCGTGTTTTAAAGGTGCGTATAAAACATTCCACAATGGAGGCTTTAACTTCAGAGTGTGTTACAAAGTAGTGTACACTGTGCTGCTTCAGAAGGTTTTGCAGCGGTTTATTTCAAAACTCTTTACCAACATCCCTCTGTAGTTTAGCGGGGACTTTGTCATTGTTAAATATGTGTTTATAAGCTGCTGCTATCCTGTGCGTCGTCTTGCTCTTCAAAGCCTCAACATAGGTGTATTTCGATAGAACGTCGATGACAAATAGAATATAGTGGAAACCATTGTTGTCTTCACGGAACTGACTTAAATCCATAATATCTGCTTGCCATTGTTGATTGTTGTCACATACCACAGTCATTCGCCGTTTAAAATATTTACAGGCCGGCTTATGCAACTTGTAGGCCTTCTCCCCTGAAAGCCACTTCTTAACAGCCCATTTGACACCTTCTCGCCATCAGTTTGCAGTTTACGATACAGACTGTCAACCCCGTCATAACTGCCGACACCTCCTTCATTATATTATATTTTTGACAGCTTCAGGCCAGACATGTCTGCCCGTAACAACTCAACATAAAGACACAGTCAGTTTCTATAAACAACAGTTTTTATTTGCATTTAAAAATTACAATTTTATTAAAAACATATTCACATTAAAACATTCACATTAAAATAACACCTGTGAAAAGCGCACAATCACATTGCATTGCGCTGCTTCGTTAAGCGCTCATGTTACACTTCATTTATATATATTTTATCCCCACCCAATTGGGAACAGTTTTTTCAATGATGTTTCAAGCACCCATCGGAACCATGCAACTAAACTGCTTCATTTTCAAAAGCGGGTTATTCGCCATTTCTATAGCCCATAATATTTAGGTACACATTATTCAGTCCCAGCACCGATTCTTATCTGTGTCAATGGCTGTGTCTGGTGCAACAAGACTATAATGTGCTTGGAGTTCAACACAAAACATATTTTACGTAGTGAATTATCCACGTAAGCTTTTTGCAAACACTCATGAGCATCCTGCTATGGATCATGAATTTTATGTCAGTAGTACCACCTGTAAAAGTGTTGTTTTAAACACACCCATTACCGTAATCCCCTGGGTGGCACGAATATCAGCTCGAAGAGGGGCTTGCATGCCCATGTCAATCTTCATTACCACGATACTATCCTTACACAGATTGATATCTGCCAGGCTTTCAATTTGTTTTGAACAACAAATGCATTGAATAGTGGCCTTGTCTTTAAGGCTGTCGGCCTCCAGCAGCGAAAGGCAGGGCTTAGACAGGCTACTTTCCAAATACCCAGGGGTTTCAAACAGGTTGCAACAGCAAGCGGAATAAAAATGAATAGATTATGTGGTGGTCTGGTTTGCTCCACCCCCGCACACATGGCCCTGTTTTTCATCAGGGGCTGGAAACGGTCTCTCTCGTCATCGCTGTGTCCACCGTAGCTTTGCCCTCCTCATCATCATGGTCTGTATCGACTGCAAATGACTGCTCCAAAACCGCTGCGTCATTGTCCCAAAACTCTTCAGGTTCATAGTCGGCCATTATATCCTGAGCATCCTCCGCCAGCAAAACCATGGGACTTCCTGGGGGTGTTCGCCCCTAGCCATTGCTATAGCTTTTCCAGCCTGTCGCTCAGTGGTATATATCTGGGTTGTCTGACCCAACCCCTGTGTCACCATCACAGCCTTAAGCTGGCCCTTTCAATCAAATTTTATATTAACATTATTCAAAGTTTATATAACAGGTATTATTTTGATATTGAGAAATTTTTATATCAAATAATAATTCTGATATAAAAATTCCAATATCATTTTGATTTCCACAAATGTTGATATAAAAAATTGATATAAACAAATTAATTATGATATAAAAAATTACCAATATAATTTATTTATATTTTTTTAAATTAAAAAATGTTGATATCAAAAAAGTTATTGCAATATAAAAATATCTATTGTCCTATAAAAAACGTTGTTATAAAAAATGTGATATCCCAAAAAATAATTGCGATATAAAAATACCTGATATAACTTTGATATCAGACGTTTTTATTTTTGATATATAAAAATAATATAAAGTTTATATAAAATCTGTTGTACAATTGTATCAAATCTATATAAAATGATGAAGTCAGTAAGATACAATCCACTCCTGCGTCATCGCTGTGTCACCAAACCCTAACACTCGCCGTCTAACTCCTCACAACTCACTTTTCCCTTGACCAAGCAACAGTGCACATGCGCTCACCCATATTAAAAACATTTTAATATAAACTTTATATTGTGTTGATATAAACATGATATCAAAACATATCAAAGCATCGCAATCCTTCCTCTTTGCCTCTGCCTTTGCTTCCCTTCTCCCCTGTTGATCTGTTTCTTCTCTTGGCATCGTGCACCTGGCCACCCTCTGTCATTCGGGCCCAGGTACCTGCTCACGGTGCCACCCTCCTGCGCTGCCTCCAGGCCACCGTATGGACTATGGTTCTGCATCTGTAACCATACAGTCCCCCCCACTTTTCTGCACTTATCAGATATACCTTATCTGACTGTCACCTGCCACTTGCTGGCTGCACTAACATGGTTTATCGCCCTTATTTATTTATTTATTTATTGATTGATTTATTTATTGACTTTATTTAATATTTATTTCTGTTTTCTCCCCTCTGCTCCGCACTTTCCACTTCCCTCATTCCATTCACTTTCCCCTTTTTCGTTTTCAGGCACTTACGCTTTTTTAAATGTCACTGGGCCTAGTAAGATCGCTGATTTCTTTATTATCATTGTTCTCCATTCTTCCCCTCCCTTTTTGCTTGGTCACACTCTGAAACGCTTGTGTACGAGCGCAATATAAATAAAATATCATTTCATTTCAAAACACACTTTATACATCAGTTTATATAAAACGGATATCAAATTGATATACAATTTGATATCGAAACATTTTGATATAAAAATGTATTGATATCAAAGTCCATATCAAAAAGAAATCAAACCCATATCAAAAAGGGTTGGGGATAAGGACAACCAGGGGGCGTTCCCACCTGTCAAAAATGTGACATTGAAAAAAGGGGCCCCATATAACTATTATCATGTTTTCAGGTTTAATACAGTTACATACATGAGAAAGCAATCTGTCCCCCACTTCCTTGTAGAACCCATTTAATGTCCACATTCCCTTAAAATCTCACAGGGAGGCTGAGCTGATGAGTGCTGCAGTCTGCACCCATTTCCTCCATTTGCTTTCTCTCCTCGTTCCAAGCGGCCTTTTTAATGCTGCTTCAATGTGTGTTACTTTGAGCACATGTTAGGAATGTGCTGCAGATGATGATGCACCACTGCAGGAATCACAGGGCACACAGACTCCTGCCCTGGAGGGATTGCTTCTAAAGCAGGTGAAATGCACTTTAATGAATCCATTTTAGAAAGCTAATGCTTTCCATTACATTCTTGTATGCTACTGACAACAGCAACACACAATGAAGGCAACCACAGTGGGATTCAATTGCCAAATATGAGACTATAAAGGACAAGAGCTTACGCCCTGCAGGTGATTTTTTTTGCTTTTTGGTTGGAGTGCAGTATGATATTTTAATATGTTTTACTGAATATATAGTTGTAGTGATACACAAAATTGCAACTTTGCCAATCAGGGATTTAGATGACAGCATTAGCCGCTGAAAGCCAATAGTGTATTCAAAGTATGTGCCAAAAATGCTGACAGTAGTCTGTTGTAGCACTTCCATTATGCAGTAGTGAGCTACAAGGAATATGCAGGCCTAGTATGAGTGATAGGTCACATTATGCATTGTTGATAGACAGGCAGGGCAAAGGCCCCAGCTCTGTAAGCTAATAGACAATATTGGAGTGTTTGGAACATTATGGCACCTATATAGCGCTTAGATAGCCAGTCTTAAGCGATATGAACACTAAGCTATGAGTGCATGTCTTTTAGAGCTTGCTCTGCCTCACTAACGGTAGCCCTGCATGGCCCCAAGCTAATCTTCCTTTTCTCTGGGAAGGCACTGATAAGACATTCCTGAGCTTTCGCGCAGATGGGCTCCAGGGGGGGCTCAGAAGAAGGAGCACAGTGGAAATTTACAGAGCTGGGTTTTTTCCATGAGCCAGCCTATATTTTGCACAGGGAAAGTTCTGGAACTGTGCGTCATGGATGGGCAGCACGAGATTATAAAATATGCATGCTCACATGACTCAGGTGGGAGATCGTCCTGTGGACTTGGTTCGAGCAAGATCAAGTGCCCGGAATTGGAGCTCTGACGGCACCCAGCAGCGCTGTCCTCTGAGCGGGGCTTGTTACAGCTAGCTTATGAGGGCCAGGGTCTCCCAGTGCTGATTGAAGGGGCGTACGACTGTGTTTCTCTATGTTTCTCTATGTTTATCTAAGTTCTATGTTTCTCTATATTTTGCATTTCTCTAAGTTTTGTGCTTTGTAATCTTCTCTAACTTGAATCCCAAAATGTATATGAAATTCACTGTTTAGAATAAATACTAAAACTTATTGAAGGTGTCATTTGTCACTAGCATGAGTTCACTGCTCAGCACAATAGAACCTGTATTTTGGGCTGAATTGGGTATTTTTTGCTCTCAAAGGGCTGTCCCCGAGGAAGATGTTGCCCATATCAAGACAATAGTACACACACATGATTATTAGGAAAGTGGGTGAAATATCAATGGTTAAAACAACAACGTTTGAGAGAGCAAAAGCAAAATGTGCCCACATTATGTATACATTGGTATCCACAGCAGCCCATATTGTAAGATGAATTCCAATGTGTCATAAAAAGAGAACCACATATTTTTGTGTCAAGAGAAAATTCAGGTTGTCGGCGTGTGATAAATTACTGTACATTTGAGCGACATTTGGAGATATTGCTCTTTTTAATCACCCGAAAAAGACAATTTCATCAACACATCTTGCCACTATTTTGGTTCCAAAATATTTCTGATACACAGGCTATATATTATTTTCAGGGATTGTCTTTTGTTTCAAATTAAGCTAATTATTATTAGAATTGTTCATTTATAACGTGTTTAATACCAGGAGTGGTTTCGAAGAGCAGGATCCGGATTAGAACCTGTCACTGTGTTGTCTTGCTTCCAAGACAAACGCGTTGCCCCCGAGCTATCCTTCCTGGCCTACTTGTCATTTGAAAGGACCTGCACATGCATGTTCTGTCCACATGTGTGCAGTTTTCATAGGCTGAATGCCATATCTGCACATGCATGCATCATTGCCTGAGCATTGTCAGACTACTGTTTAAAAGATCACTCTGTTAGAAAGTGAACAGCCAGCCGCATTGTGGGATTGATCCTACACAACTATCTCATATTATTCATTTTCCTCCACGTTATTTATTATGTTTTACAAACTGAGAGTCACAGCAGCCATTTGCTTCTTCAATAACTATGTTTTGGTAGATGACTGGCCCAAAAAACCTGAAATCACCCAAGGCATATCATCACCACAGAAATAAATGTGTCTTTTACTCTTTTACTGCACCCGCCTGTGCTTGAGACTTCTAACAAGATTTGATATAAGGCCTTCATTGTCGTCAATGTGTATAGTTTAGTGGAAGTGGCTGAGCCCTAATTCATCATTTACTGTGCCAGTACCCGGTTTGATCCCTCCAATGCGACTGCTGATCTTAAGCATTCGGTGAACATAGAAAAGTGCAGCTCTCACTTGCCTATTGCAGGTAATGACCGCCACCAAGTTATGGCCTGAGACGAAGCTGAGGGCCATAAATTGGGGGAAGGACCGTTTCCCCAAGCAATAATAACCCGTCCAAGGTCTATACGTATATTCGCATATAATAGTAGTGGTAGCAATACACGTTTTTGAGCTGTGGTGTGGACATTAACATTTTTACTATAATAATGAGAAAGTAAATGGACAAACTGAGGTAATCAAATGTGTTTTTTGTAGTCTTTAAATAGCAAGCTTGTCTTCATATGTTAAGCATTTCAATTGCAAACCTGGTTAAACAGGAGTGGATTGTATATGAGGATGCATTAGGGGTTGTGGAAAAGTAAAGGGTTGCTCGAAAAGAAAGTGAAAGCATTTCCAATAATTTAGCTTTCTTTTTGGGTTGTTAAATAAGATATTGCAGTGAAAACAAAGTTCTCTTAGAGAGGAAGAGTCTTGATGAAAGACATCTTGCCTGGAAATGTCATTATAGCTCCACTGTCTGCTTTTAAACTCAAAATGTAGTCAATACCAGTAGTTATTGACTGCACTGTGAACATTCTGATTGGCTGAGAGGAGGTCAAAAAGATGTATATGTGCTAATAATTATTATTATTTGTGTATGCAGCACATTATTTACACCCATCTCTGTACTGGAATGACTGCCTTGGGAGGCATTCATCCATCCTCTTCAGTGATTCCACCATACCTTACTGACAATGGGCAGGCATTCTGTACAAGTACACCTTAACAGCTAACATCTCTCCTCACTCCTAGCTCACAAAAGAGGAACTGTACAGAGCTGCAGTGTTCAGGCCATCACAGGTTCTTTGTAGTGTGGTGCATCTCAAGAAGACATTACATGCAGAGTGTACATCTATGCCCTCAAGGGGAACCCTCCCATCATAGCATGAAAATGTTTGATTAGGGAGAGGTAATAAGTCCTAAGCACATGACACCCTAGTAAATGGTATGAACACCACACACAGTACTGTACCCCATATCAAGGTCTTAGAAGGGCCATTGAAAATGAACTGTTTTAAAATAGGGGAAGAGACAGGAAAGAGGTACGCTGTACAGGACAGACATACACAAAGTGAGGATTTTGTATGATAGAACAAACTGATGTGCAAGTGTGCAAGTGTTCCTGTAGCTTTTACATCCCAGGGAGATTTGCCGCCATTACTGCAGGTTACTGTTGAACAGAATATTTGCCAAGCACCAATCTATTAATGACTCAGATCTCTAAATCGAAATCAACACAATATACACTAAGCAGACTATGCCACAAAAACTACTGAAGTTCATTAACACTCTAACCCTATTCATTATCACTCTGTCCCTATCTGCTCTAAGCACTATTACGTGCCAGTAGCCTATGCTTCCCAGCCTAGCTCGATTACTGCTAGAAATGACAAACTACGTGCCAGACTCACTAAATTGTATGAGCCGCCCAGAAGACTTCTCCCCTCCACTAAACAAGAAATGAAATGCCATTATATTAGGGAGCGCAACGTTTCAAATGACCCTTCTGTCCTACCAGCCATAAATGATTCCCAAAACTCTAGACCTGAGCCTAAGCCCATTGCTAAAAGCACATTTAATCATGCACAATTCAAAGTGGAAACTGAGGCACATTCCTACAAAGGAGCACTCATCAACGCAAGATCACTAGTTGCCCATGCCCTTGATATAGCTGACCCAATCACCAAAGCTAATCTGGACTTCCTTTCTTTAACTGAGACATGGTTACATAACGCTGCAGGACCGTCACTTATGTTGGCCATCCCAGACGGCTACACTATATCCAGGCAAGACCAAGAGGGCACCCGTGGCGGTGGAATTGCCATCACATCTAAAATGAACTTATCAATAAGGCTATCCCCAACCCAAACTATGCAATCTTGTGAAACCCTTACCGACAAACTCCCCATAAATAACACCCAATCACTCACTATTCACCACATTTACAGACCACCCGGCCCTCTTGGGACCTTCGAGGAGGATCTGCACAGCTTATTAACCAATAATATTAAAACTACCTCACAATTGCTAGTACTAGGCGATTTTAACCTAGGATTTAACGATCCAGCGGATACGCATGCACTAACTATAGCTAACACTATCAACTCACTAGGCCTATCCCAAAAAGTTAACAATCCTACCCATCTGAAGGGGAGGTTATTAGATTGGGTTGCCGACTCTAACTGCTCGGCTGTCATTTCTTCCATTTCGCCACTACCTTGGACTGACCACTCACTGGTGTCCTTTAATGTACTAACTGCCAGGCCTTCTACTACAGCCGCGCCAACGGCACCTCCATGCCTAACTAGAAATAAGAAAAATATAACAGTGGACAAAGTCATTCCTGCCATCCTCCCAACTTTAAATGCTTTGCCAGACAATCTAGACCCCAGCACACTAGTCCATGAATACAATAAAATCATGCTTGATACTATGGACAAAATTGCCCCACTGAAACTTCGAACAAGCAAACCTAAAGCCCATTTAAATAAATGGTTTACGCCTGAACTCAAGTCCCTTCGCCTAACAAAGAGAAAATGTGAATATGCCTGGAAACTATGCCCAACTAATGAGAACAAAGTCAACCTAACCTCCATCTCTCGGCAGTATAAAACGAAATTTGCCTAGCAAAGCGGAACTGTTACGATGAACGCATTGCCAACTCCAACTCGAGCATGAAGAAACTCTTCTCCATATTGAAAGAACTTGCGTCACCTATTGCCACACCACATACTTGCACCAAGGATCTGACATGGTGCACAGATAACCAACATGCGCTAGCAAATAAAATAAACACCCTACAAAACAAAATCCAACTGAAAAAAGACTCCTTAAACCTTCCAAACCTTCCAAACCTGCCTAAGTCACTGCCTAATGCTATACACAACATCCAGACAAACAAATTCTCCTTCACCAAAACTACCGCCCTGGAGGTAGAGAAAATCATCCTCTCACTTAAACCCTCCAATTGTAAAGGCGACATAAGCCCAGCACAGATAATTAAAGACGCTGCCAGAGACTTATCAACTTTTATTTCCAAACGTATAAATGCTTCATTCTCTTCGGGTAACATTCCTGCCAACTTAAAACAATCTTGGACACTCCCGCTCCTCAAGAAGCAGACACTAGATCCTCTCATCCCTACTAATTACCGACCGATTATTACGGTACCATTTCTACTTAAGATACTGGACAAAGTGGCACACACCTAGATTCAAAAACACCTTGAACTGCACAAGCTACTAGGAGCTAGACAATCTGGTTTCTGTCCACTACACGGGATGGAAACATCCCTTATTGACTTAAAGACCCAAATAGATGAGCTGAGAGATAAAGGAAAGACAGCACTCCTCCTCCTACTTGATCTCTCAGCTGCATTTGATCTTGTGGACCACAAGGTCCTATGCAGACATCTGGATTCAGCAGCTTATTTTTCCACCAAAGCTATCAGATGGATAGAATCCTTTCTGAGCGAGAGAACGGTGAGAGTATTCTCCCCATCAACAGCAGCAGACCCCACACCCATCACATGTGGAGTCCCCCAGGGTTCTTGCGTTTCCCCAACTCTATACAACACTTTCACCAAACCTTTGTTCGATGACTTGGACCATCTGGGTATCACCTACACTAACTATGCAGATGGATGATACTCAGATTCTCCTCCCGCTTTCTGGGGATCATAACAAGGACAGGGAGTTTGTGAATAGGGCGTATGTCATCATTCAGGCATGGATGGCATCTCACGGTCTATGCCTGAATGATGATAAGACAGAGCTAATCATCCTGGGTATGCATGCCAATATTAACAAACTAGGCCTGGACTACTCTTCATTCAATATAGACAGAAACATCATCAAGGTATCTAGGGAAGTAAAAACTCTCGGCTTTTACCTTGATTCCACCATGTCATTTACTAAACAGGTTAATTCACTAGCATCAACCACTGCTTACACCTGTAAATTAATAAGAGCAGGCAAGCCTTTCTTATCTAATGATAGTTGCATGATCCTGCTGAGAGCCCTAATACTTTCTAGACTTGATTACTGCAATGCCCTTTATAGTTGTGCAAAAAAACCACCACCCAAAGGCTACACATTTTACAAAACAATGCCCTAAGTGCTGCGCTCAGCATAAATAAAAGCGAGCATATATCCTCTATTAGATGCCAACATAAATGGATCTCCACTGACAACAAAATTCAATTAAAAATGATCTCCCTGACCCACAAAGCTCTTAATAATGCTGCCCCAAGCTACATGATGGATAAAATAAAGAGAAGGTTATCCATCAGACAGACAAGAACTGTCAACTCCAAATGCCTGATAGTTCCAAGATTCAAACTTTCCAAGATTGGTGGCAATAGCTTTCCTGTGAAAGCTGCTAAACTTTGGAACTCTTTGCCACACAACCTGAGAGTAGACCAACCATAACTACACTTCAGATGGAACTTCATCAAACACATTGGGGGTCATTACGACCCTGGCGCTAAGGGGTTAATAGCACCGTAAAAGGCTGCAGCGACGTTAACCCCTTAGCGCCTTACTAGTCTGGACCAGCCGTTAAAATAGGGACCCGCAAAGGGACCTTGATGGCAATTACGGTACCGCAATTTGCGGAACCTTAATAGCCGCCTTCCCCATTCCTATTGAGCCCTATGGGGCAAAAATGGGAATGGGGAAGGGCTATGGAGAAAGGGGAATTACCGCCCCGCCAACCTTGGAATGGGGTGGTAATTCCCCCTTTCTCCATGTGGACTCCGGCATGGACCATGGTGCTAATAGCAATCATGGTTTAGCGCCGGAGTCCTAATGAGGGCTATTAACTCCTACAACCAGTAGCCACCTTCCCATTAGTTACTTTAACTCCTGTAAACCTGTTGATTTCCAATTGTCCTTACAAGATTGATATATAGGTGCAGTACTGCGTGTTGCATTCATTCCATTTAGAGGGGTGTCATATGCTTTGGTCTCATTACCTCTCTCTCATCAAACCTTTAACTGCCTCTTAAGAAATACTCATCTCCATAGACCAAGAAATAAGGTCCTCTCATTATCACCAACCGAAGGACATTTCTCTTCTCTTCTCTTCTCTTCTCTTCTCTTCTCTTCTCTTCTCTTCTCTTCTCTTCTCTTCTCTTCTCTTCTCTTCTCTTCTCTTCTCTTCTCTTCTCTTCTCTTCTCTTCTCTTCTCCTCCCTGTACTCATATTTGTTTTCTTAAGTGCTAACACTCCTGCTCCCTGTACACTAAGTCACTGGACAACACCATTGAGTAGAACAAAGGGCTGTGGCCAGGACAAACTGCCTGTGAACCAAATGATGAAACAGAGGTGCAGGAGGTGCACAAGCTTTTACCATTGAGTGGGAGAAGGAGCAGGGGCCACAACAACCTACCTATGATCTTGGTGATGGAGCATCAGTGTAGGGAATGCAGGTGGCCTTACGGATCAACTACTTTCAATGTAGAAAATAACGTTTTCGGTGCCCACAAAGGAGTCTGACACATGCAAAGTACTAAAAAGATATGCAGATCGGACAACAGAATACCTGGCCTCCCTGTCCCTTGCTCCAGCACAAGCAGAGTCTGGTAAGGTTCTGTAGCATCCACCTTTGCCCAAACACATATGCCCAGAACCTTGAACGCCTTCCCATTATTCATATTGTACCATAAAACTGCACCCCCCCTGACTAAACACATCCTGATTGATGTGTACTTTTTATTTGTTCATGTTTTTATTTATAATTACATTTTTGCTAGGTCAATACATGTAAACTAAACTTCAATCAAACAGTTCTACTCTGTGGGTGTTCACTCTCTGTCTGTAAGCACTAGTGCTTGGGGTCAGACTCGTTGAAAATCAAGAGGGCAGGTCACGTATCATTATTAGACATAAAGGTTATCTGATGAATCACTGAATGCTCGCCCCTTCTGTTGAGTAAGAGCATGCATACTCAAAGCCCTGTCTCAACAGCATCTTCAGCACATGCTGCGGAGGAACTTAACCCGTGACTACTGTGAGGGGTCAGAAATGAAAGGTGGACAAAAGCTGTACTATTTTCATTATCAGATATCTATATTAAAATAACAGGGTTGGATGAAGGCATCTGTGTCCCTATCTTGAAGAGAGTTTCTCTACCTAGGAAACTAAAACTAAATATCATTCTGTGTCAAGGCGTCAAACCTATAAACTTTCCTTGTTTTCAAAACATACTAATCCGACCCTCACACTAGAAACAAACAACTAAGGGTGCAAGGAAATGTCTTTGAGTTATGTTTGGTAAAAAAGTGTTCATAATTAAAGCAATTAGATGAATTCAACAAAAACAATCTTTTCCAAGAAGAAATCCTTGGATCCAGAGGGTGATTCCCTTCCTGTGGATCCTTAGACAGGATGGTACAAAGCGTCTCTTTCAAACAATAGTTTGTTAAGAATTACACATTGTCTCTTACAAATAACAGTTGCTTGATGATGGCAAAAGTATCTCTTGCAAATAACAGTTTCTTTGGTTCATTATACTCTGTTTTGAATTTGAAAAGTTCTTATGCAAACAATATCTTCCAGCTTTGGAATGAGTCCACAAACAAAAAGGATCTCATTCAAATGAGAATGTCCGCACTAAATGTCCTTGTTACAGCATTAATGGATCTCTTGGTATACTTTCCAGCCAGGAATCCCCTTATGGGCTCTTCAGATCACTGGTGTACTCTCCTGCCAGGTGTCTTTCTCACATTGTCTTATAGCTTTCATATACTTTGGGTGGAGGGTCTGGTATACTCCCCAGGATTTCCCCCCTGGGGTCTTGCAAATCAACTTAAATGTGTTCTGCTTGATGTGCTCCTTTCACTAGCAATTCTTGTCTGTTTCACTGTCCTTTTAGTATAGCCCAGTTGCATCACATCACTGTGTTTCTATTTTCTAACATTGACAGCTCATACATGGTGATTTGTTCAAGCCCTGCCTTGCGCTTTATTTGTCCGGTATTCAAATATTCTTATTGCATTTATCTGGTTACATGCCTGTCGGTACACCCCAGGATCCCCAGTGCCTCTGGGCATACTCATCAGTATCTTGCAGTGTTCCTGACCCATGGCACGTTACTGTGATGAAGATTCCTCCCATCGCACTGCAGGCCATCCTTCAGTGTTCCCAGACCAAAGACTGCTGCTTCTCGGCACGACAGAATCTCTAGTTGCTCTGCTGCTGTTCACAGTGCTCCAATCATCCTCCAGTGGTGTCTGAGGCATCTTTTCTGGCCTCGCACCAATGCCGGTAAGCTGCTCTCACAGTGGCGAGCTGATATCTGGAAGTGCCTACGTTCTCGATCTCTGCCAGCACGATCCTTTCCAGTACTGCTTCCTTCTCTGCCTTCCTCTTTGGCTCTGCCTTCTTCTCGAGTGCGGATACCATCTTTAAACATCCTGCACACTTGTGATTCATGAAAACAACTAGTCTGCATATTCATCTTGGTGTTTCTTTCAATATACATCAACACCTTCTTCCTCTTCTTCGTCTCAATACTTGAGCCGTTATGGGAGTTGAAGTCCATAGAATTTCTAGGATTTCTAAAGTGATGCTCAAAACTTTAATTTAGAAACATATTAGAAACAGGAGATGTTAGGTGTGTCTTATGTGTGTGTGACGTATGAATGGACTTTTGTCTAGAATGATGTGCAGGAAGGGGTTTCTGTATTTTACAAGGGGAGGGATTTCTATGGTGACAATAAGACATCAAGAATTTAGGAATTCTGAGGTCTTCTTCTCTAGGAAGGGAAGAACACTGTGTCTCTCCTAATGGCATCACCATTTCAGCCATCTCTTCCCACATGATCAACTGTCATAGTACCACCCCTAGGGTCAGGAGCAGGTAGCAGTTGCCATCCCTGGCTGCATCTGAGGAGTTTCTTAGTGGAGAATCAGTGATGACTCCACTGGATTCATCTGACTACCTAGGCACTTCAACAACAGCTCTTATCAGTCCATAGTGGTGATGGAAGTTGTTTACCAAACATCTGTCAAGCCACATGTTTCCCACCCCTTCAGTCAAGTACGATTGCTGTTCACAGTGGCAGAATAAGTACATGTGTAAAGTGCTGTACTGTGCAATTAACCTAGCTCAACAGCCCTGCACCATTCACCCCTTAAAAGTCTATATTTATAAAGGCAATACACCTACTGTCAAAATAAGCATGTGCATTATCATAATGAGAATAGCTAGTGGGCAGATGGCTGTTGTGCATCAAGAACGGAACAATATAAGTCTGATTGGGAGTTGCACAGGAAACATCAAGTGGTATATTTCTTGAATGACTGTTGATTTGTATGGCACCATCTGGGGGGAAAGCCACTTCATGGCACCTCTAAAGAAAAGAGGACATGAAAGTGACAGCTTATCTTTCACCACCTCTGGAAAATATTTGGATCAGGTAATTTCAGGGGAAATGTTAAGGGGTAAGAGCAGTAAATGTTACGAAGAGGGTGAATCCAGCAAGCAAAAAGTGCATTCATTTGGTACAACCATGAACACAGGAGAGTAAATGCAGGGCCAGGGGAGACTAGGCAATACATGCAAGGAACCTGGCCTGAGAGTGTAAGTGGGAGGATAAACAAGGGGAAGTACAGTGTAAATGGAGCCAAGGTGAGTTATCGGGTGCATCACAATTGGGAGTTCTAGAAATAGATGCATACGCCTTTTGAAAAAGAAAAGTCTTTAATCTTTTCCTGAACTGAAAGTGTCTCTCTTCTGCTCTGAATGGCTCTGGTCTCCCATTTCAAGTAACTACCCTGAAGCATCAAGTATTTTACAATCCTCTTTCTTCTTCCAGAACAGCACTATCATGAGAGCTATGGGGGTGGAGGCCCTGAGGGGCCTCAGAGGCCAGTGCGTTCTATCCTGCTGAGAAAGCCATGTGGGGCAAATGTTCCAAAAGGCTCTGTGTATTAAACACAGTCTGTTTAATTTGATGCATGCTGCTTCATGTAGCCAGAGCAAAGCAATCAACACGCAGGTGATATGGTCACAACGTTTCCAGCCCAGAACTAGTGAGGCTCCCTTATTCTGTATCACCTGAATTTTGTGATTTAAGTGTCTAGGAAGTATTGCAGAAGTCTAGGCATGAAAAGATCCTTACCAACATGAATTAGATTCTTTAAGACACATTCAAGAGGAGGAAAATGCACTTGAAAATGTGCAGTTGGAAGTGTTCCTTTTTCTTGACATCATGGACTTGTTACAAGAATGCGAGAAGTTCATCAGAAATCGCCTCCAAGGTTTTTGCTGAGGAAATGAGATTTGGAAGAACCCTAAATGAGGACCACTAAGAACATGCAAGTGAAGGAGCCCTAACAGAACCAATGCAAATGATCTCAGTATTCGATGCATTCAAATGGAGACGGTTGTCAATCATCCATTCTCGGCTTCTGAGCAGACATGTGGAGCTGTGTTGTAGAGAAATGAAAATCCTTTAAATATGAATGCGACCTGAGTATCATTATCAGAGATTTGAAATGTAGTGGAGAATTGAGAGATAGTGTCTGATAGGGGCTTGCTGTAACCAATAAATTGCCTTGGTAGAACCTGAGGGAACAGTGAGTTGGGCTCACCGAGGAATTAGCCACACTATAGAGCTCACTGTCTTCAATGAAGTACCAACACTGCACATAATGCTGTCATCTTCATAATTCCTCCAGTTTGGCACTCCATGGAATCTTTCCCAAGGATGTCATCTTTTTGTATTTTCAGGCTCCTTATCTTCACCACCATTCTTCGATCTGGGAGCTTTCCCGGAGCCTCCTATCCTGTGGTATCCTCAGTGGTCCAGCGCTCCAAGGATCCGGCCCTGCCGGCGTAATGGATTAGTCAACTCTAGAGTAAATAGAAAAAACACAGATTAAGTACTTAGCACAAAACCATTGTCTATCCATCTTCTGCTACAAGGCCTGAAAATAAAATTGGAATTCTGATTAAAACACAGTGGCTCCCTGGATTTGCCACTCTGGAACAGCTGAAATTAAATTCATTGTAATACAAAAACAAACAATATTTCACACCATGCACTCAAAATAGTTCAAAGAAAATACACACCCCTCCATAATATTTCACATTTCTAACATCCCTTACCATTTCCTATCAATTGCTTGAAACCCATGCAAAAAGATCCTGCTAAACAATATTAGGAATGCCCAGTTTGGTTCAACGCCTCTTCATGAAGAGAATGGACAATTTTCTAAATGTTACATGTGGCTCTATTCACTTCTGCTTGCTCAACAGGCCTTTAAGTGCACCAATGGCTGTGTGGAACACACTTGTCATGCCGAGTGACTGCTTTATAGTCTGTTCCCACAGGGTCAACGCACCAAAATATGTTGGTTTTTTTTGTCATAGAGTTATTACATAACTTTGGTGGTATTTTAGTTTTGTGGTAAATTGGTGGTAAGTTGGTGGTAATTTAGTATTGTGGTATATATGATGAGACAAGCCTTCCCCTTTTCTATTTGTATTCTGTTTTAGGGTTGACTGTAAGTACAAATCACTGGACCTTACACTTGAAGGAACATCATAATACCATATGTTATGCTGATAATTTATATACGACATCAGCCTACCGTTTTTAACGGTTCTGTTCAGCTTCCAGCATGCACAGCTGAATACATACAACCACATGCATCACAGATTTTCAAGCTTGCTATCTGGTCCTCCAACATTTACTTTCATTTTACCGCAGGAGGTAAAACCTTTACCGCCGCCAGTTGCACTATGAAACCTCTTTATTATTCACCTCATTCAGATTAACCAACAGAGACAAAAAAATGTGCAGCCTCACCGCTTCTGTTATTTTTGTGCGATTATTTTCTTTTATGCATGTAGCATTTTGAAATAGATATATATTATATATACATATACATATATTACACAATCAACACATTTGTAGAAAATACATTAGCCCGCTTGTACACAGTGAAAACATATTTTTTTCTTACCAAAACTTGAAACACAATGCGATTACAGAGCATACTTTCTAAAAGAAAAGACACAAACATGCATAGTCCAAACCAGTTTTCATTTTTTCTTTTTAAACCACAGTGTTCTCAATTACAATGTGAGAAAAAAAACAATAATTCATTTTAAACTAATGATCTATTTCTGTCTATCTCACTGCAAAGATAATACTCTCTCTCCACACCCTCCTCACTTTACAGATACTCACCCTAAACTGTGAAGCCTCTGTGCTTTATGAGGAAAAGCCCACTATCTGCCGCCATTACCAGCACAGGGAGTGTTACAAACTTTGCACTGCTTTTCCACCCCCGAAGGTCAGCTCAAGGCCCCGGCTGCATCTAAGGCCTGGACAGCTCAGCTCTCCCTCTGTTTGCTGCTCTCCCTCTTCTCCGGACAGCCAGAAGCAGAAGAACCCACACTCGTTCTGTCTCCTACATTTATAGATCATCCCTGTCATCCATGTCAATAAAAATTACCTCCTGCCCTTTTCTTGACGTCTTCTATCACCCCAGTAAGCTTCTAGAACCACAGCATTTCTCTTTCCAATCACCCAGCGAGGGCCTACATGTATCTACTTTGCTTCCTGCACAGGACAATAGCCTTTTCTGAATGGAAAAAAAGCCCATTCATTTTGCACGCACGTTTACTTCCACTGAATTTTCCATCTGAGCCATTTTGCATTTCATTGTTAAAAGGTAACACTAATTACACAGGGTAATCTGGGTCAGTTTTCCAATACAAAACTACACAGATGGCGAATTCACTCATAACATGAAGTATTTTCTACATGTGCTCAGTGCGTTTACATCTGCTGTCTTTGCATCCATTTCACTGATACCATTGAAAGTCTAGTTCAGTGCCACCCATGAGCCCAATGCATTACCTTTTAATTTGCTGTCTCCACTTGCACTAAATCATTTGCTGTCTCTATGTGCATTTATTTCTAATGACTCCACTGAAAATAATGTAATGTCATGTACTACTCCACATAGGATTTTAGTGTTGCCATGTATTAGTCTACAGGCCACACTGTAAATGCTAAATAAGAATTTAAGATGGCTATCAAAGGTAGAGTATATGATGGTGTTGAAGGCCTCTGGGGATCAAGGCGAATGAGGATAGAAAGGGTGTTTCTGTCCAAGGCCTTTCAAATCACATCCCTACGTACACGCCAGCTGGCCCCATGTCATTGGTAAGCCTGAACCCTTTTCCCTCTGGTGTTGCATTACCACTTTCTCAAGAAAACTTGCCAATGAAGTGTGTGTTTGCAGCTGGGCAACAATTAGCAAGGATATCAGGGACACATGCCATTGGCACAATTGATAAGCCAAAGCACGGGCAGAATAGCAGTGGATAGCTGAAAAGGGAAAGGCTAGTCTTTATAACTATCACCTTGAAGGTAAGTTTGCAATATCGTAAACAGCATGCAATGATATGATATGATATGATATGGCATTTGTAACGTGCCTATACACAAGTGTTTCAAGGCGCAACGAGGCAGGGAGGGGGGAACAAGGGGAAGACAGGCAACGATCCTACTAGGCCAGGTGTCATTCAGATCACGCAAGTGCAGGGGTAGGGGGAAGGGAAAAAGTGCAAGGGGAAAGGGAGGGGGGAAGTGCAGTACAAAGTAAGTAGAATAAAAATAAATAAATAGGGCCAGCTGGTGGCAAGTGCAAGGTAAGTGCAGACAAATGCTGGGAAGGGGGGGCTGTAGGGATACAGAGGCAGTCCCGCAGTGCAGGGGTTGCCAGGGAGGCAGTGCAAGTGGAGAGTGGCTGGGCCCAGGACCGTGGTTGCCTTGCTTGAGGGGGTATGCCACCTCCAACTGGAATGCTGTCAGTGAATAACTGCAACAAGCTAAGATTAAAACTATAGGGCATGTGTGCCATGGTACAGTTGCACCTTACCGCAGTGTTCACCCTACATGGTCCTGAGTAATAGAAGATTGTATGGATGCAAGGATCCTGAACTTGATAAGCTCAATTAAATTAATTAACAAGACATTTTTTTTATTTGCATCTGTGACGTTATCACAGTAATGCAACTGTAAAGTGGGCCTTTGCATGGGCAAAGCTACTGACTGTTGTATGTGGCAGAGTGGCTGGATGTGACCACAAATCTATTGTTACATTAACACCTGACACTTAATTCTACGACTTGACTTGTCACTTTTCAGGAGTCTCCGTCATGAGTCTCACAGCCATCCCCTCCAGTTCTCTCACCGTCCCTCCAGATGCCTGCAACTGCCAGTGTATAGTGGTCTCTCCTCTTCCAAGAATACATTTTAATGTGTTCAGATGTTACTTTTACCAGCTCCAGTTTGCATCATGGGTCTTCTTGATCTGTTTGGGAGGTGGAGGACATTAAAATAACAAAGGAAAATATGTTTGGAACTTTTCAACTGACTTATGCTTCAACATATGTTTTATTTATGACCTATTATTTATTTGACAAAGCACATGAAAAGAAGAACATTTTGCATTTTGAATACAGAGTCAAATTTTCATTGCTATCCCATTCCATTCAATGACTACTGGTAGGACCGTGATCACTTGGCCAATGGTCTTGAAGCCAATAACCTCAGAAATTAAAGCTGATCAAAATCTGCCCTGCATTTTTCATGGGTTTATGAACAAGTATAAAATAAATAAATCATGTTCTATTTACAATTCATTCAGATCAGATTTATGTATGAAGACATTTAATGAGTAGTTCTGATTAAAAAAAAGACCCTGGCCATCATTACGACTTTGGCGGTAGCCATGCTGCTATTGACCGCATGGCTGCCACCAAAATCGGATCCGGGTCTGGGTTCCCAGAATGAGGAATTACCGGGCCATTTCGAGTTCGGAGGGTCCGGTAATTCCTCCCTTCAGGAACCTGGGCCCGGACCTTCCCCATTCCAATTTCAGCCCCCAAAGGGCTGATTGGGAATGGGAATGGGAGAGGGAGAAATCAACGGACCGATTACCAGCGGCCCGTTGTTTGATCCCTCTTCCCCTTGCGGGACACGCTCTGCACGTCTGGTAATACCAGACGTGCAGAGCGGGTCCCGCGAGGGGACCTCGTAATCCGGAGGTACAGGGTTCACGGCGCCAGCACCTTTACGGGCAACGTTAACCCCTTACCGCCTGACTTATAATGAGGCCCCCAGTCTCACAATAACGGCAGCAGTTGAAGAATGTTTGGGTCATTATCCATAATTATGCATAGTTTTCAGGATGGTGTGGCATAAATATGTTTCACATAAAGGACTAGCAACACAGAAATAATGTTCTCCTATAACAAAGCTGTCCCATTATGCTTTCAAAGACATCTATCCACCCTGGATAATTCTTGAAGTTCCCTCGTAGACATGGTCTATCAACAAATGTTTCAGATGTGGTTTGCAAAGAGGTGCTATCTACTTCAATATTCCCTCTTGTTGAAGCAATCAAGTCTTATTGAGATTGTCTCTGTAAACAGATCTATTTTTTCTTTTACTTATCTTGTTGGTCTGCATCTCCTCTGCATCTCCATTCTCTCTGTGGAATTGCTTCATCTGTCTTCTTTTCCTGTTCCTTCCTTTCTCTATTGAGCCAGATCTGCACCTCCATGGAAATCCTTAGGAGGGGATTTTTCTTTTCACACTCGATTTCACACTCGATTACCTGTTGCTTCAATATAGGTGCATAATGTATTACCTGTGAGTGATTCTCCTGAGGTGTGGTTGACAATTAGGTCTTTGCAAACATAGGTTAGCATTTAAAAGTCTGTTATCTGATTGATTTTATTCATGGCTTGCCAAAGTATCTGTGTCATGCATTTTACTCATAGGGCTCTACTCAAGAAACAACATTGGCATTAGGCATTAAAGAGAAATCCCAACCAATTGGTCAAGCGATATCAACATATTCATTAAAATCAACTCAAAATGGGTTATGTTCACTCCAAGGTGTTCCCCCACCCCCACACAGCCAGCTACTCCCTTATTGTCTTCAGATAGTGAATGCCACATCAAGGAATTTCAGCAAAATACTATGAAATCATGAACTCAAAACTCCTGCTTTGGTTTAAAAGGTAGCAGTTCAAATTGTGTTTTATATTCCCTGTTACATACTTTTCAATCCAGGCAGATTTAAATGTTGTTTAATGAACAGACTAATTTCTTCTGAGAAAATATAGCTATTTATTTTAGTAATGCATTACTAGATGGCTATGAAGCTACATAGCGTATAGTATTACACTAGATGTTAAGTCTTTCTTCTAGCTTTACTATCGCAATGCAATGGCAAACTTGGCAGACTTTTTAGAATTTCATTTGAACATTGTAGAGATCAACTTTACGCTTCGTCTATAAGTTAAAAGGGATCTTCTAACTTCATTACTAAAAGAAGATAATGAGCAAGGGTTTGTTTATTTTTCAATATATGTAATTTACTTTTAACTAGAAATAGTGCGTTAAAAAATGAACTAATGTTGTTTTAGGTGATCATCTCCAACAAAAAATTAAGGAACGTGAGAAAATGAGATATTGAGTTACAAGATCATTTTGTGAGTAGTTCAAATCTTAACACATCACATGGAAAGTTAGATATATGATAACATTCATATCGATTTGCTAATATTTTTTACAGAATGGTCAGTAACTATATGAAGTTGAGATCAGAGGGGACACAAGAACTCGTTTAATGTGGTGAGTGAATTTGTTTCATTGAGTCTAATTAAATATAAGGGTAGATATTAAATAGTCATTCAATTGGTTGTAGGACTGACAAACAAGACCTCTCCCCTGATGAACAATGTATGAATATTTGAAATGTGCATTTTGAAATGATCTGATGTTTTGAAGAAATTCATAATATTCAAGATTCTGTGCTATATATGTAATTCAAAAATATGTGGCATGTGGATATGAAATACAAATTCAACTCATTGTAGATTGTTACGTAAAGACTTTGTTTAAAGCACACATTTTGTTGTGTACAAATTATTTCAATTCAATTCAATTCAGCTTTATTTTCGGTAAAAACAGGAAACCGCAAAAAACACAAGCGACATAATACAAACATTTAAAATCCTGGCAAATAAAACCTGCAAGCTTCACACTTGTTCTACAGAACGGATCTATGCAGGTCACAGAAATAATGCATTCAAACACCAAAGTGAACAAAGTGCTTCATGCAAGCAATGCAATCAATTGCTTTTGAAAAATATACTAATTTACATCCAGAATTAATACCAAAAAGTCAATGCATTTCAGGTACAAAATAAAAATCAGGCTCAAATCTTATAAACATCATGCATTCAATGCAACTAATCTATACAACTCCAGGCAAGTGACAATCCAGTAATTACAGTGTCTTGTGCAGGTGAGCAGATTGTGACAAACAACTGTAATATTACGCAGCGTTTATAATGTATCCTTAAGGGGTGGAAACCTGTCTCGTTCGGCATTCTCGAATTTTAACCATCCTCCTCCTCCAATCTCTGGAAAAATAACTGCATACCAAATGAATTGCCAGGAGTCACAGTAGAATTTCATAGCCTCATCTACTGTTCGAATCTGCTTTAGCAAGAAAAGAGGTTTCAGGGATGTTACCCTTAGGCCAATGTATCCCAGGCAGATTACCATACAGTGACTTACACTCTCTACTGCTGTGCCACTATTACTTATAATAGTGGCACAGCAGTTACATTTTAGCAATTACCTGAGACGATAGGGGTTAGTGATCTTTTCTTTTTGGATAAGAGTAATTGCCAGTGTGTGATATGTGCATGGGTGTGAGTGTACGTATATTGAAAGGATGTGAGCACATCACAAAAAAAATCATCATATGAAGGGCATAGCTGGGTATTTGATTAGTACACCAGTACAAAGGGTGCAAATACCTGTGCATAATCATTGATATATCTATTTGAAATATCTTAACCATAGGTTGTTGCTTCAAATGCATGCTGGTAATAAGGTCACATTGAGGCAAAGAAATGACACAATGAGTATGTGGGCAAATCAATCAATAGCTGTAAATGGTGAAAATATCTGGGCATATTCAGTTTAAGAACTACTGATCAAAGGAGAAGTGGGAGCACTGGACATATTTGGTAACAGTTGGCATACGGGGGATGTGGCAGTACATGGACATACATATGAAAGATTGTGACAAAATTACTATTACTATTACTAAATTACTATTACTCAGCAGGAGACTCAGAATGAGTAATGGCTTCACCCGCTAAACAGCCCTCATACGACTACAAACCAAGTGATCCCAGGCACAGTCAAGAGATATACCGCCTTCATGTTTTGTGATAACAAGTGCAAAGGGCAGGCTATATTCTTAGGAGGGGTGTGAATGTGATACCTTTAGCAAGGAAAATTGCAGTAGTAAAATGCTCCAAAATAAAGGAATGTTCAAATAAGGTTGTATACAAAATATATCCTTTAATTCAAAATACCAAACACAACACCAAAATAATGGAGTATAAAAACACTAGCAAAAACACACCACTGCTGAATGAACAAAGAACATATAGAAATGAAGATGATGGAGATGAAAGTACTCCAGATAATGTAGCAGGAGTGAAGAGCAAGGAATGTCACCAATGCAACTTTCAAAAGGATATGTCTTTTGAGAAGAAGTAGAAAAGAGTGGCTTAGTAGTCACTAGGGTCCTAAAAGTGGACCTTGGGCTATGGGCTTCTTAAAGGTACCTTACTCACTTCCTGGTAGTTCAACAGCTTCAAACTGAGTTTCTCAACACTGTGCATATGGTTTGATCCAGGTTAGAATGTGGTGAGTCACAGTGTTCGAGGTACCTAGTCGGTGTTGAGTCCAATTTTTTTTTTGTAATGCTCAGTGCGGTTCGATGCAGCAACAGATCTGTGCAGTTTGAAGATTCCTCAAGGTTAGGTTCAACGGTCAAGCCAGATTGATATCATGAGTACCGCTAAATCGAGTCATCAGGCTAAATGATGCTTACAGCAGCTCGGGTTGAGGTCCAGATTGGTTCAATGCGAGAGGTGTTATTCGAAGATTCAGTGGTTCTAAGACTTCCGCAGCAATGAGCTTCTTCAAACCATGCAAGTGACACACACTTCTGGTGTGATGCAGCGGCAAAATGTTTCAATGGAGCAACACAGCGGTTCAAGGTTCGAAGAGAGTGCCAAAAGCAGCACTCAAAATTCGGAATGGTTTGAATGAGTTTTACTGCTGTCAACTCAGATCTAGGATAGTTCAAAGTGGCAAAACACTGAAATCTGGCTGCTTTGACTTCTCTGTTACTACGAGTTGCAATCATGGGCTTAGGTAAAAGATAGCTACTTTGCATCCTCACTCACAGTACAGGGAGGCTAGTTGGCAACAGCAGGGGTACGTCACCTCCAGTGAGAAGCCTTATTACTGGTGCAGCTGGCAGACAATTAAACTCCTGGTCCAACAGCCGTCACCCGCAATGTGGACATAATGAACAGAGCTTCCCTCTGCCTTGGAACACCTGCCTTCACCTCACAAATGGAGGACTTTGGAAAGGACTGCTCACCCAACAACATTAAGAATTTGTCTTGTCTTGAATATCAAAAAAGAATCAAAAAAGGAGTGGGAGAAACCATCCTTTGAAAAGATAAAAAGTCACAGGGAAGTGGATAAAAATAGCCTGCTTTAAGGAGTCCAATGCCTTTAGAGTTAACAAGTGACTTTTACCTTCTTGCATCATACCCAAAGTCTTCTGCTCTGTAGGAAGTGAAGGAGAGGGGAAAAACGAGAAGCCCACAAAAAACCAAGATGGAGGAGACCTTCCTCCAGTTCCTTTTGCTCTCTCTGACTATTCTAACTCTGCCCCTTGCCAGGTCTACAGCTTCAAAGTCCCATTGGTATGCAAGACCCTGGTGTGAGGCTGGCCCTTTTGTCAAGAGTGCAATTCTTTGAACTATGGGTCCAAGGAGCTCTGGTGCTGAGGGTTTCTTGTGCAGGAGAGAGGTGTTATCCAACTGCACAAAGGATCAAAGAAAGACAGCTTCCCTACCTATTGTCTTGCTTGGTTAAGCAGAGTCAGGCCATCTGCCTACGGATCCACATAGAATATTATTAGCAATTACCCTGCCAACAGACTGCTAAACTGCACAATTATTACAAGTGTGAATCAGAGATTGCGATTTGAAATGCTGCTTCCATTTGCAGTGACCTATGTGACATAGCAGTTGTCAAACAGGGCACATGCAGTCTTTGAACCTGCTCTGTGCCACTGAAGAGCGGTAGCTGAAGATCAGGAGACTGATACAGCAGGGTGCATTTGTTCCCTAAGCTTTTGGCATGGTGGTTTCTGAAAAGGGGGTCTGTTTAGTCTTTCTGAGATGGATTAACTGCATCATTTTAATATTAATAAAAATGAAAAAAGCCAGGGCTTCTACACTCTTGCCAGATGGCAATCCTTTACAATGCTTCCAGTAGCTAAATGTATGTGTAAATACCTGGGGACATAATGGTAAATCCCAGCATGTGGTGTGCAATACCTTGCTGTTGGTATTTGCTGGGAATGGTTAGGTTCATTTAACGCTACACAGCCATTTTGACTGCTGCATTTTTAAGTTAGCATGTCAGTGCATGGTTGTATACACCCCTGTGCAATTATGTGGGTGTATTAGGTATTAGTTTGTGGAGGCATACACCTGTGTTTTTCTGTGTGTGTCTGTGTGCGTGTGTGAATCACCAAGCATGTTATGGTGTGTGGGACTTTCTTGGTATACGATGCCAATAACTGGCCTACAATGGCCATTCTAGGACTTATGATGGCTTACGACTGTATCCGGCATGTGTTGTGAGTACTTGTGATGATGGCAGTCCTTGGCTGTGGTTTGACTGCCTGCAATATCTGAGTATATTATGTCAATAAGTGGCATATGCTCTTCATTAAGTACCTGGCCATATAACATGGTACCCTTCGATATAACGACATTGATACACTTCAACCCTGAGAAACGCGTACACAAAGGTTTCAGAAATGTATTCCACTCATACAGCCAAAACCATATACAATCAATATTACATAAAAACATATCCCAACACACACAGCCTTCACTCACCACCAACAAATAGATCTGCACCGCGGAAAGCATGTGCTCTCCAGAACTGTAGGCTTTGCTAGTGCTTGTTGAGGTGAAAATCCATCTGAAAATATGAATCAATCACTCCATCTTGCACAACATAAACCAAATTATACCTTGGTAAACAAATCGCATTGAAATCAAGGGTAAATTTACTGTGATCAGTACAAGCAGTGCTTTTTTTCTGTACTGCATCTCTTTTTTTCAAGGTCAAGAGACCCTTGGATTCCATGTCTGCCTGTGAGAAGCGCGGAGGGAATCGTTTTTTTTTCTTGTTCTTATTTCCGTGGAAGCGGAAGCCGAAGAATGCTCCTGTTTGAAATGCTGCTCAAGACCGGGGATGAGTCCAATTACTTTTCAGTCCTCTTGAGGCCGAAGTGCTCAGAGATTGGCATCAGATGTGTTTACACAGAAGTGTTGCAAAAGGCAAGAGTGCCCTGCGCCCCGTGGATCTCTCTCACCTCGTTTTGAAGCAACATAATTCATCTCAGGGCTGCTGATGGAGCACCGGGGAAAGTGCCCTGTTAATTGGAAATAATGTGCGTCATTCCTGAAAGGTGCAGCGTCCCCTCTTACATAAATAACAAAAGGAGGTCCATTGACAAGTTCAAGTTGAATCTCCACCAGAACTCACCTTTCTACCAATGTCAGGAGGTATCCTTTTTTGAAAATATCCACTTAAAGTGGGCAATTCGTTGCTATATTCTTTATTTCACGATAGACCCATGAACATCATTCAAAAAGAGTTGTAATGCCAGACACCACTACTAAAGTATTATTTTAATGTTCGTATATACTCTTACAGACTGAGGGAGGGGTCATTATGGTGGGTTAATGACCTCCCACCAAGTTCCAAGTTGGGGAAGTGCCTCTATCGCAAGCAATAATGACTCCTCTCGAGGTCCATTAGGCACCTAGCACATGGGGAAATTAGCAATACATGTGTTGGAGTTTTGGCGTGAAGTAAAACACGTTTAATAGTGAGTAAACAGAGAAACTGTGCTATTAAATGAAATGTGGTTTTATTTTGCAATATTTAAATAGCAAGGTTGTCTTCATAAATTGAGCATTTTATTTTCAAACTTAGTTAAAGTCGAGCTCGTTTAACATGAACACGCATTAGGTGTCATGTAACAATATACTGTTGCCCTGTAAGCAAGTGTACACATTTCTCTATGTTTTGCTTTCTCTTTGGTGTGTTGAATGTGATGTTACAGCAAAAACAGCTCCTCCCAGAGATAAAGGATCTTGTTGAAAGAAAACTTGCCTAGACAAGGCATTGCTGTGTCCCTGTCTGCTTTTAAAATAAGAATGTGCAGTCAATGCTTCTAGTCATTGACTGCACTTTGATCGTTCTGATTGGCTGAGAGCAGGTCAATTAGTATCCCCATGTGCTAATGTTTATTATTTTTAAGTTTGAGCATTGAATGTTGGTCTCGCATTAATTTGACCATATATACAAACGGTGAGCAGAGGTGATTGGTGTGTTTGGTTAATCGCTCCTCATGTTTATTCGGCATACATTATTCAAAAAGCTCCTTTTCACAATGCTATGGAGTTCTGTGTTGGATATTTATATGCAACTATACATATGATATGAGCACTAAAATGGTGATTTGACACCATTTTAACTAAAATACAGAACAATATTGCAGGCCAGTTCAGGTGTAATATGTATATTGCTAGCATGATGTAAAGTCATACGTAGTCTGTCAAAATTAAAGACCCTATTCATGATTGTTTATATTGCAGGTTTGCAGTCACTCTTGTATTATGTAACGCTGACAAAAAAGCATTCTTATCTGACAGGCATCCATGGGTCTTCAGCCTCATCATGAGTTGGGCTGCAGCCCTTAAATGCGGTGGTAATGGTATTACCGCGGCATTTAAGGGCTGGCCCTATCACAAGTTGGGCGCTAAATGGGCTGTTTTACCTCCAGCCTTTCTCTGGAGGTGAAAATCCCATGTTTTCGGCTGTATTACCGGCGGCTGTATTCGCCTGCATAATTAGCGCTGAAAATGCCCCATTGAATCTAATGGACCCAAAGAGGAATGGGTATTTACTGTTAACACCCAACCCGTGATCCGGCTGTAATACCGCCGGACGGGTCGGTGCTAGGGCTATTACAGTCGGTCTGTATTACAGCCGGGATAGAGCCCAACTCGTGATGAGACCCTCAGGTAGAAACAAAAATAATAACCTGGTCCACATTCGAAATGTCACTTCCTTATTTTTTGTGCCAACATTTTCAAGTACAACCTAAGAACTGGGTAGTTGCCAGGAGGTTGGTAACCCCTTTTGCAAATAGCATATTTTACAGCACATTTAGTCAGTAACATTAGTCAAATCTAAAAGGTGCATAATGCAGCAGCAACTCATTACATTTTCCCACTTTGTCCCCAAAAAGTAGTCCATGCGAACATGTGATGCCCTGTGTAAGAGGATTCAATTCAACACTACAGCTAAGTCAATGCCTAGTCTGGGATACTGAATGGAAACCCTTATTAATATATCTTTATGTCCAGTTCATGCATTCTGGATGACTACCCCTATATAACACCCCTCTCTTGGAATCCCCCTGACCCCACTGAGCCAAGAAGTAGTTCTGTTTTGCAAGTTTAAAGGTTTATTTGATAATTTAAACAATATATATATATATATCACACTTTATAATAAATTAATAATTGAATATCACACTTAATCTGAGCAGTAATCAATAATGGATAGTCCGGCACTAGCACACTTCTTTATAATCAATGATGAGTGGTTATAGAATGGATAAGATAGCAACACTGGTAAATAGGGACAGAAGAATAATGTGGTAGAGAATGCTTTATAGGGTTCAGATGGATGCAATGTTGAATGAAAATGCAGTACAGAAAATACTCAATATGATTTCACCAAAACAATGTAATCACTTTTCTCTAGCAATCCACTCCCCCCTTTATGCAATGCAAGGAAATGGAAGGAAAGCACACAGTTCTCAGAAATGCAATCAAATGTAATTCAGTTCACCCCAGCAAGCTTAGACTACAGAAGTTTGAAACACAGGCCCAAAATGCTTTGATATGTGATGGCACTATATTGGAAAATGTGCTAAAATGCTTTTATATCCCTCTAGAGGTTCAGGGTGAGTGGTATCTAATTAATATTAGTCCAGGCTCACTCTAGCAATGATTCAGGGATGGTTCTTAAGAGGCAAACGAATTTTTAGCAAGGAAAGCAAGGAAACTGCTGTTTTCACACGTGGAGAAATTTGAAAATCGCGGCAAAATTCGTGAGTGCGTTTTTCGCGATTGCGGCAATAGTGTATGGAATAGGAATACGGTTCTAGGTTCGCTGAAAAGCCAAGATTCCCAGCTTTCAGAGGAAAGTTACTGCAAGTTTCTAAGACAAACGGTCACGGAGATATGAGCGATATGGTAAAGGTCGTTTTTCAGATTTGAAATTTTAAAGTTCAAAGTGACAATTGACAGCTAGCAACTCGAAATGACAGGTGACAGCTTTGCAAATGACAGGTGACAGTTAGGAGGCAGTTCTACTTAGATTAAAATAGCTTGGATTAGATTATTTTAACTAAGAGATTGGTTCTGTACAGTTCTGCTAGGTACTCACAATATATTTAGAAATAGAATGGGCCTCGCCACGGATCTGGTCAGGTTTTAGACTGGACTCTGGTCTGGTCTCGGCACTTCACAGTGATCTGGGTCAGCTCTCTGGTTCTGCTAACAGTGGTCTGGGTCAGCTCTGCTCTCTCTGGGTACAGCACTGCTTCTGGATCTTTCTGCACAGCTTTCTCTGGAGATTGATGGATTTGAAGTCTGGATCTCTGGATGTGGTATGGTCCGGCAGCATGCTCCGCAGCAAATGGAATTGAATGTCACTATCTGTCCTGACTGTCTGCTTTTATGTGTTTTGAAAATGGGTGGAAAGGCTAGCTTCCTAGGCCCTACCCCTCTCCACTTGTCATTGGCCACTTCATCCTCTTCCCCTTGATTGGGGGAATGAAATGAAGTGTCATCATGATGAGGTCTGTTTATGGTACAGAGAACCCACCCTGTCAAATTACACACAATCTATATTTTGACCCAAAAGACATATTTGCACAGGTACACATTTGTTTAAAATCACATGCACCCATCACATATCACAGGAGGTATACCCTGTCCAAATCTGCTCTTCCTGGGAGCTTGCACTCAGAAATGGCAACATTTGCACTTTTTGGTCAGGTTACCAATATCAGATTCTTACTCAAATTTACCCAAATGTGTGCAAGGCATGCAGGCATTAATTGATGAAGTATCAGACTTTTAACATGCATACATTTTAAGTAATACCCTCTTAACTGCTAGTTTGCCCCCAGATCATGCCACCAGTTCTAAAAACCTCTTATAATGTGGGCAGAAAAAACACAAGAATTATGGTATCATTTAAATAATCATGACAAGTCCGTACTATGAGTTATTCATCTTTTTCTAAAACCATATTCTGGCTACAAGGGTGTGTCTTTTCAGGTCACATGGTACAGAAACCAGTCTTTCCACTTTCTTCAAGCTCAGCCTCTGTCTCCAGTTTCTCCCCCTCCCAGTTTCTGCCAAGCCAGCTTGCTCTCACATGCAGTGCTCCTCCCCTTTCCTTCCAGGAGGAAGCCACATTTACGGCCCCCATAATAAAACATTTGCCTGGGCCCTGGAAGGCCCATTGTTCAAGAGGAAGCCATTTATGGCCACTTCAATAAACCCTCTGCCTGGGTCCTATGTTTAGTCTCTAGCAGTCCCTTGGTAATCCAATCAGAGAAGTGTCATATCCCTTTTGGTGGGAACAGCAAAAGGCAGCTAGGCCTGGGAACACAGCAGTTGTGCAAGTCTCAACTCCTGTCGGGGGTAGCTGGTGGGCAGAATTCAGTTCCTTAAGCCAGGCCCCAGCTAATGTCACTTTTAGTTACCCAGTTTTCTGCGTTCAAATAAAACTAACCATTTTTACATATGCAGCTAGAATTCTGATTCTAACTTTAAAACTATGACATTTAAACAATTGCAACCTATGTGACACTCAAAAGTAGGTCACTCATTTCTTTTAAACATTTAGATTTTTAGTGTCTTTCAGTCCAAATGTACTTAAACTGCTGAAATCCACAGCTCAGCCAGTCTTGTTATAAACCTTCAAGTCACTTCAGAATATAACTTTACATTGTATCCACCTCTCAGTAAGTCTTTCTTTGGCCTGCTTTGGGTTCATTTATTCAGTTTTACACACAAAAAAAAAAAAGTCTGGTGTTGTTTTAAAATGCCGGCTTTCTGATAGTGGTGAGTACTGGTAATGCACCCATTTTTGGGATTTAAGAAAATGAATTCCCCACAATTCTAGGTTGCTTTTGGCAATCAGCATTGCCATTCCCAATGTTTTCAGGCTACTGTGTGGGTAGTCCAATGGTGGTTTTTGGCAGTGCCCTTCTGTGCCCATAACATCGGCAAAATGGGTGGCAGCCTATTCTTCATGCACTTCCCTGGGCATTTTCTGGGAATCTCTGGCCATCATGATGTTTTCCATGTCAGTACTGCACAGTTTTGAGGTAGGGCTTGGATGCGTGGATAAAACATCCCACAAGCCCCCCTCTTGCGATGGCCATTCTGTTTCACTGATGGAACTCGCAAGACCTGGGATGTTTCCTCATCTTCTTCCAATAGATGGCACAGTTCAGCATCTTTTCCTCCATCCGGTACTGATCGATCGGTTCTCCTCGCCGGTCCTGATGGGAATATTGGGCGGTACACTGGGCCCCTGGCGTCTCTGCTCCTGGTCTCCGGATCGTCCTCCTTGGCCCGTCTCCAGGTTTTCTTTCTCCTAGGACGACAAAGGAAGAGCGGCAATACCTATTCATGGACACTTCTCCCCCACCATTGATATAGTGGGGTGGCATATAAATTTATAGTCAAAACATATGGACATGCACATTTCTTTTTGCATTCAAAACCGAAAACACCCACATTGAGAAACTCAGAATTTGATAGGCGATATGGGGGATATTTTAAGTTAGAACTGAATTAATCTGAGACAGTACCCTCTAGGATTCCAGAGGATTCCTCCAGTTGTTGCAGAGTGTGCCTGGGATGGCAACACTTCAACTGGTTTATGTGGACCCACTTGTCTTCCCCCTCTGCCAAACCGCCTTTGGGGATGCGGATCTTGTAGGCCACAGGGGAGATTTTGTCTATAATCTCAAAGGGTCCCTTCCATGTAGGCAAAAATTTTCGCTGTTTGGCCTGGTTCCTTTGGAAATTGTATAGATAGACCCGGTCCCCCACCTGATATTCCTTCCTGGAAGTTTTCAGGTCATAGTGTGTCTTCATGCTATCAGCTGATCTTTCTAGATTCCGCTGAGCATAAGCAAAAGCATGTTGAAGGTGTTTCCTTAAATTCTCCACATACTCATGAGTTGTGGAGGCATTTATCAGTGTCTGCTCTTGGGTCCTGTAGAGCAAATGCTGAGGAAGCACCATCTTGCGCCCAGTCATCAACTCAAATGGTGACATTTTGGTTGCAGATGAAGGGGTAGATCTGATGGTCATTAGGACCAGAGGTAATCGGATATCCCAACTTGGCCCAGAATCTGCCACAAACTTCTTTAATATGCTCACAATGGTTCGGTTATATCTCTCTACTGCCCCAGAAGAAGCTGGCCGGTAAGCAATATGCAACTTCCTTTTGACCCCCAGCATCTCCCACATCTTTGTCATTACTTCACTGGTGAAGTGGCTACCCCTGTCTGACTCAATCCTTTGAGGTAGACCAAAACGGGAAAAGATGTGGTTAATCATCAGGGCAGCAGCAGTTTCTGCCTTGCAATTTGGGGCTGGGAGACATTCCACCCACTTGGTAAACAAGCATGTCACAGTCAACATGTACTTATTCCCCCTAGCAGAGCGAATCACGGGGCCTACAAAGTCGATTTGTAAATCTGACCATGGCAGTGTCATCCCCCTCTTTTGGAGAGGCGCACGGTGCGTGAGGGATGTCGGCTGAAATTGCGCACACACAAGACACCCCTTCAAGTATTGGTCAAGGTCCTGCCCCATGTGTGGCCAGTATGCAACCTCTCTTAAGATTTCCAATGTTGTGTGAAACCCCCTATGACCGGCGGTGGCCGCATCATGGGCATGACTTAACATCAGGCTTCGGAATGAGGTAGGAACCACCCACTGATCGTGGCCAGCTTTGGATTTCCTTACCAGCAAACTGTCTTGGATCCGGAACATTTTTGGACATTTCATCAACACCCTTAGGTCCTCTTTCCCAATGTAATCGGTATCCGTCAGGGGAAAGTTCTCAGGGTCCTCAAGGTGTTGGTAAAACTTACCAATAATTGGATCCCCCTTCTGAGCTGTAATCAAATCAGCATTAGGGGTCTCCTTGTTCCATTATGCAATTGAAAGGTCGTTGTGAGCATTTGTCTGGGACCTAGTGATAGGAGTGACCTGGATTTCCCCCAACAGGGACTCAATCTCAATTAGATCCCCTTGGATGGCCCCGGTTTTGGCCAGCTGATCAGCTAAGTCATTTCCATTTTTGTCTGGTCCCTCTACTTTGGAATGACCCTTGATCTTTTTCCAATAGATGGTCATCTCATTCGAGGTGACCAGATCATCAATGTTTTGGATCAACTTCCCATGTTTCAAGGGTTTGTTGTTAGCACATAACATGCCTCTGGCTTTCCAATTAACCAGGTGCTCCACGAACCCGTTCCGTACATAATCCGAATCTGTGATTATGACCAGGTCGTGGAGTTGATGCTGGACAGCAGTGAGGATGGCCTGATGCACAGCCATCAATTCTGCCACCTGACTACTTCGGGGACCAATTTTGTATCCAGCAGAGGGTTCTGGGGACTCATTCACCCATGCATTCCCTACGCCGGCCACCAGTTCTTTCTCCCTGTCGTTGTCAACATGGTAAGAGCATCCATCCACATACACAGTGGGCATTCCCTCACACTTGTCTTCTTCAAAGACTTGTGGGGGGAATTAAGGTATGCCTCCATGTTGTCCTTTATTTTTAGACTTTCGTCCTTGAGACAGTTTTCTCTGGCACAATCATGCAAGTCAGCCAGACCTTGCGCGAGGGGACTCTTCTTGTTTTGGCCATATCTGACCTCCACAGGAAAGCCTTGCATTGACAGAATCCAGGAAGTAATTCGGGAATTACTCACATTTCCGGCCCGGATTCTATCACTTTGGAGATATTGCAGAGGCTGGTGTGGAGTCTCCACTATGATGTGTTCCCCCTGGATAAACGGGCGGTAATTCTTCAATGCCCACACCGTTGCCAGGAGTGCCTTCTCACATTCGTTGAATTTTTCCTCCACAGAGGATAAAGTTTTGCTCGCATAGGAGATTACTTTATTGACCTTGTCATGCTTTTGGTATAATACTGCCGTCAAGCATGTATTAGAGAACCCCGTCTCCAGGAAGAACTCCTTGTTTCTGACAGGGTAAGCTAGGCAAGGCGCTTTTGAGAGGCTTCTTTTGAGTTGTTTTACTGCCTCGGCTTGTTCTGGACCCCATTCCCACTTGACCCCCCCCTTCAGGAGATGAATCAGGGGTCTGGTGATCTCTGCGTAGCCCTCAATGAACTTTCTGCTGTAATTAGTCAGTCCAAGGAGGCTCCTTAGTTCCCGCAGAGTTGTGGGGTCTTTCAGTTTCTGAAGTGCTTCCACTTTCTTTTCCTGGGGACAGAGACCCTGAGGAGTAATCTCATGCCCCAAGAAATGAACACGGGTTCTACACCACTGTGCTTTCTGAAAGGAAAGTTTTGCTCCGGCGGCCCTCAACTGGGTCAGAACATAACGGATCTCCGCTATGTGTTCCTCCACAGATGAACTTTTGATGAGGACATCATCTACATAAGCCAGGTAACCCCTCGCACCCAGGTCGGGCATGGCCTTATGTAGGAAAATGTTAAACTCATTACCGGAGTTAAGGTATCCAAAGGGAGTCCATGTGTACTGCTGGCCCCCAAAGGTAAAAGCCAGCTTGTATTGGTCCTCCCTACTGACAGGCACAGTCCAGTATCCATTGGTCAGATCTATTGCAGTGAATACCTGTGACCCCTGGATCTGGGCCAGCCCTTGGTCAATGTAGGGCAGAGGCCATCGGGAAGTATGGACCCGTTTGTTGAGCTCCCTGAGGTCGGCACAGAGTCTCCACTGGCCGTTTGGCTTCAATATTCCCAGCACCGGATTATTGAAGGTGCTGTGGACTGGACGTATTATTCCCCGGGACTCAAGGTTCTTAATTATTTCAGTAAGGGACTCCATTGATGCGAGGGGCAAGCGATATTGCTTCACAAACACAGGAGTCATGCCAGGGTCCATGGGGATTGTTGTTGTGTGGATGTCAGTGCGACCACGGTCATATGAATCTACCGCGAAGAGATCTTGGAAATCCAAGAAAACTTGTTTCAACTTTTGCTTTTGTTCCAGAGTCACACAGGCATCAGCTAGGTTGACTCTCTCTTCCACCATCTGCCTGAAGCCTGGAAAGACTTCTGGTTTGGCTATCTCAGCGGCCTCCTCCAGCTGGGTGGAGAAGTCCCTGGTCAGAGTGCTGATTTGGACTGGAGGCTTCAGGTGGGAAAGGCAGCCCTCATGGACCTGGAAAATCACCTCATCCCTCCTGAAGTCACAAGTCACATCTTCCTTACCATAAGGGCAAGAAGTGTACACCAGGAAGTTCCCCCCATGTCGGGTAAAAATCCTGTCTGGTGTTGTATTGTCCTCACTGTCACTGTCAAAACAGTCCTTGGGGATTGGTCCTAACAGTTCATTACCTAAATCAATGGAAAAATGTCGGTCATCAACCGCCATTCCAATAATGGTGCCTGCGGCTAGAGTAATACTCTTTAAGTCGCTGTTATCCACCTCTATTAGAATGGTGTCATGTTCTATGTTGACTAATGGAGTTGGGTTTACCCCCAACCCTTGCTGTTGGAGAGAAGCGTTTAGATGTATGTAAGCATCAGGGTTTTGCAAATATTGTCCTCTTTTAACTTTCACTTCCAGGGAGAATTGTCGGGTCCTTTCTGGGATTGTGACTTCCTCTTTGATCTGAATTTCAACTGCATAAGGTAGCAATTGAGCTGACCTAAATGCTTTTTCTGGATCATCAAAGCCCATGGGATTATCCGCTAATCGGGATCAAGCTTTGAAGTTTATTAGGTCCAAACTAATGGCAAAGCGATTGAGAATGTCACTGCCTAAGTAAAAGGCGGCATGGATGTCTCGCACGACCCAACAATTGTGGACTATGCTCTTGTTGCCAATGGAGATTTTGAGCATACACCTGCTTGGCAGGAGATGTTTGGAATTAGGTGCTTCCAGGTCCATTTCCCATTTGTCTATCAGTTTGAATGTGGGAATGGCTGGATCTTTTGGGAGTTGGCGGAACATGGCTTCGCTGATGAAGCTCTTACCGTTGTTCACACACACTCGAGCGAGAACAGAGTCCTTCCCATCATTTAATTGGACAGGGATGAACAACTGCTCTCCAATTTGCTGAACATCAGCCAGGCTCTGAGCTGATTTCACATCTTTCTGGACTATAGGAGTGGGAGTTTCTGATTGTGGATTAGTATAGAATCTCAGAGTGTTTCCTTCCAGCGTGGAGTACCACTTTAGACTGGAAGGAAGGTTGATTTTCAGAAATAGAGAGGACCCTCCATCACCAGTCTGTTGTCCTACTGCTATTACTGTCACGTCTGGAATTTGGCTATTCTGGAAGTGGAATTCTACTTGGTCAGATTTGTGTTCAACCATGTGGCAGGTGCCGTTTAAACTAACATGGTTGACACTCTGTTTTAATTTTATTGGTCGGCTAGTCTGGGTCCAGAGGACCTTGTTTACGCAATCTATTAAGGGTGACAACCTCCTCAGGAGGTCATTTCCTAGTAAACAAGGGGTGCCCTCTGGAGTCACAACTATGACCGGGTGTTTCAACTTGTGTCGCCCAATTTTAATGTCCTAGTCTGCCGTCCCCTCGACGGGAATTTCCTTCCCGTCAAAGTTCTGGAGTTGTCCAGGAAGTGAGGTGAGAGGAATTTGGTAGTTCCCTCCCCTTCCTGCATTCAGTTCATCAAAGGCCCTTCTGGACAGAAGGGTAGCTTGAGATCCCGTGTCCACCAGTGCCAAAATTGTACCCTGTCCCTGTACTTGTACCGGGGCATAGTATCTTCCCTCCTTCTCCTCAAGGGGGGACAGATAATGCACATTTTTGGACAACTGGTGGGCTAACTTTCTGGTTTTGGACATCGCTAGCGAAGAGATTTGGGCAGAATTCTGTGGAGAGCCTTGGGAATCTGAAAGAAAAAATTGGCAACTGGAGATCAGAGCCATTGTGGGTTCCCCTGGCTCTGGTTCCGGGCCGCTCGCCCTTTTTGGAGGCAATCACCAGGATGGGTTTGAACCAGGGGATTTTCTTGCTGTTCTGGGATGAGATGGTGGGCGGCGGTAACTCAGTCTCCACATCTCCCCAGTCTGGATTTGCATCCCTAGGGACCCATTTTTCTTTGGGAGGAGTTCCCCCCTCTCTGAAGGAGAAGATCCTTTTCCCAGGATCCTCTGAGGATCCCTCTCCCTCAAATTGGAAGATCTGTACCTCCTCCTCAAACTGAGTCTGTTTGGGTCTTTTGTTTCTCCTACCCCCCCTCTGCTTCTTAGGAGGCAGACTTTCAGGGGCAAGAGATTTTGTTTCCGGTTCCTGGGTTTCCAGGGGCTGTTTACAAGTGAGGAAGGAAGCTTCCTCCAAGGCTTTACACCCCCCTTCCCTTTGTGCCTCCTCCCTGGGAACCGGTGAGTTATCGGGGTGCTGCCCCCGTCATTGTTCTGGAGCACCAGGTCCAGAGTTGGGTGCGTTCTTCACCAGCATGCCGATCTGAGGGTTCTGCTGAGCCCTCAGTATGTGACCCAGATCCCGTGCCATATTTTGGACCTGGCGCTCTAACTGGGAAACCCGCTCAGGCTGATATGGGGCTCTATTTTCTCCCCTGGGCTGATCCCGGGAAGGGTAGCTATCCCTTCTCTGGTAGTACTCCTGGTTGGGAAGATTTTGGTACCCCTCCACCCTTGGCCTCCCCTCTCCCGGATTAGGTTGTCTGGGCTCAGGGAATTGGGGAAAGAAGGATGGATGATTTTGGGGCTGGAAATTGGGTGGATACCTGGGGAAGAAGTTCTGCCCAGGGTTTGGTGAGTTTCTGCCCTCCTGTGAGAAGTTGGGAGGGAAGTTCTCTGGGTTAGGTGCTTGGCTGGACCCCCCCCTTGGGCTGGAGGATTCCACACATAACCCAGGATGGGTCTGTTTCCCTTGTAACGGGGGCTTACATAATCAGGAGAGCGAGGGACCCCATTTGTGGGGCTGCCTCCCTGGCTCCCTGTCTGTGACTGGCCCGAGGACCTTCTGGGCCCAGCATTATTAGGTGCAGGTAGGTTTTTAGGCCCCCCCATCTCCAACTCTAAAACGGGGGTGACCTTTACCTCTGCCACCTTGGCAGCAGCAGGGGTGTTGTTGGCTTTGGGGTTTTTGGGCGCATTATTTTTATTTTCTATTGGCTTCTGCACCTCATAGATCCGGGTCGCCTGTTCAATGACCCAGTCTAAAGATCTTTTCTCGTGAAAATCCCTTACGAGCTGGGTCATTATGTATTTGGGCAAGGCATGGAAAAACGTATTAATAAATTCTCTGCCATCCGTGCGCACCCTTCTGGTGGTCTGTGCAAAAGCACGCTTTAACTCCTGCACAAACTCTTGTGGGGCCTGATCCTCCCCACATTGTAAATTGTAGGCTGCCTTGCGAGCCTCTTGAGGATTTCTATGAGTAGAAAAATGTTTCAAGATGGCCGCCTTATAGGTGGACCATCTTAAATGATTTTGGTCCTCCAGCCCCGCAAAGAAACTGGAGTATTCCGGGGAGAAGGTCCACTTTACATATTGAATACAGCTTTGGCTGTCCTTCAAATGGAAAGTCTCCATCATTTGCTCAAACAACTCTAAGTGCTCCCAAACAGAATACTTGGCGTTCTTATGATAAGGCGTGATGACGCTCCTGATTGCCTTAATCTGCTTTAAGGGGTCCTTAAGCAAGGCCCTTTTTGTGTTATTGGCCCTTTTGGTCCGGGTAACCCTGGTCCATTCATCTTCTGACTCAGAGGCACTGCTCCCAGAGATTCCTGTCTGTTCTTCCAGGTTTTCCCGGATTCTGCGAGCCTGGGAATGGCTGGCAGAATGTGGGGACCTGGTCTCCTGTGTCCTGTACCGCTCAGAGGAGTCTTCTGATCCTTCCTTGCTGCCAGGATTTGATGGGTACCCCCCCCACTGACCTAACTGGGCAGAGGTTTTCAGGATGCCCTTAATGGGCCTACTCTCCTGGGGTTCCCCATTAAATTTCACTGTGCTTGGGTACCCATACCCGGATGCCCGCCCCTCCATTCCTGGGTGGTACTGGCCTATGAGCCCCATGCTTCTGGCTGGATAGTAATCTGCCATCCCTGTGGCCCTGTGCTCATGTGCGCCAGGGGACATGGGGGTGGCAGAGTCCAGGGACTGAGAGAGATAAAGGCCTCTGGTACTAGGGCTCCTGAGGTTATGCTCAGGAGTTTCCCTTTCCCAGGGAACCTGGTCTCTATCCGCCCCTGCTCCCTGTTGCAATGCAAGAGCCTGCGCCTTCAGTTCCTCAGTTAAGGCCTTACTAGACTCTATCAGTCTCTCCTGCATCGCTACCTGTTGTTGGAGCCTATCATTGTGCTGGCAGAGAGCCTCATTCTCTCTCTGCGTTTCCTGATTGGTCCTGGAGCACTGGGCCAGTCTTTGCTGCAGGAGGGTTACCTCCTGAGCTGTGTCCCTATTGGCCTGCTCCTTTCTTGCCAGAGCATCCTCCACCTTCCTGGTGTGCTCTAACAAGTTATGGTGTTCTTTTTGGAGGTCACCCAGTCCCTGGAGGGCCAGGTGATTTTCTTCCATTTTCCTTTTTAAGTGGCAGACTTCCTGGCCTAAGGTATCCCTTTCCTGACTAAGAGCCTGCATCTGTGCCGCCAGGTCGTCCCTTTGCCTTTGGAAAGCACCCGCTTTCTGGTGCTCCTGGTCAAACTCTGCCTGGGTATCCAGGTCTTTCAAAATCAGTTTATTGCTCTCTGCCTTCTCCCTATCTAGGTGGCTTTGCAGGGTGACTACCTGCTCAGCACATGCCCTATTGAAGTCTAACTGTTGCTCCAGCTTTTTCTGGCTCTGCAGTAGGGAGTCCAAACCTTCTTGGTACTCCTTCTGCAAGGCCAGAAATCTGGTATCCTGGTCAGCCTTTTCCTGTTGCAGGATGTCCATATCCCTCTTTATTTTAATGATGTGCTGTCTACTCTCATTTTCTGACTCCTGGCTCCCCTGCAGCCTCTGCTCAGAAGAGACCAGGTCAGATTGGACCTTCTCTAACGCCATCTGTCGCTTATTCGCCAGATCTTGGCTTTCAGTACATTTATCCTGCATGTCTCCCATATATAGGTACAGGTATGCCGCTATCCTAACCATCTTGTCTTGTTCATCCTTAGCTTTAGGAGCCATGTATAGTTCACTCAGGGCCACATGTAAGGGACCCTGATCTCTCCATATATCTGACCCTGTTTCCGTGACCTGTTGCGTGATGGCCTGCAACCAGACCATGCGGTCCTGGTGAGTCCACTCACCTCTCACAAATAACTTATGTAAGAAGTGCTCTCTGGCTATTTTCATGTCTACTAAGGTCGTCATTCTGGAATTTGAGTTCCTTCCTGACTTACAGAAGTTTGTATTTTATTTTTGCAAAACAGACCTTTTCCTTAGAGCGTTCCTTTGAGGAGTGCTTTACAGCGTAACACAGTGTGGTGATCCGACCGGATATGTGTATCTGGTCAGCTGGCACACTGTATTAATCTGCACAAGTGATAGATCTAACCCAAACATCCCGGACGAGCCCCCAATTTGTAAGAGGATTCAATTCAACACTACAGCTAAGTCAATGCCTAGTCTGGGATACTGAATGGAAACCATTATTAATATATCTTTATGTCCAGTTCATGCGTTCTGGATGACTACCCCTATATAACACCCCTCTCTTGGAATCGCCCTGACCCCACTGAGCCAAGAAGTAGTTCTGTTTTGCAAGTTTAAAGGTTTATTTGATAATTTAAACAATATATATATATATATCACACTTTATAATAAATTAATAATTGAATATCACACTTAATCTGAGCAGTAATCAATAATGGATAGTCCGGCACTAGCACACTTCTTTATAATCAATGATGAGTGGTTATAGGATGGATAAGATAGCAACACTGGTAAATAGGGACAGAAGAATAATGTGGTAGAGAATGCTTTATAGGGTTCAGATGGATGCAATGTTGAATGAAAATGCAGTACAGAAAATACTCAATATGATTTCACCAAAACAATGTAATCACTTTTCTCTGGCAATCCACTCCCCCCTTTATGCAATGCAAGGAAATGGAAGGAAAGCACACAGTTCTCAGAAATGCAATCAAATGTAATTCAGTTCAGCAACTCGAAATGACAGGTGACAGCTTTGCAAATGACAGGTGACAGTTAGGAGGCAGTTCTACTTAGATTAAAATAGCTTGGATTAGATTATTTTAACTAAGAGATTGGTTCTGCACAGTTCTGCTAGGTACTCACAATATATTTAGAAATAGAATGGGCCTCGCCACAGATCTGGTCAGGTTTTAGACTGGACTCTGGTCTGGTCTCGGCACCTCACAGTGATCTGGGTCAGCTCTCTGGTTCTGCTAACAGTGGTCTGGGTCAGCTCTGCTCTCTCTGGGTACAGCACTGCTTCTGGATCTTTCTGCACAGCTTTCTCTGGAGATTGATGGATTTGAAGTCTGGATCTCTGGATGTGGTATGGTCTGGCAGCATGCTCCGCAGCAAATGGAATTGAATGTCCCTATCTGTCCTGACTGTCTGCTTTTATGTGTTTTGAAAATGGGTGGAAAGGCTAGCTTCCTAGGCCCTACCCCTCTCCACTTGTCATTGGCCACTTCATCCTCTTCCCCTTGATTGGGGGAATGAAATGAAGTGTCATCATGATGAGGTCTGTTTATGGTACAGAGAACCCACCCCTGTCAAATTACACACAATCTATATTTTGACCCAAAAGACATATTTGCACAGGTACACATTTGTTTAAAATTACATGCACCCATCACATATCACAGGAGGTATACCCTGTCCAAATCTGCTCTTCCTGGGAGCTTGCACTCAGAAATGGCAACATTTGCACTTTTTGGTCAGGTTACCAATATCAGATTCTTACTCAAATTTACCCAAATGTGTGCAAGGCATGCAGGCATTAATTGATGAAGTATCAGACTTTTAACATGCATACATTTTAAGTAATACCCTCTTAACTGCTAGTTTGCCCCCAGATCATGCCACCGGTTCTAAAAACCTCTTGAAATGTGAGCAGAAAAATCACAAGAATTATGGTATCATTTAAATAATCATGACAAGTCCGTACTATGAGTTATTCATCTTTTTCTAAAACCATATTCTGGCTACAAGGGTGTGTCTTTTCAGGTCACATGGTACAGAAACCAGTCTTTCCACTTTCTTCAAGCTCAGCCTCTGTCTCCAGTTTCTCCCCCTCCCAGTTTCTGCCAAGCCAGCTTGCTCTCACATGCAGTGCTCCTCCCCTTTCCTTCCAGGAGGAAGCCACATTTACGGCCCCCATAATAAAACATTTGCCTGGGCCCTGGAAGGCCCATTGTTCAAGAGGAAGCCATTTATGGCCACTTCAATAAACCCTCTGCCTGGGTCCTATGTTTAGTCTCTAGCAGTCCCTTGGTAATCCAATCAGAGAAGTGTCATATCCCTTTTGGTGGGAACAGCAAAAGGCAGCTAGGCCTGGGAACACAGCAGTTGTGCAAGTCTCAACTCCTGTCAGGGGTAGCTGGTGGGCAGAATTCAGTTCCTTAAGCCAGGCCCCAGCTAATTTCACTTTTAGTTACCCAGTTTTCTGCATTCAAATAAAACTAACCATTTTTACATATGCAGCTAGAATTCTGATTCTAAGTTTAAAACTATGACATTTAAACAATTGCAACCTATGTGACACTCAAAAGTAGGTCACTCATTTCTTTTAAACATTTAGATTTTTAGTGTCTTTCAGTCCAAATTTACTTAAACTGCTGAAATCCACAGCTCAGCCAGTCTTGTTATAAACCTTCAAGGCACTTCAGAATATAACTTTACATTGTATCCACCTCTCAGTAAGTCTTTCTTTGGCCTGCTTTGGGTTCATTTATTCAGTTTTACACAAAAAAAAAAAGTCTGGTGTTGTTTTAAAACGCCGGCTTTCTGATAGTGGTGAGTACTGGTAATGCACCCATTTTTGGGATTTAAGAAAATGAATTCCCCACAATTCTAGGTTGCTTTTGGCAATCAGCATTGCCTTTCCCAATGGTTTCAGGCTACTGTGTGGGTAGTCCAATGGTGGTTTTAGGCAGTGCCCTTCTGTGCCCATAACATCGGCAAAATGGGTGGCAGCCTATTCTTCATGCACTTCCCTGGGCATTTTCTGGGAATCTCTGGCCATCATGATGTTTTCCATGTCAGTACTGCACAGTTTTGAGGTAGGGCTTGGATGCGTGGATAAAACATCCCACAAGCGTCAAGCATAATATATTGACCTAGAGTAAGACTGGCAACTCTGACTATGCACCAAGATCCAGTTATAATGCAAGTCATATCATCTGTGTACTAATCGTTTAAAAAACATTTCTGTGTCATGTGGTATTTCACCACAGAGTTTTGTGTGCCTTTTTTAGAATTAAATTGTCACCCATTTTGCCTTCAGTAATTGTTGGTGCCCAGATACCTCGCGCATGAAAGAAAGGGGAAAGCTTATTCCATATGTCGTTATTTGTAACACAATCTGTTCTTTATTGGGAGGTTGGTTTAGGTGGTTAGCCAACACGTGTTTTGACCTGTCAGGGTCTTTATCAAGGCTGAGTCATTACAATTTTATCAATTTGTGCAACAGTTGTGATATAATGTGACATTCGTGTATACAGCGATAGTTTAAAATTTGGCATTGTACAAGAACTGTGTGAAATACATGTTATTCAACAATAATATAGTGTTTTTAGTGGGAGGAAAAAGGGGGGAGAAAAGGGAAAGGAGGAAAACATTGTTAGTTTGACCTGTTGTTACTTGGTTGATTCAAGATGGACTGTTGGATTGCTAGGCCTGACACAATAGGCCCTACCTGATATGTTTATGCCCATTAACCAAGTGGTTTGGTGGTTCCTGAGGTTGGTTGGAGTGGATGCCCCCCACTGCTGTTCATGATAGGCTGTGAATTGTTGGGCCCCAATGGGCATTGATCTGGGAATAATCAAGGGTTGGAGTCAAGTCGGGATCTCTAAACACTGGTTGCTGGCCCATGTGGGCTTGTTTGGGCAGTTTAAAATCAAAGGGCTGCTAGCATGCAGGAGTTTAATCCCATCACCCATAGACAAGCACCAGACGCACCATAATTGTACCATTTGAACCATTTAATGAGCCCAACTGCAGTGTACATCACCTTAAAATGACAGCCCTCTGACTCAGGACTAGGTCAAAACCAGAGGGCTCAAGGTATTTACCAAGCACCAAAATCAGGCCACCTCAAGACAGGGCACCCCCGCATGCTAGTAGCCCTTAGACTTTAAATTGGGCCAGCAACCAGTGTTTAGAGATCCCGACTTGACTCCACCCCTTGATTGTTCCCAGACCAATGCTCATTGGGCCAAACAATTCACAGCCTATCAGGAACAACAGTTTATTTCTATAGCGATGCTGTAAAAGTGGTCCTAGAGGGCATCACAGCGTACTTGGGAGACGGGAGAGGGGGAGAATGCAGCTTAACTTCTGAGATGTTCTTGTGGAGTTCCCTGCTGGAGTTGCAGGCATTAGAGATTCAGTTGCAGTAGAAGAAATTTGTGGTTTTCTGAATTCCTGCCCTGTAAGCCTTGATCTGCCTGGTGTCAGTGGCTCTATTCTGAGGGAAAGGGTTGGCCCACCATTTGTGTTCCAGGTACTGGTTAAGTGTTTTGAGGAATTTGAGTGGTTAAGGGGTGGACCACCTGGGGTTGGGCCTTGTCTTTGGGACGAGGACCTGGTGAGGGTGAGTGGTTTCAGGGCATTGGAGAGCAATAGGTAGAATTATTCGATTGAGGGCAGACCTCTCTGGAGAGGAAGATTGGGAAGGGAGGTAAGCAGGGAGTTGGTCAGGTCCAGGGTTACAACGACCTTGTTCCACAATGGGATGAAGGGGGACAGTCCGGTGCTGAGGAGGCAGGGAGGGCAGTGGCGGTCAACAGTGAGAAGAGGATGGCTGCGTGGTCGGTCCAGATTACTGGTTGAGGGAGTGTGGAGATCAAATTGGAGGAGCTGAAAATTACATCTATGGTGTGTCCTGTGGTGTGCGTGGCGCCTGAGATCAGTTGAGTCATGTTAAGGGCTTCCATGTTGTTGAGGAGTTGGTGAGTCATGGGATTGAATGGGGCATCAAACCAAATATTGAAATCTCCTACCAAAGTGAGGGAGGGGAGGATGAACAGGAGGCCTGGTAGGGAGTCACTAAGAGCATCTGCGAAATTCGTGTTATTGCTCAGAGGTCTGTAAAAGTGTAAGAAGCTGCGGGTGAGGAAGGGAATGATGAGGAATTTCGCTGGGAGTGCTTTTTAGTCTGTGTTGGATGCCTATTCCTCAGAGTGCGAGACGATGAGGTGAAGTTTGTGGAGGATGGCTAACCCTCCTGCTCTGCCGGTTCATGTTGTGCTTGATTAGTGTGTAGCCTGGGAGAAGGCCTCATGTGCAATTTGTGAAAGTCATCAGAGAACCAGGTTTCTGTGGTAAAGAAGATGTCTGTACTTTCCGAGGAAATAAGGTCAAATATGTTGCATCTGTTTTTGGCGACTGATCTGATGTTACTAAGGATGCAGAGATTGGGTTAGATTAGCGGGAGTGGATGGCGCCCGGAGAGGGGGGCGGTGGAGGACCGAAGATGGAAGTGAGCGCCTGCAGGGTTGGGGAACTCCGGAGTCGGTTCCCACGAGGGGGTCAGGGTGCAGGTGGAGAGGGATGAGGAGTGTGGTGATGGCAGTGGTGTAGGAAATGGAAGAGGGGGTGATAGTGGGGTTGGTGATTGTTGTCTATTGAGGGGTGCTGGGGAATGCTGAGAGCAATCTTTGAGTGTGTGAGAAGAGTGTTTGTGGTGTACAGTTTCTTAGGAGGGTGTCTGGTGTGTAGGGTGTGGAGGGTGTGTGAGTGGTGGTTTTATAGTGGCCCCTTATATGATGCGAGGGGTCTGGGTGAGAGTCTTGGCTGGTGAGTGGTCAGTGGGGGGTGGGTGGAGCAAGGTGCTGATGTTCAGAGGGGATTTGGGAGGGCAGAGTGGCGTAGGTGCTGGGAGTTTTGGCAGGGGAAGTGGAGAGGGATTGCACTGGGATGGGGTGGGATAGGGGAAGTTGAAATGGCATAGGAGAGGGGTGCAGGCTGAGGTCAGGGTGAGAGATAAGGTGAGGAGTGCAGGGATGACAACATCTGGGAGTTGCAGATTCTGTGTTTTGACAGATAAGATATAGGTGCTTATTTAAATTGACAGGAGAAATGCCCATAACTCACATGCCCTGTACTTCCACTTGGGGACCTCAGTGCTCTATCGCCGTTAAAGAAGCCTTCATAAGTGGTTTCTGACAGTGATGTATGTAACATTTCAATAGGCGTTTGTTATTCCCATATTTCCAGCCAGCTGAGAGGATATGCAGAAGGACTGGGTCAAGTGGTGAAAACTAATAGATGAATCCCCCTTTGAAGCCTGACCTAAACTCAGACATCTGTTTAGCTCATATAATGATCTCTAACCCCACTGCCCATCTCTGATGGCACTGAGATGAAATTAGGTTCACATGAAGTCACCTTGTACTCAGTACAATGGGAGCCTGACCAAACACGTATGTGTATATTAAATATGTAATATCATTGATTTCTTGCACAAAAACGTAAACTGTTCTCTACTATAGTTGACACAAAGAATAAAGTGTCCTCAATTGATTGACACTCCCGTCCCCTGCACACCCTCTAGGCTGGAAATACCACCAGTCAAAATGTATCCAAGCAATGTCTAGTTTCATAGATCAAATTACTTCATCAGTGGATGAGACATCCCTACTAGTAGAAATACATTCAATGGATTCAGCATGGTGCATTCATTTAATTAGGTTTCTCATCAAAATGTTCAATGGTGACAAGAAAAAAAAAAGAAGCCAATAGTATACAAAATATATGAATTAAAAGAGCTTGATGCGTTTCGGGAATATCAATCCTTCATCAGGAGCAAAACAATTTTAGTGCAATAATGCATCTAGAAAGAAAATTAATCAGTGTGAGGGTATTCAGTGTATGTACATAATATTCCGGAATAACAAAAAAATGAAGGGTAACTCCTTAGTAAACTGTTGAAGGAGGTACACTTGTCTAGTGTGGAGCACTGTAGTTCCAGTTATCTCTTTGTACACAGGTGACAGTCGCTTGTTCTATAAGGTTATACCCAGTCTGTCATACAAATGGCAAACAGTAGCTAGTTAAGTATGTTTTGTCGTATAAATGTATGTATTCGTGGCTAAGTGTAGACGACTGAAAGCCTACTTCTGTGCTTGTGTGTGTGTCGTAATGGCTGTATATTTACAGTAGTAGTGGGTGTTCTAATTCCATTGGATACTCGCTCTTGTGATCACATACCATTTAAAGCCTGTTGAATGTACATTAGAAACAACCACAAAACACTGAGTCTCTAATGCTTCAATATCCTACGGTCACTGAATGTTGGAATACCAAGAGAGTCATTTTACCCGCTGGCGGTATGATGATAGTTTGCAATGTGCGTCACCTCAATATGTGTAAACCCAATATGTGTCGACCCGGTGCTATCAGTAGGTTGCGGCTGGACTCGTAATATTTTACCGGCGCCTGACTTCCTGGTGCCACTGGGAGATTGCAAGTTCAGGGTCCCGGGAAGTCAGGCGCTGGTAAAATGCAAGTCCCCACAAACATAAAGTCCTCAGGACTTTATGGTAGTGGGGACTCGGAAGCGCCTTGTTGCATTGTTAACGGTGCTGGCGCTTCTGTGAATGGTCTGCCAACTGTGACCGCAGCGTTCGGCAGGGTCAGAACAATCGGGCACAGTTGCCACGGCAGACAGACATGTAGTTTGCCAGTCCGGAAACAAGGGTGCCAGTGAGCTTACCGGCACCCTTGTTTCCAGACCAGCAAACCTATAATGAGGCCCAATGTCTTTTAACCCATAAAGATCACCTCAACAGTGTGTAGCTTTTACCAAGTACATGTGGCTGGTTCTTCACGGCTACATAATATGCGTACTCACGAAAATGTCCTACTTACTTTATGCTTAACAAAAGTACCTCTTTAAAGGGGCAATACATGGGAGGCCACTAGATCATGTTTGAATACATTTTGAACTGTATAGTAAAACGTATGAACTATTAATGAAGCTATATTTATGAAAGTGAACATTTGTTGGTGGTTGGGTTTGTGGTAAAGCGTTGTTCCTCATACAATTCCACAACGTTTCACCAATCTGCACCAAGTTTTGCATAGTTACCTGTTAGGAACCTCCAGACAATACTGGCTACATGACATTTGGACACCCCACCCCATTCCCCGGATTTCAGCACAAGTCATTATTTGTCTGTGGGTTTGTGGGTTTGTGGCTTGGCAAAGAAATGTTCTTTATACAATTCCATACCCTTTCACCAATCTGCACACATTTTGCATAGTTACTTGTTAGGACCCTCCCTGACTGGCTACATAACATTTGGACACCCTACCCCTTTCCCGGATTTTAGCACCTTTACACATGAGATGATTGACTGAAATCGGCAAAACATCACTGCGGCCGTGGAAGGACCAGTTCTCAACCCTAAAATGCATGGTTGCCGGGACGTTTGCACCACAATGCATCTCAATTAACAGGACCGTGCAAGGGTGAGGCAACAGGTCAGGAGACAGCACAAAAGGTCCAAGTATGCGGCAGTACACCAACGCTCGCCTGCGGGGTATGGCAGCCAACCACATCTGCCCATTCTCAGTGCAGTTCACTTCAGCGTGTAAGCGATAAGCAAATCAGAAGAGCGACCTACAGGATTGTTCATTTGCAACAATTTATGAGAGTGTTATCAGAGAACAGGTACTTTTACGAGTTCTCTATAAAAGGAAAACTGTATCACCTGTCTCGTGGAAATGACATTACAATGCTATAATTTTATTAGTATTAGTTGTAGTACTCGTACTAGTAGCAGAAGTAGTAGTACTAGTAATATTATGATTATTAATGGTGACTAGAGGTATTCAAAAATGACCTATCTATTTGTAGTCCAATTTAGTATATTTCAGCATATTTATCTTAGGGAAGCCCCTTTTAACTTCAACATCTGTTTTATGTAATAATTAACGCTGTACTGACATAGGGAACACCATTTCTTCTACTGTGTTAATGTGATTTGCATAATGTGCTCCAGAAGTACTACTAGCCAACGTACCTGGCACCCATGTACTCAATCTGAGAAAGATGCCATCCTATGCCCACCCTGCTGGGTGTGTAGCCTGCGACCTGCAGATTATGCATAGATCTCGGCAAGGGGTACAGAAGTTTACTGAGGTGTCTAGTTTAGCACACTTGTGCACCCTAATGTATTATGTATCATATGTACACCTGCTTTTCATGTTCTCATTAATTATGCATGCGCAATGTTCTAGTAGACTAAGGTTGCACTGTGGTTGAAAGACAAATTACAGACACATTTTTTGTTCAACACTGCTGCTTTCTTGCTAGGTTTGCACTTATAAATCAAATCACATCCAAACCAGTATGCTACTGTTTCTCTCTGAAATATGAATGCATGCAAGTGTACTTTTAGATAATTGGTAAACGCTCTAAATACATTATCCTTTCCAACCGGCTAATGCTGGGGTGAACCCAGTAGCCAGCGGTAGCCCCACATGTTTAGTTGTATACTCAATCTCAAGACCAGCACCCATGAGGAAGTGCTAGGACCTCAGAATTTCACAGATAGAGAAAAACCAATACACTAGAGATGCCTGACTTCAAAGAACTGTTGGCCAGGCCTAGTTGATGAACATTTCTAAGGTCTTGGCACATAGCAACAGAGGTAAACGTAATATTGAGACTAGAGTTTTTAGAAGGTGACATTCTTCAAATCGGTAAGGGTCATGTGGGAGGACACTTGGGAGCTGGTACTTCCGGAAGGGAGTGGTCATCGATTCCACGCTGGAGATTTGGTGGTGGTAAAGTGGGATTGGCACTAATTGTGGTTAGTTGAATTATTCAAGGGTTTTGGGACTTATTGTCAATGGGGAGTATTACTTGATTGTAGACCTTGCTTGACACATGCAGGTATCTTGTGAGTATGCATAATGTGTCTAACATTATTAAACCCGCAAATAAAGTTATTAAAACAACAGTATACAGTTAATGCCTCCTGCTCATATTTGAGCAGGGACTACACACAATTATTATTGTGCTTTGTATTTGTTATTAACAGCATGGCCTTTTTGAAGAACATTTCAGTGCATTCACTTCTATCAAAGGGATCCATGTGTGAAAGAACTCTTAGTATGGATGTGCAACTCCTGCGTACCGACCAGTGTGAACAGATAACATCCTACAGACAGAAAAGGTAAATACTATCTAAACGTATGTGTGTTTAATTGTGTGGCCAGACTCCATTTCCATCCATGGAAGATACAGAAGTAGGTGAGAACAGTGTGGGGTTATTTTGTCATCAAAGTGGTTAGTATTACACATGGGTAAATCAGCCCACAGACAAAGCCGTCTGGTTTCTTTTCCTCGTGAACTATCTGCTGTTCCCTTTGATATTATGTCTGGGTATTTTAAGTGTGTTACTTTATATGCACACTGCGAGAAGTATTCCTTTAACTCATGAACAGCAGAAGCTGCACCCATCAAACTCATCACCTCCCCTGCATGTGTTGTATGCTTTAAATAAGTTACACATATAGATCTCTAGTAGATCAAATATGTTTTTAGCACATATACAAAACATGGTAATACATGGTGTTCAGACCTTTACTGATTTATTTTTTATAAAGTTAAGAATATCATACTGAAGAATTGGAAAGAGTTTCACAAAGCGTATTAGAAGTCAGCAAGACCCCGGTTTGTATTTAAGCAAAGTGCCAATATCAAAGATCTGGTTATGAAGAATGATATTGGCACCCACACAATTAGACAACTTTGCATTACTGAATTATGGGGTCTTCTACAGGTAAATGGACACTCCCCACGTGGCAAATGTGGAGTTTGTACTAGGAGATCTACGGAGATCAATATTGGACTCAGAACCACTCGTGAACAAAGGAGCTTTACCAACTGTGAGCCCCAAAATGTGATCTATATGATCACTTGCCCTTGTGGCAAGAGATATATAGGGAAAATGTTTAGGAACGAGAAAACACACATCATGCAACATAGGAGCTATCTCAAAAATAAGATTGAGGAAGCGAAAATGGTGAGACACTTAAGTCCATGAACCAAAGACTCGATGATTTCCATTGGACCATAATATGTTCAAGTCACAATGAACATAATTAACCAGATAGAAGATCTTGATTCGGATCCCACCCAATATTTACTGTTAGGGTTAGACATTATCTCACTCTGTACTAAAATCCCTCATAGAGCAACCCTAGAAATAATTGGAGAAACTTTATGGGCTAGAACAGACGAAGACCAAGTTCCACATTCTGGTGTCCAGACATTTGGTCGACCTAAAACTGGTCGAATGACATTTGGTCGACGCAATTTGGTCGAAAACCAAATGGTCGAATTTTTTTTTTTAATTATATATTTATTTTTCGGGTTTTCGTTTTTTACAAAAATGGGTTTTTAGAAAAAAAAAAAAAAAAGGTGAAAATAAACAAAAAAAAAAATTCGACCATTTGGTTTTCGACCAAATTGGTTCGACCATTTGTCTGGTCGACCAATTTTTTTCCACCAAATGTCTGGTAACCCTACATTCTTCCATCTTAAGGTGCACTGAAGTAGTCCTTATTGAAAATTACTTCCAATTCGAAGGACTTTATTTCAAACAAATTGCAGGTGCTGCAATGGGTGCCCCAGTGGCCCAAATCTGGCAAACCTTTTCGTTGATGCCTTCGAGAAGAAATACATCTATTAAATCATGAAACCTTTCAGAGAGAACATCTTAATGTGGAGGAGGTTCATAGATGATTTCTTGATTATTTGGAAAAGCACAAAAGAACATGCATTAGCCTTTATCTCTTGGATACATGAAAGAAGTCAGTTCCTGCATGTTACACACAATGGGCCTCATCCTGAGTGTGACGGTCCGGAAACAAGGGTGCCCGTAAGCTTACCGGCACCCTACGAGTTTGCCTGCAGGGGCCGTTGCAGTCGGCAGTATCAGACCCGCTAGCACAATGGCCCCTACAGGCAACTTATCACGGAAGCACTGACACTGTTAGCAACGGTGGCGGTGCTTCCGTCTCCCCAATCCCATGGAGTTATATTTGACTCCATGGGAATGGCGAGTTACCAAATCTCCCGCCTGACTTCCTGCATCGCCTGGACTTGTAATGTCCCGGTGGCACTGGGATGACAGGTGGCAGATTCAGTGTTTCTGGGTCGACAGCAACCCACGGGAGGCACCAGCGGGTTACCGCCGACCTCGGAATGAGGTCCATTAATTTCTTAGACCTAACTGTTTTTCACAACCAAGAAAAACTCAAGGTTCAACCTAATTATAAACAGTACTGACAGAAATGCTTTATTACATTTTACTAGCTACCTGTAACGCGTACCTTAACTCTGCGGGGACAAGCACAGGAAAAACCTCAATGGCTCTTCTTATCTGGCAATGTTCAGTTATCTACCACTTCTTCTGTAACCAGGGTGACCGATTAATATACACAAGAATTCCTTAGTGTAAGTGTGAAACCCCTCTTAAAATACAGCCACAGTTTTTGTTTCCAGTTAAAAGCAAACTCTCTTAAAACTTTACCTTATCTAAATTATTTTTTAGGTGAGCTTTCCATCCTGCATCTGTGCAGGGGCTCTCGTTCTGAAGAATAGCTATGCTGGTGAAGACCACTGGAGTGAGAGCTAAATAGCACTGGAATTATTTTGGGAAAGAAATGCTATTGCTCAAGAACTGTGGAAATGGCGCTAAGGAAACAGAAAATGCCTCAAAACCTGGATGGAATCCCTACCATACTAGCTCTGGCTAATCATGCCTAAAATGCCCTAAATGCCTAAAGGGAAATAAAAGGCTACTACTGAATGCCTTCCTAATGTGTGTTCATGTGTGTCAAATAATTCCAAGGTTAACTATATAGCTAAAGTGGAGCGGCAATACTAAAATAATGCCAAGTATTCCTAAAGATGCATCGAGTGTGTATTTAATAGCAAGAACATGAAAGCCACCTAAGGGAAAGAACACTTCTGGAGACTAACCTAGGGGCTTGTAAAATGAAAGAAAGAAACAAATTAGCCACCCGGCAACTGCGTAATCAAACCTTTCACACTACGTTGTAATTGCAATGGAAGAGCAGCTGCTACAACAAATGATGCGGTAATGAAGTTTTCTATCGCCAGGCAACAGCGTTATGAAGCACTTGACAAACTTTTATAATTACTATGTGAGAAGAGCTGCTAAACATGTACATAACGGTAACAGCAATGCTTGCAGTGATGAAGACTCACTGCTACATTCGCTTTGAAGGTATGTATTTCTCAACTTGACGCTCGTAGCGTATGCCGGCTGACAGGAACAAGGGGCTCTGACTGAAATAACTTGCCGTGACAACAACGATTCTAATAAACGGTTTTTAGTAACTGAACTAGGAACCTACTGCGAACTACAACCAGAAATATTACTGTGGTTAGAAAATACTGAACAGGATCTACAGATATAGTTATGACAGAAGTGACTGGCGTCGGTAAGCGTTTTCTGTGACAGATTTTATGCGAAGCTCAGAAAACATGCTTGGAGGGGCTTAAATACAGTTAGAGTGAAAACAACTAGACTGGCTCTGAACCCACAGGAGAAATACTAGGGCAGCCATGTTGAGGAGTCAGGAAGTGGCTATTTAGCCTACCCACTACACTGTGTTGCTTCCCCATTATCCAACAGTGATAAACTGATGTCCAGCTTTTTTTAGAGGTTACACTAGAAGTCTTCCCTGTGATCATGACAGCATTCCCCCCCAAAGCCCCTCCTAGGTGGAAACCTTCCCCACCTGGTTTGCTAGGGTTATTCAGATGGAAAGATTTTATCAATCTGTGTGCGTGAATATTCCCAAGGGGTTCCCAAGTTCTATCCTGTGGCCCATAACCCTTCCTTTCCACCAAATAATACAACTTCTTGCAAACCACTTTGGAGTCCAGGATAGCCTTGACTTCAAACTCAGGCTGATCATTTTCCACAAAAATTGGAGCAGGAGGCTTTTGGATTCGGGTATGGGGATTGACGGCCTTCAACAAGGACACATGGAACACTGAGTGGATTTTCATGTTTTTGGGGAGTGTCAATTTCATAGCCACTGGGTTGATGATCTTCTCGATAGTGAAAGGTCCCAAATATCTTGGAAGAAACTTCCGAGATCCTCTTAAAGCAAGATTCTTGGCTGCTAGCCAAACTGAATCTCCCACGTTGTACTCTGGAGAATTTTTTTGCTTGCGATCTGCAAACCCTTTCTGAGGAGCTTTTGCTACAGACAACTGTTCTCTTGCTTTGACAATAGCTGTGACAATATCATTGTGCACGGTCTTTACTGCAGGCATTTCCAATGCTTCAGGCGGATCGTAGACTGAGGTTCGAGGATGCTGACCATATAAGGTGAAAAATGGACTCAGTCCAGTGGAAGAGTGAACAGAATTATTGTAGGCATATTCAGCTATCCTCAAAATTTCGAACCAAGTATCTTCAGTCTGGTGGAGCATGCACCTGTTTGGTGTTCTAACGTTTGATTTGTGCGTTCGGTTTGCCCATCCGTTTGTGAATGGTAACTGGTGGACACGCGTACATCAATGTTGGCTATTTTGCAGTATTTCTTCCAGAATTCAGAGACAAATTGACTTCCCTGATCAGAAACCACAGTGGAAGGGAAACCATGTAGCTTTACGATAATCTCCAAAAATATCCTTGCAGGACTGTTGCCGTAGGTAGCCCTTTTAAAGCCACAAAATGCGCCATCTTAGAAAAAAGATCCACCACCACCAGTATGTTGTCAAATCCATTGCTTTTGGGTAAATCAGTGATGAAGTCTAAAGAGAGAGCATGCCAAGGAAGTGGTGGCACTTCCAATGGTTTGAGAAATCCAGCTGGTTTCATCTATTGAGATTTGTTTTGAGCACAATTCCCACAGGTTTTGATAAATTGTATCACATCTTTTCGCCAAGTAGGCCACCAATAAGATCTCTTGACCTTTTCCAATGTTTTAGTAACTCTCGGATGACCCTCCATCAAAGCACTGTGATCATTTTCTATTACTTGATTTTTTAACTTTCGAATAGGCAAATATGATCGCCATTGAAAAGATGGCAAACCATCCTGCACATTGCCATGCTCATTCTCAGATTCCCATTCCGGCAATTCTATCGAGCTCATACTTGCTTTGATTTCATCTCTCACTTCTTCAAACAAAGAATCTGTGGTGTTCATGACTCCAAGTATTTTCTCACCTGCAATTATTTCCACGGGGGTGACTGCAACATAAGCTTCGTCACCCTTAACAATTCTGGACAGGGCGTCAGACTTACCATTACGAATCCCAGACCGGAACGTGATAAAAAAGTCATACTCAGCAAAGAAGAGGGCCCACCTTAACTGTCACGAAGACTGTGCTTTGGCAGAGCGTAAATACTGCAAATTCTGGTGATCCGTAAAAATGGTGACAGTTGCCCTCATTACGACCCTGGCGGAAAGCGACTGACCGGACCGCCACAGCGTAAATAGCGTTTCCGCCATTGCACGATGGAGCAAAGTGCGGCCCATTCCGACCCATCGGGCACGAGCACCACGCCATGGCGGAAGTGCAAAGTCCGCGATGGCGGAAATGACCCCAAAACGGCCCACACCGCCGCCGTACGGCGCCCTAGGTGCAATACCGCCACCCATCATAGCGGACACCGCAGTGAGCGCCAACCGGAAAGTACGGCGACCGTAAATATACGGAAACGGAAGTAAAAACATGGGCCCGGAACGGGAAACAACACCCCGTACACCTATAAAACCACAAAATACACACAACCACTAAAAACACCACCCTGAGACACATCCCAACCCGTCATCCACCCTAGTGAAACCAAGAGAAATGGGAAAAGTAGCGAAGAAAGCGTGCGACCGCAAGCGGCAGGTCCACTTCTCCCGTGAGGAACTCACCGTACTCACAGAGACCCTCCAGGAGAATGCAGCCGCCGTCTTCTCCACGCAAATGACCAGGACGGCACTAGCGAACAAGAAGGCCATATGGGCCCTGGTGGCACAGCGGGTAAGTGCGGTGGGGACCGCACCCCGCAACCCACAGCAATGCAGGAAGCGGTGGGACGACCTGCGGATACGCGTCCGTAGCATACTTTCTGCCAACCGCAACATTGCCACAGCCACCGGGGGAGGGTCGGAATCACCCATCAAGTTGACCCCCTGGGAAGAAATCTGTGCCTCCACCATTGGAATGGAGAGCATAGAGGGAGTCGGAGGGATGGAGAAAGGAGTGCAGACATCCGGAGAATCAGGTAGGTGGCCCAAATAAAACCATGCCAAATCCACAATGTCCAATCATGTGACTCACATGTGTCCACATAGCGCAACAGCAACACATGGCCAGGAGAACGTCCACACACATTGGCCTGATAGCGCACTTTAAAACCACAATAAATACATAAATAATTAAAAAACCCAAAAACACCCACTACACGTGCAGCAGGCACACCCTAACTGCAGGCTGCCAAACAACTGCACCCTCACTCCACACACAAATGAAAGCACCTCCAAGGCCCCGACCCAAATCACCCTCAGGTACCACCCCAATGCATGTGATACATTGCCATTCCAATTCCCACAGACCCATTAATAACGCTCGCCCTCCTTTACTCCACCACAGGGTCCGATCCAAACGACGAGCTCCAGGACACCCCTACCAGCACACCTGCAAAGAGGGCCAAGACCGACGGCCAAAGACCCTCCACCTCAGCTGCACGCATCAAGACACGGCAGCAGCACATATCAAGTGGCAGCACACAGGAGGGAACATCAACAGGCACCCCAGCAGCCAGCATGCCCACAACAGCACCACCACAGGTCCCCCCAATGGATGTCACAGAAGGTACTGCCTCTGGTGGCAGCAGCACCATAGGTGACACCCCATTAATGGCAGCATGCTCCGACACAGAAGACGGGGATGTCGAAGTCAGATCCATCCATGACCTGTCCCAATCCCTCTGTCTGTTCCATCCCGTACACCATGAGGATACCACGCAGGGGCACCCACAAGACGACGACTGGCCATCCCCCACAAGCCCTGTGGCAGGGCAACATGAGGCGAACAGCCCCTCTGTGACACCACCGCAAATGGCCATGGCCCAGCAGAGGCAACAGTCCCTCGACCAGTTAATCGTGCAACAGCAGCAACTGGCCACGCTCCTCAAGGACCATGCCGATGGATGTGGGGGCACTAAGGCAGACATAGAAACATCAACTGAGACACTTAGGGCACAAATCGAGAGTAGCACCGAGAGCCTGAGAGTCCAAATGGAGAGTAGCACCGAGAGCCTGAGAGTCCAAATGGAGAGAAGCACCGAGAGCCTCAGGGGGGAACTGCATGCGACGTCCAAAGACGTATGTGCCGAACTTGCCGCAGTGCGCCGTGTGCTCACTGAGCTCTCACAAACCCTTAGGGACATGCATGGACGTGAGCAGGCAGAGACATCATCCGTTGCAAGTTCCGTCCAGGGCAGCCCCCAACGTAGATCTGGGAGGAACCTGCGCTCCACAGGCAGGGGTGCCCCTGATACCCGCAGAGGGGGCTTGCAATAGCGACTGCCCACTGACAATGAGCATCTTTGGACACTGGTGTTCGGGGGGGAGGTAGGAGGGTGGAGGGGGTGTGTTGGGCTCACTCGGGTGGCGGGTCGATAGGTTGTTCAACATGATATCACATATGCCATAAACAATGCACGAGCAAACAATGAGATGTGTGGACAATGATCTTTGTGTACTAGGCCATCATAGGCGTACAGTCCATATTGTGCATGTACCAGACACACACAGTGCCACGAGTCCCGTGTCCATGTATCAGCCACCAGGCGTGAGTGCTAGAAGCATGCATCTATGAGATGCTGACGAATTTCACGGCCCTCCTGTGCCTCGCACACTCCTTGAGGTGCTGCCACATCCCCACCCTCATCATGACCATCTTCAGGTGCTTGCAGTTCTGCGTCAGGGGGCATGGGCACATTTCTACGTACGCACATGTTGTGGAGCATGACACATGCCATCACCATCTTTGCAACCTTCTCATGGCGGTACAGGAGTGCCCCGCCAGACCTGCTGAGGCACCGGAAACGAGTCTTCAGTAGGCCGAATGCCTGTTCAATGACTACACGGGTACGTGAGTGGGCATGGTTGTAGTCCTCCTCATGCTGGTCCCGTGGGTTCCGGACTGGTGTGAGAAGCCATCTCTTCAGTGGATATCCGGCATCACCTGTATGTGGACGATAAACGAATTATGTGGAATGCCATTGCTACGTACGCACCCCCCCCCCTTCCTGCCAGGTCATTGCCGCATCACATACCCCACATCATCATGCATGAAATGAGACTCACCGAGTAGTCAGGATCTGTTCCCTGCGTGTCGCTCCATGTAGCGTGGTATTGTAGAGTTCCTCAAGACCATAGAATCATGGGTTGATCCAGGGAATCGGGCACAACAATGTGTAATGATCCTGTTGGAGTCACACACCATTTGTACATTCAGTGAATGAAATTGTTTTCGGTTGCGGTACTGGGCCTCCATGGCATGTGGGACGACCAATTCCACATGGGTGCAGTCGATGGCACCAATGCAACCCGGTATGCCGCCAAGTGCATGGAATCCCACTTTTGTGTTGGTAATTTCCTGCTCCGAGCGTGGTAGAGAGATGTAGTCGTCTGCGTGCTGCAGGAGGGCATCGAGCACTTGCAATAGTGTCTGTGAGAACAGTGGCTGAGAAATGCCATGCAACTGTCCGACTGTGTGCTGGTAGGTGCCTGTGGCCAGGAAGTGGAGTACAGACACCACCTTCAGTAGGGGTGGGATGGCGGTTGGGCTATCTATCATGCTGACAAGGTCAGCCTGTGTCATGTCCACAATGGCGGCTATGGTGTCCCGGTCCAAACGGTAGAGGGTGTGGATCTGCTCATCAGTGAGGTTGAACGGATGTGCTCGGAGGCGTGGGATTGCGGGCTGCCTGCGTGGTGGTAGTGGCTGTGCTGGCAGCCCTTGCTGGCCCTGCCTTGCCCTCCTCCACCTCCTGCGTCTCCTCCGTGCGGCTGGTTGTAGTTGGTGTTCGTCTTCTTCTTGGAGTTGGAGTACTTGCAGTGCTATCAGGTCCCCCAGGGCCAACATCGCGAGTCCTGCCGGTAGCATTTCGGAGTGGGTGTGGGAGGAGACTGGGCGTGCAATTTATGTGTTTTCAGGCTGTATGGCCTCCACCTGTGGTGATTCATTCCACCTGTGCAAGCTGCTCTCCCCTTTGGGCGAGCACGTCCCGCACACAACGCTGCAATTCGAGGAATGGCATCTTGCTATTACAATCATGTATTAGTACCCGATGGCCGTGTAACATTGGTTGATATGTTCATTCGGCTATGGTCCCATTGTTTCACATGCATTCTTTGCAGTCGCGAACAGACTTGTGAAGGGTCAGTGGAACGTAGTACTCGAGTAACGGTGGACCCTCATGCATCACTGTACCGAGGTTCACCGACGGGCGGGGCGTGCCATTTGTGAGTGAAGGCAGTTGCCATTTTCACACACAGCCGCACTAGATGGATTAATTTGTGATTCCAAGCGGCCACAGATGCCTTTTCGACGTGATGTTGCAAATGAGGAATTCGAAGGGCGGCGCTTTCGGTCTTCAGCTAGCGGCGAGGAGATGCCCACAGGTCTGACTGCAAATATAACGTTCTATTGTTCAGTGTCCTTGGGACAGGGGCCATGGCGAGGATGCAATGATTGATATGAATAGTTTGGGATGCGCAATAGCGAAGTGGATGATGAGGCCGGACGTTCCCAAATACATGTTACTCCACAACACTGGAATTACGGGCTGGGGCACAGTGGATTTTGCAGGCTGCATAACGCACAGACTCAATGGAATTCTCACATGTTATGTGAGTATGGTAACAGGCGTTCTCATTACGGGATGAGGGAATGATGAATGGATGCATGGGCAGATGATTTGATACAGTGTTTGCCATGTACAGGGCTTCTTGGAATCTGTCCGCCTCCCCTGCGCTATGTGATGCAGGGCTGCCATAGTGGGACCATCGTCTATCTGGCCTTGTTGAGCCCTCCCTGTCTCGACGCGCCTTCAGACACTTGTGTCCATGCACGTTACCAATCCCATCTGATGGATTCTGTTTTCACAGACGCATGCACAGGTACACTCGTTTGTGATGGTGTTTTCACCTCGATATGGATAGTTATGAGTCGCAAGTGGTTTTGGGGTGGTGATGATCCTTTGGAGTGGGCTAGCATGCATATGGCTGTGGATTTAGTGTGATCATTGAGGTGAGTTGTTCGGATGTAGTTCTGATGGCCATTCTATTCTTTTTCTTTTCTTTTGGTTGACAGGTATCTCCTCCCCTTTTGCCACTGCCATCTGTATGCCACTCCTGCAGATGGCTTTTACTCCCGACACCTGCTGCTTCGTGTTAATCAGTGGAGCAGCATTACGATCTTATGGGACGATCGCCAATGGGCCACATGCCCTTACGCAGTACTAGTGGCTCGGAGCAACATTTCGGCCTTTCAGCTGGACTAGTGCCTCCCTATTGGGACGGCCCTGCGGTTCTAGGCGCTTCCATGTTGCCTTTTCGTACGGAATGTAGCCCCTGTGTACCATGAAGGAACAGGGCGTCACACAAGAAGTAGCTGGTCATTTCTTGCGGATGCAGCCCACAATGGTGAAATGTGTTTTGGAGTTCATGGCCTAATGGCTGTATGGGCTTGGTGAATTTGTTGTGCATTAAATTTCTATTCTGATATGGGCCGTGTAGCGTTCTTCTTTGCAAGTGATGTGGCATATTCCTATTTGGGGAGCGATGTATTGTGAGGAGATCTGCATTGGGTTCCAGCTTCGGAGTATAGTTGCGTGGTACTGTGCTGGGCGCGTTTGCCTACGAAGCACAGTGAGGTCAGGGGTGAGGGCTGCCAATATGACTGTTTGGATGATGTCATGCTCAGGGGCGGGGGATTAGGTTTTGTGTAACAGATGCCGGTCAGCCAGGTGGATTGGTGGAATGATGTGATTATCGGAATATTGCTGCCTGTGTTTGCGTGCGTTTCTTGGTGGGAGACTGAGGTCATGTCCATTGGTATAGCTTCTGTATTCGTGCCATCTGTGCCCTGCAGCTCCCATTGGCCCCTCTTGTGATTCTTTTGTTCGTTGGCATGCATGGGTGACTTGTACATTTCACTGGTTGCATTGTGACTTCGTTGCACCTACGGGGAGTTGTGCTCTGTGGCCAGGGAGCGGTGTACAGGCACTCAGTGGGGCCGTTTACGGTTGATTCGCGATGCCGTACTTCTCACCATGGCGGAATGGTACTTTCCGCCGTGCTTGATGGCGTTAAGTACATGTCCGCTAGGGTCGGAATTCGCGTACCCTTGCGCCATGGTGCTAATTACGGTTTGGTGCAGTTAGCGTTGGCGTTCACTACGGTGTCGCTAATGGCATCGTACTTTACGGTGACGGGTCATAGTCGCACCGAGCGCTATTCGATGGCGGTATTGCATTTCCGCCATCGTTTTTCGCTTTCCGCCAGGGTCGTAATGAGGGTGTGTCTAGCCCCAAGCATGCAATGTCTCCATTCCTTCAATGCACATTTTATTGCCAACAACTCCTTATCTGTGACCATATAATGGAGCTCTGCAGTAGAAAACTTCTTAGACCAAAATGCCACTGGATGTAATTCTTGAGAGACAGGATCTCGCTGAGACAGGACTGCACCCATGGCCATGTTTGACGCATCAGTTTCCACCACAAAGGGAAGATCCGGCCTAGGATGTTGTAGGACTGGAGCTGCCGTAAATCTCTCCTTCAATTTCGGAAGGCCTCTTCCGCCTCTTTTGTCCAAGCAAACGTCTTGTTTTTTTCGGAGCAGGGATGTGATGGGATGGACCAGTTGAGAAAAATCTGACACAAATTGCTGATAGAAATTTGCAAACCCCAAACAACCTTTAACTCCCTTGACTGATGTGGGAGCTGGCCAAGAAAGGATTGCATCAACCTTCCTATTATCCATTTTCACTCCTTGCGAAGATAACACGAATCCGAAAAATTCGACCTCAGAAACGTGGAAATGACATTTTTCCAATTTCACTTACAACAAGTTTTCTCGGAGTATTTGTAGAACAGAAATTAAATGTCTAACATGTTCTCGCGGATCCGCTGAGAAGATTAGAATGTCATCTACATAGACAACCACACAGATATCCAGAAGTTCATGGAAGATGTCATTCATGATAGACTGAAAGGTTGCTGGTGCATTACATAGCCCAAAGGGCATCACCTGGTATTCGAAGAGTCCATAACGTGTGCGGAAGGACGTTTTCCATTAGTCTCCTTCTTTTATACGAATGAGGTGTTATGCCCCTCGAAGATCAAGCTTTGTGAAGATTTGGGCTTTTTTCACTTGGTCCAGAAGTGTTGAGATGAGAGGTAATGGGTAGCGGTTCTTAACAGTAATTTGATTCAAGGCTCGATAATCTATGCAGGTTCTTAAACTTAAATTTCCTTCCTTTTTGGGCTAGAAGAACAGAGGTGACGCTGCTGGGGACTTGGACGGTCTAATGAAACCATTAGCCAAATACTGGGGACTTGGACGGTCTAATGAAACCATTAGCCAAATACTGGTCGAGATATGTTTTCAGATGGAGGTTTTCTTTTTCTGTTTGCGCATATATGCGATTGCAAGGAAGCTGAGCTCCAGGAATGAGATCTATCTGGCAATCATATGGTCTGTGAGGGGGTAAATCTTCTGCCTGCTTTTCCTCTTGAAAAACATCCTGGAACTTCCGATACTCTGATGGCAATGAACCAAGGAGACCTAAAGTGATTTCTGTTGTCCTCTTGGGTTTTTCCATCTCTGCCGAATCTTCTATTAGACTACAAGTTCTCTTGCATGCTGAACTGAAAGTCAAGGTTCTTGAACACCAATCAATGACAGGATTGTGTTTTTCCAACCAGGGTATTCCCAAAATGATTTGAAACTGTGGTGCTTGAATCAGGTCAAAGGAATTCCCCTCCTTGTGTCCTTCCTGGCAGAGCATAATGAGATTGTTGGTGCACTGTCTTACAGGGCCTGACACTAATGGAGTGCCATCTACCCCAGAAACATTCTCGGCTTCCAACTTTTCCGACAAGGAACTTTCCAGTTTGCCAGCCAGGTGTAGATCTATATAGTTGCCTATTGCCCCACTGTCTATATAATGGTTCAACGCAAATCTCTTTGTGGGCTGCTGCTGACTAAATAGGATAATTGGAAACACAAAGTGTGAGGTCACCGAAAACTTCTTCACGCTCGACAAGCTGACCTCTATATTTGTCGGGCACTTAAGTTTTCTGGACTCTTGTCCTTCTTCTCCTGGTTGATTCCTACCAAAGGTTTTCTTGAAGGTTTCACTGGACAGTCCTTCAGGAAGGGACCAGCCTGTCCGCAATATAAACATAACTGTTGCTGCCGTCTCTTATCCCTTTCAGCCTTAGAGATTGGACCTCGTATGCCCCCCAACTGCATAGGTTCAGGATGAGTCTCTGACGAGGATCTTCCAGCTGGCTCCTTAGAGCGAACAAAATAAGCCCGACCTCCAGGCCGAGCACGATCAGTTCTTCGATCTTGCAGGCGATGATCTAACTGGATGGTCAAATCGATGAATTCTGTGATACTCTCAGGTGGATTCACTACCTGTGCTAGGATGTCCTTTAACTCGCTACACAACCCGTGATAAAACAAGGTGGTTCTTTTCACTGAAAGCCAGTTGGTTTCGGCCAACAACCTATTAAAGGTTGACACATATGCCAGCAGTTCTTGATTATCTTGTCGAAGCGACAGCAATTCCTTATCTAAGGCTTGCCCTTGAGTGTGGCGAGCAAAAACATTTCCAGTTCCCGTTGAAATTCCTGAACATTTCTCAACACTGGATCTTCTCTATTGACAAGGGGTATTGACCAGTCAGCAGCATAACCACCCAGATACGATAATACAAATGCTACCTTGCATTGGTCAGTTGGAAAAACTCCTGGTCTGCACAAAAAATGTAGCCGGCATTGAATCAAAAATACTGCATACTTTTTGGGTCCCCAGTGAACTGCTCCGGAGGAGCCAAGGGAATATTACCCGGGACAACCACTTGAACAGGGACAGGTGGTGCAGTAGGGGCTGATGCTTGTGGATTACCTAAAGACAAAGGAACCTGTCCAGCTTGAGTCTGTAGGAGTTGGCAGGCGAGTTCCTCAGTTCTATCTCTGTTCACCACTAACTCTTTCCTCAGAGCATTGGTCTCATAGCGAGCTGCATGAACTTCAGTTCTCAATTCCACCAACAATTGGACCAACTGATCAACCTCAGAAGTTCCCATGGTGTCCAGGCAGAGTATGTTTCAGCACGGCTTCACGTTCTGTAATGCTTACCTTAACTCTGCAGGGACACGCACAGGAGAAACCGCAATGGCTCTTCTTATCTGGTGATTTTCAGTTATCTACCACTTCTTCTGTAACCAGGGTGACCTATTAATATACATAAGAATTCCTTAGTGTAAGCGTGAAACCCCTCTTAAAATACAGCCACAGTTTTTGTTTCGAGTTAAAAGCAAACTCTCATAAAACTTTACCTTACCTAAATTATTTTTTGGGTGAGCTCTCCATCCTGCATCTGTGCAGGGGCTCTAGTTCTGAAGCATTGCTATGCTGGTGAAGACCACTGGAGTGCACTGGAATTATTTTGGGAAAAAATGCTATTGCTAAAGAACTGTGGAAATGGCGCTAAGGAAAAAGAAAATGCCTCAGAACCTGGATGGAATCCCTACCATACTAGCTCTGGCTAACCATGCCTAAAATGCCCTAAATGCCTAAAGGGAAATAAAAGGCTACTCCTGAATACCTTCCTAATGTGTGTTCATGTGTGTCAAATAATTCCAAGGTTAACTATATAGCTAAAGTGGAGCGGCAATACTAAACTACTGCCAAGTATTCCTAAAGATGCATTGAGTGTGTATTTAATAGCAAGAACATGAAAGCCACCAAAGCGAAAGAACGCTTCTGGAGACTAACCTAGGGGCTTGTAAAATGAAAGACAGAAACAAATTAGCCACCCAACAACTGCGTAATCAAACCTTTCACACTACATTGTAATTGCAATGGAAGAGCAGCTGCTACAACAAATGATACAGTAATGAAGTTTTCTATCGCCAGGCAACAGCGTTATGAAGCACTTGACAAACTATTATAATTACTATGTGAGAAGAGCCGCTAAACATGTACATAACGGCAACAGCAATACTTGCGGTGATGAAAACTCGCTGCTACATTTGCTTTGAAGGTATGTATTTCTCAGCTTGACGCTCGTAGTGTATGCCGGCTGACAGGAACAAGGGGCTCTGACTGAAATAACTTGCTGTGACAACAAAGATTCTAATAAACGGTTTTCAGTAACTGAACCAGGAACCTACTCCGAACTACAACCAGAAATATTACTGTGGTTAGAAAATACTGAACAGGATCTACAGATATAGTTATGACAGAAGTGCCTGGCGTCGGTAAGCTTTTTCTGTGACAGATCGTACGCGAAGCTCAGAACAAACGCTGGGAGGGGCCTAAATACAGTTAGAGTGCAAACAACTAGACTGGCTCTGAACTCACAGGAGAACTACTAGGGCAGCTATGTTGAGGAGTCAGGAAGTGGCTATTTAGCCTACCCACTACACTGTGTTGCTTCCCCATTATCCAACAGTGATAAGCTGATGTCCAGCTCTTTTTAGAGGTTACACTAGAACTCTTCCCTGTGATCATGACACCACCATCCTAGACATCTATGACAAAATGTGCATCTGGGCCAATTGCTTAGTTGAAGTGGGATTGCAGCATTAGGGAAATATTTAAGAAAGAGACTATGATATTGAGTAAGAAATTAAGAAACAGGGGATACCCTGAAAGGGGGATTAAAAAGGCATCCAAATGAACAGACAATAACAACGGGGAAGCCCTTCTGCAGCCCAGATTGAGTACAGCAGATGAAGATCAATTGGTTTGTGTTTAGACCTTTGGAAAGTGTTTGACAAAGCTAATTATAAATCAGCAAGACACCGTTTGCATTTAAGCAAAGCGTCAATATCAAAGATCTGGTTATGAAGAATGATATTAGCACAAAATTTGAGAATCTTGCATTATTGAGTTAGGAGGCCTTCCATGGGTAAAGGGACACTCCCCATGTGTCAAATGTGGAGTTTGCAGCCTCACTAGGTGATCTACGAAGATCGATATGGGACATAAAACTACTTTGGAACAAAAAAAGCCTTACCAACTGCGAGTCCCAAAATATGATAACTTGCTCTTGCAGCAAGAGATATATAGGGAAAACATTTAGGAAGGTGAAAACACAAATCAGCTGTCTCAAAAATAAGATTGAGGAAGCACCAATGGTGAAACACTTTATGTCCATGAACCATAGATTTGATGATTTCCATTGGACCGTTATTCAAAAAATTCAAATATTTGGGAAAGGAAATGTGGAAAGACAATTGTTGAAAAAGGAAAAACAACTAATCATTCTGTTAGTTGTTGGAATGGCTTAAATGAGGGAGTTTAATGGCCCAAAGTGAATTGAAGTATATGAAACCATCTCCTTATACTCCTTTCAAAGGGAGGAATTACTGGAATAGTACCAGGTATAATCGAGATGTGATTTCCCATTGGTTTTAGGGGAGGGGGGATATCTCAGGGGCAACTTGTTTCTCTTGGAAGCAAGAAAACACAGTGCAACACAGATTTGAATCCCGATCCTGCACTTAGAAACCAATCTCTGATATTAAGCGCAGTATAAAAGATCCATTATAATAATTATAATCCCCCCTTCTAATAGGTGTACGCAGATACCTATTGTGAATGAAATACAAATATACCATTTGTAGGATTACTGAAGACTGGGTACCTGGATGCAGACATACAAAAATCATAGTGGAAATATTAATTCATTATTGATGCACAGTTGCTGACTAGAACAAGGCATATAAGATCCGATTGGGCACACACGTACCGACGATGATTAAGCCACTAGTATATATGTGAAGCCACTAGTATATATGTGAAGCACTGGGTTCAGGGACATCATTTGGGGGTCGCCAGAGGTCGCAAGCGCGACCCCTGAGGTCTCCTCTGCGACCTCTGTGGTCTCCCATGCAACCTCTAAAAAAAAAAATATATATTTATTTTTTTCCAATGCAAGTTCCTGGGCTGCGGCCAGCACCATGCCGCTCTTTAATTCTGGAGTGGCTAGCTTTCTTGTTCAGGCCCCTTAAAAAAGGAGAAAAATAAGAAAATGAGGGCCACAAGTCTAAGACTTTCAGCATTGAACCTAAATAAGAAAGAATAGGAATGGCAAAAAATGTGTCTTTCTGGAATTCTATACAAAAATTGCTAGACTCAATAAAGGTTTATTTCAGGCACACTTCAGTCACTGATTTAGGCTGTTTTCAAACGCCTCAACTCAGCCTTTGATCCTTCTGAGGTCGATAAATGGGTACCAACACAGGTTGGGTGATAGTGGGTGTATATGTCTTCTATGTAAAGCGCTTAAGCGTAAGTGCTATATAATCACACATCATTATCATTTGGTCATGGACGTCTGCTTGCAATCACAGTAATTTGGTAATATGGGCCCATATACACTGATCTTAACGATACATATGGCGATCCATTCAGGTATGAAATGTACATCACAGTGATATAGTGATATCGTAACCATATTGTTCCTAGTGTACAATGCTATGTGATGCCACTTCCTGTTTTGTCAACGGGTGAAAGGGTGTGTTCCATCGCTTCCTGCGATATCACTTTGGGGTGGGGTCAAATGACATCACTTCCTGCGATGTCATCAGGGGGTCAAGGGTTGTGTGATGTCACTTCCGCTACCCCTGGCATTTTGATGAAATGACGTCCCTGACTGGGTTGTCTTTTTTAAAAGAAAAGTGGGGTTCAGCACACGGGCAAAATAAAATTATAATTGTGCACAACTTAGAATAGTGTTGTATAGAGCGTTTGTTTGCTAAATTGAATAGTGCAGTGTGTTACACAGAAAAGAGGATTTCATTATTTAGTAACTCCACAAGGTCAGTTTAAACAAAGGAGTTGAGCAAAACCCAATATGGCAGAAAGGTTTCACCAAGAAACATTCTGAGTGCAAACAACGAATCCTTACAACAATGCGCACAGTCTAGTTGAAAAATAGAGTAACGGGTCGAGTGTTTCAGCAGTCAGTCGATGCAGGCTTTCTCAACAGTAGGAGAGAGCAATGGGCGACCAAAGATAGCCGGGGAAGAAGGTTAAATGCAGTTAGCCCCTCTGCACAAAAGCAAAAGGTGATGTAGATGATTGAAGCGGCCCGAATCTCAGGACTTTGGTGAGAAATGTAATAAGCAAACATGCGAGATAATCATGTGTGTTCTTATAGGTAGAGAACAAAAGAGTGAAGTAGCCGAAAGCACCCGTTAGACACGTTCTGGATAGAATCTATACCTCTGATTTGCAGTGAGACACGTTCAGGAGAACCCGGAAAGTGATAGCACAGTACAGAAAGTCGTCAGCAGTTGTGGCTTTTTTGTTATTTGCATGGCGATTAAATCTGTCATGTAATGCACATAAAGGTGCGGTTTTATAATGGTGATGATACACTATGGGCCTCATTACGAGGAAGGCAGTAGAGGGTTAACGGCGCTGGCAGCTCTACCGCCTCATTACGAGGTCTGCTTGTGGGACCCGCTAAGGACGTCCCATTACCAGGATGCTAACAACGGGCCCGTCATTAACGAGCCCATTGTTAGCATCCTTCCCATTCCCATTGAGCCCTCTAGGGTCTCAAATGGGAATGTACCGGGTCCGGTTTCCTGGAATGAGGACTGGGCCCTCCAAGGTTGGAATGGCCCGGTATTTCTCCATTCAAGGAACCCGGACCCGCTACCATAAATGGGGGTAGCCATGCCGCTAAAAGCGGCATGGCTACCGCCATACTCATAATGAGGCCCTATTTTTGTAAATGTTACAATTGATACTCCTGGTGAAGGTTTAGAAACAAGATACTGAAACATGATGAGATGATTGGAGGAGAGTATACAACATATCTTTGATGGTTAGTTGACTTTACAGCACATAATGTAAATTTATGAAAAGCTAACACGTTAAAACATCTCATATTAAAAGAGTCAGTTTTGTAGAGTTTCCTGTGTTGGACATCTACATTGAATTTTGAAGGTAGTTATGTACCTCCTATGGTTCAAGTGCAACTGGTGAAATGTGCTTTAAGATAAGGCAAACCGTTTTTTGACTTTTTTTTTAAATGCAATATTGTGAATACAGTATTTGCATACAAAATGAAATTGTGAATTAGAAAATGGGTTATTGAATCCAGTATATTCGGGACCTATGGGAATAAAGAACGTGTCTGAGGGATATTTGTGTTATTGTATATAATAAAAACCGTACATGTCTTTTAGAACTCTCCTCACTCCACTACATTTATGTGGCCCCACTATGTTAAGTAATGTTATATTGACTTGTAACGTGCACTGCTACCATTTGCATGGTCTCCAGACTCTCGCATGGCTCTGTTAAAAATGGGTTTGGGGTTGATAGGTTAGTGAGGGAAGTGGGATAGGATAGCACTTGTACTTTTCTGTTGACGGCTGTAGAACTAGAAGAAAATGGTGTCTGTGTGGTGGCTTTCTGAGTGTGGTTCTATTGTGTGCACTATGGTTATTGTGTCCAGGGGGGCACCATTCTGTGTTTGGGTTCTTTGTCAGATGCAGCAGTTCTTGTGGTGGATGTGTAGCTTGTGAGCTTGTGTGTAGAAAGGTTAGCCCATGTGGGCTGCAGAACTATAAGCCCCAGAAAAGGTTGCACCAAAGCAGGTGGAACCCCAACATAAGTCACAGGGAAACAAGGCAGAGACTTGACTCCACAAAATCTGGAACCCTGAGGTATAAGGAATAATCACACACCCCACGTCCCAGAGGTAAGTGCTCACAGTGGAACTTTGGCAAAAATGGCTCCATCATGGGGTAACCGACCGGATAATGCAGGCTTATTTCACAGGTACAATTTACAGGATCTGGTGCCTGTATGCTTGAAACCTGAGCCAATGACAACCCGCATAACCAAGGAAAAGTACAAATGGCCTTTTCATATTGATGACCAGCGAACTCGGAAAGATAAAGAAACCCATACAGACAGATATCAGCGGCTCTGTGGACAACACAGGATTGCAGCCCAGCAGAAAAGGATCCCAGCATGGGCATAACAGCTGGGGATTGCACTTCTGAAGGAGCAGGTCAGGTGAGTTATTGGTGTCCAAAACCTCTTCCAGCCACTGACAGTTTCCAGCATCATGGCGGCAAACCTTGCCAGTTATCAGCTATAAGGGGCCCGGATAATGGTTTCAGAATTGAAGACTCTATCCAGTGCATAGGGCAGGCATGAGGTTAATTGAGGAAGCCTAGACTGGACATGCAGAAGCAGAAAACCCCAGCCGGGACACTGCTACCATCAGCCTGTATGGCCAAGGAAGAGATCAAAATGACAAAAACTATGGGAACCGGTGGGAAACCCTGTTCTCAGGCCAGAAGACCTGCTCATCCAAATTCCAGAACACAGCAGCAAGAAAGTGAGAGAGCAGGGACCAGGCACGGCCTTAGGTACCACTGCAAAAAAAGGGCTGGCCAAAAGCCATCCCACCAAATATTAAAGGGGGATGGGGCAAAAGGTCAGATGGCCAACCATATTGGTTGGTCAGCAACACTACCACCCAGAATAGACCACACCCACAGGAAGTGAGAGGGAGAGCCTATGGACCTACACTGGTCTAAACCAGCTAATGAGGACTCACAGAGAACCTGTGTGGTCAGAATAGCTATTTTCAGCATACCTCATGGTCGCTCTGAACAAAGGAATCTATAAAATGCAAAAATGGCTGACAGTATGTTTTAAATAATTACATTGATACCCCAATGGCTACCAAAAAGTTAAAATGGCTACCACTGCGGCTTGAGCCCCTTGTGATGCAAAACCTAAGGTGCAGGTGCCACCAACATACTCCCTAAAGACAATGTAGGATGATATATTAACTCTACGGCAAAAAGGAGGTGCTAGGAATTACCCTTGGGACTGAGCAGCTTAGTTGTGGCCCAATAGCATACACCTTATGGAAGGCAAAAAGGTTTGCAGTGGCAGAGGGACTTCAGGAGAAGTTCTTCTGCCCACCAAAGGGAGCGAGTGATTCAAAAATATAAAGGTAAAAAGTCAACAAGTTTAAAGTCCCTAAAAAGTTGTCCTAGAATCCCCCAAAATATGAATTCTGTTTCAACACCTTCCAGTGCTTTTGCCACTTGCCTCTTCCTCGTGATGCCCTATGAAATTACAAGCACCTGGAGCATGAAGTGCCATGCCAAATGTGACATACCAGTTGGGCTAACATGGGCAACACGTTGAGTAATTGTCCCCTCCGCTTCAGATCTCAGGCTCTCCTCCTTACTACAGAGGGAAAATGAATGGTGCTCTCTACTCTTGGCAATCTAGAGTTTTCAGTATGGAATGTAAGGATTTACAGTGCTGTCAGGCATTGGGGCCAGAAGTTGGAAGGGAAAAGAAGTGAACCACTTCGACAAAAAATGAAACATTCACAGTGACCCTAGAACAGTGTGTCAACTTTGGACTTTCAGCCTTAAACGTGGAATTGTTTTGAATTTCTATAGTACGAGTTCCACCATGTTCAAAATGTTTAAAATATACACTGCTTCGTGATGTCAAGCATTTAGTAAGGGAATATAGGGCCTCATTACGAGTTTAGCGGTGCAGAAAAGAGCGGAGTGAATGGGATGTACTGTAGAATGAGAGCAAAGAAAAAAGATATTCAGGAGCGAGGCCAAAGAGAGAATTTAAAATCGACACAGAAAGTTAAATTTAAGGTGGGACTGAAAACAGGGACAGCCAAGATTAGAAAGAAAAGAAGAAATATCATTGCGAGAAGCTAGGAGAAAAAGTAGACAAATGGAAGCATTAAAAACAGATTTCAAGGGGCAAGATGAGTAAGAGGAAGACCATAGAGCGCAGAAAAGCAGTAGAAAAGACGAGAAAAGATTAATGAAGATATCAAGAGTTTAGTGGCCTCAAAAGTCAAGAAAAGAGGAGCATTCTGAATGTTGTACAAGTGAAAGTGATAGGCACGTGAAGATAGAGAAATGTGGTGTTTAATGGATAGCTCAGAGTCTCAATAAAGTCAGAAATTGCGGGCTATGGAAGAAATTGACAGCTGAGAAAGCAGAAATTAAATGAAAGAAGGACAGAGTGGGGATGGAATAGTATTAGCAGGAAAGTATGTCAGTTTTAGCAGGCTTGAGAAACAGAAAGTGGGCCGGCATCCAAGATTTGATGGCAAGCAAACAAATAGAATGTTTGCTTTGAAACATTATGCTAGAGGTGAATCCTCCACTTTCCCTCCCAAAAATTGGCAGAATTACCACTCATAATTCCACCGGTGGTAATTCCTCTAACAATCCCCAATTGGAGTTCTATGGACTCCACAAAATGGAGATTTACACCGCCCACCACCACTTACATTCCAGTGTCAAATCCACGGGACCAGTGGTAGTAACTGTAAATCCATTTGTTGGTATCTTAGAGGATTTACCTCAGAAACACTTCCAAACTCGTAATGAGACCCATGAAATGCATATTCATGCTCATGACTATTTTTAAGCACTCTTACTTTTCTTTGCAGATCCCCAATTGATCAATACATGCAATTTGGCAAAGTGTCTTTGTATTGATCAACATACCCGGATCCTGCACTCAAGCACCACCCGCCATTTAATGAGTCAAAAATACATCTGATATGCAGGTAGCCGAAGATTCCCTGTTTACACAGCAGCAATGAGGAAGGCCCACCAGCTTATTGAAAGCCTGGATTTGTGAAAGAGCAAAGTGTCCATGTCCATGTGGAGCTCTGCCAGAAGGCAGATAGGGGAGGTGTGATAGCGGAAGCATCAAGATGAACCTTTTGCCTGTATTATGTGTGCCTGGATGTCTAGCACTACGTGAACACTGTAAGAGGCGTATCCATCGTCTTTTTAATGTTCTTCCTTTGCGCCTTTTCAAAGCTCCATCTCATTTATGCAGCATACTGTGCTATGCTTGGTGCTTCTGGCATACTCCCCCCTTCTTTCCATTGTTCAGTGCACTTTGCATTCCTTTCTTTTTCAACCTTCAGTTGATCGTTCATGTTTTGATCCCTGTGCCATGATCTCTTTCCCTGCAACCTTTCTCCTTGCGCACAGATCTTTCTTCTTTCTGTATTTGATATGAGGCTGGTTCCATATGCCACACGTCGGCTCAGCTACCCCTTCGTTGATCCTGCTACCCCCTTTCCATAGGATCCAACAAGCTGGCTCTGATCGCTTTACTGTATATTAAATAAAATAAGGCTTTATATGTTCACATGTATTCCCAACATTTTCAATGAAGTAAACAGTCACAGTGCTCTCATGATTCACTCTGAGAATCAAAAAAGTCCTTGATCTCCTTCTCTATGAACTCCAACGGAGGATCGAATCGAGAATCAATATTCATCTGATGCGACGGCCGCATCCCCGATGAGCACAGGCCCTCTGCTTCCTACTTTTAAATTCCATCATTGGGCTCCGCAGCTCGGGAATAAATTCACTGCTTTGTGCAGGTGGAAATGGTCACCTAACATTGCCAATTTCTGTTCTCAAATGCTTTCCTTTTTATCTCTTCAAGCCCATTTTTTTAAATGACTATCAGCCAAGGAGGCTGCTTGGGCGATAATGGGCAGATCGTCCACGTTGTTTTATTTTTCACAGTCCCAGGCAGTCAAGGTCAGCCCCGGGACTTAAAGGACCTGTATATACAAACAATCAATGGAATGATTTGCATGCATGCAGACAGCCCTGAATTGCAATGAGAGCCGAGAATGCATTGCTCAGATGCTACCAGTGTGGATGAATTCGTGTGGGTGCAGTTTTCAACTACATTGTTACGGTATGCAGTGATTATAACGAATACCACAATGACTAATCCCATTACAATGAACCAAAAATAAAGAATTCCCAAAAAACGAATTTGCATAAAAACTAATAAAGGGATTGGGAGCGGGAGTACTGGTTTTGGGGGTGTGTGGGAAGTATTAGGAACAAAACAATGGGGAGGGGGTAAAAAAAAACAAGAAATTAATTTGTTATTTTGTAATTCGCTATTATGGTGTTAGTTGTAATGGGATTAGTTATTATGGATTTGTTAAAATCATATTTAACTCATTGTTATATTCCCTTAATTCTACAATGTGCCCCTTAGCCTCTTTTTCACATGGGTGTCATTTATGTGGACATATTATTATATTTGAATTGTTGGAACCATAAGTGTAACATGTATATATGATAATGGTTGAGTGCACTCAAAGGAATGAAGATCTCGAGAAGGGGTGTTACCTCTGGGTGAAGACACCCCATAAGTAATTGTTATTATTTTTGCAGCTCCCCACCCCTGGAGCATGGAGTGGATCGGGAGGCGCTACAATTTCAGAGTATCTCAGAGCGTGAGGTTTCCGGACTGAATGGAGAAGTGGGAAAGGGACAAAAATGTGCAAAAAGAAGGCATCTATATGAGCTGGTTCCTAAAAGACACAAATCCAGAGAATTGGAACGCTAGATGAAAATTATTCTTCATTTGCTTCCTGTACAAGAGAGGTTACTTATGGTGCATAGGTCTATCGGGAGAAGGTTGCATTGTTTTGCAGGCACATCTCAACGGGACCTGCCAGCCACCCTTGAGATGCAAAAGCAAACAATGCTCTTGGTGTGCCAAAGAATAAAACAAAATGTAATCATAATATAAAAATCATGTTAAAACAGGTCAACAAAAGTTAGGCCATTGATTTTAAATAAAGAAAAAACAATCAAATCTATACGTTGTGTGGGTTAGGAACAACAGAGGTACAATTTTGTGTACTGCTGAACTATTAACAGTACATAATTACTGTCAGTACTGCTGAACATAAGTACTGACAGTAATTATGTACTGTTAATAGTTCAGCAGTACTGAAAATTCCACCTCTGTTATACTAATCCACACAACGTACAGATTTGATTGCTTTTTCTTTATATAAAATCAATAGCCTAAATTTTGTTGACCTGTTTTAACATGATTTTTCTATTATGATTAAACTTTGTTTTATTTTGAACTTACGTATTTGTGATCTATTGGTTAGTATATGTTAACCTAGCCTTCTGTAGTCGGTCTGCACCTCCTGTGCATCTATTAAAAGGGGTAGCCTTTTGACTCTGCCCTTTGCTCCTTCAGTACCTGTTCACCCTCTAGTGTCAGGCCCCCTTGTAACAAAAAAGAGGGTTTATCGCCCCTATATATTTATCTCATGGAATGTTTTTATGCAGATGTTACTATAGGGGAGATGCTAGCCACCTGGAGGACCCAGAATATGACACTTTTTGCATCAGAGGTGCTGTCACCAATTTTTATACGTGATGTTCTATTACCCAAGCCACAAGATTAACTTCTCTTATGAGTAAGATGGCAAGACCTAGAGTAACAAATACTGCCAAAAAGTCCAATAATATCAAGACTCCAGAATGTGCTTGATCCAAAATAGGAAGAAGGGAGTTTTTGATATCAAACGGGGCCAACTCCACCCCTCTACCAGGACATATCTGTTACTTTATTGGCAGTAGTTTTCCACATAGGTTTGTGGAGGAATTGAAGCTGCTTTACGCAGTATTTTTAGTTGAACGGGGTGTTTTGTATAGGATGTTAACTTGAACATTTATGAGGGGCAGAGGAAGTTATCTTCACAAGAGGATTGACCCAGACTTGCTTAAGGACATCAGGAACCAGTGTGTCTCAACATGAGGTATTTACCAATTTGGTTACCATACAGCATAGAGATTCTACACAGCACTTAATATGTGCGGACTTGCAAGTGTCACCCATACCCTTCATGGGGTTAAGGCTGAGAATGATGGCTCTAGTACCCTTAATTGATGAAGATGGACATTCAAATCATTCTGTCAAAGGTAAATTAATAATTTGAGAACATACTGGATGGGGTGACAAACCTAGTTGGCGCTGGCAGTTTGTGGTTTTCCACTTTCTATGCGGTTTGCCTTGGCATCAGTTAAACGTGGATAGCTTCTATCCAACTTGCAGCAGGCACCCTAATTAGGTGGCTCTGTGACCTCTATATCATTCTTCTGGCACCCATGTCACCCACATTATGTTGGCCTTGATAAAGACCATGGTTGAAATGTGCATCGGCTCCCTGTTTCACCCCTATGGCAACTTTTGCCGGAACTTGTCACGTGTTTTTGAGTACATTAAAAAATTGTACAGAAACAACTTTTAACTGATGTGTCCACATTCTCTACTCACTCACGTTTAACTGATGCCAAGACAAACCGCACAGAAAGTGGACAACCACGAACTGCCAGTGCCAACTACCAACTAGGTTTGTCACCGCATCCAGTACGTTAACTCCTGAGAACCCTGGAGTTTGGATCTCTGATAAACCATGTGCCAGGCTGCAGGCAACAATCGAATTCAAAACTAAAACGGTGCGCGGGGGACCGGCTCTTCCCAACCAAAAACTCCAACCCTCCTGAAAACTAATAATTTGAGAACATTCCACTCTATTTTGCATACCATGTAACTGAACTTAGGGATAAAAACAGTCTATGCCTGAGTTTTAATAATGGATCTAATGTTAATGATTTTATCAGTAAAATAAGTAATTTTTACACCAGACTGGGGTAGAAAACAATGAAAGTATGCTAGGGCATGGGTTGCGTAGACCCTCTAAAATGTTAAATAATTCTCCTGTAGAATTAGATGAGCTATCTATTTAGCAAGCATAGCATTGCTTTAGCTTCAGTAATGGCCTGTTTGTACTTCTGTCAGCCCAATTGGAGGAGGAAGCAATTATTTTGGTTTGGTAACACATAATTTCAAAGTGTTATTGCATTTACTATTGCGCCCTCTCTTTAGGCCATTCTCCCTCTACCCAGGTGTCCCAAATATAGGTGTTACTGGATTGACTGTTGTGCCTACTTTAGGCCCTTCTCCCTCTATGCAGGTGTTCCAAGTCTAAGGTTGCTGCATTTACTGTTGTGCCCCTATATCCAGGTGTCCCAAATCTAGGTGTAACTGCATTTACTATTGTGCCCCCATTTTAGGCCCTTCTCCCTTTCTCCCTCTGTCCAGGTCTCCCAGATCTAGGCGTTACTGCATTGACTGTGTGCCCCCACCTTAGGCCTTCACCCTCTACCCAGTTGTCCGAAATCTAGCTGCTACCGCGTTTACTGCTGTGCCCCCATTTTAGGCCTTCTTGCTCTACGCAGGTGTCCCAAATCTAGGTGTTACTACATGTACTATTGTGCCCCCACTTTAGACTCTTCTCCCTCTACACAGGTGGACCAAATCTAGGTGCTACTGCATTGATCGCTGTGCCCCCACCCTAGGCATTCTCCCTCTACCCAGGGGTCTGAAATCTAGGTGCTACTGCATTTACTGTTGTGCCCCCACCTTTAGGCCTTCTCCTTCTATCCATGTGTCCCAAATCTAGGTGTTACTGCATTGACTGTTTTGCCCACACCTTAGGCTTTCTCCTTCTATCCATATTTCACAGGTCAGAGGCTGCTGCATTTACTTTTGTGACCCCACTTTAGGACCTTCTCCTTCTATCCAGGTGTCCTAAATCTAGCTGTTACTTCATTGACTGTTGTGCCCAATTTAGGTCCTTCCCCCTCTCTCCGGTTGTGTCAAATCTTGTTGTTACTGCATTTACTGTTCTGCTCCCATTTCAGGTCCAGGTAACCCAAATCTAGTGGTTACTGCATTTGCTGTTGTGCACCCATTTTAGACCCTTCTCCCTCTATCCAGGTGTCCCAAAGCAAGGTGTTAATAGATTTGGGATAGCCAAACTGTAGTAAGCCACATCTGGCACTTAGGCCAGCTGTATCTATTAGCCATATGTGGCATTGCAGTTGGGTCCTCAATCTAACCGTGTCTCCATTTTGTGAGGTGTCCCAAACCTAGGTGTTACCACTTCTACTGTTGTGTCTGCAATACGGGCCTCTCTCCCACTTTCCAGGTGTCCCAATTTTAGAGGCTGCCACTATATTGTTGTAACGTCTATCTGGACAGTTCCCCCACTTGCCAGGTGTCTCAAGTCTAGGTGTTGCCACTTTATTGTCACGTCCTCTGTCTAGGCCTTTCTTCCACTTGCCAAGTGTCTCAAGTCCCAAGTCTAGGTGTTGCCGCCTTTGCTGTTGTGTCCTCTATCTGGGCCTCTATTCCACCTGCTAGGTGTCCCAGAACTGGGTGTCACATCTTTTGCTGTTGTGTCTTTTATCTGGGCATTTCTCCCACTTGCCAGGCATTCCAAATCTAGGTGCTACCACATTCTCTGTTCCATCCTCAGTCCGGGCCTTCATCCCACCTGCTAAGTACCCAAAAGCTAGGTGTCAACACTTTTGTGGCTGTGAGCTCAATTCTAGGTGTTCACCCACTTACCAGGCATCCCGAAAGCTAAGTACTGCTGCTGTGCCCCAACTTGCACTCCTCCGCTGCACAAGAACCAGCAGGTCTTTACAACTCCAATGGTTAGCTAGCTGCACAGCCCATCCTATTTCTACATCATCAACCAAAGGACCCCCAAGACAAAAAAACACATTGGAGCCAGAAAGGAAATACCAATAAATGACTGAACCACAAAAAACACATAGGAGCCAGAAAGTAAAGAGCAGTAAACGATCCAACCACGAGGGTCTACAACCCTGGGTTCAACAATCCACAACCTCACCAACTACAAGCAACGACTAACCACCAACAGCACATGCTTAACGCCAAGGACCAGGAAACACACCAATCCAAAGAGGATGCCAGCTCAAAGGGATACAACCCACAACCTAAACACCATGCCTCGTCACAAGAAAGACAAAGAAGCCAAAGCGGACAACATAAATAATAAAACCACAACCGCTGGTGCAGTCCAGCAAGATCCCACAACTCTGAAAAACTGGGGAAAAAAAAGGCCAGAGGAGACATACAAAGAACAGAGCAAGACAGGCTACATCTCTCGCTACGTCTCCACATACGACTGCTTGGTAAGCAAAGACCGACCAGCAACAACAAACCGACAGACAATAAGCATTTCTACTACAGACCCCACCGGGATGCTAAATGCAACATGACAATTAATAAACCATCCCAACGCAGTCTACACTGTAGACAATACCCCAACCAGAATCAGCTAAAAACTGGAATCCATTACCCTCTACATGCCCTACATCACCAAAGACTGGGACAAACGATGGGTACAAACCAAATTCTGCGGGAACTAACTGAAACCAACAAACCCTGCCATCAACCTTATCAGTCTACTCAACAAAGAGACCGATCACCAAAGAAACCCACCTCCCAAAGGTCTCAACCAGGAGAGAACCACCAGCAATGGAAACCCAATCGACAATGCACCGACTAGAACCAACAATACAAACAATAACCCCAAAGGAAAATCATCAAACAAACCAAACTGAAGCCTTCTCAATGTTAGGTCCATGGCAAAACATGCAATAGAAATCCATAACCTTCCAAGCAAAGTAGGCACAGACATGCTCTTTCTTACAGAAACCTGGTATCGTACAACTAGAAAGCCATTGCAAACTAAGCCATACAGGAACATTTAAATTGATACACTCCAACAGAGAAAACCGTAGAGGAGGCAGGATCGCAATCATACACAGAGAACACCTCTGAGCATCTCAACTCATCACAACCGATGTAGAAGAGTGTGAATCCCCCCTCATCAAAATAGAACTCAACAACCAAACCAACATAGTATTGCTCCTGACCTACAGACCACCTTCTTGCAACCCCAACTTAGCAACAAAATGAGCAGACGCAGCCGCCATTTTATCAACCTACCACCACAACCTAGTCATACTGTGAGAGTTCAACATCTGGTTCGAATAAGAAAATGAATCCACAGCAAACTCACTGTGCGCACTCCTGGAAACTTTGCATTTCAAGCAAATCATAAATGCATCCATCCACAACGTGGGAACCACCCTGGATTACATTTTCTGCAGGGAAGGATTAAGTGCATCTGCACCACCTACACCAATGGTATGGAGCGGTCACTACTAGATACCATTCTACCTGACATTCCAAACACACCTACCGCGTGGAAAAGAACCATGCCAGCAAGAAAAGAAACTGGAAGAACCTAGACCGGAGGCCCTAACAAACTTTCTAGACCCTCCCAAGTGAAATAGAACCCACCAAAACAACTGTAGACACAGCAGAAGGCACAGTCAACAGTTGGATCACCAAGGACCTAGACCAACTGGCACCAGCAAAAACATTCAAAGCAACACCAAAAAAAATGGCAGCAAAATGGTTTGCAGAAGAACTAAAGGAACTGAAAAAACACCAGTAAAATCAATTGAGAGACCAATGCAACCAACAAGACAAAACCAAAGACAACACAAACTATACAAATCAACAGTCCTCAAAGCAAAAAAAATACTATTACACCACGGGAATAGAATCAGCAAACAACCCACTGAAATAACTCTTCAAAATCATCAAAGAGATAACTAAAACTCCTTTCTGCAAAAATTCCATCATCCCGACACAAGCACTTTGTGACATCACCAACTACCTGAGATCAAAAATAGATACAATCCAGTACACCATCAACATAGCCCGGGCAAATACAACCACAACTGCCAGATCACAGTCACCAGGCAAAAGGCACACTAGAGCAAAACTTCCCTGCCTACAACCAATCACAGAAGAAACCTTTGCCACACTGATCAAGGACAGCAATGTTGCAGGATCCCCAAGGGACACCTCCCCCCTGACATCTTCAAAGGAATTCTCAACCACAGAACCGCAGCGGCACACTTCCAGAACCTAATGAATCTATCACTCAAAAGAGGAATAGTACAGTCCTCCTTCAAATCAGAATACTTTTAAACCACTGATAAAAAAGGAATCAAAAAATGCAGAAGACCCGAGCAACTACAGACCGATAGCCAACCTGCCCTTAACCGCAAAGATCAAGGAGAACCACGTATTCAGGATCTTACTTAAATACACCGAAACAAATGGAATACTCGACCGGTCACAACTTGGCTTCAGACCAATGAGATGAACAGAATCAGCACTCCTATCGATATGGGACGATCTGAAAATAAACGCTGACACCGACACACAATCGGCCCCGTACTACTGGACATATCAGCATAATTTGACACAAACAGCCAAGCAAAACTAATAAAAATAATGATGGAATGTTGCATACAGGAATCCGAACTAAAGTGGTTTATCTCATTCCTAACAAACAGAACCGAAACAACCTACCTACCACTGTTAATCTCAGACACCAAAAATATATCCTGTGGAGTCCCACAGGGATCCAGCCTCTATCCTCTGCCTTTCAACATCTACATGTGCCCACTGAAGAAAATCATTTGAACCTACAGACTTACCACCTACAGCTACGCAGACAACACACAACTGATTGTGAAAACAAACAGAACTTAAGAACAAAATAACAGCCTCAACAACTGCCTCACAGACATCTACAGTTGGATGAGAACAAACAACCTTAAACTGAACCCAGCAAAATCGGAAATAATGATCTCACCCAGAGCATTCGACAGAGGGAACCCACAACTGGACTGGCTGACCGGCATGGGAGCGCAACCGGAGATTACCGATGTAGTAAATAAACTAGGAATACAAATGAACAACTGACTATCGCTGGAACCGCAAGTCAACAGAACCACCAATAAATGCTTATTCCTCCTAAGACTACTCAGAGGATTACTCCTGTGCCTCTCTTTCTCTCACAAAACCATCACAATCATAACCATGATACTCACAAGAATTGACTATGCAAAGAGCCTCGACCTAGGAAGCCTGGAAAGACTCACCAAGAAACTCCAAAGGTTGAGAAATACAGCATCCAGGGTCCTATTAAGACTACACAGAAGAGACCACATCACTACAGCACTGAAAAGCCTTCACTGGTTACCAGTAAAAAACACATCACATTCAAAGCACTGTGCATCACCCACAAAGCCTTGCACAGAGAAGGAGTTGAATTCCATGAAGAAAAATATTAGCCGGTTCCACCCCAGAAAGCACTTAAGATCCAGCAATGACCTACAAATAGAGGCAAAACATTACGAAAAAAGGAAATTCGGCAGAACAGCGTTTGCTAACCTCTGGAACAGCATGCACAAAGAAATTTGAACCACAGAAGACCACATCACTTTCTGGAAATGACTGAAAACCTGGATATTCAAAAGACAATGACAACCTCAAAGGGACACCGGCAGCAAAAACATCACAGACAAACAACTAGCGAGAAGACGAGATGGGCCAAAGAACCACAACCAAGAACTGGGCTATATACCATCAAGTGGCAACCAAAGAGCCGCACCAGAGGATCCAACAAACCTACAGACTTACTAACCCATTTCCCCTTCCTGCTCCACCAACATAACTGCTGCCACTACACCAGACCTTGTGCTAGCCACACTACCAATAAACAAACAAGAATCAATTCTATGTTCACACCCATCATCTCTGAAATGCTGGGAGCACACCTAGAGTGAACTACCCCACATAGTCCATAAAACCATCAACAATGTAATTACACACCAAGACACCAGATAGTCTTACAGTTACAGCCACCCGCGAATCTGGATTTGTTATGGACACTATGATAGGATATGGCATTTATAATGTGCCTGTACACAAGTGTTTCTAGGCGCAATCTAACAAGTGCGCACAACCAAAATCACCACAACACCACACAACACACTAACACCAACACAAACACTACCACACACCTAAGGCACTGAATCTTACCCATATGATTACAACACACGGGGCCTCCCGCGCAAACTCCCACATGCAAAACAACACTCACAGATGTCAGTTCCTCCTGGTTCTGAACCTATCCTCTCACTCTATCCCCACTATCCTCCCCACGCCCCTCTTTTGCAGAGCCACGCAAGCACCTACAGCCTGCCCCTGGGTGCTATTGGTGCATGTTGTAAATCAACATAACATAATATAACATGTCAGACCCAATCTTAATTAGGTGTAGGTCTAATTGGTTGGCAGAAAGCTTTTTTGTATTCCTGCAACAGATGATAATGGTGCTAGGACAAGGCAAGATAGGAAATTGAGACACTTGGAAAAGCACAGCAAGATGATCTGGCCAATCTTCTAGTAAAATATGTGGATTGCTAGCACAACTGTTTAAGAAATTATCCAGTCTAAGGCATGCCCTTTGATAAGCGTCCATTAAAAGAAGACTGAATTCCTTAAGCGAGGCTGAGAAGAAGACCGCTTGTGGATTATTTGTGTTTAATTATAATCCACATTGAAATCACCTGTATCAGAGGAACAGATGGTTTCATTTAAGAACCACTTCTAAAAGGAAAACAGTGGCATCTGCACTAAAATTAGGGGCACAGTAAATAATAAAGACCTGAGCAGGAGCAGATAAAGATGCTGGACAGTTAATGTTGACACAGAAATTCTCAATCACGAATATCTATATAGGAAGTAGATATAACTTTGATAGTTTCCTTCATTATATGAGCAACTCCCCTTCCCAGCTTCTTTTTACTGTGGGCCATCGCCATGCTATATCTTTCAGGAAGGGTGAGGCAATGGTTGGGGTGGAATGTTCCTTTTGCCAGATCTCATTAATGACCACATAATCGATGTTATTTTGTGTAATAATGTCATGTATGTGGGTGAAGTGACATGGGAGTAATCTAGCATTGCTAAGAGCCCACTGTGATCCAAAGAGATGGGTAAGCAGTGCATTCCTCTGCAGAGCCTGCATACCTGGCTCAAGAGTGCTAGTATTATTAGATAACTAGTAAATGGTTTCAGAGGACTGCACCCTGTGGCTCTCCAGATGTTGTGGACTGCAATTTCGATCATCTCTCACTATTGACTATGCTGGCTCGGTCTAATGGGAGTTATAGTCCAAGTCATCTGAGGAGCCGAAGGTTGCAGACCATAGCTACATCATTGATAGTGTAGTGGATCAGGTGCTACATTTTGAAAAGAGGAAACTGCCGTATAAGCTATGTTACCTGTTTGTGAACCAAAGGGCCTATGTATGTCTTATGATTAAAACAAAATAATATTGATATGAACAGCTGTCTAAAATACAATTTTACATTTTAACTAAGGAAGTAGGACAGGGAAAATACATACAATAAGGAGTCCACTATAGGGATGTTTTAATGGTAGATGCCATGGGAGCTGGGTTGACATCTCTCTGCAGTTCTTGGCTATTTTTTGTCTCAGACAGGTGGCTGTGGTGATGTCTTACTCGCATGCTATTCTGATAATGACTGGGTTTGCCTGGTGAGTCTTAAGTAAAGTGTGAGTTACTGCAGTTTGCATGGAGGTTGTGCGGCTTTTAGGCTTCTGGCGTGTTGCAAGGTGTGTTTTGCATCTTTCAGATGGGTGATTTCCTACTATCCCTGATGTAAAGACACAGTGGCCCTGTTTATTGAGGTCCCAAACCTTTATAGCTGTATTCATCCTGGTAGCCAATGAAAGAATTTAACTCCAGACTCTGGAGGACATTGTGATTATTGCCTTCCTGATCAATCAACCTTTTAAATGTCCCCTTTTGAGTATCACATTTCTGTGCATTGCAACCTGAGAGCTACCCCACTGCACTAGTTGTATGATATGATATGGCATTTGTAACGCGCCTATACACAAGTGTTTCAAGCACGACAAGGCAAGGAAGAGAGAACAGAGGGAGGAGAGAGACAACAATCTTACTAGGCCAAGTGACATTGAGATTGTGTAAGTGCAGGGGAGGGGGAGCGGAAAAGTGCCAGGGGGAAGGGGAGGGGGCAGTGCTGTACACAGGATCAAAACAATAACAAGAGGTTCAGCCAGCAGGTGGCAGGTGCAAGGGTAAGTGCAGACAGCAGGTGTCCAAAAGTGAAGGTGGGTGGATTGTAGAGTTACAGATACAGACCCAAGTGCAAGGGTTGCCAGGAGGCAATGAATGTGTCCAACTGTGCAGGTAGGGAGTCCGAAATCAGAGGGTAGCCAGGTAACCAGTGCAGTATCAGACAGGCAATCTGCAGCAGAGAGGAAGAGAGAAGGCAGAAGCAAAGAGGAAGGTCTTGAGGTGCTTCCGGAACCGGAAATGGTTCTCAAGTTTTAGAGAGGCAGGGATGCTGTTCCAGAGGGAGGCGCCAGCCGAAGAAAGAGATCTACCACCAACTCGTTGCTTAGAGAAGCGACTGACCCTGAGGGAGTTGGAGGTGGAGGAACGAAAAGCTTGAGTAGGAAGGTCTTTACAAAGAGAGAGTTGTAGGTATTGAGGACCCAGACCTCAGAAGGCCTTGTGGACAATGTAGAAGGTCTTGAACTTAATCCTTGCAGCCACTGGGAGCCAATGCAGAGATGTCAGTGCTGGAGAGATACGATCCCTGGGCTTGATGCCAAGGCGTAGACTTGCAGTCCTGTTCCGGATGAGTTGCAGAGGGTGGGGAACAGAAGCAGGCAGATTTAGAAAGAGGCTGTTGCAGTAGTGTGGTACTGCACAGTGTTTAATATGATCAGGCTAGACGTGAGCATTTAAGGGAGCTTTGGGTTTACCATTTAAGAAACCCAGCATTATCCTTTACGTTTCAGAATTTCTTTCACATGGCCTACCATCTGTTCCCCATCGCAGGGGAAATGCACTCACAAACATGCATAATTAAGCATCAAAACAAGTACGTGCTTGGGTGTTCTGTTGGCACTGGGTGAATGCAGTATACTGTATATGCAAAATGCATTGTCTTTCATTGATCTGAGGGCTAACATTCAATTTCTAGTTGCTAGACTTTTAGATGACTGTGAGATAAATGAAAGCCTTCTACAGGAGGACGATGAGAGAATGGTGTCCAAGCTGACATCTCTGCTATCCTCAATCCATTGGACTGAAAAAACAAACAGAGTAACAATCTCAAAGTTTAAAATGGGACAACAATGAAAGTCAGGTGGCCATCTGTTTTGGTACACAAACACAACTACTCTTCATGATCTCGTTCTTAAATATTCTCCTAATTTTGACTGTATTGAGCAAATCTGTGCAAGTGATTTCCTGCAATTAAAAATGTCCCCGCAGACTAAGGGGTCACATGACCTGATGGGGGACACACCTACACATCTACATAACTTTCAAGCACTTGCTATGTAACGTGTTTAAGTACACTCAGTAATGGTCAGAGGTGCTCAGTTAGCAGTAAGAAGGAGATTCTGTGCAGTCTCAAGGTACAGAACCTGGTGCTCTACCTACAGATTGGCAATCAGTCCTATCAGCCCTTCTCAGGAAAATAAATGGCAAGGGTTCATGGTAGAAACAACTCAAAACAACTAAAGAGCTGTATATTTCCCACATCTGAAACATTGCATGTCTGCCCAGGGATATAGATGCAGTTTTGAAGTTCAGGTATTTTACTCTATGTTTTAAAATAAGAAGTAAAATTAGTTTTTAGAGCCTTTCTCATTCCCAATGGCAGCATTTGTCAGACAGTTAAGAATATATTTTCTTGTTAAATGTTTTTTAGAACTTTTTCATGTATAAACAATGTATCCATATTGATAATAATCATAAAGCATACATATTGTTATGAATAAGTTGTTGAAATAGTGTGTATCATGAATGAGTAAATGGATTTAGAATAAAAACAATCACTCATTTGATTGGGAAAATGACAAAACACAAAACAGAAACACAATGAAAGGTGGAAACAAAGGATATAGCAATATAATGTAACTATCAGCAAGTTCAATGTGGTTATGTAAAGTTCATAAACTTGAATGGTGCCCCTTGAAAACAAGACGAATTTGAACTGTTCAAAATACACCTATAAGAACTGACAACTACAAACATAGTTTATCATACTTTAGAGTATACTTGCAACAGCACTTTTCATATCTTGGATGAAAACTAACTTGACTCTGCTAAAGAGATAATGATACTTCTTCAAAACATTTCCAATTAAATGTAATAACATTAAAGCTAATAGCGATGAATACCTTAAATATGTTTGGCAATGTAATAGTACTCTTACCAGTGTCACTATGAGTATCTAGCATGTGTCAGGCTTCGAGTCGGTTATACCCCAAATACTCTTCTCTTCCTCCTCCTCCTCCTCACCTGTGTGGTCACTGTGATCTGGGCTGATAGATCTCTGGATTCTGTAGTCTTTTCTTTCTTTGTACAGCGTCCGTGTCTCCCACGAGAGGAAGCCACAGTGGAGGCCAATTAAAAGGCACCCCCCTGACACCCCGTTCCCGGGAGGGACAATTAGGGGAAAAAGCTGTGTGCGGCAGAAAAAAACCCTGCTGATGGCACCAGAGTCCTCGTGGAAACTGGGCACCATAGGAAGTTGGACAGAAGTAAACAACGATAGCTGGTAGCAGCATAGAAGAAAGGCGAGCGTAAGTGAAGCCGATCAAGAGGGGGAATCCGTGGGCGAACACGGCGGAGAGAAAGCAATAGGAGCCAGGAGAAGGCAACAAGCAGAACAGCGGGAAGCCACAACGAAAGGAGAGAGTAGGAGCGGAAGGAACAGGGAATAGAGCAGAGCGTTAGCACCGGACGGCAGCGAGGAGTGGCTGACTGAAAGGTTGCAACACGAGACGCTGCAGAGGAGGTGGGGCTAAATAGGAACCGCGGAGCCACAGAGAAGACTAGACCGCTCAAAGACGCACTGCAATGTACGTAAAGCGCATTCCGGCACTAAAGCCGGAATCTTGGCCACACACGCCAGGAAGAAATGCGGCGTGTGACAGTATGCCCCCCCTAAATCGTGAACCCCCGGGCTTCCCTGGATGCACTCTATGAAATTTCCTGAGAAGAATGGGGGCATGGATATGAGAAACAGGCTCCCAGGAATCCTCAGCACTGGAGTAACCTTTCCAATGGACAAGGTATTGTAAGCGACCCCTGCGATACCTGGAATCGCGAATACCTGAGATCTTGTGTTCCACATTACTATTCACGGGTGCAGGAATGGGGGGAAAAATGAGTAATCCGTGAACTATCTGCACTCCTCAATAAGGAGGCATGAAAAACAGGGTGAATCCGCCTCAAGGAGGGAGGTAAATTTAGGCGAAAAGTCACTGGGTTTATTTTGGCTGCGATGGAGAAAGGGCCAATGAAACATGGAGATAATCTGGAGGGATGAGACCAGCGTGGGAGGAATTTGGTGGAAAGCCACACCTTGGAGCCCACCTTCCAATCGGGGACATCCTGACGGTGCCTTTCAGCTTGTTGTTTGTACCCTCGGATGCTCTCAGATAAGCTCAGTTTAGCTGTCTTTTGGGCTTCCTTCAGCCGAAACATCACGTCTTCCACGAGTGGTAGGGAAGAGTGAATCGGCGAACGAGGGATTATAGATCGAGGGTGATAACCATAGGAACAGAAAAAAGGTGACATCTTAATGGCAGAATGTCTAGAATTGTTATATGCAAACTCCGCCGTGGGCAGCAATGCCACCCAATTGTCTTGTTCGGTATTGACGTAAACTTGCAGATATTGTTCCAAAGTAGAGTTTAACCTCTCTGTTTGACCATTAGTCTGGGGGTGATAACCAGATGACAAAGCCCTCTCGATGCCAAGGTTCTGGCATAGAGACTTCCAGAACCGGGACACAAACTGACTCCCGCGATCAGACACAATTTTGTCCGGGAGACCATGAAGTCGAAAAATGTCCTTGATGAAAACCTGAGCCATTGCTTCTGCTGTGGGCAGACCAGGTAGCGGGGAAACATGAGCCATTTTAGTATAAGAATCCATGGTAACAAGGATAGAGGAACAGCCTTGTGAGAGCGGTAGGTCCACAATGAAGTCAGTTGTGACATGACTCCATGGATGAGGGGGAACCCCCTCCTGTTGTAGGAGGCCCACCGGTTTTTAAGTAATGTGTTTCCTTTGTTTACAAACGGCACAGGTTGGTACGTATTGTCTGATGTCCTTAGAAAAATGGGGCCAGTAGAAAGTCCTTTGGACTAGTTCCAGAGTACTAGTCAGTCCCCTGTGGCCTGCTGTTTTGTGATCATGACTCAACGAAAGGACTTTGTGCTGTAGTTCCTTAGAAGGTACCCACAGTTGACGTCCCTTAAACATCAATCCATCCATCTTAATTAGACCAGTAGGTTCTTGGTGACTAACTGTAGCTTCTTTGACTTGTTGTAAGAAGGACAAAAGGGAACCAACAACCTTGTTTCTTGGAAACATCTTCTCAGGAGTACTGGTGAGTTGTCTGGAGCCATAGGTCTGCCTGGAGAGGGCGTCTGCCAATGTATTTTGACTACCAGGTATGTAAGTAATCAGGAAATCATATTGAGAGAAAAAATGTGCCCAACGGGACTGTCTGGAGTTAATACAATTCATAGTTTGTAGCACCTGTAGATTTTTATGATCAGTCCTTATGATAAAAGAGTAGTTGTTTCCTTGAAGTAGGTGCCTCCATTCTTCACACGCCTTTTTCATAGCCAGTAGTTCTCTCTCTATGACAGAATAGTTGCGCTGGCTCTCAGTGAGTGTCTTTGACATATAGGTCACCGGATGTTCTATACCTTGGAATTCTTGAAGAAGAACTGCCCCTATAGCAGCGGATGAAGCATCTGTTTCCAGAATGAATTGCTTAGTTTGATCGGGCTGTTGTAGAATGGGTGGGTGCACGATAGAACTGCTCTTTTAGATGGCGAAAACTATCTTCTGCTAGTGAATTCCAAGTAAACGGCCTAGAGGATTTCTTTAGCAGACTGTTAATGGGTAAAACAATGTCTGAGAACCCTGCTATGAAACGCCGGTAAACATTTTCTAGACCCAGGAATTTCTGTACTTCCTTTACTGAAGTAGGAGCCGGCCATTGAAGGATAGCTTCTCCCTTGCCCTTATCCATCTGTACCCCTTGAGGAGAAAGAATAAATCCCAAATAGGGAACAGAAGAGACTCCAAAAAGGCACTTCTCCCTCTTGGCCAAAAGGTGGTTACTTTTGAGTCTGGATAACACTTCAGTGAGGTGTTTGTTATGATTTAGCATGTTGCTGGAAAACACCAGGATATCATCAAGATATATGACAACTGAGATGAACAAGAGGTCGGAGAAAATGCGGTCCATAAACCGTTGGAAAACAGCGGGTGCATTCACGAATCCAAAAGGCATCACATGGTATTCGAAGAGGCCAAAAGGTGTTCTGAATGCAGTCTTCCATTCATCTCCCTTCTTGATTCGGAGCAGGTGATAGGCGTTCCGCAAGTCTAGTTTAGAGAATACTGAGGCACCTTGGACGGCTGCTAGTATATCTGGTATCAGAGGCATGGGGTAACGGTCCCTTATAGTTACTTTGTTAAGACCTCTATAGTCTATACAGGGTCGTAGATCAGTGGAATCCCTTTTGGGGATGAAAAACAGCGGGGCTCCTGCAGGTGATTTAGACGGCAGGATGAGTGCATTGCAGAGATTATCATCCAAATATTTCCTTAGCACCTCTTTCTCTTCACATGATAGAGCAAACATTCTGCCAAAGGGTACCAAAGCGCTTGGCGTCAGGTCTATGGAACAGTCCTCTGGCCTATGGGGAGGTAATTCCAAAGGAGAAGAGTCGGCAAAAACTGAATCAAAATCCTCAAGAATCTGCGAGATCGAGTGGACCCCCACTGTGGCATTAGGCATACCCGAAGACGTCTTCACAGTCTGGTAGTGAACACCCTGCAAGCAATGTTTTTGGCAGTATGTAGAGCTGAAGTCTAGGCAGTTGGAGGCCCAATCAATGTATGGGTTGTGCTGACGGAGCCAAGTAATACCCAAGATGAGAGGAAAATGGGCCGCTCGAATGATGTTGAATGTTATGTTTTCAGTGTGTTGGTGCATGGTGAGTGACAGTGGTTCTGTAGATTGGGTAATTAATCCAGAACTCAAAGATTTACCGTCCATGCCCTCCACTTTCTGTCCTTCCTGTCAGTCAATGCACTTGGCTCCCACCTGATTGACCCATAGGGTGTCTGCAAAGTTTCCGGCGGCCCCACAGTCCAGGAGAGCCAATGCCTCAATCTGGTTCTCCCCGATGGTGATTCATACTGAAATAACCATGAGGCGAGAGTCTTCGGAAGAGTTCGCTGAGTCGATTGACATGGAAACATAGGGACTATACATCACCCCTCAACATCCCGTCCCTTCTAGGATCGAGGGCGTTCATTTTCCGGCTGCTTACTGGATAACTCAGGGCAATTCCTTACGGAGTGTCGATCTGATCCACAATAAGCACATAGGCCCTGTTCCCTCCTTCTCTTCCTCTCTTCGGAAGTAAGGGAACGGCATCTAGCACCTATTTGCATTGGTTCTTCTGTCTGTTTAGGCGAAGCAGGTGGAGGAGGGGGGCTGCTAGGGAAGGAGGACCGGCTCCGTCGTCTCTCTTGTCTTCTTTCTGTCATTCGGAATTCGATCTGAAGGGCAGCTGTTATTAGATCAGCTAGCGATTCCAGACGAGGGGAGCGGGCCAATACATCTTTTAGTTCTTCTCTAAGGCCACGCCGGAATAAGATGATCTGCGACTGTTCCAACCAACCTGTTTCTACAGCCAGTCTTTTGAATGTTGAGATATAGGAAAGCATATCAGACTGCCCTTGTCGAACATCCAGCAGGTCTTCCCCTGCTGCCATGGCAATTTCGGGTCTCTCAAAGGTACTCTTGAGAAGGCCCAGAAAGGCCTCATAGTCCTGTAGCACAGGGTCAGCGCCGGTTACCAGGGGGGTAGCCCAGGCCAATGCATTTCCTGACATGTTTGAAATCATGAAGCCGACCTTGGCATGGTCAGAGGCGTAAGTGCGGGACCTAAAGGTGAAGTATACTTTGCAAGCGTCCAGAAATTCCCTCAACTTCTTGGGTGAGCCTTCAAACTTGCCTGAAAAAAAGGGCCATGGGAGGTAAGTCAGTGGACGGTGGTTCTCGGGAGGTTACCCTCTGTTTCAACAAGGCATTTTCTGCCTTCAGGTTTTGCATTTTTAATGACAGATTCTGGACCGCGGCCACCAATTCCTGTACTTGCTCTGGGGTGGCCATTGTAGATACTGGGCATTGCAAACTGTCAGGCTTTGAGTTGGTTATACCCCAAATACTCTTATCTTCATCCCCCTCCTCCTCACCTGTGTGGTGTGATCTTGGCTGATGGATCTCCAGACTCTGTAGTCCTTTTCTTTCTTTGTAAGGTGTCTGTGTCTCCCACGAGAGGAAGCCACAGTGTAGGCCAATTAAAAGGCAACCCCCTGAGACCCCATTCCCGGAAGGGACAATTAGGGGAAGAAGACGCGTGCGGCAGAAAAAACCCCTGCTGATGGCACCGGAGTCCTCGTGGAAACTGGGCTCCGTAGGAAGTTGGACAGAAGTAAACAACGATAGCTGAGAGCAGCGTAGAAGAAAGGCGAGCGTAAGTGAAGCCGATCAAGAAGAGGAAGCCGTGGGAGAACACGGTGTAGAGAAAGCAATAGGAGCCAGGAGAAGGCGACAAGCAGAGCAGAGCAGGAAGCCACAGCGAAAGGAGAGAGTAGGAGTGGAAGGAACAGGGAATAGAGCAGAGCGTTAGCACCGGGCGGCAGTGAGGAGCGGCTGACTGAAAGGTTGCAACGCGAGATGCTGCAGAGGAGGCGGGGCTAAATAGGAACCGCGGAGCCGCGGAGAAGACTAGACCGCTCAAAGACACACTGCAATGTACGTAAAGCGCATTCCGGCACTAAATCCGGAATCTTGGCCACACACGCCAGGAAGAAATGCGGCGTGTGACAGCATGATAGATGAAAAGGATAAGGGGGGTGAACATTTTAAACTATTTTGCATACATTTTCAAACTTCTAACCAAAGCTCATTAACTATTTTACAATCAAAAATCAGATGTAAAAAGGTAGCATTCGGGTATTGACATGACCAGCACAGATTAGGAGTATCTAAAGAAAATCGTGACATTCCTAATGGAGAAGGGTGGGCTTGATGCATAATAAAAACGATTGTTTACATACAATTAATCACTATTTGGGTGTTAAAGCATTTTAACCAACATTATTCTCATCTTGTTAAAGTTATTGAAACATTTCTCAATCTTTCCCACTCTATGTCCACATTAATTTATTATGCTAACCAATGCAAAGATTATTAATACAAGAACATTACATAGCCACTTTAATGAAAGGCTTTGGAAATATGTAGAAGGGAATTTATATGTACAAGAAGACGGTATATTAAGAATTGAACAAATAATATTACGCATATTATACCACTAAGGAGGGACAGGGAGTAGGTGGCCTTCCCCTACTGATGTACTAACACACAGCATTTCCTGATTATACCAGCGGGTGTAAAACACAGGTCTATTATTAGTACAAATTAATGTATTATGCCAAAGAAAATACTTATTTTATAAGAAACAATGTTATGTGAAGAATTAAGAAAAGTCTCCCAATAAAATTGTAAAAATTGCAATAGGGGAAATTGTCTAATATGTGGCCAGCAAGTCGTATATTGGAAATCACATAAACGGAGAGGAAAGATAAGAGTGCGTTCAATTTTACAACAGGTAAGAATTTCTGCCAATTTATTTAAAAATGTAAACGTTGAGTGGAGGCAAAAGCATGATGCTTATTAATAATGTTTGGAAATGTAACACCTCCTCTTGTTTTTGATCTTTTGAGTTTTTTTCTAGTGAATTTTTTTTTGCAAATTAATTTCATAAGAAGAGTATCTAACTTTTAGAAAAATGAGTTAGGAAACAGATTGGGCAGCATTGAGAGTGGATATAAACTAATTGGCACTAACATTTTAATGGAGTCTTAATTCCCAAACAAGAATAGAAGAGAAGGGACCAATTAGAAATTGATTAAAATAGATGAGTTGTTGAGCTTAATTGTTGCATTTATATCTCTCACAAACAGGATTCCCAAGATAATGTATACAGCTTGAGCTCCAAGCCATTCAACACGTAGTTATATGAGATTTAGTACAGACTTTAGCAAGGAGAAGAATATCACAGTTATCTAGATTTATTTTATATTCAAAAACTCAAGAAAATTCATCAACAACTGATAGGCATTTCTTTACAGATTCAGTGAGGTTCGAAAGATATTGTCAGAATTGTTAGAGTAGTAGGTGGCATGCTTAAACAAACCCCCAGAAAAAAGTGTTGTGAAATAGTGCAAGTATACCCCACCCCTCCCCCTGCCCCTTTAACCACAGTGTGTGCAATGCTATGTGTATAGATTATATACTTAAAGGAGGATACCTCTGTGTTATGTTGATGAGAGTGTATGATACTTGCGGTAGTCGATCACTTGATCCATGAGGCTTCCCTCGACCCCATGTCCCTAGAAATTACAGACCCATCTCCAAAACCAGAATTCTTATGAAACTCATTGACCAGGCTGCATACTACCAGCTCAACTGCTTCATAGAATCCAACAAACTACTCGACTCCGCACAATCAGGCTTCACACCGCGCAATGGAAAATAAACTACTCTGATCTTGATCTGGCATGTTCTCAAGGTCACGGCCGGCTGTGAGGGTTGTGCAGTGCTGATTCTACTTGATCTGTCAGCAGCCTTTGAAACTGTTAATCACTCAATTCTACTTGACCGCCACCACTCCCTAGGAATCCATGGCTCGGCCCTCAAATTGATTGCCTCTTTCCTCAGCAACAGGAAACAAATCGCCTTCCTCTCCCCTTTTGTCTCAACTGCTCACGCTGTGAACACTGGAGTACCCGAAGGCCCCTGCCTCTCTGCTCTCCTTTTCAACCTCTATCTGATCTCTCTACCAGGAATCATCTGTGCACGCAATCTCTCCTGTTACAACTACACCGATGATACCCAAATTATAATAAAAATTCACAAAACAAGCACCAACCCACGTCACAACCTTGTAGCTTGTCTCAGTGATATTGACTAATGGACGAGAAAAAAAACCCTCCTTCTAAACCCAGAAAAAACTGAAATCATGGTGTGTGGCAATACATCCCTTCTCTCCCAACCACTCCCATGGCCCCCCTCCCTTGGAATGCCTCCCACCAAAATAGTCAAAAACCTTGGCTGCACTATGGACTCAGGCTGAAACCTCTCCCGTCAGATCAATAATGTATCAACATCCTGTCACTACCACCTCAAACTCCTTAAATGCATTTCCCTTACATCACCTATCCCAACAGGCTTGCTGCTGTTATGTCAAGACTGAACTATGCCAACACCTTATACCTGGGAGCACCAGCATACCAACTTTACAAACTCCAAAGAGCCCAAAACGCTGTTGCCAAATTCCTTCTTGCCCTGTGGCACAGAGACCCCATCTCTCCCACTCTCCACTTCCTCCACTGGCTCCCTGTCAGACGAAGGGCCTCCTTCAAAACCCTATGCATTACCCACCGAGCAGTGCACAAGACCGGGCCACCATACCTCCAAGAGAAGATAAAACCCTACCTCCCATCACGCACCCTAAGAACAAGCACTGCTTTCTTACTAGTGCTTCCAACCTCCAATTCAACCAGGATGGGAGGATCCGCCTTCTCAACCTTGGCACAACCTCTGTGGAACTCGATCCCCCCACACATTCAACACACCCAAGACTACATGGCCTTCCGCAAAGCTCTAAAAACCTATCTCTTTCAATAAACCCGATTAAGACCACCTACGGCCGCTGACACCCTGCAACCCGCGGACAAATGTACGAGGAGATACCGAGCAATTACACACATAAGTCACAAAGACATAACTACCCTATGCGTCCTGCAAGGGCTAGATATATGACTGCTGACTATCCACTTCCTGAGTCTACTACATATGCCTAGCTGCCTCCTGTGTCATCTCCTCTCTATCGCAAAAGGTGTAAAAGTAATCTGGAATAGTGGTCTCGAAAATATAATACTTCCACTCCAGACACTCACCTCTCATATCCCTATGCTCACTCTCTACTCTACATCAACACACAATAGAGTGCAGCTACACTTCTCGAACAATTTCGGCCAAGCTGCTCACATACGAACAATACTCCATGAACACCACAACATCCTGCTAGAATGCAGCTATACCCCACGGGAAATCGGCCTAGCTGCACACACAAGCATCCTACACAGGCCTAACGCCGCCAGAATTCAGTCTCAGAGACCAACCTCCAGACTTTACACATTCAGCTGATCTCTCAATACCACCACACCTAATGTTAGGATGCATATTTATTGAGTGCACCAAAGCACACTATGATTTCCTTTTCTCTCGACTGACCTGGACTACGGTCCTCGAGGGCGTTCAACCCACAAGCGCTTTGAGGTTATACCAATGATCTAGACAGTGCTATATAAATGCCAAATAACATATCATAACATAACATAACATAACATGAAGACATGTATGCCCATCCCACATGGAACGAGGATGCAAAAAACACAGGATGTGCACAAATGCAAAAGATCTATACCCAGGCCAAGCATGGTCACATCTAAAATGGAAAGAGATCCATACACAGTTCACAGATGAGGGGAGCTTAACAAGGTACTAGCAGAACTCCTAACGTCCAGCGTATACTGAGTTCCACAGTCCAAAATCCAGACTCATAAGGCGGTTGCAGGTAAAGATGAATGGCCAGGTCAAGCACCATAGAGACAATTAAAGGGAACACTGGGGTGGGAAGAGAGGCAGGGGAAGGAATGAACCAGGAAGCTGGTGGTAGGAAGGCAAATCAAGAAAAAGTATATCAGTGAATCGGATATATACGAGGAAAGGTAGGCAACAAGAACTCATAAATTCATTGTTGAGCAACCTGCTCTGTTGTCATCCCCTCCTTTTCTTCTCTGGCCATTGGTGGAGGCTGTCCATCGGTGCATGTTCTTTCAGATGACATTACAGTACCCCATGCATCTGGCTCAGCATGCATATTCTGCAGAAAATTGTAGTTTGGTTAGTCAACCTCTTGTGTAGCTGCCAGTGCTTCATTCCCGATGCCAAAACAGATGTAATAAAATATCATCAGTGTATGGACATAAGTTGATGGACAAACCACCAATTTTGAACTAATTGATAGCGCTATCTGATCTAACGCATTGAAGACAGATTATTTGAAAGGAAAACACAGTAAGGGTGAAAAGGGCAGCACTGTTGTGCTACCCTCAAAATTGAAAAAGGTATGATACAAAAAATATATATTAATGGAGACGAATAAGGATTTCTGACCAGAGTTAGAAAGTAAAGAGCGAATCCAAGCCATTAAAGTTTATGAGCTATATGAGGCCATGAAAATCAGTCAAATGCATCAAGAGAGAGTGAGATTAAAGGTTTGTGACAATGTTATCAAAAGATCACAATAATGCCCACTATTATTTATTAAGGGAATCTTCCCTTAATAAATCCAGTTTGATCCTCATGATTAAGAGGAGGTCAATATTTTTCAAGTTCATTAGAGAGTGTCTTTTCCCCAAAAAATTGAACCCAAATTAATAAAATGGGCCCATAAAAATAATCGCAAAAATTAGAATTTGTCAAACAACAAAAGAGAAACACATAATGACATTGAAAATACATCCCCACAAACAAATCGAAATGCATTAGGTTATAGATTACTTAGCAAAAATAAAAGAAATAGTAATAATAATGATATCCAAAAGGAGCCAGAGACGGAAGACACTTGTTCAATCCCAATTCAACCATCAGTTAAAATCAGGTGTGGTGTACAAAGAGAAAAAAAAAGAAAAAAAAAAAGATTTAACTTGGTAAGTCATCAAATTTGGTTCAGAAGATTTCATTGGACAGCTAGATTTATCTCTAGCTTTCTCTAATCAATCATTACTAGACAGGGTTGAACTGTGGCATACAAACAGTACAGGCATCAATGACAAAGGGACCCACAATCACACATTGGGCCTCATTCCGAGGTTGGTGGTAGACTGCCACCAATAACTCGTCTGGCACCGGTCTAGTTCATTGGGGACTTACCGGTGTAGTCCGACCTTTGCGGGACCGGTAGGTCCCCATTGAAAATGCCATTCCCCATTCCCACTTGAGCCCCCATAGGGCTCAATGGGAATGGCAGGGTGCAAATAATGGGCTGGCGTATGTCAAGCCCGTTATTTGCGCCCTGGTCCCTTAACGGGTCCCGTCCATAACGCCAGGTCAGACCAGGCGTTAAAGGAGGGACCCGGTAAGGGACCTTGTAGTAGGGCGGAAAGGGATTACCGGCACCGGTCTCCTTACCGGTGCCCAGTAATCCCTTACCGCCCAACTTGGAATGAGGCCCATTGTAATTCATTACTAGCCAGAACAGACTATTTGAGTATTATCCAAGGGGTTGATTTTTTATAAAAATGCATTGCAAATAATGCAAATAAAACCTATTTGCTTATTAACATGGCTTGAAACTAGTTTAATGACTTATGAAACTGCCCCGAAAATGGCCAAAAAGTTGTCTATTCTGTCAAAAAAAACGTCGTCAATTGTAGATTTATGGGCTGACAATCCAGGCATTGTCCTATTGCCATATAGGCCAGCCCCAGCCAGCATGCTCTAACCTCTGAATCACTGGGGTTCCTTTCAGAAAGCACAGATATTTGCATTATGACATAGCTGTCATAGGTGTAATGGATGAAGATGCATCTGGGGACTAGCAAGGTCTAGGCTAGCAAAGGTGCTGGTCTCGCTCTCTCTGAGCCATTTGTAATGGAAATAAACATAAAAGAACATTTTTATAACAGTAATAAAAGTTGCAAATGACAATGTTTACCTAATTCCTCCCAACATGTGGTTAACCCCCCAGTTTGAGTACATTCAAGCCAATAAGGGAACTTGAACCGCAACCTTGCCATTGAAAAATCCATGCTTTCCCTTCTGAGTGACTGGTTCTCTCTCTCTCTCCAGAAAGGATAGCATTTTGCATCATGACATGGCAGAGAAAGGAGTAATGGGTGAAGATGCAGCTGGGAACTAGCAATGCTGGTTTGGATACCAAAGGTGCTGGTGTCTCTATCTGAGCCATTTGTAATAGAACTCAGGTTTCTTTGTGTCATGTTTGACTGTCCACCGGCCATACAGATTAAGTGGAGAATAAATGTTGGTCTACATAGAGATTCTGCAGAGAGGTAATGTCTCAAAGCTTCTATGAAGGGGTTCATCAAGGCAAATGCACACTCAGTAACGAATACAGACATGCTCTGGGTAGCCAGCAAGGCATATATTAGGGGCTTACTAATGCAGAGAGCATGTATTGGAAAACATAGTGCTTCTGAATGTCAGAAGGCCCTAGAATTAGAGAAAAGAGGCTAATAATGATTAAAATGTATGCAGCTGGTACGAAGTTTATACTAGGTTCCACATATGCCTGAATAGAAAAAAGCAGCTTTTTTCAAAGTACCAGAATAGACTCTTAAATAAGCCGGGCAAGACCCAAATCATCATTGAAGGGGATTGGAACTTAATCATGGACACTTTAGTTGATTAAACAGGGAAACTGTATTTTACCCATAACAGGAGGAGAGATGTATTGAAAGAGACAATGAGTGATAATAATCTCATTGGCTTTTAGTATCATTTCCAACCAAGGTGGAAAGATTGTACTTTTATGTCATGTGTGCCAAGTTCCCGTTCAAGCATCAACTACTTTCCTACTTCCCAGGCTCCCTTAACTCGGGTTTCTTTTGGTGAACGTTTGTTCCTCACGGAACCATTCTCCAGTGAGGATCATCACACTTAATTTGACTGCCCACCATTGAGCACAGAATGGTTCCATTTGTTTTTACAGCAGTTTTATTCCAACTGATGTGTTACCAGTTTGTTTACCACAACATGCAGGAAAAGACCCCTGCACCCACCCTGTTCCCCCACCACCATTGCCTCTCCAACAACCCACCCTATATTGCCTTGCCCCTCCCACTACCCTGGCATTTTGCAGTAAAGAGGTTTTGTAAAATATAAGCTGGAAAGCAGTGATGAGAAAAATGCAGTACAAAGACTGGATACTCAGAGAATAGGTGGAGAATGAATGTTGGTCTAAATCGAGATGCTATACAGATGACATTTTAAAAGGTACTATGAAGGGACCCATCAGCACAAATTCACACTTATGCTGCCAGCAAAAATATATTAGAGCTATAGCGATGCAGAGCATGTACTACAAAACAAAATGTTTTTGAATGTCAGAATGCCCTAAAATGTGAGATCATGTCTCTGAGCCATGACCATGTTGCTAGAGCTTATGGAGATTTTCTGTGAATCATGACTAGGGCTAAAAATGAGCTTAACACTCTCCAAGTGTGATCAGCCAAATCAGGCCTGTTCTTTCTCCATCAAACACACTAGAGCAGCGAGAGGAGGTGTCAAGCTGCTGGAAGATACATTTAAGGAACATGCATCAGGAATCCCAACCTTATAAACAATGCAGATAATGTGCTTATTTACCCAATATCAATCATTTAATTCCATTTAATTTTAACTTGAAACGCGCTGAATAAATTGCATCTGTGCGCAGGTTGTATCATGGGTAGTAAAAAAGGAAACACCCGGGAGGAAATAGCAAAATGTATGTAAAACATTATTTCGAAAGGTTTACTGTAAGCAATTTCTGAAATACAAATATGTAGAAGGTTTCTATTAGTGGCATGGGGAGTGGATTCCAAGCACGGGGACCAAGAACAGAAAAATGCATGTCTCCTTCAGAGATGTTAATTGGCAGATTGTAGAGTTCAGTCCGGGTAGTAACGTTGAATTTTTGCCGAAAGGTAAGCAGGTGCCAACCATTGCATACTTTTGAAAAGCAGGCAAAGGATGTTTAACTCGACCCTCCATCTTACTGGCAACAAAGGAAGTGAGATCCGAAAATGAGAAACATTAGAACGTCTCTGATAAATGTTTGTGGGGATCTATCTAGAATTCACGACTATGTGCCCCGATTCTAGCTAACACCTGATGGGTAGCATTTTATTTATATATGTTTTACATTTCTACCACTCATAAAACAAAAATATCACGCATGGTTGAGGTCATCAACATCAACTGTATTCGGCCAAAAGCCATTGAACTGCAAAGGGCAGTAATACAAATTCATAAAATGAGTACATCATCGATAATATATTGAATCAGCAGAACAGCTGAGATGTGAAGTATTTCGGTCAACAGCCAATGAATTCTTTGGCAGCAATTTCAGATGGGTGAAATTCATTAAAAAAAAACAGCAGTTTTAGATCTCCCACATTTGTCGAATTAGCCCTATACAATGGGGGGTCAACCCAAAGAAATGTTCAAAGCAGCTTTCAAAAATTGGGAACGTTTAAAATGCTGGGGACTTAGAATGAGGTGTCAAGATGATACAGTATTGGATTACAAAACGGTTTGGGGCGTAGAGATTATTTGTCCTGGCTGCAGAAGCCAGCACATAGCATGTTGTTGACAAAGTTGTCTTTAGAGGTGCTCCCCTTGTCTATCTTCACGTGTAACTGGGCCAGACAGTATTGCCCAAGTTCTAAAAATGCTGTCAAAAAGTTGTCCACTTTATAATCATAGGGCCGTTTTATTTTTCAGCAATGAAAAATGGATTAAACCAGTTTTTTAAAAGTGTAAATCAAAACAAATATGATTTATTCTAACTAACTATCACATTTCTATTAGGATATATACCTAAAAAATGATAAAATGAATTTTAGGTTGTTGTTTATAGATTTATGTAAAGGGGTTTGCACCCTGGTTAGAACTGTATTTAACATATCAGCTGTTCAGTTTATGCAATATGTTATTGATGATATACTCATTTTATGAATTTGTATTACTGCAGTTTGATGGCTTTTAGTCAAATCAAATTGATGCTGACGACTGTCAAGGGTGAGGTAAAGGGATGGGGTTGGAGTGGGTTTGAAGGGAGACGGTGGTAGGGATCATGAACACCTTTAAAGATCCAATATTCTGCACTCCCTTATACCACTGATCTATCCCCCAGCCCTTCTGGGTGCAGCTTGTCTCGTGCAGGCCAATGAACCACCCTTAATGTTCCCATGTTCTCTAATTTTTCTATACGTGTCCTGTAACTCTAACTAGTGCCTAGATGCCGCCTGGCTTTGTGTGCTGCTATAAATGCAAAATAAAATAAAAAAATAAAAACATGGAGTGAATTAGGATATGGAGTTAGCAATATTGGTCCATAAATACATTTCTCAGTAGCCAATCATTTAAAACCCACTGGTCTCCTTATACACGATTTTCACATCTGTGTATACTCTTTGGCATGACTGAAGTTTCAATTATTCCGTTCGTACTGCTCGTATGATTCTATGTTGACCTAGAGATGTCCTGGGATAATTACCATGCCCTAGTTTCTTTAGCTGTATCGATTGATGAACATAACAAGTAAAGTTGTTAATGACCTCCTCCACCCCCTTGAGATTATGCCAAAACACTACTGTGGCTCAACAAAGCAGTTAATGTGTACTGGAGTAGAGGGGTTTAAGATGTTTTCCAATAATCTCTGAAGAAATGTTCCATGACTAAAAATGTCCCGATTAAAAGAAAAGCAATCAGTTGCACAGATACTGGACTGAATCCATGAAGATATTGATTAATTATGATTGTGACTCTTGTTTATAGGAACTACTAATTAGTGCTGCAACAAAAGCCAATTATGCTTTAAATGACAAAGCATATACTTGTTTACATTCCTTGTGCACAACACTGGTTAATGAGCACACCACATTAATAAATGTTAGCCGTTTTGTAACTTGAGCTTAAAACTGTGCACGTTAAAGGATAGTTCCGGGACTTTTTTTTTATTGTCCCTACGGGTCGGCCATGTGTTTGTAAGCATAAATCGGTAGATCGTAGGAAACTTTCCTATGGACCTTACCCGACTTTTCGCCCATTATCGCACTCAAAATCAGCCTCCATTTTGTGATAATCCTATCATTTCGCCGCATCGACCTGGCTCACCTGCCTTTGCGGCACTAAATCAAATCCCCCGCCCCTGAGCCTGACATCAGCAGACGCGTACTGCCCATTTCAAGCACGTCTCGTGTCAACAATCGCTGCGCCTCAGCTATTGACGTGTTGCCATGGAAATGGCAGGACGCCTCTTTCCCCAATAAGTATAAACAGACCGTTTCACAACATACAGCAGCAGATTTTCGATTCCATTCCTCTCTCTGTGTTACTTTAAGTATTCTGTGACTCGTTTCAGTGCTCTGGTCAGCTACCTTCGCCGCTTGTAGCCCGTGTGAACACCTGTACCATCTCTGTAAATTATTTTACTATCTTTACCGCACAATGGCCACAATAATGCCGTATATGTACGAGCCCGAGTACACCGAGGAGGAACTACTGGAAAGGCAAGCACGCGAAAACGATGGGGATTCGGACGGCAGTTGGGAGGACCAGTCAACGGATGAAGAGCCTGGACCATGTCGCATGGACGGCGTCTCCACCTGGTGCACGTGCAATCGGTGCGAGCTAATGCCAACTGAGGAGGAGAACTGCTGCTGCCGTGAAAATTCCGGGTGCTTGGCCTACATTTCGGAAAGCGAGCAAAGTCTGCAGGAAGGCGAGCAAAGTCCGCAATGCATCACCGAGCTGCCAGAGTTCAGGGAAGCCTGCCTCTCACGGACAGTGTTGAGGATGATGATGGTGCTTATGCACGAACTTCGTGGCACTGTTCGTCCGCGTAATCCGAGTAACGAGTAAGTATACTCTGTTTGTGATGTCAGTGATGCCACCACTATTTCATGGTCGTCTCCCACATATAAAATTACATTTACATATCATTCGAACGCATGTAAATTGGTTCCATATAGTGCATTTTCTAGATATAATTTTTTTCTAAGAAAAATGACATGTGTTACCTGAATCGACATTGATAAGAAAGTTTGGTCAGTTTAATACAGTTTGCATCTTTTTTTTTCACAGGTGGTACAGGCTGGTGGCCTATCGTTGCTTCACTTGGTGGCTTCACGGGAGGCTCGGACACCGCGTTCGGAGAGTAATACCTGCCTGTGCGGTACTTGCCATTAGACAACATTTCCCCAGTGACAGTGGACAATACCGCGGATTTTCCCTCGATGTGCTGCAACCTCAACTTTACAATGTGTAATGTTTATTATTTATGTTTAACTAAAATCTAAAATAAAGCCCAACATATATTTTAGCAATGGTTGTTTTGATTTTTTAAATGAATCTAGTGTGTCTCCGTTGAATAGCCTTCCAGTGCCTTGTCTTGTCACACCACATGTCTCCGGCCAGCATCCTCCCTCACGCTGGCCGCACACCTTCAATCCACATAACCGTTGAACCCATATATGCAGCAGTCATACATATATTATTTTGTGGGTTGGCATCAAGCGTTGGCAATAAAAAGCTGTTGGATTTTATTGATACAAAACATGGTTATAGGTAAATAATAAATATGGTTGATCATAATAAATCCTCTTTTTGGGCACCGGGTACAGAGATGACCCCCATATATTCTCCTGGGAGGGTGAGGTATTTATAAACTCACCCCCCTGCCTTCCATGTAGTAGATCCTGCAGCCATCCTCTTACATTCAGTTAGATGGCCTCTCCTTGGTGAGGCCCTGCGGCAAACGGGTCTTGTCTGCACGACCACCGCCCCGATCCACCCCCCCGCCCTATCAAAGGCAGTTCGCACCGGGGTACTTGTGCTGGCAAGTGGAGCTGTCAGGGAGCGATAAAGGCCAAGAGGTGCCAAAGACCATGTACACTTCAAAGTGGTCTATAGAGCATGGGTTTGTTGTTCCCATGTCTACCTCCAGACCCCGTGTCTCCTGCCAAGCATCCCCCCTCACGCTGGACGGCCCCCTGCAATCCACATAAGTGTGTCTCCATTCACGAGTCTTCCTGTGTCTTGTCTGCACGGCCACCGCCCCGATCCACCCCCCGCCCTATCAAAGGCAGTTCGCACCGGGGTACTTGCGCTGCTGGCAAGTGGAGCTGTCAGGGAGCGATAAAGGCCAAGAGGTGCCAAAGACCATGTACACTTCAAAGTGGTCTATAGAGCATGGGTTTGTTGTTCCCATGTCTACCTCCAGACCCCGTGTCTCCTGCCAAGCATCCCCCCTCACGCTGGACGGCCCCCTGCAATCCACATAAGTGTGTCTCCATTCACGAGTCTTCCTGTGTCTTGTCTGCACGGCCACCGCCCCGATCCACCCCCCGCCCTATCAAAGGCAGTTCGCACCGGGGTACTTGCGCTGCTGGCAAGTGGAGCTGTCAGGGAGCGATAAAGGCCAAGAGGTGCCAAAGACCATGTACACTTCAAAGTGGTCTATAGAGCATGGGTTTGTTGTTCCCATGTCTACCTCCAGACCCTGTGTCTCCTGCCAAGCATCCCCCCTCACGCTGGACGGCCCCCTGCAGACCGCATAATGCCACGACATATACACGTCATTCATTCACAAACACACCCCTGTTTCGAATTCTTTATAACCCACTTCATATTTCTAATGAGAACTTCTTTGCGCTTTGCTAGTCAACCCGTGAAGGTGCTGGTTATCTGCTCTTCGTCTCTGTGAACTTCCGTGACAACTTTGAGCAAACTCGTCAGTTTGCAACCTGTGAACTGCTCCCTGTTCTACGACAAGAAACTACTCTGATCCCTGCATCTAACTGTTTGTTCGTCAAGGTAAGTCCATGTACCATAATCATTTTGCGTCCAATTTTTTAATTTATATCTATTTGCTAGTAGTCATCAAATTGCATCCATGTTTTCTTTTCGTTCACGACAGTACATGCAAGGAACTAGTCACATGTTCTGAGTTTAGTCAAATGACTTTTTCTATTTTTTGAAAGTTATTGAAATACTTATCCGCATGTGAATAACGTGTATAGTTCCAAGAACCAAAACGGACCTTGCATTGAACCTTTTATGTGTCATTTAATGTTTTAACACATTGGTATTCATAGAGAATTGTTGATCTTTACTTTTCAGAACTTTCCATAATGCCTGCCTGTTCCATTGGCGGTTGCCCTTCGAAGACCCATAACAAATCTGAAGATACTATAATGCATGTTTTCCCTAAGACAATAGATCAGATAAGAGAATGGGTCCGATATTGCGGATATCCAGCCTCTGAGCTAGAAAGTAGAGTCCTTGAAGTCTTTGCGGACAAGAGGGGTGATCGATACCGCATCTGCAGCAGGCACTTTAGCCCAGACATGTACTCCACATCATTGCTAATAAAGAAGAAAACACCGCGAGCGAGGCGAAAATTGCTCTCAACCGCTATTCCCACTCTATTCGTCCACATCCCTCCACTGGTGAGTCAAGTTTACGTATTTGTCTCTCGGCCTTGCGGTAGTGTGTAGCATTAGCTAACAATAATTTCCCCATTTATGTATCCACTCAATATGAAGGCGGAAGATTCTCCATCCGTGTCGTTATTGCAGTCATCAGCCACTTCAAGCGCCTATCGGGTAATCTTACTTAGCTATTCTGACACTGACTTGTTTTAGGCATGTAAATCAATAGTTTTAATTGATCGTGTAATCATTTTACCTAATGGTACACCACAGTACTCGTCCTCTAGTCTTTGTTTTCAGTTATAATTATTGTTATCCAAAATAATGCAAGTACTGTCTTTCAGGGAGATGCTGAGGAGTCCAACGCATTGACGACAACCGTAGATGTCACTCACATGCTCGAGGTACGTTTCCGGACAGTTCCATCGATGGAGATCATCAGATCTTGCATTCTTGTAGCGTGATTGTTACACACAATGTTTCTTTCGTTTTTAGCCATTGGTATGTCCTTCTGTCGTCGCCCTCCTATGTGTCTTCTTTTTTCAATATTGTGTTCATTACTAATGAAAGTCCTATGTTTCAGGGAGTCGATGGAGCATTAGTCCAAGAAGAAGGGGGAGCATGCAGTTACGGGTCGGCGCAACAGCTTGCAGAAGTGTGCACCGCAGTTACAGCGTCCCTTGATGTTCTTATGCATTTCGAGGTATGGATACTGACAGATCAATCATGCGAGATCAAATGACGTGATTACATCCGCTATACTTCCTTCTTTATTAACGCAAGTACTATGTTTCAGGGAGCTGACGGAGCTTCTTCAACAAGAACATCACCCCTAGTAGTTGATGCAGATCTCTGGGTGGTGACACTTCCAACGATGGAGCAAATCGAATCATATTTAGATATCCATTATTTATTTTAGACAACTGATCATTTGTGCAGGTCTATTTAGATGAGCCGTTGACGCCTGCAGAAAGTTTATGTTCTTTTAAACAAAATAGAAAACCATACTAATGCAATTACTGTGTTTCAGGGAGTTGCTGAAGCGTCATCTTCAATAATATCATCAATGGAAGTCTATGCGGAGCCCGAGGTATGGATCTTGACAGTTCAATCTAACTAGATCAACAATGCGTGAACTATTGTCGTTTGAATGTTCTACACAATGCGTTCATTCGTGTTTTGCTATTGAGATGTACGTATGGGTATTGGTCCCCAAGTACATTTTGTGTTTTCAATATTATTATACATACTAATGAAAGTTCTATGTTTCAGGGAGTCGATGGAGCCTCAGTGAGTGATGGATGTGCTTATCATGAAAATATAGTCGTTGCAGCGCGAGAGGAAGTGGAGACATGCACACACGAGTCGGAGCAACAGCGTCCAGATGTTGAAGTTCGAGGCAAGAAAGTTTCAAAGAAAAGAAAGCAAAAGAAGGTTAGTGTCCTGTTCACTATATTATGTTGTCTTTGACTGTCAATAGTTCAATACTGTAAGTTGTGTTTAAACTGAACATCCCTTTTCTAATCTGTCCTCTAGTTGCGAGTGGGTGTAAGAACTAGATCTACACAGACAGTGAAGCGAACGAGAGATGTTGCTTGTCAAACCTTTTGGCAGGGACTTGAGACTGGAGATGCATCGTGCCAATGGGAAGAATATGAAGTGATTGACAACGGAGCTATACCACCACCAGCCATTGATAGTGAATGTCCTCCTGGTAGTTTGGATGCAGTCGGAGATCAATTCACAGAATCCACACCCGCAAAAAATAAGAGCGCGCGAAAGTTGAAGACATTGTTTTTTTCTCCCATCTCCGGACAAGGAACAGATGTTGCAATGGAAGAGAATGAAGTGGACGACAATGAAACACCATCAATATCACTCAGCATAGCGGAAGACGATATCAGAGATTGTACCTTTCATGCGAGTGACATGTCCTCAACGTTACAGGCCGAACCAGCTGGGATGCAGAGTGACAGTATAAGGAAAGAGGCCAAATTCATTGTATTCGATAGCTGTTTGATGGATATTATTATGATGATGAAATGTGGGCATTGGGTTGGTGGGGAAGTATGTGGGGAGCCATTGATTAATGTGACTCGTGCAATTCGAGGCACTAACCTTAAAATACATGCCACCTGTACACAATATCATCCGTTCGCATGGTCTGCACAACCCATGCTGGGGCAACTGCCAGCAGGCAATCTACTTTGTGCAGCGGCCGCACTTTTTAGTGGTTCAAGTTTTAAAAAGTTACAGTATTTCTTTCAGTTTGTGGGAATCCATTTCATTGCGAAAAGTCAGTTCTACAAATACCAAACCGATTATCTATTTCCAGCCATCAGCGAAGCTTGGAGAATGGAAAAAATGTCAATGGAAAGTACATTCGCGGGCAAACGCTTCAGGCTAGCCGGTGATGGACAGTGCGACAGCCCAGGATTTTCAGCCAAGTACTGCACCTACCACTTTCAGGACATGGAAAGTAAGAAAATTGTGAGTTCGGTGGTCGTGCAGGTGTCACAAAGTACATCCTCAGTGGCCATGGAGAAAGTTGGCTTTGTAGCATCATTGCAAGAACTACAATCGCGGGGAATGGTGATCGACCTGATAGCCACGGACAGACACGTTTCAATTGCCAAGACAATGAGAGAAGAGTACAAAAATATAAATCACCAATTTGACGTATGGCATCTTGCAAAAACAATCAATAAAAAATTGTCGGCTGCAGGAAAAAAAAAAGATATGCAAGGTATTTCACAGTGGTCCAAGTCAATCAGCAACCATCTTTGGTGGAGCTCAAAAACATGTGAAGGGTCGTTGGAAATTCTACTGGAAAAATGGCGGTCAGTAATGTTGCACTGTAGCAACGTACATCGATGGTCGACAAATGAGCATTTCCACAAATGTGAACATGGCCATTTGTCCACAGAGGAGGCACGGAAGAAGAAGTGGTTGATTCCTTCATCACCCACTCACAAGGCCATTGAAAAGATTGTATTTGATAAAACTATAACAAGAGATTTGAGGGGACTCACGGAATTCTGCCACACAGGAGATTTGGAGGTGTTCCACAATATGTGCCTAAAGTACAGGCCCAAAAGATTGCATTTTGGCATGGAAGGCATGATAAATCGGACTCTTCTAGCGGTCTTGGCACATAACCATAATGTTGGCCGTCAACAAAGTAGGACGACCGGAACTTTAGGGACGCTTCGCTACAATAAGGCCTTCACTAAAAGAAGTAAACAATGGGTGATCAAACCAGTGTTTGAGGATATGCAATATGAGTTTATTGAGAGACTTATCGTAGATGTCCTCGATAGGCACATACATGGAGTGGTGAACGAACCTATGCAGGGGACAACTGCATTGCCACCCAACATTGCCTCTGTTCCATGTCCACCTAAAGCAGAGCTCATTGAGAAATACACATCACGGTTTAAATGATTGTAATTTGATTGTCTGTTCTCTCGAGTCTCCTCATGTTGCAGGCCCATTGCAATTAAACCAAACAGTAATATAAATCATTTTTACAAAAATTATAGAAAGTTTCCGTATTACAAACACATGGCCGACCCATAGGGACAATAAAAAAAAAGGCACGCAGACAAGATGCCCTTACACTAACTGGAGCTAACTAGAAATGTGTGCTCGCTCAAAGTGAAGGTCAGCTGCTTTGATGTTTTGCTCGGGTGGCGGAACGGCCCACGACCCAGTATAAGGTTCTATTGTGATTTGACCTTGACAGGCCGGGACCATCCTGAAAGACTAAGAAAAGATAATGAATAAAATTTCAGAAACGAAACGATGAGCCACGTTCATTAGAAGAAGTAACGTCGGCAAAGAAGGAGTGGTGTTTCGGGTCTGCCCTACACAGAGACACAATGGAAAATGCAAATATAATGTAAGTAACTTTTGATGAGTTTATACCGCAATTTCATTACTATACAGTGGCTTTAAAGACGGGTTCAGTTGTACTTGTTCGTTCTATGTGGCATATTGTTTTCTACCGCACACTATCTTGAGGAGAAACATCTGCTTTTACTGAAGCACCTCAAAACCTTCCTCTTTGCTTCTGCTTTCTCTCTCCCTCTCCCCTGCTACAACTGGTCCACTGTCTGCGACCTCGGTCCTGGGCCCTTCCACTCTCCACCTGCACTGCCTCCCTGTCAACCCCTGCACTGGGGGACTGTCTCAGTATCCTACAGCCCCCCCTTCCCAGCACTTGTTCTGCACTTACCTTGCACTTGCCACCAGCTGGCCCTATTTATTTATTATTTTATGCTACTTACCTTGTACTCCACTCCCCCCCCCCTCCCTGCCTCGCCACGCCTTTAAACACTTGTGTACACCCAGTAGCGCTGTCCTCGCTATGATTTTAATAAGGATCTGATGGTGAGACTAATTTCATTTTTTATGTTTTTAGGTACATCATTCACTACTGTCTGTGTCACGAGTACCGGACACCGGCGGACGGCTTCTACAGCCGCCAGTTGCTTCTCCGCGTGAACAACGTTACCACCCTGACCATTTTATGGGACGATCGCCAAGTACAAGTATGCCCTTACGCGGTACTAACGGTTAGATGCAACATACCTACCGTTGTGGTGGCCTAGTGCCTCGTTGTTGGAACAGCCATGCGATTATCAGTGCGACCGAAGAGCTTATTTTTATCGTAAACCAACACCCTGTGTACTGCACACGAACATCGCTTCCCTCAAGACGAACTAATTTGGATCGAGAGCAAAGAAAAATGCAAATCGCTGAATATTCTCTAAACATTTGATGTCCAATAAACGTACTTTGCCAAATGTACAATCTTGCCGTTTGCTTTTAAACCACGGTTTCACATTCCGAATTGTGGCGCTGTATTGTGAGATGCTCTAAGACCCTGTGTACAGCAAAGGACCATCGCGTTCCTCAATACGAACTTTTTGGAACATGAGCAAATAAAAATGCAAATCGCTGAATATTCTCTAAACATTTGATGTCAAATAAATGTACTTTACCACATTTACAATCTTGCGGTTTGATTTCAAAGTACAGTTTCATATTCCGAATTGTGGTGCGCTGTATTGTGAGCTGATCTGTGTTGATTTCCGGGGTCTGTGTGGAGTCGCGTAGAAGACGCCTGGGCGCGTTTGCCTACGCAGCTCAGTCACGTCACGGATAGAGGCGGGGAATATGAATGTTTTGATAAAGTCTGTTTCAGGGGCGGGGGATTTGATTTAGTGCCGCAAAGGCAGGTGAGCCAGGTCGATGCGGCGGAATGATAGGATTATCACAAAATGGAGGCTGATTTCGAGTGCGATAATGGGCGAAAAGTCGGGTAAGGTCCATAGGAAAGTTTCCTACGATCTACCGATTTATGCTTACAAACACATGGCCGACCCGTAGGGACAATAAAAAAAAAGTCCCGGAACTATCCTTTAACTAAATAGTAACAAGAGGATCACTCAGCGTCATTATTGTAATACATTTACTCACAATAACCTACTGTCATATTCTCAATGATTTTAGAGGAGTAAGTCAGAGTGGAAATCATTCATTTTGTATAGATCTACTAGTTGATCTAGCCAGCATTGTCTGGGCTTTAATTTCCTCATATGTACAGGTAACTATGCACTATTTGGTGCAGATTGATGAAATGAAACCCACAAACAAATGTTCACTTTTGCTGAAATCCGAGGAAAGGGGTTGGGTGTCCAAATGTCATGTAGCCAGTAATGTTTGGAGGGTCCTAACAGGTGACTGTGCACAATTTGGTGAAGATTGGTGAAACGGTGTGGAATTGTATAGGGAACATAAACGAAGCCATAACCACACCTAAATGTGCACTTTTGCTGAAATACAGGAAAAGGGGTTTGGTGTCCAGATGGCATGTAGCCAATAATGTCCAGAGTGTCCTAATGGGTGACTGTGCAGAATTTGGTGCAGATTGGTGAAACAGTGTGTAATTGTATTGGGAACATACGCAAAGCGACAAAGCCACAAACCCACACCCAAATTTGCACTTTTGCTGAAATCTGTGGAAAGGGTTGTGGTGTCCAGATGTCATGTTGGCAGTAATGCCTGGAGAGTCCTAACAGGTGACTGTGCAAAATGTGGTGCAGATTGGTGAAATTGTGTGGAATTGTATTGGGAATATACACAGAGCCACAAACCCACCATCCCAGAGACTTTTTCTGATACCCGGGGAAGGAGGTGGAGTATCCAAATGTCATGCAGCCTGTAATGTCTAGAGGGTACTAGCAGCTGAGTCTGTAATATTTGGTGCAGATTGCAGAAACATTTTGGAATTGTATAGGGAACATACACAAAACTACAAACCCACAAAACCACACCCAAATGTCCATGTTTGCTGAAATCCAGGGAAATGTTTGGGGTTTCCAGGTTGGTTTCATGTAGCCAATAATGTCCAGAGGGTCCTCACAGGTGACTGTGCAAAGTTTAGTGCAGATTGGTGAAATGGTGTGGAATTGTATAGTGAACATACACAAAGCCACAAAATCATAAACCCAGAGACTTTTGCTGACATCTGGGAAAGGGGTGGGGTGTCCAAATGTCACGCAGCCAGTAATGTCTGGAGAGTCCTAACAGGTGACTGTGCAAAGTGGGGTGCAGATTGGTGAAACATTGTGGAATTGTATAGGGAACATACACAAAGCCACAAACCCACACCCAAATTTACTCTTTTGCTGAAATCCAGGGAAAGGGGATGGAATTCCAGATCTCATGTAGCCAGTAATTCCCGGAAAATCCTAATATGTGACTGTGCAAAATGTGGTGCATATTGGTGAACCAATGTGGAAATTGAATAGGGAACATACGCAAAGCCACAAACCCACACCCAAATTTGCACTATTGATGAAATATGGGGAAAGGGGTGGGGTTTCCAGATACCACGTAGCCAGTAATATCCTGAGGGTCCTAACAGGTGATGTATAACATTAGGTGCTGATCGCTGAAACATTGTTGAATTGTACAGGTAACATATGCGAAGCCGCAAACCCACACACACATTTCACCTTTGCTGAAATCTGTGGATAGGGGTCTTGGGTACAGATGTCATCTAGCCTGTAATGTCCGGAGGGTTCTAACAGGTGTGTGTGCACAATTTGGTGTTGATTGGTAAAAACGGTTTGGAATTGTATAGGAAACATACGCAAAGCCACAAACCCACAAACTCAGAGACTTTTGCTGTATCCCGGGGCAAGGGGTGCAGTGTCCAAATGTCATGTAGCCAGTAATGTCCGGATGGTCCTAACAGGTGACTGTGCCCAATTTGGTGCTGATTGGTGAAATGGTGTGGAATTGTATTGGCAACATATGCGAAGACACAAACCCTGAGACTTTTGATGATGTCTGGGGAAGGAGGTGGGGTATCCAAATGTCATGCAGCCAGTGATGTCTAGAGGGCCCTAACAGGTGACTCTGCAACATTTAGTGCAGCTTGATGAAACATTTTGGAATTGTATAGGGAACATACACAAAGCCACAAACCCACAAACCCACACCCAAATGTGCACTTTTGCTTAAATCTGGGGAGAGGTGTGGGGTTTCCAGGTATCATGTAGCCAATAATGTCCAGAGGGTCCTAATAAGTGACTGTGTAACATTTGGTGCATATTGGTGAAATGGTGTGGAATTGTATAGGGAACATACACAAAGCCACAAACCCTGAGACCTTTGCTGAAATCCAGGGAAAGGGGTGGGAATTCCAGATGTCATGTAGCCAGCAATGCCCAAGGCAGCCTAACAGGTGACTGTGCAAAATCTGGTGCATATTGGTGAAATGGTGTGGAATTGTATAGGGAGCATACACAAAGCCACAAACACACAAACCCACACTCACATTTCAACTTTTGCTGAAATCTGAGGAAAGGGGTGGGGTTTCCAGAAGTCATGTAGCCAGTAATGTCTGGCGGCTCATAACAGGTGACTATGCAACATGTGGTGCAGATAGGTGAAATGGTGTGGAATTGTATAGGGAACATACGCAAAGCCACACACCCACAAACCCACAAACCCACACCCAAATTTGCACTTTTGCTGAAATCCGGGGAAAGGAGTGGGAATTCCAGATGTCATGTAGCCAGTAATGCCAGGGCATCCTAACAGGTGACTGTGCACAATCTGGTGCATATTGGTGAAACGGTGCAGAATTGAATAGGGAAAATATGCAAAGCCACAAACCCACACCCAAATTTGCACTTTTGCTGAAATATCGGGAAAGGGGTGGGGTTTCTAGATGCCATGTAGCCAGTAATGTCCTGAGGGTCCTAACAGGTGACTGTACAACATGTGGTGCAGATTGGTGAAACAGTGTGGAATTGTATAGGGAACATATGCGAAGCCACAAGACCACACCCAAATGTTCACTTTTGCTGAAATCCGGGGAAAAGGGTGGGGTGTCCAGATGTCATGTAGACAGTAATGTCCTGAGGGTCCTAACAGGTGACTGTGCAAAATTTGGTGCAGATTGGTGAACCTGTGTGGAATTGTATAGGGAACATACGCAAAGTCACAAACACACACCTACACTCAAATTTGAACTTTTGCTGAAATCTGAAGAAAGGGGTAGGGTTTCCAGATGTCATGTAGCCAGTAATGTCTGGTGGGTCCTAACAGGTGACTGCGCAGAATTTGGTGCAGATTGGTGAAACGGTGTGGAATTATATAGGGAACATGCACGAAGCCACAAACCCACACATTTTCACTTTTATAAATATAGATAAATTAATGACTCAAATAGAATCTTGTATTTAAATACTGAGGGGGTTTGACAAGCCTTGTTAGTAATTGGCACTGGCAGTTCATTGATGTCCACTTCAGTGAGGTTATCTATGCATTAGTTATGCGTGCGTGGTTGAGGAATGTAGGCACATCAGTCAAAAGTTGTTTCTGTACATGTTTATTGTGTACTCAATAACACATGACAAATACTGGCAATGGTAGCCATATGAGTGAAACAAAGAGCCGATGCGCATTTCGTCCGTAGTCTTTATCAAGGCATACACAGGTTAGGTGACATGGATGCTGGAAGCAAAATATAGGGGTCCAAGGGCCGCCTGTTTAAAGGTGCCAGCCCCAAATTGGATAGCTTATCTGAGAGAAGGTCTCTGTTGCTTCCAGCATCCATGGCACCTAACCTGTGTATGCCTTGAGAAAGACTACGGTTAAAACGCGCATCGGCTCTTTGTTTCACTCATATGGCTACCATTGCCAGTAATTGTCATGTGTCATTGAGTACAAAATAAACATGTACAGAAACAACTTTTGACTGATGTGCCTACATTCCTCAACCATGCACGCATAACTAGTGCATAGATAACTGCACTGAAGTGGACATCCACGAACTGCCAGCGCCAAATACTAACAAGACTTTTCAAAACCCCCACAGTACGCAAACTTCTGAGAACCCTGGAGTTTGGTTCTCCGACAAACCATGTGCCATGCGGCACGCAACATTCCAATTCCGAACTAAAACAGTGCGCAGGGGACCACCAATTCCCAACCCAAACTCTATCCCTTCTGAAAACTTGTATTTAAATACTCATCACATTTACATGGGACATTGTAAAGAGCCTTAGCGATTGTCCCGGGTTCCTGATAAATATTTCAGATAGAAAGGCATTAGGCAATTCAAGGGCAACTGGTAGTAAGCATATGTTGGTGTACCTGAACGGTGAGAGCCTTGGAGTCACTTGGATCTTGAAAGTAGAATGGAATGCCTGGCTACTGAGAGTAGTGTTGCAAACCTGGATAGTGACAGCATTATGGTATACTTAAGTGTTCACCAAGATTAGTCCGTCCTTGGTTTTAACTCTCTAGTAGTTTGCAGTCAAATTTCAACTCGTGTGTGATTTTATCATACAGTTGAATGCGTTAATGTAACTCCAAATACAAAGTGCCAACGGATGCCGGGGTAGAGATTTCTGGAGATACTCTGGACTGGTGCTGTGAAATATCCACATTTGCTGTTGCCTAAAAAATACACTCTAATCTTGAACTTCGTACACTTCTTGGAAGGAATAGTAGCGTTGTGTGTCTGATAACGAAGTACAGCCCCATCTCATCCTAATGTATGACCTTTAGAGCAAGCCCTTAACTTATAAGCTTCATCATTCAGACTAATGTCACACCGTGTGCTTCTCTTTCCAAACTCATATAAGGTTTTAATAAAGAAACCTCTGCAAGTATGACTTCGGGACTCCATTGTTCAATGAAACAATGACAGGGCCCTTCTTAATGCATGTCCCAGACTCCCGCTCTCTTCCACTTTACGGAAACTGTACACTGTTTATACAGCAAAGTATGAAGTTATCAAAAACCTGTCATTTTTCGTGCAGTTTTTTGGCCACAGGATTAGAAAGGTTTAGAGGTTTATAGGGCCAATGGTAGTGAAACAAGCCCTTAAGTAGACCTTTGAATCGTTTCTTGGTTGCATAATCAGTCAGGTGTCAGTTGATGTTAAAGTGGAACCTCCATTAGATATTAGTCTGGGCTTCACTCACAAATTGTTCTTCAGTCCCCACAGACATCACACCCCTGATGGTCTTGCTATGTAGATTGTAAATGGGTGGCATCAGTAGTGGAGCCTGAAGCGCTTCATCTTCCCTTAAAAAAATAGGACTCTTGAACATTATCAGATCACATATAACCAAAATGGGCCAGGCATGATTGCACCACAGACATGCAGACCTGCAAGGAAAAACAAAAACAGCCAGGGGCCCAACATCAGGAAGGATGCAGGAGCTGATGTTCCTCTACGGCGATGGTAATATCCACAGTGGTCCACCAGACTGAAGAAACACCAATGTACAACAGAGAGAAAAAACACTGGACACATTGCCTTTGCGTGTCTCAGTGCCAAACAGACAGTTTTGCCCTTACTTATGGTATACCTGCCAGCCTTTGCCAGTCCTCCTCTGAAGTAGACTGCACTGGTTACCCACACTTGCTTGCACTTCACATGCACTTCTCACAGGAAACATAAATGTAGTCTCCCGTCCGCCAGGTGTGCACACCACCGGTGTCTGTGAATCCACTGAGTTCCACCTTCCTGTAGATCTTGATATTTTCCTGTGCCGACTGCCCACACTTTGCTCTCAATTTGCCTAGTTTCCCCCCTGGTAATGCAGTCCTACAAACAAATCAGCCCATGGTACTAAAACCGACATAGATCCCCCAATGTAATGTGCCCTCTCGGGGTACATACCAGTTTTTACCTCTGGGTGCGTCCACCTTCTCAGCTATTACCTGTGCCAATCAATTCTCCATCCCATGCTGCTCTTCACAGGATTCACCGCCACATCCGCCTGTCTCCTGGATGCAAGATGCACCCCCCACTTCCCCACGGAAGCGATGCACAGAGCGCTCCCAGGGGGGCTGCTTCTACCTGCTGGCTCTACCCAAGCACGGCAGAGGGTTACCATGGAAAGACACCTTGACAAAGTTGCTCCCTGAGCCCCATTACAGAGCGGAGGTACCATCAGAACCTACTGTGCAGGTCCCTTTCATGAAGACAGAAAACATTTAAACTAAGGATTGAGCGGTAGTGTATACGTAATATAGCTCCAGGGGAGAAAGATGCAGAACTATTCAAAGTTGGTAAAATAGTTCCCGTGAAGCGGGTGAATACCTTAAAAGTAAGTACTGTGACAAGGGTGAGGGAGAGGTAGATAATACTGAAGTTGAGGCACTGCAAATACCAAGAGGAAAATAATGGTATGTAATGCTACGTTGTTTCCAGCATTCGTTTCGAAACATAAGATGAAGTGTTCAGACAACCGACTATGCTTTATGGTGGCTTGATGAGTTCTGCAAAGACTTGTTTTTGAATACACCCAGGAACTCTTTCTTCCACGTATCATGTGCGAGAATTTGGTTTAAATGAATTCAGATTTAAAACTACTCATGCATGTACATTCTATTTTATTAGTTCTTTGTTCTTAATGTTTTCAAATTAAACAGCATCTCCTAGGAAACTGCATTGCAACTGGGAGGATACAGGGAATCACTCTCTTTCCACGTACACTGAAGTACTGCTGTTAGTCTCACACACACACACACACACACACACTGCAATCCTTCTTTCTCCCAGCTATGCGTTATTTATTGCGTCTCACCTTTGCCTGAGAAGCGGCGTGGGTGGAAACCTCGGTAAGTAGTGTTCCAGAGAACACAGCATCCCTTGCATTTCAGATGGGCACTGCTTCTAACCTGCAACTCGACGAGGCTAGCAAAATCCCCAGGGCGCTCACTTTGATTATTCATCAGCCAGTCTGACTCATCCCTCACTGCACCACTAATCCGGGCCTGAAATGAGCCGCCATGTTGATGCTGCTTCTGCTGGCTCCCTGTGCTAGTACGACACAGGACGTGTTTCGGGGAGTCAACGCACCTTTCTTTGGGTGTAAAGTTGTGTCAGGACGCCGCAGTTGCATAATCAGGAAAATCTGACATGGTAACTAGGGGAAACCTAATTTCTGGTAAGGATACAAGAACAGTCCCAATCAGTGCGTTAAGTGGGATAAGAAATCGAGGGAGGCTGAATGAGTCACAGTACAATATTTGGGAAGTGCCCTAAGAGCAGTCTGCTGTGCCTTCAGAATATCATGTAGCCAAGGAGCCTTTGAAAGATGTGGGGTCCAAGGAAACAATGGAGTGGCCTAAAAGGTGATAGTGAGTAAAATCTATTTGAAATTGTGTTTTATATATATAGATACTGTGCATTAAACAAAATCGCCTAAAAAAATATTTAAATATAAAAATGAAATAAAATCAAGGTAGATCAATGCACAGTCAAGTGGCTACATTCTTTTGAAGGAAATCTATGAACCCTAGGGATTTATTATCGCAATTTATTCTGATGACACGACTTCATGTGTCTATGTCATAATTACACTTTCCATCAGTGTTAGAAAATAAATAATCTAATTCTGAATGTCTGCAATTGATTCTAAACATGTTATGTTAAATTGACGTATACCGTGCACTATTACCATTTGCATGGTCTCCAGGCACTCATGTGGTTCCGTATGAAAGTGGGTTGGGTAGGTTAGTGAAGGAAGTGGGAGAAGGATAGAGTTTGTGCTTTTCTGTTGGTGCTTGCAGAATCAGGAGAAAACGGTGTCTGTACGGTGTGTAGGTGTATTACAGAAAACATGACTGATAGTGCAGCAGTAGCTCACATTTTAGCTGAAGAAATTAGCTATTTATTCTGCTCCTTGCTTCATCGTGAAGAACCCCTGCAGGGTTGTGGCATCCCACTCATACTGAAGTCCTGGTGACGCATCAAACTCTGGTCAGTATTCTATGGCAAGACTGGAGGCGAGCATTATGCTTCACCTTCTTATTTATTACTCCACAGCAGTTTCAACAAAACACAAGAAAACTCTGAAAAGTATCTACACCCCACTTTTCCTGTTTTGAAACTACAACTCCCCAACATCTCTGTAATCCAATCCTGCACAGCCCAGCTATGACACCTTCCTGTCCCTGGGCTCCTCCTCTTCTTTTACTGCTCTTCAGCAGATAAGTACCTTTTTAACACCTCTCTGTATGATGAGTACATTTGATTTGATTGGGCTTGTAGGGTAATGGTTACAGATATAATTGTTCATATGAATAATGGTGATGATGCCTAATATAGTTAAGAGTACATAGGAGTAGTTGCGTGTATGCCTACAGTATTTCAGAGGATGACTTAGTAGAACCTCATTGCGAGGAACAGCATTGCGATATTACGCTTCATTAAGGAGTGATGGACTTGATTAGGACCGGAGCGTTTCGGGTCTCAGAGCAAAGCTCTGTCATTGAGCGCATAGTGCTCCCGCTGAAGTGGGCGGCACGTGCCGTATTCCCGGCACCCCAGGGGCTCAGCCCGGCCTACTGGAAGAGAGCAGCCACGTTCATCCCACCTTCGTGAGGGCGGAGCCAGCTGCGCGCAAAAGTGCTACGGCCCCCTCCTTCGGGGAGGTGGAGCCGGAGCACACGTGTGTCGCATATCATAGTGGATGCAGGGCCCGGCGTTGAAAACAACTGAGCTTTTGCGCTCCACATACTTATTAGAGTTTTGAACACGAGCAACAATAACAGAGCAACAATGAGCAGCGCAAGCAGCTGATAGAGCAGCTGAGAGGCAGCACATGTCTTCAGGAAGAGAGAGAACTCCTCTCTGAGTGAACAGGCAAGTTAACCTATAATGCAGCAATAAGATCCCAGAGGAAGAGAGGGAAATTTGCTGAACAGTTTCACACAGAGGCAAAGAAATACAAAAAGACTGGTGCTAGCCACAAACTATAAAAAATAATAAAGAAAATAAGGGAAGAACTATTTTAGATAATATAACAGTCATCAAATCAACCAGCGTGGGTGTGCAAAGACACCTGTCTCAGGTACCAGGCACACAGCACACTAAAGAATGCCAGAATTTGAATGGACCAAGGAGCAGCCTCTAGACCTTGCTGCTAGCTTTAAAGAAGTTCTGGGAAGCTCGCTGATCGATGCAGTGGCTCAGGGGATAAAACTCTTACAGGAAAGGCTGGCGACTCTAGAGACAATGCTCAACCAGTCCCAAGAAAGCACCAAGGAAATTGAAAGCACACCCACAGGAAAGGGGAGTAAGCAGACCCGGAAGAAGAAGACCTCTTATGACCCCCCGAGTCATACATACGGGGTGAAACAGAATACCCCAGAGGCAGTCGACACGTTCGCTAAACTGAAAAAAGCTTATTTACAATGCCAGACAGTACAAGACTCAAAACCCCATCCCCAGGGGAAGATAAATTGGGAGGAGATGACCCAGACTCGGAAGAGGAGCCAGTCGAAGGAGACATATCCTCTCATGGAGAGGAGGAAGTAGCAGAAGAAGAGTGGGCGAAGCCCAGCGGGGGAAAGAGAACCCAAAAAGAATAACACCTAGAGGACGATCAGGAGGACACTGGGGACATGTTCGATCCGGACAGTATCCGCAACCCCAGGTCCCTGGATTAGCAGCCTTCCCCCAGAGTCGCGCAATATATGACACTAATACTGCAGAAGGTCCTAGATAAGGAGGTGAGACAGCGCCTGCATGCAGAATTTCCTCTACCAGATCTCCCTGGAAAGGTGGCGGAGACACCCGAGCTGGACCCTAAGATGCTGACCTTCATTTCGAAGACCAGTAAGGTTCCCCAGAAAGGAAGTGACAGATCATGGAGGAGCTGTCAAGAAAAGGTGCTAGACCTGTCAAGACCTCTCGCGAAGATAATTGACCTGGTAGAAAGAGCCAAGGATAGGGGTGAAGAAGTGGATCCCAATGCTCTAGCAAGCTGGGGGCAAAGGGCAGTTTGCCTTCTAGGCAACGCAAACTGCGCCATCTCTCCAGAGAGAAGGCGGGGTCTACTGCTCAAGATAGATCCAAAACTGAGTGATATTGCGCCCTACAAAGCCGGAGAAGCGGCACAGGGGCTCCTCTTCAGAGAGACTTTTGGGAAAGAAATCGGCCGGTCCGTTGGCACATACACATCACTGGAAAATTCACAGGCATCCTTACGGAAAGTATTCCGAGGCAGAGTTTTTGGCGGGACTGGCCGCTTTTGGGGTTGTGTGGCCAGTCATTTTCAAGGAGGTAGAAGACCCCTGAATCCCAGAGCACAATACTGGGAGAATACTGGAAAGATTCCCAAGAGGGTGCAGAGGAAGAGTAACCGGTCGTGGATAAGGCTTTACACCGGGTGAGAGCAGCAGGGTACCCTCAAGTAGGAGGGAGAACAGGGATTTTCTGGGGCAATTGGTGCGCACTTTCCAGCGATACATGGGTTTTGCAAAACGTCAGAGGTCTGCAGCTAGAATTTATCCAGCCGCCCGTACAGATGAGCTGGCCCCCTCAGCAGCGCTTAGCACAGGCGGAGCAGGAGTGCTTAGACCGCGCTCTGAGACAATTAGAGAAGAAAGGTGCCATAGAGAAATGCGTATCCCCCCCAGATTGGTAAGCAATATGTTTCTGTCCACAGAAAGGAGAAGTTGCGGCCAGTTATGAACCTAAAAGAACTGAACAGCTCGATCGTATACCATAATTTCAAGATGGGGGGTATACACCAGCTCAGGGACACCCTGAGGGAGGGAGATTGGCTGACAAGGTTAGACTTGAAAGACGCCTACCTAACAGTACCTGTGCAAGAGAGCTTCAGGGCCATCCTAGCTTTCAGCTGCAACAAGCCATTCTAGCAATTCAGGACAATGCCCTTGGTGCTTGCTTCAGATCCCTGGGCTTTCACCAAATTGATGAAGCCAGTAGCAGCAGCGATTCGAGAGAAGGGTATCAGGATGATTATATACCTGGACGAACTGTTACACGTGGCAGAGGACCGAGAGACATTGATTTACCAGACAGCAGCGGTGCAGGAGCTTCTGTCATCACTGGGGTTTCTGGTAAACGTGGACAAATCAGACACGTCACCAGCGCAGAGGCTAGGATTCCTGGGTGTTGTCCTAGACACCAGGAAAGCTACACTAGAATTGCCAGCCCGGAAGAGATATCAAGAGGGAGATCAGAGCCTGTCTGAGCAAGCAAACAATCTCGCTCAGAGTGCTGGCGAGGATAGTGGGACTGCTAGCAACCTCTATTCAAGCTATTTTTCTGGGCCCATTACACTATCGGGCGCTGTAAAGACTAAAAATAAGACAGTTGGAGCCAGGTTTGAGATACCACCAGCAAGTACTTTTAGATCAGGAGTCCATTCAGGAACTAGAATGGTGGTTGAAGAATATGGACGCTTGTAATGGACGTGCCATCTTCGGAGACCGGCCGGACCTAGTGATAGACTCGGATGCCAGCCGGATAGGCTGGGGAGCGGGATTCGGTTCTCTGGAAACGGGAGGAAAATGGAGCGCAGAGGATCTTTTCCTTCAGATAAATTGCCTCGAACTCCTAGCATTTGTGATCAAGGCATTCACAAAATGGAGAGTGAGTTTGTGAGTACTACTGAAGATGGATAATATTTCGGCGTTCAGGTACATAAATCACCTGGGAGGAACTAAATCCAAGTTACTAGCAGAGCTAGCAAAAGATTTTTGGCATTTCTGCCTCCAGTCAGGGACTTTGTTGTCCGCGGAATACCTGCATGGGGCATTGAATGTAGTGGACAACTCGCGTTGCCTATCGGACTCCAGCGACTGGAGACTGGACTTGGCAGTATTTCAGAGGCTGAATCAGAGATGGGGTCCTATACACGTAGACCTCTTTGCATCATGTCTCAACGATCAGACACCCAGCTACTTCAGCTGGAGGTTAGACCCAGAAGCACAAAGCACAGATGCATTTCTCCAGCAGTGGGCGGGAGATCTGCACTATGCATTCCCTCCCTTCGTTATGCTGAGCAGGACCCTAGCAAAGTGTTGGAGGGAGAAGGCAGAATTGATCTTAGTAACACCACTTTTGAAAACCAGGTGTGGTTCCTGACCCTAATGGAGATGACGGTGGATATTCTGCGGGTTCTTCCGGAAGGAGAACGACTGCTCACGGACCCAGTTGGGTCATGCCATCCTCTGAGAGTGAGAGGGACTCTCCCACTCGTAGCGTGCAGAATATCAGGGGACGCTGGGCACTGCCAGGCATTTCGTCGCAGGCTGCAAAGCTTATTGCAGAATCCTGGGCTCCATCCACTAAGAGGAGCTACGACACGGCTTGGGCCAAGTGGTCGAGCTCGTGTAGAGGGAGACATTTTCATCCCATTTCAGTACCTATAGTAGCTATATTTAATTTTTTAGCGCAGCTGTTGCAAGACGGGAGAGCGTTTCGTACCATAGGAGTGTACAGATCAGCGATTTTGGCAGGACACCTACCAGTCGAAAGAGTTCCAGCAGGGGAACACCTGGCGGTAGCAAGGCTCATTAAGGGTGCAAAGTATAAAGTGCCTCTGGAGCCAAGATATAACAAAGCGTGGGACATGACAGTAGTACTGCGCCTGTTGGAAAGTTCGCCAGGAGATAGGTATCTGTCGCTGAAACAGCTGTCGGGCAAGCTAGAGATGTTATTATGTTTGGTATTCTGCAAACGAGTGGCAGATATCAGAGTGCTGGAGATTGACAGGAAATCTTTCGGGCCAGAAGGGGTGACCTTCTCAGTAGTCCAAAGGACTAAGACAGGCACCACCTCAGTGCATTACCCATATTTCCCGAGTAACCCCAAGTGGTGCGTAGCAAGGTGCATTAAAGAGTAAGAGAGTAGGATGGAGGAATTCAGAGCAGCCGGTACTACTCAGTTGTAAATAGCGCATAGGAAGCCTTTCCAAGCAGTAGCTACGGCCACCATTGCAAGATGGGTGAAGAAGTGATGCAAACAGCAGCGATTGATTTGTAAAAGTATGGAGCGCATTCTGTGAGAGGTGCAATGGCGTCCAGAGCTGCCACGATTATGATAGCGGCAGATTGGGCAAGTGATCATACATTCAAGCCGATTGAGAGCTTGGCCACAACAGTATTGGGGAAGCTTTGAACAAGCATAATGCTTGCCTCCAGTCTTGCCATAAAATGTAGATTACCCCTGCTAACTGCACAGGGAGTATTAATTCTATTAAAGACTAGGAGGAAAGCATTAAATTCCACCCGACCATGTATTGTTTATTAATGTATGTGATATATGGTAATTGCAACAGTACATGGACAGCACCATTATTGCGTTATTTGTATGCTCCCTAGGGGAAGAGCAGAAGAATAATTAGGAAGCAGAGGTCGACAAGCGCCGAGAGCTTGGTCGAGGAATATGGTCCAGGAGGAGGCAGCTATGTTGCAGTCGCCGAGAATTGAAGTTATTCGCCCTGTTGGTGGGACATGGTTGAAAGTTTAAGAGACTGTTCAGAGCACGTAAAAGAGAGGAGGAGCCAAGTGACAGGAAGGTTTCATAGCTGGGCTGTGCAGGATTGGATTACAGAGATGTTGGGGAGTTGTAGTTTCAAAACAGGAAAAGTGGGGTGTAGATACTTTTTTCTTGTGTTTTGTTGAAACTGCTGAGGAGTAATAAATACGAAGTTGAAGCATAATGCTCGCCTTGTAGTCTTTAATAGAAATAAAACTCCCTGCCCAGTTAGCAGGGGTAATCTACATTGGCTGTTGGAGGTGGGGATTGAAAATTACATTTTGGACTGTGTGAGAAGAGTTTGGGGATTGTGGGAGAGAGCAGACACATGCCTTGCCCTGTTTTGACAGGCCCTGCCTTCGACAGGTAAAAGTCCCAGAATACTACTGAGCATAACACCGAGCATGTTAAAGTGAGGTTTGAGGCATCTCTCAGAGTGCAAAGCAACAAACTAAAGAAAGTGAAATGAGTGGTTACAGTCCTCAAATTACAAGCAGACGATCTTCTGGAGCAATGTTTCTTGCCCTCAATAACTCTTGTAGGTAACTCATGCTGATATCTGTAGTTTCCAGACTGCCCCATTCCTCCATCTGCCAGCTCTCAAATGCTTGCATTGTTCCTCATGAGATACAATGTATTGAGATGGAGACACAGAAGAGAGAGAGAGTGAGAGAGAGAAAATGGGATTAAAAACTGGCATTATGTGCTAGGGAAATGGGACCTGTCTGCAAATGTCACGGGGTAGGCGGGCAGGGATGCAAGTTGATTTTCCTTGTAAAACCTACTCACTCCTTGCCTCGACTAACTAAACCTCCTCTAAAATGGATTGGGAAGAAAGCTTAAGCACTTTTTCAGCGAAGAGCTTTTTCTGTCAAGAGCTGTTGTGGCTGCACGGCTCCCTGAACTGCGCTTGGCGTGTGGATTCACTGAAGGACTTGGCGAAAGAAACGCTGGTAGGGCAGAAGAAACGTTGGACTTGCATGGTTGTGGCTGTTTGGGCTGTACAGGGCCCCTTCCCGCCTCTCTATGTATATTGTCTCCTTAGCTCTAGGAAACATTCTCTCCATTACTTGCAGGTAATGACTTAATTTTGAAAGCACGGTATTTATTACCACTTAGTATTGCACTTAAGCATTTAATACTATGGAACCTTACAGGCTAACTAGTGATATGCCGCCTAAGTGCCACATTTTGAAATGAGTGCAATGTATTAAGAACACGCCACCAAAAACAAATCACTCATTATCTTCTCACAAAATTGTGTCAGTATCTGAACGTCCCCTTGTTCACCCCCGTCCTGCTGACATTCGAATGTTCTATGCTCCCGTAGTGGTGGCAACATCAATTGATGAAGCCAGCGTTATGACTATGGCGTCCCGCCAAGCTGACCTTGATTTATCTCTCACTCCCTTTGTCAGTGATACTACTATGGCAACTGTCCCTACTATCAGGCTCTCTTTTACAGCAACTCATAATGCTGCACAATTATCCAAACCAGATGATATTAATTGTCCTATAAATACTGTACTTCAAGACCCCGTTGGCATTGACCTTGACATGCCAGGTCATTTTATTTCTGCACAAATAAACATTGACCCTCCAACGGAAGCAAAATGTTTTGATGCTCTAGCTGAGGATGCACATTTTGCTAACATATCTATGCAGGCGGGCCACTCTTTTCAAGCTTCTATGCAGAGCAACCCTCAGAGAAGAAGCTTTAAAAATCAAGATGCTCCTCATTTTAATTTCTCCCAATCCCCTGTGATGTTTTCGAGCTTAACCCAACCTTGATCGCCATCCTGCCCCGGTTCTCCTTGTTCTTCGAACTTACAGAAGTCTTGTATACAGAATCTAACTTTATCACCTCTAACTGTGCCAGTAGTTCCAACACTGGTAATACCTCCTATGCTACAAACCACATTGGATGCTTTAAATCTGGCAACCACAATGCTATTGAAGCTATATGAGACATTGGACGCGCGCTTAAAATGTCAAAATGATCTTAGAAGTAATTTACTGCATCAACAATCATTGACTTCTGACTCGCTAGATTTATTACTAGTAAATAAACACCAGCTTTCTCCTGAACAAACGGCTCTGGTGCCTAATATCTATTTGCACTCTTCTTTAGTTCAAACTTGTGTGTCTGAGATCATAACTGAATTAAAATCACATTTACAGCTTCTACCAGCTTCAGCTTTGCCATGCCCCTTCATATGACAAAAATGTTTATCTCGCAACAAATTCCTGTGATAGGTGGTCCTCTGACTGAAAACGTTGTAATCAACCTCACTGTGTCTGAAAAAGGGAAAAAAAACCTCAGCAAACTCAGAATAAAAGTGAAAACAATTCTGATGAGACAATTTTGGTGCAGGATATTGCTAAATTCTGTAAGCCTGTTGTCAAAAAAATGGTATCTTTTGCACCCCCTATACAACAAAAAAAGTCTAAGAACTTGAAAAATAACAAACCAACTGAGCAGGCTGCCACGAAAACATTTCTGAAAAAATTAACTGAACCAAACAAAGGCTTATAAGAAATATCGGCTACTATCTCTAAAAAATATGCCAACCTAACTAAATTACCTGTCCATTCCAGATGCTTAACACAGAAAGCTCAAAGTGTGATTAATCATCAACCATTAGATGATCTTGTGAATGAGATCAATGCACAAATAACATCATCTAAATCTCCTGTATTTGCCTCTCAGGTATGACCCCAAATACTGACAAATGGAACACTAAATAATGTACCGTCTGACATAGAAAGATGTCTCATACAGTTAGAAAAATCGATGAACTCTCAAATTTCAAAACCAATTCCACTCTCCACTCTTGTACCTCAAGATTCTGATCAGTTAGCCTGTCCATTAGGCCCTCATCAAACCTATTCAAAGGCTTTTGATATAAGACCTCCTGAGCCACCACAGGCCCAAATAATGACCCATGGCCTGAATGCACATGTATTGCCATATCCGCCTTTAGCATCGCCCGAGGATCAGACTATACATAATAGACTATTACAGATGGAGAAAGATAAACATCTCAAACTATCTCCACTCACCATCCCCAAATAAAATCACCCTTTCAGAATCCTTTGAATGAAATACTTTCTCAATCTGTTTCAAATACACATGACAAGTTTATAACTTCTACAAAGGGCAAGGTCGTAGCAATTGGACCCAGCTATCACACCCTGATTATAAAGTGTAGACCTGGCCCTTATGACATATTTGACTTGAACCTCTCATCCGTTCTGAATATTTTTGTGGATATTCCCTCACTTGAGGACTTGACTTCTCCTGATATTGATAGAGTGGAATTCTTAAATGACTCAACCCTCACTTGTGCAAGGCTGTGGATTAAATCAGGGTTCATCCTACACCTGATTTGGCAAGCAAGACAGGACATTTTTTAGCTGGGTTTTACAATTTTGTATGAAACTTTTCAGAAAGAATCAGTAAATCAGAAAATGCAATCAAATCTGTATCAAAGAAACTCTAAACTTTCGGGCACTGATTTAACGATTTCTAGAAAATCTCGTAATGAGTCGTGATTATGATCACCATACCCTGATATAATAGCTCAACTAACACCACTTAGTTAGAATTCACGAGGTTATGCCTCCCCTCTAAATAATGAGCAATCCAGTCTGCACCTCTACGATATTATTGCCATTCAAGAGACTTGGCTAACAGATAACCCCATTTGGGATAATTTTGAACTTGTAACTATGAAGGCAATAAAACAAGCTAAAGGTAGACCTAAGGCAGGATTGCTTTCGGCAGTAAGGAAGTCGTCAGGCCTTGCAATCACTGAATGGACGAATCCTAATGATTACATGCATTTAGTAAAAATACATCCCAACTCACATATTATCGCACTTATAAATGTCTACTGGAACTGGGCTGCACTGCCGACTGCCGTCTTCCTGGCTGACATTGAGCTCCTTCTCAATTTAATCACCTTGGATAATACATCATCTTTGACCTTTGTTGTGGGAGATTTAAATTTACATTGCTTTCAGGAAAACTCCCAACAAGAAACAAATGTAATACAGAGATGGTCGGCCATTATGGCTAATAAGGATCTGCTTATGGCGAATGGCTCAATAGAAGGGGACATTCCGCATCGACCGACATGGCATCGTCAAAATCAAAAATCCACTATAGATTACATATATACTGATTCTAGGACGTTTTTGCTAGCAAAAAGGCTTGAAGTACAAGCACAAACTCTAAGTGACCATGACCAATTGATTTTTACATGTTTTCATGACATCCCTACCATGCAATCTGAACACTTAAAAATGTCATATGTGATAAATAGTGGACGGAACAGGCTACTTCTAAAGGAAGACTCCTTACAAAGTCTCATTTTTGCTTGAAATTTAAGGTTGGTCAATCCCGCCCTACAATGGCGGTGGAGGGTTCTTATGTTGATGCCTCCAACTATTCTCAGAAATTGACAACGGCCAAAAAAAACATCTTTTATACACAAACATGTTTTTGATGCTGAATTGAAACTTCGAAAGTCTATTCTGGGGAAGGAAATAAGAACTCATCAAAAGTCTAAACAACTTGGCTATCAGAATAGGATTAGACACCTAAAAACAAAATATAGAAACTGGATAACAGAGAGGAAATCTCTCCTATTCAAAACAACATTGAAGATATGCTGAGAGCACTCTCTGCCAAAAATTCACAAGGAATATGGTTGCTACTAAACAAATCTACTCATCCTTTGCAGCTTGCTTTACAAGTTAATCCTGTAAGCGAGCAAAAATGGATATCTCACTTTCTGAAACTATACGCGCCTCCTAATACTACCTTAGCAACAATAAAGGAGAGGTGGATTCCTACACCCAGTTTAGATTTAAAATTTGACTTAGAAGACATTGAATTTTATATATCCAGGCTTAAATCATCAAGGGCCCTGGGCCCCGATGGCCTGTCAAATGTAATAATTAAATCAAACCCTAAGCTGTGGGCACTGATTTTGACCATTATCTTTAATGATGTTCTTAATTCCGGGAAAATTCCTCCCTCTTGGTGAAAATCTGTGATAGTCCCATTTTTAAGAAAGGGGACCGTCAACAGCCTCAGAGTTACCGCCCAATCATGTGTTGGACGTCCCAGGAAAGTTATTCTCTAGACTGATTTTATGTGACTTCACACGGTGGTTAGTGCAAAAAGAACTAAATGATCCACATCAAACAGGGTGTATTCCCGATGTGGGGACTGCTATAAATTTGACAACAATAACTGCAATACAACAGCAGGCTCAGTCCTCGAAACAGAGCATATACTTTGCCTTTGTGGACTTCAAGTCCGTGTTTGATTCAGTTTGTCACGAACTTCTGTTAAACAAGTAAACAGCGGCTCGATGCCCGGCGACTCTTGTGGACTTGATTTCCCAACTCCACTTTGATACGTCAATCTGCGTAAGATTAAACATGCAAGGACTCTTGTCCGTCCCAATTTGGACGTTTCACAGTCTCAAACAAGGCTGCGTCCTAGTGGCAATTTTATTACATTTTTTCATTCATGAGTTACAAATGAATTTTTCACATTTAACAACTGATCCTCCGCGTTTAGGCAATGATAGAGTTTCCTGGCTCCTTTATGCGGACGATCTCGTCTTGTTTTCCAAGACACCTGTTGGTCTTCAAAAATTATTGTCTGCTTTAGAGCAATATGCCCATACAAATGGCTTGGAAATAAACACAAATAAAACTCAGGTACTACGCTCGAAAAATAAAAAACCATCTAGATCTACTACTTATAAATTGCACCTAGACACTAATAAACTAGAAACTGTAAACAAGTATAGATACCTAGGTGTCAGTATCAACAATGATTTGAATGATGATCCATATGTCATTGAGTTAAAGACATGGTCTACTAAAAAATGTTATTTCAAAAATAGATAGGCAACATAAAAAAAAATACTAGCATTCTCTTTTTTAAAACTTCCTATGTAAAATTTTGAGCTATTCAAGCTCAAAATTCGCAAAAGCAAGCACATGGGCGCATCCATTTTGTGAAATGGATGCCCTCCTGTGCTGGCTTTTGCTTTTGCAGCACTAATGAAGGAAAAGCCAGCCAGCTGTAGTAAACAAAAGCTACCGCTGGGTGGCTTTCCCTTCATTAGTGCTGTACGCGGAGGACGGGGACCGGAGACCAGAGCAGGAAAGCTGCAGCTGGAGGAGCCCGGAAAACTTAGAAATAAAACCGCAGCTTTAAAAACGTTGTATTTATGTTTGCGGTCACTTTTGAAGCGACCGCAAACATAAATACAACGTGCTCCCCTGGGAGCACCGGAGACCCAAAGTGATAGCCACAGCAGGCAGAAACACAAAACGCGGTTGTGTTGGAAAACGCTGCGGTTTTTCTTTCCGAGTTTCTCAGGCTCCTCCGAGCGGGAGGAGCCTGAGAAACTTGGAAAGAAAAACCGCAGCGTTTTCCAACACAATAACGCTGTATTTATGTTTGCGGTCGCTTAAAAAGCGACCGCAAACATAAATACAACGTTTTTAAAGCTGCAGTTTTATTTCTAAGTTTTCCGGGCTCCTCCAGCCCGGAAAACCTAGAAAAAAAACACAGCTAGTGCTTATTTTTTTTTTTTTTAAATAAATAGCACTTACCGAGATTCAGCTGCAGCTTTCCTGCTCTGGTCTCTGGTCCCCGTCCTCCGCGTACAGCACTAATGAAGGGAAAGCCACCCAGTGGTAACTTTTGTTTACTACAGCTGGCTGGCTTTTCCTTCATTAGTGCCGCAAAAGCAAAAGCCAGCACAGGAGGGCATCCATTTCATAAAATAGCTCAAAATTTTACATAGGAAGTTTTAAAAAAGAGAATGCTAGTATTTTCTTTTGTTATGTTGCCTATCTATTTTTTAAATACATTTTTTTACTAGACCATGCCTTTAAAGAGAAGAACATCTGCCTGTGCTTCGCAAGTGATTCGTATACAAGGAAAATACGGGAAGTGCTCTTACCAACGAGCTATCACTTTTTATATACAGAAGGTGTCAGCTATAATCCTGTACGGAAGTGAAACCAAAGCAAGAAGGAACCTCACTTTCTAGACCAAACTTCAAGGACTTTATTTGAAGAGTATATCAAATCTGCAGATGAGTCAACTAATGTGTCTTTTAAGACACGAATTAGGCCTTCCGTCTTTACACGTTATGGCTAATTGGAAATTCCTTGTGCTATATCGCAAGTTTATTCTCATACCTGATCCTAACTTTGTTTTTATAACATCGAAACTTGCGAAGTACATGTTGGAATCTTCTCACGCATACCCACAATCATGGCGAAATCTTGTAAATTCACGGATGGCTTCAACAACTATTTCAGAAATGATCTTGAAAAAAAATCCTACCCGTGCAAAATTAAAGCTATGGTGGTTAGATTGGAGTACCACCATGTCTCATTGTAAAAATGACAAAAAATGTCGGGAAAATCCTTTTGAAGGAAAGAAATTTAAAACAACTTAAATATATTTATTAAAATTTCCCCAGCAAAAGTTCCGAAATACATTCCTACAATTTCGTTTAGATTTGTGTCTAACTAGAGATCTACGCGCTTCTAGAAAGCAGTTAGACAGGCAAGAGAATTTCTGTAGATTCTGCTCTAACCGATTGATTAATGAAACTTTGCAACATCTTGTGAATGAGTGCAATGCTTTGTTAAACCAACGAATCCTTTTATTCCAACTGCATTTTCAAGGTCAGATAATCTTTACCTCTGAGGAACTATGGAAGAGACTTTTTCATGCAAATTCAGTGCGCTTGCAAATAGCAATTGTAAAATATATACTTTTACTTGATTTAGAAGCATAATTACTCTTGTAAAAGTGCAAGCAATGCTAAACCTTACATATCGATACCAGTATTTAACTTATGATTTCTAATGGTCACTTTAATTTTAAAGTCAACTCGAGACCTGCAAGGGACTGAAATTGACATCGTAAGTTCTTATAAATACTGGTACCGTTTGATTAGGGTGGTCTAAGTGACTAAGCACTAGTCTAACTAAGAGATGCTGCTATAATCTTAAACACAGCATTTTTTGTTTGAGTAATTTGTAATACTGTTTTGTAACACTGTTTGAGTGATTTATAATACTGCAACATTTACTTGTCTTAAAATTGGTTTGTTATGTTTAGGGAACAGTTGTAATATGAGTCCTGAACTCGAAACGATATTCCTTTTGTATTCAAGATTTTAAGAATTTTAATTTCATTTGATCGAAATTGTGTATAACGATCTGTTTAATAATAAGTATATTGAAAAGTTGTATAACAATTATAGCAATCATTTTTTATTTTTTTTTAAAGACAGTTTAGGGGCAGTACGCTTGTCTTGGAAACAAAACAGTGCTGAGGAACACCGGTCCGGCTCTTAGAAGATAGAGTCAAACATGAAGTGCATTTTAATAAAAACATTTTTAAAGATGTCCTACCACCTTACATTTTTCCACACAAGCTGGTGAAGAACAACTATAAACGAGCTGCTAATACTGACAGAGACATCTGCCTCATCTCACATAAAAAGACCACTACAGATACACTGATGTGTGTCACAACCTTCCGTCCTATAAGTAATGCCATTAAGAATGTCATTCACAAAAAATGGCATTTGGTAAAACACAGTGGAACTCTATCCAAAAAAACAATGTTTGCATTAAAAAAAAAAACGTCAAACTAAAGCAGAAGTTGGAACACACGTACAGAAGCATAGGGGAAGAGAGAACAGTATGCAGCACATGGGGCCTACCCCCATTACAGGACACTATAAGTGTGGCAAATGTGTGGTTTGTCAGTTTACCAATACCAAACATACCTTTGAACACTGACAAATCAAATGGGAACTTCGGACCCACACAAATAGCAATACCAAAAATGTAATTTGAATCATCAAATGCCCATGTGATTTACAATATGTGGGAAAACCCATCAGGCCAGTGAAACAACGCATATCGGACCACCGGTCATGCATTAGGAAAAAGGTCAATGATAAACTGCTGGTTGAGCATTACATCAGAAAGGGACACACAGATCGAGATATATGTTGGTTTATTTTACAGACCATCAAACCACACCCCCGGGGCGGTAATATAGCAGAACAGGTACATAGACTGGAACAACGATAGATCTATCGTCTAGACACTGTTACTCGGGGACTTAACATCTCGGTAGAGTGGAATCAGTTAATCTTCACATGATCCATGAACATACCACGATATGAGGCCCAAATTTATGATGCAGGGTAATAACCACCACACATATGAAGTAATACATTTCTTTTTCTGTAGTAGCTGTGGTGCCTTAACCCCTGATGCTGTAGTCCAGTCATAACAACTGACAATCACTGTTTGTGTCTCAACAAATAAATGTGTATTTCTCTGACTCAGTCGATCTCGTGAACCAGATATCTTGGGTTTTCAGATGTATTATGTGACGTCACATGCAGACCTTTGCTGTGTTTCACAACAGCTAGATAAGGACCAAATAACTGTTGGTTACAACATATTTATCTGCACTGATTTGATCCAGAACTGCTCTTGTACCATTTTGAAATGCATATATTTCCCTGTTTGCCATATAAGGGGACCTCCTCACCTCTCTTGAGTAGACGGAGGACATTAGCATCTCCCAATACAGTAGGGCATTTAGATATGCCATTCAGCATTTTACATAATGAGCGCACACCAGCTGCACAGTAGAAGAAAAAAGTGACTAGTAGACCGCTTTCTACATCCCTGATTCAAGCGGATGAAGAAGGGACTTCCGACAATGCGTGGACAGTGAACAGTCTGCACAGCAAACATCATCAAACTAAATCTAAGAATGCTGGCCAGATATATACTGCCAACTGATGAACTATCATATCCAACTAGTACACTGTTGATGCGCCGCTGTCGCAGTAGTGTTTCGGTAGTCCTCTTTCTTTGCCCATTAACAGGGGTAAAGAAGGTATTGTCCCACACTTATGGTTCCTGAACAGAAGCAGTTGATGCATGGACAAAGAAACAGCCGGCATGGTAAGTATCCACAAAACATTTAAGTTCTAAGCTGAGACAGTATGTTAGAAGACATGCATACCAGACAGGGTATCACTAGCATAACGAATAACAACTCTGGCAAAATTAGTATAATTTCTGGAAATGGTTCCTTGCAGGGAGACACTTTAGTCACCAGTATATAATGACCATGCATAGACGGGAACGAATGCTGTTGAAAAATAGACAGTCATGCATTATAGATGCTCTAAATGTCAGCATGATGTCACAAGCATTATTCATTTAGTGAAGTCCCACATTCAGTATTTAGTATTGAGAATAGAAAAGAGATAAGAAGGGGCATCCTAATAAACAGTTGTACCTCAACTCTCCAGATACATCAAGCGTGAGTACCGTGTGGGAAGAAATACCGCTTAGTTGCATACTGGATACATCTGAAGAAAATAAGTGGGGTTGCAGGTGAAGTCTCTTTGAACTGTGTAACCAGTCACAAACTCTACAAGTCTTGGTCTTTCTCATTCTACAGTGAACAGCTGAGCATTTTTTTGTAGCGATTCTTGGGAATCTCCGAGGAGCGCTAACCCATAGCTGAACCAAATATCATATGACAGGTGAGAGAGTCTTACCAACAAGGCATGTTTGCAGCAAATTAAGTGATTTTTCACAGGGCTGAACATCTAATTTCCTCCTTTACCTTTTGTCCATAGATACTTGTCCATGAAAATATACAGCCTACACAAGTAAAGACAGGCTACGACTAAATAAAACCAAGTGCACCCACCAACATCAAGTATGCATTTTTTTACGATAATAAATTTGACTTGCAATTGGGTGGGCAAACCTTGTTGGTAATGGCGCTGGATTATGTTAACATCATGGATAGGGTTTATTGCTGAAAAAGGTCAGTACATCTTGTCATGGATCACAATAGATTTTTTATTATTGTTGATTTCTGTGACCATTATCCTAGCACATAAAGTGCTATTTGCATGTGAGAATTGCCAACACGTTTTTCGACCGAAGTCTTTGTCAAGGCTGTGCATGTGCGGTGATGTGTGGATGTATTTGTGACAAGGTGAGAACAGAAACAGAAATTGGAGTTTTTACACTCAATGTTCTATACGTTTTAAACACTAATTTAGTAGTGTGCTTTGTCCTGTTCTGTATAAATTGGTCATGATCATTTATTTTTGTTCAAAAATGTTATAAGAGCCTGTAAGGGCAAGACCCAATCAGGCAACTCTATTTATTTTTCCCTCTACCACCTTACACTAAACACACAAACCCCCACAGACAATCCACCACCGGCCTAGCCCTTAGCACAACAACACTAACCAAACTCATACATATGCTCTCCTCTTTAGCCCCATCATACTCTGCCACATCAGTGGCTACCCATATGCAAAGAGCTGTATTGTATCAGATTTTGGGCTCTTCCCTATAAATAACATACTCCAACATTTTCTCAGCCAAACTCATAGCAAATAGATTGTCACACAGGAGCTAATCCACTAATGAAACCCACTCCCTGATTTTTCTAACAAAGCCACAAGCAGCAAGGCAACCAATAGTGTCAGAAGGGAGCTGTACAAGACCACTTACATTACATTACATTACATGCAGGGAACTATCCCCTGAAATATGTAACATGTTGTTCTAGAATATACAAAGGAATTACTTACAACATCCATGTATCAGATCAGCTGCGTTCAAGACAGTTTTCTGACTGAAGGTGCTTGTCTGTTGTCTGTCAGGGTTTCAAATGTAATTTTTGCACTGACGTGGTCATCAGCACTGGCGTTACAGGGACCCCGGCAGCCCCCAACGCCAAGGTGCCGAGGTGGGTGGCCCACGCATCGCTGCTCTTTGCTGGGCAATGCATGCATGATGGATGAACAGCACCATGAGTGCGGCGCCCCCCATGTGCTTATCACTACTCATTTCCTCCTCTGTAGAAACTAAGAGCAAATGTGGACTGATAAGAGAACGTTATTGAGCTGCAGCCGCGTGGGTGGGCGCCTTCTGCACCAACAGGGCATGCCACGCTAGCACGGGTGGCAGGGTCCGCCGGCCTGGCCTGTGGGTCACTGCCGCCAGTGCCACTGTGCCAGGGGCCTCTACATCATGTGGTGCTGCTGGGCTGTGTATATCGACCACACTGATTCTGCTGCAAACTCCATTGAGGTGGTGGGTTGCAGCGGCAGGCGGGCGGCAGACACAGCAACAGCATGGTCAGGCAGGGCTTCTGCCTGCCTGTCACATTGCTGCGCATGTGTGTGCTGCACAGCGCACGCATTTGCAGCTTAAGCAAAAGGGAAGCCATGCTGCATGAGCCGAGCTGCACCCAGGTTCATCCTGACGCCCATGGAGCCCCCAAGCCAGTTGCCGCTTCTGCCCGCTGCCCGGTCACGATGCCTGTCTCTTTACTGGCATGTCAGGCCTATCAGAGGCTGAGGCATGACGCAGGTTAGTCCGCTCGGGCGCTGTCTAAAATGATGTTTATATGTACTACAGTGCATGCCCCTCCTGTACAATGAGCACAGCATTTTGCCTTTGGATCTAGAAATGATACTGTCGTATAATACCCATAAATAGATTAGTCTCTCATGGCTTCAGTAATGTTATGTCATCAGAATAGTCGCTCTCTCTCGCTATCATTCCTAGTTTGCCCGTTTTTGAAATCTATCACCCACTTTGCAGTCCTCCTGTTCCTGGTTGCAACTTTACAAATTAATCTGCTCAGGTTAGTGTTTTATGCACAAAATGAGGTTGGCTTCTTTCCTGGCATGTTTGTTTGCATAGGAAGTCATTTCAGAAGAAAAGCTTGGCGAGAGGTTCCCCCGCGTGAGTTAGTGCTGAGTGCCTTCGCACTCTCTCTCCTGAGACCCACATTAGTAATACATGAATACATGATGTCCGCTTCTCGACTCTGCCCCTCGTGACCTTTTCACATGTTTATGGCTCATGCATTACAAAGACGTTGTCTGCCACTATTTTACCAGAACCTCCTCATGCAGGTGTGATCCCCCTCGTATAAATACACCCCCTAGTGACACACATCCTGCATCCTTTATGTTGAGGAAAAAACATGGAGTATTCGATGTTGTTTCAAGTAATAAAGTGTCACAGTTTCTCAATTATTTAGGCGGGTCTCAATTATTTAGGTTCAGGTTTATTTCTGAAAAAACACTTCTGCCACTTGAGTGTAAGAACTCCATGCCTTTCCTTTCCTGCATTTACATCTTCTTCACACCTTGGGGGGCTGGCAGCAACGCTCCGACTAGGAGAGAAGCAGGGAAGGGGCCAGGGCGGCTGGGCATAAACTGGCCTCTGCTGCCTGAGCAGTGGTGCACAGGCACAACACAGTTCAGCAGATCGGGCCCGAGAGCCATGCCACCTACCCCCTTGGCATTTTGGGGTATGTTGATTCGACCTGGGCCTGGCTAACCGGTATTACCCAAATTGACCTTTTACAATGGACCTTTTGCAAAATTGACATAATTATAATGGTCCTAATCGACCTTCTGCACAATTGACCTTTATATTATTTTAGTTATTATATATATGTATTGGGTTGGTTTTGGATTATAAATTCTATAAGGGGATTGGGTGGGGAGTTGTGCGTGGTTTTGGATTGGCTAGGAGGTTACAGGGGGTTTCCACCTGCATATATGTCCTAATTGACCTTCTAAATTAGGTCAATTCTCCCGAGATCAATTCTCCTGAGGTCAATTGTGAAAAGGCCAATTAGTATACAACCGGCTGACCTACAGAGCCGTGGAAAGACCAGGACACACATGTACATTCTTCCTGGCCTGGCCATCACTGTTAACAAAGGCCCTGCACTGCTGACCTAAAGCATTTCACTGTTAGCACCTGCATTCACATGCATACAATTGTAGGCACTTGAAATCCTGAAGTGGGGTTTGGCACTTGCATGCCAGGGGTTTAGCAGGGTAGTGGGGATATGCTGCTTCTGAAACCGCAATTGATCCTCCTGATGCTTCGCCCACATGACTGTGTCCCGGGGGTGCTAGCAGGGGTCCTGTAAGAGGATTCAATTCAACACTACAGCTAAGTCAATGCCTAGTCTGGGATACTGAATGGAAACCCTTATTGATATATCTTTATGTCCAGTTCATGAGTTCTGGATGACTACCCCTATATAACACCCCTCTCTTAGAATCCCCCTGACCCCACTGAGCCAAGAAGTAGTTCTGTTGTGCAAGTTTAAAAGGTTTATTTGAGAAATAAAACAAAATATAGATACCAAGCTTTTATAATAAATTAATAATCGATATCGCCCTTATAAATATAATGTTAATCAACAATGGGTAATCTGACACTAGCACACTTCTTTATAATCAATGAGGAGTTAGTATAGGATGGATCAAGTAGCAAAAATACTTTTATGATTTCAAGGGAAAAGCAATGAGGAATAAAATGCAGTACAGAAATACTTGAGATGATTTTAGCAAAAGATAAGATAATCACTTTTTCTCTGGCAATTCACCCCCCTCCCCTATGCAATGTAAGAAATGGAAGGAGATGGAAAGAGGAGCACACAGTTCTCAGGAATGCAATCAAATACAATACGAAATTCAGTTCCCCCCCAGCAAGCTTAGAGAAAACCGGTATGAGTTTTAAAACACAGGCCCAAGTGCTTTGAATGTGGTGGCAATGAAGTGAGAAATATGCTGAAAATGCTTTTAATTCCCTTTAGGAGGTTCAGGGTGAGTGAGAGATACTTGGGATGAGCTCAGGCTCGCTTTAGCAATGATTCAGGGATGGTTATTAAGAGGCAAACAAATTTTTAGCAGAGGAAAGCAAAAAGCTGCTATCTTTTTACAGGTAAAGAAATCAGGCCAAATCGCAAATTGCGGCAAAATTTGTGAGTGCGTGAATCGTGATTACGGCAATAGTATAAGGAGTAGCAAGTCGGTTCTAGGTCCGTTGGAAAGCCGAGATTCTAAGCTTTCAGCGGAAAGTTAAATCTCGTTCCTAGCCCAAACGGTTCCAGAAATATGGACGATTAAATAAAGGTAGTTTTCCGGATTTAAAGTAAACTCAAAATGACAGGTGACAGCTTGCAGCTTCAGAATTGACAGGTGACAGTTGTGCAGCTTTACAAATGACAGATGACACGATTTCTAGGAGGCTGTTCTACTTAGGTTAAAATAGTTTGGATTAGATTATTTTAACTAAGAGATTGGTTCTGCACAGTTCTGCTAGGTACTCACAATATAAATTTGAAATAGGCCTTGCCACGGATCTGGTCAGGTTTTGGACTGGACTCCGGTTCTGGTCTCGGCACTTCACAGTGATCTGGGTCAGCTCTCTGGTTCTGCTCACACCGGTCTGGGTCACTCTGGATCTCTGGTCTGGTCTCTGGCAATTGTTCTTGGCAAAAGAATTCAAACAGCTCACCCGGCTGTGGAATATTTTGCAAATGATTTTAAGGTTGCTGAGGCCTGCTGAGAAGAGTTCTCAGTTTGTGGGTTTAGGCCCTTGCTTTAAGTTCTGAAGTAAAGTTCTGGTCTTTGGAGATTGATGGATTTGAAGTCTGGATCTCTGGATGTGAAGTCGTCAGTCAGCATGCTCCGCAGCAAATGGAATTGAATGTCTCTACCTGTCCCAGCAGTCTCTTTTTATGTGTTTTGGAAAGTGGGTGTGTGCGTTGGTCATAACTAAACCTGCCCCTCTCACTTATCATTGGCCAATTCCTCCTCTCTCCCTTGATTGGGGGAAGGAAATGTGAGTCAGAGTGATGAAGTCTGTTTATGTGTCAGCGGATCCTCCCCTGGTCAGTTTGCCCACAAATCTATATTTGATTCAAATACATCCTTCCCAGATATACAATTTGTTGAAATTACATTTGCACATTATATATTCCTTATGGTCCATGCTTGTCCGCCTCTGATCTTCCTGGGGGCTTGCATTCCAAAATGACAACATTTTGCACTTTTTAACTGGTTTTGCAATATCGGACATTTACCCAATATTACACACATGTGCGCAAGGAGTATGGACATTAATTGATGAAGTGTCAGATTTTTAACATGCAGACATTTGGAGTGAGACCCTATTTTCCGCTAGCAACCCCCCAGAATACACCACAGGGTCCTAACGCCTCTCAAAATGTTCACAGAAAAATCACAAAAATAATGATATTTCTTATATAATTCTGACAAGTCCGCACTAGAGTTATCTATCTTTTTAAAATTATGCCCTGGTCAAAAAGGGGTGTGGCTTCCCACATCACGGGGTGGAATAACTGGTTTATCCACTTCCCCCAAGCTCAGCTGCTAGCAGAGGCACTGCCCCTCCCAGTTTCCCCTAAGAGGAAGCCACGTTTACGACGCCCCCAATATAACATTTGCCTGAGTCCAGGACAGGCCTTTGTTCAACTCCCTGTAGTCCCCAGCTGCCACTCCCCTTTCAATCAACAGGGCCATGTGACCTCAGGATGCAGCCAGGCCTGGCAGCCAGGCCTGGGGACACAGCTGTTGATCCAGTTTCAACTCCTGTCGGGGGTAGTTGTCAGGCAGAATTCAGTTTCATTAAGCCAGGTTTCAGATAAATGTCACTTTTTGTTCCCAGTTTTCTACATTCAAATCAAACTGACAATTTTTACATATACATTAAATAATTACTTCCTTCAAGTCATTTCAGAATATAGTTTTACATTGTATCCACCTCTTAGCAAGTCTTTCCTTGGTCTTGTTTTGTTTCATTTGTTCAGTTCTACACAAAAGTCTGGTGATTTTAAAACGCCGGCTTTCTGATAGTGGTGAGTACTGGTAATGCAACCATTTTTGGGATTAAGAAAATGAATTCCCCACAGTTCTGAGTTGCTTTTTTGGCAATCAGCATTGCCATTCCCAATGGTTTCAGGCTACTGTGTGTAGCCCACTGGTGGTTTTAGGCAGTGCCCTCCTGTGCTCACAACATAGGCAAAAATGGGTGGCAGCCTATTCTTCATGTTTTCCATGTGCACTCTCTGGGGAGTTCTGGCCATCATGATGTTTTCAATGCCAGTAATGCACAGTTTTATGGTAGGGCTTGGATGCATGGATAAAAACATCCCACAACCCCCCCTCTTGTGATGGCCATTCTGATCTTTCACTGATGGAACTCGCAAGATCTGGGATGTTCGCCTCATCTTCTTCCAATTCCGTAGATGGCACAGTTCAGCATCTTTTCCTCCCTCCAGTCGATCAATCAGTTATCCTTGCTGGTCCTGATGGGAGGATTGGGCGATAACCCCGGCCCCTCGGATCTTTGCTCCCGGTCTCCGGGTCGTACTCCTTGGTCAGTCTCCGTGGTTTCATCTCTCCTAGGATGATAAAGCAAAAGCGCCAATACCTATTCGTAGACATTTCTCTACCACTATTAATGGTGTGGCGAACACGTACATTTTATACATCAGGATACATTTTTCAGTCTTATTTTAAAACAAGATATAACATGAAACAATTTTTTTTCCAATCATAATATTTTAGAGACTATATGTGGGATCTTTTAGGATGGGAACTGAATTAATCTGGAGCGGTCCCCTCTGGTATTGCAGAGGACTCCTCCAGTTGCTGCAGAGTGTGCCTGGGATGGCAACACTTTAGCTGATTTATATGTACCCACTTGTCTTCCCCTTCCGCGAGACTACCTTTGGGGATGCAGATCTTATACGCTACTGGGGAGACCTTGTCTATAATTTCAAACGGTCCCTTCCATGTAGGCAAACATTTTCGCTGTTTGGCCTGGTTCCTTGGAAATTGTATAGATAGACCTGGTCTCCCACAGTATATTCCTTCCTGGTGGTCTTCAGGTCATAGTGGGTTTTCATGCTATCAGCTGATCTTTCTAGATTCCGCTGAGCATAGGCAAAAGCATGCTGAAGGTGTTTCCTTAAATTCTCCACATACTCATGAGTTGTGGAGGCATTTATCAGTGTCTGCTCTTGGGTCCTGTAGAGCAAATGCTGGGGAAGCACCATCTTGCGTCCGGTCATCAACTCAAATGGTGACATTTTAGTTGCAGATGAAGGGGTAGATCTGATGGCCATTAGGACCAGAGGTAATCGGATATCCCAACTTGGCCCAGAATCTGCCACAAACATTTTTAAGATGCTCACAATGGTTCGGTTGTAGCGTTCTACTGCCCCAGAAGAAGCTGGCCGGTAAGCAATATGTTACTTCATTTTGACCCCCATTATCTCCCACATCTTTGTCATTACCTCGCTGGTGAAATGGCTACCTCTGTCTGACTCAATCCTTTGAGGTAGACCAAAACGGGAAAAGATATGGTTAATCATCAGGGCAGCTGCTGTTTCTGCCTTGCAGTTTGAGGCCGGGAGACATTCCACCCACTTGGTAAACAAGCATGTGACAGTCAACATGTACTTGTTTCCTCTAGACGAGCGAATTACAGGGCCTACAAAGTCGATTTGTAAATCTGACCATGGCAGTGTCATTCCCCTCTTTTGGGGAGGCGCCCGGTATCTGAAGGATATTGGCTGAAATTGTGCACACACAAGACACCCCTTCAAGTATTGGTTGAGGTCCTGGCCCATATGTGGCCAGTATGCAATCTCTCTTAAGATTTCCAGTGTTGTGTGAAACCCCCTATGACCGGCGGTGGCCGCATCATGGGCGTGACTTAACATCAGGCTTCGGAATGAGGTAGGGACCACCCACTGATCATGGCCAGCTTGGGATTTCCTTACCAACAAACCGTCTTGGATTCGGAACCTTTTTGGACATTTCATCAACACTCTTAGGTCCTCTTTCCCAATGTAATCGGTATCCGTCAGGGGAAAGTTCTCAGGGTCCTCAATGTGTTGGTAAAACTTACCAATTATTGGATCCCCCTTCTGAGCTGTAATCAAATCAGCATCAGGGGTCTCCTTACTCCATTGTGCGGTTGAAAGATCATTGTGAGCATTTGTCTGGGACCCAGTGATAGCAGTGACCTGGATTTCCCCCAACAGGGACTCTATTTCTATTAGATCCCCTCGGATGGCCCCGGTTTTGGCCAGCTGATCAGCTAAGCAATTTCCAGTTTTGTCTGGTCCCTCTACTTTAGAATGACCCTTGATTTTCTTCCAGTAGATGGTCATCCCATTCGATGTGACCAGATCATCAATATTTTGGATTAACTTTCCATGTTTCAGGGGTTTGTTATTAGCACATAACATGCCTCTGGTTTTCCAATTAACCAGGTGCTCCACGAACCCGTTCCGTACATAATCCGAATCTGTGATTATGACCAGTTTGTGGAGTTGATGTTGGACAGCAGTGTGGATGGCTTGATGCACAGCCATCAATTCTGCCACCTGACTGCTTTGGGGACCAATTTTGTATCCAGCGGAGGGTTCTGGAAACTCCTTCACCCATGCATTCCCTACGCCGGCCACCAGTTCTTTCTCCCCGTTGTTGTCATCATGGTAAGAGCATCCATCCACATAGACAGTGGGCATTCCCTCACACTTGTCTTCTTCAAAGACTTTGTGTGGGGAATTAAGGTATGCCTCCATGTTGTCCTTGATTTTTAGACTTTCGTCCTCGAGACATTTTTCTCTGGCACAATCATGCAAGTCAGCCAGACGTTGCGCGAGGGGACTCTTCTTGTTTTGGCCATATCTGACATCCACAGGAAAGCCTTGCATTGACAGAATCCAGGAAGTAATTCGGGAATTACTCACATTTCCGGCCCAGATTCTGTCACTTTGGAGATATTGCAGAGGCTGGTGTGGAGTCTCCACTTTGATGTGTTCCCCCTGGATAAACGGGCGGTAATTCTTCAATGCCCACACCGTTGCCAGGAGTGCCTTCTCACAATCGTTGAATTTTTCCTCCACAGAGGATAAAGTTTTGCTCGCATAGGAGATTACTTTATTGACATTGTCATGCTTTTGGTATAATACTGCCGTCAAGCACGTATTAGAGAACCCTGTCTCCAGGAAGAACTCCTTGTTTCTGACAGGGTAAGCTAGGCAAGGCGCTTGTGAGAGGCTTCTCTTGAGTTGTCTTACAGCCTCGGATTGTTCTGGACCCCATTCCCACTTGACCCCCCCTTCAAGAGATGAATCAGGGGCCTAGTGATCTCTGCGTAGCCCTCAATGAACTTTCTACTGTACTTAGTCAGTCCAAGGAGGCTCCTTAGTTCCCGCAGAGTTGTGGGATCCTTCAGTTTCTGAAGTGCTTCCACTTTCTTTTCCTGGGGACAGAGACCCTGAGGAGTAATCTCATGCCCCAAGAAATTAACACGGGTTCTACACCACTGTGCTTTCTGAAAGGAAAGTTGTGCTCCGGCGGCCCATAACTGTGTCAGAACATAACGGATCTCCGCTATGTGTTCTTCCACAGATGAACTTTTGATGAGGACATCATCTACATAAGCCAGGTTATCCTTCGCACCCAGGTCGGGCATGGCCTTATGTAGGAAAATGTTGAATTCATTGCCGGAGTTGAGGTATCCGAAGGGAGTCCGGGTCCATGTGTACTGCTGGCCCCCAAAGGTAAAAGCCAGTTTGTATTGGTCCTCCCTACTGACAGGCACGGTCCAGTATCCATTGGTCAGGTCTATTGCTGTGAATACCTGTGACCTCTGAATCTGGGCCAGCCCTTGGTCAATGTAGGGCAGAGGACATCGGGAAGTATGGACCCATTTGTTGAGCTCCCTAAGGTCGGCGCAGAGTCTCCACTGGCCGTTTGGCTTCAATATTCCCAGCACCGGATTATTGAAAGTGCTGTGGACTGGACAGATTATTCCCAGGGACTCAAGGTTCTTAATTATTTCAGTAAGGGACTCCATGGATGCGAGAGGCAAGCAATATTGCTTCACAAACACTGGAGTCGTGCCAGGGTCCGTGGGAATTGTTGTTGTGTGGATGTCGGTGCAACCACAGTCATATGAGTCTGCCGCAAAGAGATCTTGGAAATCCAAGAAAACTTGTTTCAACTGTTGCTCCTGTTCCAAAGTCACACAGGCAACAGCTAGGTTGACTCTTTCTTCCACCATCTGCCTGAAGCCTGGAAAGACTTCTGGTTTAGCTATCTCAGCGGCCTCCTCCAGCTGGGTGGAGAAGTCCCTGGTCAGAGTGCTGATTTGGACTGGAGGCTTCGGGTGGGAAAGGCAGCCCTCATGGACCTGGAAAATCACCTCATCCCTTCTAAAGTCACAAGTCACGTCTTCCTTACCATAAGGGCAAGAAGTGTACACCAGGAAGTTCCCCCCATGCCGGGTGAAAATCATGTCTGGTGTTGTATTGTAATCACTGTCACTGTCAAAAAAGTCCTTGGGGATTTGTCCTAACAGTTAATTTCCTAAATCAATGGAGAAATGTCGGTCATCAACCGCCATTCCAATGATGCTGCCTGCGGCTAGAGTAATACTCTGTAAGTAGCTGTTATCCACCTCTATTGGAATGGTGTCATGTTCTATGTTGACTTATGGTGTTGGGTTTACCCCTAACCCTTGCTGTTGGAGAGAAGCATTTAGATGAATATAAGCATCAGGGTTTTTCAATTTTTGTCCTCTTTTAACTTTCACTTCCAGGGAGAATTGGCGGGTCCTTTCTGGGATGGTGACTTCCTCTTTAATCTGAATTTCAACTGCATAAGGTAGCAATTGAGCTGACCTAAATGCTTTTTCTGAATCATCAAAGCCCATGGGATTATCCGCTAATCGGGACCAAGCTTTGACGTTTATTAGGTCCAAACTAATGGCAAAGCGATTGAGAATGTCACTGCCTAAGTAAAAGGCGGCAGTGACGTCTCGCACGACCCAACAATTATGGACTATGCTCTTGTTGCCAATGGAGATTTTGAGCATACACCTGCTTGGCAGGAGATGTTTCGAATTGGGTGTTTCCAGATCCATTTCCCATTTGTCTATCAGTTTGAATGTGGGAACGGCTGGATCTTTTGGGAGTTGGCGGAACATGGATTCGCTGATGAAGCTCTTACCGTTGTTCACACACACTCGGGCGAGAACAGAGTCCTTCCCATCATTTAACTGAACAGGGATGAACAACTGATCTCCAATTTGCTGAATATCAGCCAGGCTCTGAGCTGATTTCCCATCTTTCTGGACTACAGGAGTGGGAGTGTCTGATTGTGGATTGGTAAAGAATTTCAGAGTATTTCCTTCCAGTGTGGAATACCACCTTAAACTGGAAGGAAGGTTGATTTTCAGAAATAGAGAGGACCCCCCCATCACCAGTCTGTTGTCATACTGCTATTACTGTCACGTCTGGAATTTGGTTGTTCTGGAAGTGAAATTCTACTTGGTCAGATTTTTGTTCAACCATGTGGCAGGTGCCATTTAAACTAACATGGTTGACACTCTGTTTTAATTTTATTGGTCGGCTAGTCTGGGTCCAGAGGACCTTGTTTACGCAATCTATTAGGGGTGACAACCTTCTCAGGAGGTCATTCCCTAGTAAACAAGGGGTGCCCTCTGGAGTCACTACTATGACCGGGTGTTTCACCTTGTGTCGCCCAATTTTGATGTCCAAATCTTCAATCCCCTCGACAGGAATTTCCTTCCCATCAAAGTTCTGCAGTTGTCCAGGAAGAGAGGTGAGAGGAATACGGTAATTCTCCCCCCTTCCTGCATTTAGTTCATCAAAGGCCCTTTTGGACAGAAGGGTAGCTTGGGATCCAGTGTCCACCAGTGCCCAAATTGTACCCTGCCCCTGTACTTGTACCTGGGCATAGTATCTTCCCTCCTTCTCCTCAAGGGGGCACAGATAATGTACATTTTTGGACAACTGGTGGGCTAATTTTCTGGTTTTGGATATTGCTAGCGAAGAGATTTGGGCAGAATTCTGTGGAGAGCCTGGGGAATCTGAAAGAAAAAGTTGGCAACTGGAAATGGTTTCGGGTTCTGGGCCGCCCCCCCCTTTTTGGAGGCAGTCATCAGGATGGGTTTGACCCATGTGATTTTGGTATTGTTGGTTCTGGGATAGAATGATGGGCGGCACCACAGCTCAATCCCCACATCTACCGTCTGTTGATTCGGTTTTAGGTTCCCCTGGTTCCGGTTCTGAGCTGCCCCTGCCTTTTGGGAGGCAGTCACCAGGATGGGTTTGAACCAGGGGTTTTTGGTTTTGTTGGTTCTGGGATAGGATGATGGGCGGCGACAGCTCAATCCCCACATCTACCCAGTCTGAGTTGAAATCCCTTGGGACCCATTTTTCCTTGGGAGGAGTTCCCCCATCTCTGAAGGAGAAGATCCTGTCCCCAGGATCCTCTGAGGATCCCTCTCCCTCAAATTGGAAGACCTGTACCTCCTCCACAAAATGGGTCTGTTTGGGTACTTTGTTTTTCCTACCTCCCCTCTGTTCCTTGGGTGGCAGACTTTCAGGGGTAGGAGATTTTGTTTCCGGTTCCTGGTTTTCCAGGGGCTGTTTACAAGTTGGGAAGGAAGCTTCCTCCAAGGCTTTACACCCCCCTTCCCCTTTGCGCCTTTGGCTATCGGGGTGCTGCCCTCGTCATTGTTCTGGAGCACCAGGTCCCGAGTTTGGGGAATTCTGCGGTGGAATGCTCATCTGAGGGTTTTGTTGAGCCCTCAGTATGTGACCCAGATCCCGTGCCATATTTTGGACCTGGCACTCAAGTTGGTAAACCCGCTCAGGTTGATACAGGGTTCTGTTTTCTCCCCTGGGCTGATACCGGGAAGGGTAGCTATCCCTTCTCTGGTAATACCCCAGGTTGGGAAGATTTGGGTACCCCTCCACCCTTGGCCTCCCCTCTCCCGGATTAGGTGGTCTGGGCTCAGGGAATTGGGGAAAGAAGGATGGATGAGTTTGGGGTTGGAAACCTTGTGGATACCTGGGGAAAAAGTTCGGCCCAGGGTTTGGTGAAGTTCTGCTCTCCTGTGCTCTCCTGTGGGAAGTTTGGAGGGAAGTTCTCTGGGTTAGGTGCTTGACTGGATCCCCCCCCTTGGGCTGGCGGAGTCCACACATAACCCAGGATGGGTCGGTTTCCCTTGTAGCGGGGACTTACATAATCAGGGGAGCGAGGGACCCCATTTGTGGGGCTACCTGTTGCTGGAGCCTATCATTGTGCTGACAGAGAGCCTCATTTTCTCTCTGTGCCTCCTGATTGGTTCTGGAGTACTGGGCCAGTGTCTGCTGCAGGAGGGTTACCTCCTGAGCCCCATCCCTACTGGCCTGCACCTTTCTTGCCAGAGCCTCCTCCACCCTCCTGGTGTGACCTAGCAAGCCCTGATGCTCTTTTTGGAGGTCACCCAGCCCCTGGAGGGCCAAGTGATTTTCTTCAATATTTCTTTTTAAATGGCAGACTTCCTGGCCTAAGGTATCCCTTTCCTGACCAAGAGCCTGCATTTGTGACGCCAGGTCGTCCCTCTGCCTTTGAAAGACACCAGCTTTCTGGCGTTGTTCATCAAACTCTGCCTGGGTATCCAGGTCTTTCAAAATCAATTTATTGCTTTCCTCTTTCTCTCTGTCTAGTTGGATTTGCAGGGTGGCTACCTGCTCTGTGCATGCCCTGTTGAAATTGATCTGTTGCTCCAGCCTTTTCTGGCTCTGCAGTAAGGAGTCCAAACTGTCTTGGTGCTCATTCTGCAAAGCCAGAATTCTGGTATCCTGGTCTGTCTTTTCCTGTTGCAGTATATCCATGTCCTCTTTTATTTTAATGATATACTGCCTACTATCATTACTGACTCCTGGCTCCTCTGCATCCTCTGCTCAGAAGAGACCAGGTCAGATTGCGCCTTCTCTAATGCCAACAGTTGCCTACTTGCCAGATCTTGGCCTTCAGCACATTTGTCCTGCATGGCTCCCATATATAGATACAAATATACCGCTATCCTAACCATCTTGTCGTGTTCATCTTTAGCTTTAGGAGCCATGTATAGTTCGCTCAGGGCCACATGTAAGGGACCCTGATCTCTCCAGATATCTAATCCAGTTGCCGTGACCTGTTATGTGATTGCATGTAACCACGCATCCTGGCCCTGCTCAGTCCATTCACCTCTCACAAATAGCTTATGTAAGAAGTGCTCTCTGGCTATTTTGATGTCTACCAGTGTCGTCATTCTGGAATTTGAGTTCCTTCCTGACTTACAGAAGTTTGTATTTTATTTGGCAAAACAGACCGTTTCCTTAGAGCGTTCCTTTAAGGAGTGCTTTCACAGTGTAAAACAGCGTGGTGATCTAACCGGATATGTGTATCCGGTCAGTTGGCACACTGTATTAAGCTGCACAAGTGGTAAGTCTAATCCAGAATCCCCGGCTACGAGCCCCCACTTTGTAAGCGACTTCAATTCAACACTACAGCTAAGTCAATGCCTAGTCTGGGATGCTGAGGGAAACCCTTATTGATATATTTTTATGTCCAGTTCGTTTACTCTGGATGACAACCCTTATATAACACCCCTCTCTTAGAATCCCCCTGACTCCACTGAGCCAATAAGTAGGTTTGTTTTGCAAATTAAAAGGTTTATTTGAAAATTAAACAATATATATCTATCACACTTTTATAATAAATTAATGTTTGATAGCACATTTGTGAAGATGATAGTGATCAGCAATGAATAATGTTACAGTGGTACACTCTTTTTGATGGCTTAAAAGTGATATAGAGAGGATGAAGTAGCTGGAATGCTTTTATGGCTTCAAGGACAATGCAATGATGAATGAAAATGCAGTACAGAAAATAAACTTGATGTGACTTCAACAAAAGACAATGTAATCACTTTTCTTTGACAATTCACCCCCCCCTCTATGCAAGGTAAAGAGATGGGAGAAAAGCACACAGTTCTCAGGAATGCAATCAAATATAATTCAGATCCCCCCTAGCAAGCTTAGAGGAAAACAGGTAGGAGTTTTAAACACAGGCAAAATCCTTTTAAATGTGGTTGCAATTAAGTGAAAAATATGCTAAAAAGGCTTTTAATTCCCTATAGGGGGTTCAAGGTGAGTGAGATATACTTTAAATTAATTCAGGATCACTTTAGCAATGCTCTATGAATGATTGTCAGGTTGCAAACGGATTTCAGCAAAGGAAAGCAAGGACAAATATTTCACGTGGCTGAAATTAAGCAAAATGTCAAATCGCGGCAAATTTCGTCGCGTGCGTCGAGCGCAATTACGGAGGCACTATAAGGAGTAGGAAGTCGGTTCTAGGCTCGTTGGAAAGCTTAGAATCTTAGTTTTAAGATGACAGTTAAAACTCGCTCCTAGCACAAACGGAGATACGGCCGATTTAGTAAAGGTAGTTTTTCGGATTTTAAATTTTAAAGCTCAGAATGACAGATGACAGTTTTCAGTTTTAAAGATGACAGAATGACACGATTCTAGGAGGCAGTTCTAATAGGCTAAAATAGTTTTGATTAGATTATTTTAAACTAAGAGATTGGTTTTGGCACAGTGCTAGCTGGGTACTCACACTATAAACTTAGACAGGAATGCGGCTTCATCACCGATCGGGTCAGGATTGGCTGGACTTCTGCTAGCGGTTCTTCACAGCAATCTGGTCTCTGGTTCTCTCTGGTTCCGGATACAGCACTGCTTTCTGGATACTGCTACAGGTTCTTGCAAAAGCTCTTGGCAAAGATTCAAACAGCTTGGTTGGTTTTGAGGCCTGCTGAAGAGGATTCAGCTTGTGGATTCAGGCCTCTCTTCTACAAATTCTGGAGTTAATTTCTGGTCTCTGGAGATTGATGGATTTGAAGTCTGGATCTCTGGATGTGAAGTCTGAAGTCTCCCGGCAGAGCGTCCCGCAAGAAAGTGGAAAGTGAATGTCTCTACCTGGGTTTCAATGTTCCTTTTATGTGTTTTGAAAATGGGTGTGTTCCTGGGCCTAGCTAAGCCTGCCCCTCTTACTTATCATTGGCCAAACTTTCCTCTCTCCCTTGATTGGGGGAAAGAAATGGGGTGTCAGAGTGATGCTGTAGGTTTTATGGTCAGAGGAACCTCCTCTTGTCAAATTGCACACAAATCTATTTCCGACCCAAATACATATTTATCTATGTACCATTTTTCTAATGCTATAGGTCCAGTTAACATATTTTCTGTAGCACCAAACCATCCGATCCCTGTCTTTGTACGATGTTGTGTCCACTTATGACAGAATTCTCCCCTTTTCATCCAGATAACGACCTCTAAACCTTTCCAGGTTTTACACAAATGTGCACCAGGGATATGGGTTTCAGATGATAATGTGTCAGATTTTTAACATGCATACATTTGGAGTAACAACCTTTTTTCCCGCTACTTTCCCCAAGAACATACCACAGCATCCTACCACCTCTTAAAATGTGCACAGAAAAATCACAAGAATGATGATGTTATTTATATAATTTTTACAAGTCCGCACTGTGAATTATCTATCTTTTTAAAATCATGCTCTGGCCCCAAAGGGGTGTGGTTTTCCAAAGCACATGGTGGAATTTCTGGTTTATCCACTTACCCCAAGCTCAGCTGGCTCTCGCAGGCACTCCCCCTCCCAGTTTCTCCCAAGAGGAAGCCATTTACGACCCCCCTAACATAACATTTGCCTGAGCCAGGGACAGTGCTTTGTTTAGTTTCCTGTAGTCCCCAGGTGTTCCTCCCCTAATCCAATCAGAGAGGTGTCATCTCCTTTTGGCAGGGGCAGCAGAATGCAGCCAGGCCTGGGAAAGTGGCTGAGCAGGTTTCACTCCTGTCGGGGGTAGTTGCCGGGCAGAATTCACTCTCTTCCAGCAAGGCTTCAGCTAAATGTCACTTTAGTTCCCATTTTTCTACATTCAACCCAAAATTATAATTTTTACACATGCAGCTAGAACACTGATTCTAAGTTCAAAACTATGACATTTAAACAATTGCAACCTATGTGACACTCACAAGTAGGTCACTCATTTATTCTAAACATTTCGATTTTAGTGGCTTTAAACATATATACATTAAATAATTACTTCCTTCAAGTCATTTAGAATATAGTTTTACATTGTATCCACCTCTTAGCAAGTCTTTCTTTGGCCTGGTTTGGGTTCATTTGTTCAGTTCTACACAAAAGTCTGGTGGTTTTAAAACGCTGGCTTTCTGATAGTGGTGAGCACCAGTATTGCATCCATTTTTGACATTAAGAAAATGAATTCCCCACAGTTCTGGGTTGCTTTTGGCAATCAGCATTGCCATTCCCAATGGTTTCAGGCTACTGTGTGTGTAGCCCAATGGTGGTTTTAGGCAGTGCTCTCCTGTGCTCACAACATAGGCAAAAATGGGTGGCAGCCTATTCTTCATGTTTTCCCTGTGCACTCTCTGGGGAGTTCTGGCCATCATGATGTTTTCAATGCCAGTAATGCACAGTTTTCTGGTAGGGCTTGGATGCATGGGTAAAAACATCCCACAATAGAGAGGAGTCTATGTATACTCCCAGAGTCTTTACCGCTGTGGAGACGGGGATGATGGAGTTGTCAATGGAGAAGTTAGCGTACAGTATGTCCAGTTTGTCTAGGGTGCTCTGTTGACCCAATATCATGATTTCTGTCTTGTCTCCATTTAGGCAGAGGCTGTTTACTGCCATCCAGACCTGGATGATGACGTAGATCGAGTGGAGTGCCTTTGCGTCGTCGTGGTATGAACCTGAGAGGGGTAGAAGTACTTGTGTGTCTTCCGTGTAGTTCGTGTATGTGATGCCGTAGGAGTCAAGTTTGTCAAAAAGAGATTTAGTGAATAGGTTGTAGAGTGTGGGGGCAGTGCAAGAACCTTGAGGGACTCCGCAGTGGATTGTTGTGGGATTGGCGTTGGCGATGTCCGAGAAGACTTTCATGGCTCTACCCTCTAAGAAGAAGGTGACCCATAGAGCTGATTCTTTAGAGAAGTTGGCAGAGTGTGTGAGGTGTGAGGTGAGGGTCTTATGATCAACTAGATCGAAAGCGGCCGAGAGGTCTAGCAGGAGCAAAAGAGCTAGCTTGCCCTTGTCCATGATTTGGGTGATCTGATTTTTTAGATCCACCAGGGCTGTTTCTGTGCCGTGTCCTTTCTGGAAGCCCGATTGCCTTGTTCCAAGGATGGAGTGGGTTTCCAGAAAGTGCTGGATTTGGCAATGTGCAGCTTTGTCCAGTAATTTCAGGAGGAAAGGCACTGTGGTTATTGGTCTGTAGTTGTTGGGTTGTATGGGGTCGAGGGTAGGTTTTTTTAGGAGGGGCCGGACCCAAGCCTCTTTGAGGCTAGCAGGGATAATGCCTGTTTTAAAAGAGACATTGATGAAAGCTGTAAAGAGCGGCGCAAAGCAATCTGCACAGTCTTTGACGAGTTTAGGTGGGCAGATATCGCCTTTGCACGGCGAGGGTTTGAGATTTTTTAGTAGATTGATAACTTCTGTTTCAGTGACGTCCCTGAAAGAGAAGTCAGGTATGGCGGGTTTGGACGAGGAGGGTGAGGCGTTAGAAAGCTTGGTACCTGTCTGTTTAGGTAGTGCTTTGCAGTGGTCTTTGATTTTCTTTTGGAGAAGGTCAATTTTGTGTAGTATGGCCGTTTGAATGCTGGAACTCCACGCTTCATCTTTGATTATTTCAGTTTCTCTGGGATGTGGTTAAGCAGCTAGTTTCTAGAAAATGGCAATTTGATAAACTCTTAAGACACATGCATGCCAAAGCTCAAGAAGTAGAAGAGCAGACTCCTGATTTGTTTAGACAAACGTGTTATTTTATATATTTTGTTTTAAAGGTTTCCTTTCTCCTTATATAAAATGAAGTAATCTAAACAGTTGGCATGTTTGAATAACCCACCCTTAAGTGAGACGTTTCAGAAATAAGAGAGTTAACTGCTTGTAACACCAGAATAGGCTCATTGGAATGGATAAAGAAGTATGATGCCCCATTGCCCCCACACAAGTGCGTTTGCCCCTCGCTCACAGTCTCTGAAGTTAGCGCCTCTCCCAACATTTAAAGGGGTAGCCCCCAACAATTTCAGCCTAGGTACACCCCTGTATGCCCGTACTCCGGCAGCTCCCTGCACCCTCAAAACAAGGCAAAAGGCAAAAGGGCTGTCCTGCACAGAGTGACTTTGAGCCCCACTCTGTTGCCAGGGGTCAGATGCTTGAACAGCTTCATACCATTCACCAAAAATACAAATGCCACGTTCATGATGTGAAGTTGCTTTTGGCTGTTAATCGCCAAGGTGCACTTTTTAAAGTGATCCATCAATGTGTGCATCTTTCCCCTAGCGTTGCACTTGCAGCCAGGGAACATTCAGTACAGGAGAGTATTTCATGACATGAAACTTAATCCCAGCACTCTGAGAGTGAGGGGCACCGCTGACCACTAATTTATCAAACATGTCTGTGATAGATAGGAATTCAAACGTGCATTCCATCTGAGCATGAATGCACACTGGGTATGATGCTCATTTCTTCTGTCAGAATAGTCACCATGACAGTAAAATGTGTGGAAAGTAGGAGTCACACAGTTTTCCTTGTTTGAGATTGGCCTATCCTGATGACCAAAGGACTTTGAAATGCAGTTTGTAAAGTTGTTGCATATCACGCACGCTCCATGCATTGAGACTCGAAACACACATCGTTCAGGAGACTCGCTGCGGTCAGGGGCAGCAGAGAGCTTCCACAATTTGGGGCAGCGTTGGGCCTCAAGTTTACATGGAACAGCACTCCAGCAATACCATTTTTTTACAGAGTGCAGCACTGCAACTCCATCTTGTTCTGGCCCAATTCCTTCCCTGATTCCTGTCCATAATTTGTTACTGGGCTGTAGCAGACACAAGTGTGACATGGAAAGTGATAATGGCCCCTTCTCTGTGAAGTTGCAACTCATTGGGAGGGGGTGGCTAGCATTCCATTGCCCCTCACCCTATGTAGTCTAAATCCACAGTAAATACCCCAACCACTTAAGCAGTTTTTTTTTACTTATCAATCCTAATCTGTGATGTGCCTATTTTATTGGTATGAAACTAATGTGTTATTAATGCATTGTGGTGCTTGTGTGAAGCAATCACATCTATGTAGTAGACAGTAGGGCAGTATAACGAGATGTCTGGTTGTCTCTTGGAAGGTAAGACATGTTCAAGCATAAGGGTGGTGTCATCGTATTACTCATTGATTTGAGGAATAAGGGATGTTTAAAATAAAGGTACCTGAATACAAAGAAAAACGTACACCTGGACTGGATAGACCTCAGAGTCTTCACATGTGTACATAATGCCATTAATATTGTTTTACTTTTAGAAATCTGTGCAATTCCAAATGTCCAACACCTGTATTGTGATACTGACTATTTTGTATTACTGACAAGCAGAAGCATATATGTTTTAAATATTTGACTTCAATCACTGTACTCTGATTTGGTGCTTGTTATCTTTATCACTTCTTTATATATATTTGCTTATTTGGTATGTGCCATAGGATAGCATAAATATTGCATCATATTCTGAGTGTGTTTTGCATTAGATAGAATACATTGTACAATAATTGGTAGCAATGTTTACAAAATAAAATGAACTACATTGTACCTGAGTGCAGATGCTCATCAAGGTATGAGTGGGACGAATGGCTATGAGTGGAGCATAAATGTACGAGTGGAGCAAATGTGTATGGGCGGGACATATGATGGAAGGGCGTGGTGTGCTTTGGTGGGCGAAGTAAAACTATGTTGAGGCGGAGGTTAGCGGACCCCAATTGGGAGGTCTTGCAGGGACACCAGCATTTTGTTTTATGCCACTGGTCTTCAGGACAGTGTAATCAATATGTCTCAAATAGGTTTCAGTCTGGAGACAATCTGCATTGCTTGCCCTTCACCCAACTTTTACTGCAGAGCTTATATAGCGTTACTGGAGGGTGTGAAATGTCTTAATGCATTATGCACTTTAAATTAGGGACATCACACATCTTCACTTGCGCTGCCAACAGCCAATAACAGTATGTTTTATAGACTGCTCATCTATGAGATACAGAGAGCGGTAATGCAATGCATTGAAGCACTGCATATCATTCTGTTGTCATGTGCTTTGAGCTTGAGTAGCCAAGCTCAGTAGCAATTAGACACCTCTGCCCTTCGCTGATGGCTTATTGCAAAAAGATTGGCGTACATGATGAAGAGCAATTCAGAAACCCAAGGAAAGGGCATTGCAAGCTCAACTAAGCTCAACTTGTATCATGTGTAAACAGCAGGCAATTGCAGAGGGATCGCCTTTGCAGTTTAAATAAATGTGCAAAATTGCTTACACCGAATGTCTCTATGTTCACAGCGTATTCATTTCAAAACCTCACTTTTTTGCAATGGCTTTGTGTATATAAAAGCGAGTGCAGTTCTTTAAACTGAAAGTCTGTGTACATGTTGGCATAGGATGTAGGTGATTTGTCCGAATCCATGTTTTTGAAAGAGTGAAGTAACCAATTTTTTGCCGGTAAAAAATTAAAAAAACGATTTGGTTACTTCTTCCTCGAAAACATTGGATTCGGTCGCTTCTGCGGTATCGGTTGGCATGAGCAGCAATTTCATTACAGAGTGCTTTTCAAAAGTGGCAGCAAAGTATAAATGCCTGGTACATCAACCAGTTGATGCACTAGGAGTGACTTGGAACATTGAAAGGCGACTCGAAAAATACAACATATGATTGGACTAGCAATACTATTTACATAGTTACATTTGGGGGATGATAAGACACTGTTGGTTGAGAAGGGCCTGTGATCTCAGAGTGTGAGAGGGTGATTATTGAGAGATGAAATCAGCAAGGGATTGAGCGGGACAGGGCCTGGATAGATTTAAAGACAAACCAAAAGAATTTAAAAAAGGAGCAACTCTAGATGGAGAGCCAACAAGGATAGAGGTGGCAAGCAGAGGTGGGTGACTTTTGAGGGAAAATAAAGAAGGTACCAGTTCAAAGATAAAAACGTTGCTGAGAGGAGCAAACAAATGGATTGAATTAAACTGCTGATTTGAATTTGCATCAGTGCTGTGGGTTGCGAACAACCGCATGTTAATTAGCTTACCTTTTCGGAGCTTTACACTTCAAGTCCCGGCAGACTTGGCGCTGCCTACTTGGGTGATATCATTTTAAGTGGACACAGGCTTTATCTGGCTCGCGTCAGCGTGAAGCACTGATGTGTAACCTATTTTGGCCTATTCTGGCTGTTTCCGGCTTTGGGACGGGAACGCTGTCTGTGCAGACAGAGAATCATCTGCATTGTATTGTCTGCACTGTTTTCTGGATGTGTCCTGTTCTCGGACCAGCAGAACGAGGTGTGAATCCTATATCAAGAATCAGCTACTTCAGCGAGGTACTAGTAGAGTTTAGATATAAACTGGGAAATATAACCCTACGAACATTAACTAAAATGCAAGATTAGGGGATTGAGGGAAGAAGTATCAACACAATCCAGGGCAGCAGTGCCTCCACCTCTTCCATAGTCAAGGCTACTCTGGTGAATGCAAGGTCAGCAGATATGCATGCCTGTGAGTTATTTGACCTAATTGAAGATTATAGATTAGACATGTTATTCATCACAGAAACATGGTGTAATGATGTGCCTCTGGTGATGTTTCTTATGTTAGTCCCCCATGGGTACTAAATTCAAGTCATCAATCGTACCACAAATAGAGGAGCAGGCATGGCTGGTATAAATAGATCCAGATTCAAGGTCTTGCATCTGGAATCAGTATGCTGGGGCGATTTATCCCAGAATGGACACATGAATGTGTGGCTCTCTTCTACCACTTATTTTAAAATCATACTTGGCTATGGCCTCCCAGGACCTGCAAAAATGTTTTTGACTAATCTTGCCTCATTACTTTCAACTATAGGTGTTAGACATGTATGGCTGGATGACCCAACCAGATTCTAGGGATTTATGGGAGTTCATAAATTGTCAAGATATGTGTCCCCTATATGTGTCCCCTTTCCATCTGCAGGGTCAATGTTTTGACCTTATCCATGTCCGTGGCTCAGTGGTGACCATGCTTGACACTAAGCCTGTGTCTTAGTCAGATCACCATTATAGAATGTTTACATTCATGTAAAATACTAAATCACAACACACCAAACATGTAAAACTGTTATCCACGTATCAAAAGCCTAAAGTTCTTTTGTCCGTTTCAGGATCCCAACTGAAGGAAGCCCTGGGCTCCATTGATACCTCATTAGATTGTGGAGAGTTTTTCACTGTTGGGGCTACAGCCATGAATTCCATCTGTACTGATTATGCAACTCCTGTATAATGGGTACAAAAGAAACAGTCCAGTGCCTGGTATTCCCCAATGTTAGGATCCCTGTTGAAAAATACCACTGGTTGGAAAGTATCTGGAGGAAATCAAGGACTCAGTTAGCCTCAAATGCAAAATCTTCCTTGAAAAATGATAAAGCACCAATTTTTAAGGCGAAGTCAGAGTTTCTGCATAGGAACTTTTGTCATCTGTTTCCAAATCCATCCATCCTAGCTGTATGTGTATCAACAATGATGGAGTCAATGTGCTTAATACATTTTTTATCAATAAAATCAAATGAATCCAAGATAAGATTGAACAGAACTTGGCTCATGATGCATCACATGGTGGCACAGTGATGCATGTACCTTACATAGGGCAGAACACAGAGTTTCCATAGTTTGACTTTAACGTGGTGTCTCTAGACAATACTATCAGCTATATACAGAAATTAAAACCTGCAAACGATGTATGTGCTATATGTGCTGCTCGTCTCTATAGCCCAGTCTAACACTGAAGAGATTTCACACTTCATGATCACATTTGTCAACTTATCTCCATCAGAGGGCTATGGCCCATCTGAATTGAAATGTTGCATTATATCCCCCTACTGAAGAAACCTTTGCTCGATCCGAAAGAATTGAAACATTATGGTCCAGATGCAGGCCTCCCTTTTCAGGCAAAATCAAGGAAAAGGTGATTAGCATAGAGTTACAAAAGCATGCAGAAAAAACGTGCTTTACTGGATTCTTATCAATCAGGATTTTGATCCAGACATGGAACAGAGACGGCCCTGGCAGTAGTTTGGGACGAGCTTCTAGGATTATCTGATGCAGGTGAACTAGCTGTTCTGGTCATGCTGGATCTATCTGCAGCATTTGATACTGTGGATCACAATAACCTATTATCACACCTGAAGACAGTCGGGGGAGTCTCAGTACATGCCACTAACTGGTTTAAGTTTTTTCTATCTAATCAGAGACAACAAGCAACATTTTAAGGGTTTCGATCAGACACCCTACATCAGAAGTTCGGCGTTCCACAAGGTTCGTGACTTTCGACACTCTTATTCAAAATGTATGTGCAGCCACTAATCACTAGTCTGAGAAAATATCATGTTGGTTTTCAATCATTGATTGATTGATAAGTTATTTATAATGCGCCTATACACAAGTGTTTCAAGGCACAACCAGGCCCGGAGGGGGGGCAATGGAGAACAAGGCAAATGTCCTAGTATCATTCAGTTTATGCAAGTGCGGAGACAAGAAGTGCAGGGGAGAGGTAGGGGAGAAGTGCACCCAGAGCAGCAGGGCCCTGGGTTAAGTGCATGGAGAGCTGGGCCTCCCTAGGGGATCACACCCAAGCAGGGCAAGGAAGGCCAGGCAGCAGTGCGAGAAAGACCAACAGGCAAGTACGAGGGACTGGGCGGGGGGTCTGGTGTCCTGTATGACTCCGAGGAGCACCAAGCAGCCAGTCACCATAACGATGCAGGAGAAGGGGAAGGTTAGGAGATGCAGAGGAAAGGAGGAGGGGAGAGTTTAGCAGAGGAGAAGCAGAGAGAAAGAAGAGGAGAAAAGGAAGGTCTTGAGGAGCTTCCAGAATTTAAGGAGATTCGGCTCAAGGTGGAGAGTGGCATGGAGGCCATTCCGGAGTGAGGCACCTGCAGAGGAAAGAGATCTACCACCCAGTCTCTACTTGGAGATGCGACTCACCCACAGAGAATTGGAAGTAGACAAGTGGAGGGCTCGGGAAGGAAGATACCTAGGAAGAAAGCATACAGGCACCAGCCCCAGAAAGCCTTGTAGGTGATGCAGAGGGTCTTGAACTTGATCATTGCAGCCACCGGGAGCCTGTGGAGGGATTTCAGTACCGGAGAGATGAGGTCCATGGGCTTAAAGACAAGGCTACATCTGACGGTCCTGTTCTGTATGAGTTGAAGAGGGCGGACGGTAGAGTTAGGTAGATTGAGAAAGAGGCTGTTGCAGTAATCCAGCCTAGAGAGAACCAGGGTTCTGGAGACAGTGGGCTTCTGGGGAAGGTGAGAAAAGGTAGAATACCTCTGACATATGCTGAAAACACACACATTTACCTGAAACCTGATTGTTTTGAGGAATCTTTCTATAGAGTGGGTCTGTTTCTGGATGAAGTGGTACTCTGGATGTCTCAGAATCGGGTGCAGCTAAATCTAAGCAAGATGGAAGTGTCTGTGTTTGGTCCCAAAAATATGTTGTCTGAGGAATCAAAGCATCGCCTCCCCTTGTTTTATGGGATCAAACTTGGATTATGCATCCAAAATCAATTATTTAGGTTGCATCTGGAAAGCAAATCTAGGCTGTGAGAGCCAGGTGGGAGTGTATTTATAGTCTGTGTTTTATACCATGAAGCTTCTGCGACTTGCTCTTCCGTATATCCCACAAAAAGAACAAGCTAACGTAGCTTTGTTAAAGAGTGCTGAATTATTTAATGGAGAAATCACTAAGCAAGTCAAAGATTAGTTGATAACTATGTGGATGCTGGACACATGAATTCATTACAGTTCAGCATAAAAGGGGTTCACTTCATTATTTGAATGTAAGAACATCAGAAATGTTTGGTAGAACACAGTTAGTTGAACGCATGTGCATCACAGTGTTTAAACATGGAAATCACTTTATTTCATTTGAAATGGAAGACAGGATGCACAATTTTCTTATGTGTGTATATATATATATATATATATATATATACATATATATATATATATATATATATTTTTTTTTTTTTTTGTCTGTTTACCAATGAAATTGTAACCCCATCCCCCTGATGTGGAACGACCCCTGATACAATCAATTTCTTTTCGTAACAAAAATGTACAACATCAAATGTTGGATGATTTATGTTTATTATTGGTTGTATTATTTGGTAAACATTATTGTATTGAAATATGCGAATATGAAGGGAAGACCTTTGTAAATTGAGGTCAAAAAACATGTTGGCAGGAATGTGATAATCACAGCTAGAGAATAAAACGTTTTGAAGAAAGAAATATTCTTGATATAATTTTTGGAAATAACAAAGGAGGAAGTTAAGCATTGATTGTTGGACTCATACGTTTAATTGATGGACTATGCACAGTGGATAAACCATCAAGTTGCTTTTTGCATAACTTTGTTGTAGACTCAGAAGGGCACTTCGAGTCTGGTATTGTAGTCCTGGCAGCTAGTGTGTCCTAATATCTGTAAAGTAAACCAATTTGGCAGTAACAAATGCTTGAGTGGTTTGCGCAGTAGAGTGAGTACATGTGCCCCCCCCATTTATTTGCAGGTGTATTAGTTTGATTTGAAATGTACACTGATTTGCTTACTATGTAAACCACAACATCCAGAAATGTCAGAATATATGATGTCTAGAGATGAATATGTCATATCAGTATTTGCACCCAGAGGCAGTACCTTAAATGCATTTAAAAATGCAACTATAACAGCGGAAACATCAAGAAAGAAATGTGTTAAACTTGAATAATTGTCAAAATGGGAAATTAACATGTTTTGGGAGATGACAACTATGAAGCAATTTCTTGAACACAACTAATACAGAGAGTTCTAAGGGTATTGATTTTTCCTGAATTTACGAATAAAGATGAAGCATATTTAGTTAATGCATGGGAAGAAAACCTTAATGAAGGGTCTAAGGTAAAGATTCAACTGTTAATAGAACAGGCAACCAGAGAACATGCCCAGGTAATTGAATCAAAAGAAATGGTTAAACAGAAGATTGAGTTAATGGATGCAATTCCAGCTACTAAAGAAAGACATTACAAAAAGATATTGAAAGGTCACCAGGATGAGGTGAAATGCGTAAATCACAGAAGTTTTTTAGGGATGATGAAGACGATAGAGATGATAGGGTATATTCCTTCCAAAACAAATATGATGATCCTAGAAAACCCCAATCTAAAATCAGTACAATTGAATCATCTTCAGCTAGTTTAGACTCTGTGAGCGACCCTGAAGGAGGTGTGGATATTTTAGAAGCCTCTGGTGGTAAGAGTTTCTTTAGACCAACTCAAAAGAATAAAAAAAGGCCTATTTCAAAGCCATCAACAAAAAAGTAAGATTTCAAACACCTTTAGTTCCAAATATGACAGAAAACATACTAGGAGGAGAGGCGGCAGACATTTGACAAAGAGTCTCCCGATTATGGACACACAAACAACTGTAAATCTTGTACTTAATCTATCAAATAAAAAGTGTTAAATGATAAAGAATTGTCATTGCTTAACAAATGAATGTTGTTTGCACCTTCAATTGAGAGTAATTGGATCAAATTGACGTGTTACATTCATTAATGGACAGTGATTGGACAATAAAAGATATCTTTACGACACAAACTCTAACATGTCTTTTAGAAAAAAATGAAGATGTAAATGAATTACGAATCTTACAAGATCGAAATATTGAACCTAACTCTTAACTAAAGATGAGTTGATAGTGGCATGGCTACCTCCAAACTCGGATCCGAGTCCTGCAAAAGGGACTTACTGGGCCATTCTGATCTTGAAGGGCCCAGTAAATCCTTTTCACGGCACCCGGACCCGGTACATCCCCATTCCCATTTGAGCCCCCATAGGGCTCAATGGGAATGGGGAGGATGCTAACAACGGGCCCATTAATAACGTTAATAACGGGCCCGTTGTTAGCATCCTGGACTGCTAGCAGGTCCCGTTCTGCACGTCTGATCTGGCCAGGCGTGCAGAGCGGGACCCAGTGCAGACCTCTTAATGTGGCGGCCCGGAATGAACGGTGCTGGTCCCTTACTGGCAACGTTCATTCCGCAGCCGCCACACTCCTAATGAGGCCCTATGTCTTTAAACATAGAATGTGTCTAGGCAATGTCTCATCTTGGGTGTTGTTTATCAACGTATGATTTATACATGTTTCGATCATCCCAGTGTGCATCACCCAGTAAATAAGTCCCACTGCGATGATAATGGGGAGTTGAACATATGCCGTATTATTGAAAAGGTAATGATCTGCATTGCAATATGTGTTGAGAAGCACAGGTGATATAGGATAGGGTTATTGTTGATAAAACTAATCATGCACTTAATAATATCAATTCACATTTAGTGAACAGACAATGTAATAGCTAAGATTAGAAAACACATATTTAATCAGGGCAATAAAAGAAGCTATGAGACTTCTGGGGCCATGTGCGATAGATTAATGACTTGGAACTATTCATACAAATCAAATCAAATCTAGAGCAATAAGGCATGTGCGAGAGTTTAGTTTAGTTTAGTTTGTTTATTTGCATAGCGCATCCGCATTGGTACGCACACTGCTGTGAACCCTAAATTATGTAATATATACTACTTCATGTACACCAAACACATTGGGCCTCATTACGACCCTGGTGGTAGGGGGTTAAGGGGGCCGGTAGAGCTGCCGGCCCCGTTAACCCCCTCCCGCCTCATTACGAGGTCTGCTCACGTGACCCACTAAGGACGCCCGGTAAAGCCAGGCGTCCTTAGCGGGTCACGCGAGCAGACCAGGATGCTAACAACGGGCACGTCATTAACGGGCCCTTTGTTAGCATCCTTCCCATTCCCATTGAGCCCTATGGGGCTCAAATGGGGATGTACAGCGTCCGGGTTCCTTGAATGGGGAAATACTGGGCCTTCCAATGTCGGAATAGCTCAGTATTTCCCCATTCAGGGAACCCGAACCCGGTACCCGGAATGGGGGTAGCCATGCCGCAAAAAGCGGCATAGTTACCTCCAGGGTCGTAATGAGGCCCATTCTCTTTTTGATAAGAGAAGATATCGGAAAGGAAAGCAAGGCAGTACAAGCGGCAACCCTTCCACAGCAGCATACGGGCATAGGAAAGGAAAGAAACTCTGTGCATAGGGAAATGGACTGTGTGGAAGTCAAAGTGGAGAAATTGGTGAACAATTGTGCCACTTTAAAGATTGCAAACAAGGATATATCTTTGACAAAATGAACCAGCACTGGCACACCTGCACGTGTGCTCCTTCCCCATGTCGAAGCCCGCCATTCCCTCAAAAACTGTTTCATGGGAGATGTTACAGTAATACATCAATCTCTTCCTCCCCTCACAACCGAATTGTGCAAATACCCATTTCCCCACAATGAGTATCCACTTCTGCTACCCCTTCCCTTTCCAAATGTGGTGTATGCCTGTGTACAAGTAAACAGTAATAATGAGAATGTTGCTGAGTGTTTGTGTGGTAGTCTTTTTTACCTGAAACAGGGTTCTGACTCAGCGGCACACAGTCCTCATTGCAATGACCGCAAGTAAGAAAAAGGTAGGTGTCCTATGGACACTGCAGCTGTCCGGCCTATCCACAATGACAAAGGAGGCATCCGTACGCTGCCAGCAGGCTCTGCATGTCTGCATATTGTCCACAACCTATCAATGCGTGTGGGAGTGGACGTTTGTGCGTAGTGCAAGTACACGCATGTGTATCTGTTGCTCTGTCTCCTCTGTGTCCTGGTAACATTGCCACTGTGCATGCGAAGGAACGTTAATTAGGTCAGGGCGTCCACCGACGCCCTACAGTTAGCTATACACATAAAGACCCATCTGCTGTACCCTATAAATAGCCATCATCTCCCAAAATGGTTGGCGCACGTGTGGTGCACTTTTAGTCAGTAGCGAAGATGCAATGGTGTGCATAGGACACCCATGCACGTGCGCAGAACGCATTTCACCCAAAACGTATCCAGCGGACAGCCTTCCCAAAGGAGAACATTGGCGACATGACCATGGACCGGACCCACGTGGACCCTTATTTCGGGGAAAGGAACCGGACCCTCGAACAGCAGCAAAGTGCAGGATTGAGCAATGTACAGAGTGTTTTTTGGAAAGTACACGCGTACAAGCACAACACAATGTGCCATTGCACATGTATGTATGTTTTGGAACAATGTAGGCCTGCTTTCTGGGTGAAAGTTGTCCACAGCAACGCTACAAAAGGGCACAATGCAGAGGTGCTGTGCAATCTTTTTGCAGCTTTTCAGAACAGAGTAGCAGAACACATAGGTTTGCCCTGTAAGTAATGGTGCATCAAATATGCGTTGCTACAGTGCATTTGCAACTAATAGCAACCATGTCAGTCTGGCTGAGTATGCACAGTAATTGAGAAAATTATGAATCGGCCTTGCTGTGACCCACACCCGCAGCTGCGATATTCCCCATTGTCCCAATCTCATGGGTAGTGTCATGATGCCTACCTCCAAGGAGCCAGACCAGGCCCAGCTACCCCAGAGGCAGACATCATGTCCCCGAGGGAAGTCTCAGCAGCCCCAAATAGGGGCCCTTTGGACTTAGTCCTGGCGCCTTTGGCGCCAGGCTCATATTGGACAACAGTCCTGGCGCCATAGGTGCCAGGCTCATAAAAGATGACTTTGTGTTTAAAGGTGCCTGGTGTAAACTTACCTGATGCAGACCATGCATCTAGAGGCCTGAATGGGACTACTTTCCCTTTGGGGACTACTTAACCACACGGGTGTGGCCGGAGGAAGAATACATACCTGAGAAGAAGGATACATACCTGGAACTACTTTGAAGGCTATTTAAGCCACGCCCAAGCAGCAACTCACGCTTCGCGTTGTTCTGCATCTAGCAGCTGGACGCTCACCGTGTCTGCTCCTGCATCCTAACTTCTGCCACGCCCGCCAGCATCCTGGAACACCTGCAAAGGGAGAAGAGAAGAGAATAGGAAAAAAAGAAGAGTCCTTACCTGCTAAATCTGCATTCCGGAGACATTTCGCTGACGATCCTGAAAAGGAAGACATTCATTTTAAAAGCACATTGCATCGATCGCTGCAGTGCCGCATTCCACTCACCTTTACTAGGCGCCTCCATGTTCATCAGCGACCATCTGGATCCGCAGCCACATTTCAGCGCCTAGGGAGAAAAAGACAAGAACAAAGGTGAGCTTGGGAAGGGAATAAGAAAACCTTAATTTGCCATCATAAGACTTACCTGTTGGGTCATTCCCACTTCATTTCGGGTCGGTGCCGCATCCTGGCATTTCCGGACCCCGGCCCCTAAGGGGAAAAAAGAGACATCAGCATTAGTGAGCGAATGCTAAGACATTACCTGAGCGCTCATTAAAGACTTACCTGATATCTACTGGAACTGCACCTCTCACTTCGGGTCGGTGCCATATCTCCGGCATTTCCGAACCCCGGCCCCTATGGGGAAAAAAGACACAAGCATTAGTGCATTAATGCAAGGACACTAAAGGAACCTCTCATCAAACAACTCACCTGAGTTTCATTCGTCAGTTCCATTGCTCATCTCGGAATCTTTGTTCTGCACCTGAAATAGAGACAACAGACAATTATTATTTCGGGCTCATACTTATAAACAGAATTCTCACAGTACTTTACCGGGAAGGTCAAGCAAACTTGAACTCTCTACTATCAATGATCCAGTGAAGTAACTGGATTACAACGCGCCCCTGCATCAGAAGCAGGATGGAGAGCTCGTCCTTTCAGACCCTAAGGTGAGACTTCACGGGGAATCGCTGAAGGGTTTCGTGGAGGGTGAGCAGGGAGTGGGAGGCTTACACATTATCCCGCAGATTGTTAATACTCCCTTTTCACACACAGAAGGATATTTCTGCGAGTCAGACAAGCCAGATTTGAGAGTCTGGTCCTGTCCATCTTCCGAGTCCTGCGCTTCACCATAGAAGAGGCAACAGCACTCCAAACCAGGCCTGCGCCTCTGTGGGAGTCAGGTGAGTGTAACAGGTAGCTAGCGGCAAAGGGGAGTATGCGCACATGCGTTTCCCCAAGGACTGCGTGGGATGTGTCCCAATGAAGCAGAAACATTCCTTCTTCCCTTTCCAGTGTCTTCTTTGCAGCCCGCCGTCATTGCGCACTGTTAAGATGTTCCACACGCTTCCACCAATGACATTGAAGAGCTCTCCATGTAACAGTATCAGTTCTGTACAACAGTCCTCTGCGTACACACCACACCCAGAAACATTGTTGCACAATCCCTGTGGATCCACAGTCCCATTTGCATGGGTACCATCCTGAAAATCCCCGGATGTGGCTTTTGTGCTGCTTACGAGCATGGGGAAACAACTTGGAACCAGGGTAGGGGCGGCTCTGAAAAGAGCTTTTTTTTTGCTTTTTAGATGCTTCTAGAGAAACACCTTTTTTCACTTTTTATTTGATTTTTTATTTTCTTGTGCAGACATTGTTACAGTAAACTCTTCATCGCATCTTGTAGACGGGAAAACAAAACAGCACTACCAATGGGCAACAATGAAATGCCATTCACTTGGAAAAACTCAGCATTTCCACAATTAATGTAGTAATTGTGCAGAAGAACATCCCAGCACTGGACAAAAAATTATACATGCTTCTATTGAGGAGACACCTTCCTGCCCCTGGCTCGGAACAACTTCCAGGAGCAATGTCCCTCTTAATGGTGTTATGGATTAGAAAAGCACCTTGGCAGTGGGAAAAAGCCTCTTCACTAGAACAAGCCTAAACAAGACACGTAACCCATATGCATGCCATCGTAGTAGATGACCATAAAATCGGCTCTAGCAAAAGTGGCCAGGTCTTTGCAAAGTGCATCCATGTCAGCAAAACTGTACTCGTAGACACTGTTCCACAATATGACTACTCCTTCCAACCTGAAATTGTCATCAAAGTTTCTTTCCAGGGCATATTTGTGCAGATCTAGTAGAAAGGTATCACCTATAGGCAACACAATGCGTTTTGCCATGTCAGCCAGCCTGACTACGCAGAGTGTAATGTACAGCAGTTTGACCGCCCCTTCCTACGAACCACACCCACAGTACCTGATTGGATAATCCCGAAAGTCCCATGTCCATTGGCCAGCAAAGTAAGAAGCGCAGATTGTGGCACGTGCAGTTTCCAAAGTACTGTGAGGGCCGCACCCCAGTAACACAGGAGCAGTCCTTCTTCCCTTTCCACTACCTTTTGTCCAGCACAACCTCAATGGGTACGGGTAAATGGGTACACACGATTCCACCAAGGCCATCCAAGAGGTTACCCTCTAACACTGTCAGTTCTGCACAACACTTCATAGGTACCTTTACAATTTCAGTCTGCTAGTGTGCTGTCACTGGACAGCACATCTAGTAGAAAGTTCAGTAAAAGATTGCAAGATTTGTGCATCCACATTCATCCAATTTTTCTGCACTATGTGTATGACTGTGTTATAAGTGCCTCTGCGCACGGTTTCTGCCACTGAGCCGTGATTCTGTTCTTTAAAAGCATACTGTTTAACCCCTTACCATGAAGTGGCACTTTAGTGATATATGCTTGCAAAGTTCTCATTTAGCCATATCATACAGTGTAATATTGAAAAAGGAACTCTCTGCTATCCTTCCTTCCTTCCACCTCCTACGTAAATCGTACAAAAATACCACCAATAGCAACATTGAATGTATGATACCAAGCGAAAGCAACTTTCCAAAAGATCACTGTCTGCACAGCTGTACTTCTATCTATGCTGCACTATTGCAAAAGGCTCTTTTTAAATCTGCCCCCTTCTACTCTCCGCCCTCTGGAAAGCATCCAGAAGATGAGTGCGTGACTTGGGATAGTATCTCTCCTCCACTGAAATGTCATGAATAGCTCTGAGTGGCTGCAAGGAATAAAGTGAGAAGACTCTGCATTATGCAGAAGGCTTTCTTGCCCCTGGGACCTCGATACCTTCAACTGTAACTCCCTATATATTTGCATGCGCGAGTGCTTCCCTCATCTGCCTCCAACTCACTCAGGGTCAGGCACTTCTGCAAAAAACCAGTTGGTGGTAGTTGTGCATTTTCGCCTGCGGCCTCCCTCTGCAACAGCCTCCCTGGCTCCCTGGTACTTGAGGGGAACCATCGCTGATTCTGGAAGCACCTCAAAGCCTTTCTCTTAGCGTCTGCTGTTTCTGCTCCTCTCCCCAGCTAACTGCCTGACCTAAACTGATTCTGCACAACTTACCTGGCGACTCTGTCGGGCCCATGTCACCTCCCCCAACCAGGCAAACCCCTGCACTGGCTTTCTAGCAATCCCTGCACTTGAGGACTGTTTTCTGTATGCCTAACAGTGCATTCACAACCTGTTGTGTGCACTTATCCATGCACTTGGCACAATTGGGCCTTATTTTTACTTATTGTCATTTGTTCTTCTTCCCATGTACTGTACCTTCCCCTACCTCCACCCATGCACTTGGGCGATATAAGTAACACCTGGTCTAGTAGGGTTGTTGTCTCTGTCTCCCCTCTGTTTCCCCTCCCTTGCCTCGTTGCGCTTTGGTAGACATGTGTGTAGGTGCATTACGAATGCCATAGCATAAAATTGCACATCCCATGATATCATACACACAATGCTTGCAACACAGTAGGATGCCTGCCACTTACCGTGTACACTGCATAGTTGTTTTGTTTTCCGCAGTACCCCAATTACTGCACACTTTTCAAAAATATGTCGCACACGCAGCACAGATTCCATGTTACTAACTGCAAATAAATACATAAAGTTCATGCATACACCCAGGATGCCTGCCCCTTACCTTGCACACTTCCACCATACCCTTCTGCACTTCTTTGTGCAAAGAGACCTTCTGGCACAGTGTTTGCATACACACCAGACCCATCAACCTTATAGGGCAGTGTCTTTTGCTCCACAATTTCCTTTCCATGGCTCCCATCCAGAAAATGGCTGGGTGTGGCACATGGAAGCGTGAAAGTACAGGGTAATCTGCTGAGCTTTCATGCTAGGGAGGGAAAAGGGGTGGGGGTGCTGCGGTGGTAAATGTAAAACAGGGTAGGGGTATGGGTCTGTAGTAATGCAAGAAGCTGAGGAGTAGTTGCAAGCAACCCACATAGCTGTTTGTGTAAGGCTTCCAGCCATGCATCCAAGAGTCTAGGAACCATGAGCAAGAAGAAAGAAAGAGAGAAAGAAAGAGAGAAAGAAAGAAAGAAAGAAAGAAAGAAAGAAAGAAAGAAACCTGAATCGGATTCCTCGTAGCAACACTTGGCAGGAGAGGGGACCACGTGAGCCGTGACTGGGGAAACCTAGGTCTGAGACCCTAAACCTTATGTGAACTGTGTAAAGGAGCAGCTTAAAAGTGAAACAAAGAGACCAGGGGAAGTGAGTTATTCCCCCTGGACTCAATAGACTGAGAAATCCAAGATACCAGGAGAAGGAAGTACTTCTCCTGGTAGTGTGATACTTGAGGAGAGAAGGCAAGGAGCCTGGGTAAGGGTGTCATTCCCCCAAGGCTAGTGATGAGCTGTAACCAAGATAAGAGAGTCATTCTCTTTGCTACTTCAACCAGTGGAAGTGAGTCATTCCCCCTGTTTTGTGTAATGAACTTTCTAATACAGAGTGTTAAAGATTGTCAATCCTTTTGCCGGTAAAATACGCGGACAGGAGAAGGGAGCCATTCCTCATGGTAAAGAACTTGTAAGGCAAATCATGACTAGAACTCAGTCCAAGGAAATAGGAGTCATTTTCCTGGACGAAAAACATTGGCAAAGGACATTGTGATGGATTTATTCACATTTTAGTTGAGACAGGGAAACTCCCCATAGAGATAGGGAAAATTAAGTTATCTCTTTATTTTCTTGGTTTATAAAAGTCTATAGCAATCTCGATGCCACCTGTATGTCAGTCTCCTCATTCTGCGCCGTTATAGCAACTAGAACATAGGCCACTAGTTGAGAACCTATTACCAACACTGATGATGTTATTGAAATTGTTTACACTTTTCTGTCACATTTGTGTGCAATCTAAATACTTATTTGAGTTGCTTATGTTTAAGCCCCTGTACCCCAATGTTGCAGGGATAACCAGGGGATCATCCCCCCACACACACACAACCCTGCATCATGGAGCAGGTTGTGACACCTGGCCCCCGCACTCACCTCCCAAGGGTTAAGTAGAGGACATCATCACAGAATGGGGAAATGGACAGGAGTGCAGGAGTCCATCAACAGTGCTGCATGGCTTTCGTGTGACAACCATGCACAGCCCACCTTTCTCCCCCAGATACCACTGATGTAGGGAAGGCTAGTGGACTCGGGGAAGAAGTAAAGCATATATGGTGATGTGGAGCCTGGTAGATCAGGTACCCCCGGGGAAGCATGGCACAGTGGACACAAGCCTGATTCTTCATTTGACTTTGGAACTAGGTCATTCATTCTCAAATGCTGGAGTACAGGCACCTTGGATGGAGTACATAGAAGTAGGCATGGTTGCAGGGACGTCATTTCACCAAAATGCCAGGGGTAGTGGAAGTAACATCACTATGACCCTTGACCCCTGACGACATCACAGGAAATGATGTCATTTGACCCCTCTCCAAAGTGACATCGCAGGAAGCGATGGAACACAACCTTTCACCCGTTGTCAAAACAGGAAGTGGCATCACATAGCATTGAAAGATATGGTGACGATATCACTATAATGTAATGTACATTTCATACAAGAATGGATCGCCATATGTATTGTTAAGATCAGTGCGTATAGGCCCATATTACCAATTTACTGTGAATGCAAGCAGACGTCCATGACCAAATGATAATGATGTGTTATTATATAGCACTTATGCTTAAGCGCTTTATATAGAAAAAATATACACCCAATATCACCCAACCTGTGCTGGTACTCATTTATCGACCTTAGAAGGATGAAAGGCTGAGTTGAGGCGTTTAAGAACAGACTAAATCAGTGACTCACACCCTGATGTGTGCCTGAAATAAACCTTCCATTAGTCTAGCAATTATTGTATAGAAATCCAGAAAGACACATTATTTGGTATTCCTATTCTTTCTTATTTAGGATCAGTGCTGAAAGTGTTAGACTTGTGGCACTCCTGTTCTTATTTTTTTTCTTTTTTTTAAGGGGCCTGAACAAGAAAGCCAGCCACTACAGAAGTAAAGAGCCATATGGTGCTGGCGCATTCCCTGTAGCTTGCATTACAAAAAAAAGAACAAAAAAAACCTTTTTTTTTTTTTAGAGGTCGCAAGGGAGACCACAGATGTTGCAAGGGAGACCATAGAGGTCGCAGTTGCGACCTCTGGCGACCCCCCAAATGACGTCCCTGCATGCTTGCATGTAAAGGATGCCAGGGAACAATGTTCACCGTCTGCTTCCATTCAGTCATCACTAGATGCATTGGTTTTGTCAGGCTAGATGGCACTAATGCACTTACGGGCACTAGGATTTGAATACATGTGACTCCCATGAAAAATCTGTTTTTCAGACGCTGCTCGAGAGAACGAGAAGCTCTCCATAATATAGTGACACCTTATTATAACATAGAAACATATCATGAGTTCGAGCACCTCCAAGGTCCCCTGCCAAAAATGACTGCTGTTGGATATTGCCTGTCAGATGAAAAAAAGTGTAGGTATTGGTTTTGAAAGAAAAGAGGACACTATTCGGACAGTCAATATGAAAAGGTTTAAATCTGTATATTAACTGTTCCTTCACTATTAGCTGCTTTCACGATATTACAAGGGATGCAGTCTTTCTAAAAAAAACGGGTTCAGTTGGGCTCTCTTTCTGTGGCTAAGTTACAGGCACTGATATGGCTATTACATCAGACATTACGTTGCTCGTATATATACGGCTTAATGTCATAGCTGTATTCTCCACAAAAGCAGACATACAATGGCATCCATCATTTGTCAATAACGTTATTTTTATTTTCCAATGCTGATTCATGGGCTCTGTGGGAAAAAGTAAAATCTGTGGTGCCAAGGAAATGTATTATTATTGTTAAATTCACCAGATTAACACCATATCAACTCATCTAATAAGATCATAAATAGTTTTTGTTGGCGCGGGCATCAATAGTTTTATAATTGCGAAGGCTCGGTTTGCTGCAAGGGACTACAGCTGCAGACGAGCATCTTGAAGAGAGAGCTTGCTGCCTTTGAAGTAAGTGCTCAAGATCACGGCTTGTTATATTATCAAAGGTTGCCTATGCGGTGAAACAGAAATGCCCTCTTCAGTTCGGCTGACTGAAGTCTTCTTTTAACAACTGTCATTTCCACACACATCAAATACCTTGACAACGAGGAGGAGGAATTCCGTCTTTAAAGATGCGTACCTCCAAAGGGCCCTTTTCCCCAACAGAGTTCTTTTTGCGTAAGCATTATGCTATGCGGAGACAGAAGAAATTCTATTAAAATGTACATGGGAATAACAGACGAGCCCTTCGAAGGGAGGACTCTCAGCATGTAATACCATGGTTAAAGATACTGTTGCCAATTTCCAAAGCTTTGACCAGGTTTAAGTGCGACTCGTTTGGGAAAAGGTGTACAATTGGCTAGAGAAATTTCTGCCCGATGTATGTACCCCAGAGACTACCCATTAGGTACCATTGTACATCCAGCATACCCCTGGGGAAGCATTCCGCCGAGAGTGCATTTTTATACTGACGGGTCGCACCTGAAATCTGTACATCAAACTTAGTGCAGCTCATTTTCTTTGGGCTGTGCCATTAGATGAGTGTGTAAATCCTGCATAAGACTTTTAGGCATTCAATCAATGGTGCAGCGAATCTTCAACTCTAACGCCCTGAATGGGGAAAGAAATAATAACATGGGAAAAAAAAACGGAATGATCCATCAGCACCTGAAGCCACATGGTGGACCCTGAAAAAAAAGAGAAGAATGGCAGCGACGCGAGTGGAGCGCTGTTAGAAAAATTGAAGCCCAACCCCTCACATCGGAGAATTGGACTGGCGCTCCGCTCAGTGCTGCACTTAAAAGATATAGAATACCTGGCTGATCCTCCCTGTTGAGCGGTGCCTCGTGTCACGTTGATGTCTCTGGGCAACGATGGCGGGATGGACACAGGGAGCGGGAGGAAGAGGAAGTGACGTGGGAGGGCGGGGATAGTGCAGTTTGAGTTTGGAGTTGAAATAAAAAGCAGGTGCTTGGCAGCCCTCCGTGTCGTCCCCATTCTTTGCTGCGCAGCGCCTTGCCCCACGTGGGGATTTCACAATGGCGACGAGGATGGGATGAGGAGCGGTGTGTCCCCCCCGGTGAGAGAGAGAGAGACACGGCCCGCCCGACATACCCACGATGAGGCACCGAGCGCTCGAGGGCGCGAACACAAGCACCAGGACGGAGGGAAACACACGGGAGGAGCCCTGCCCGACCCCCCACGTAGCTGCAGGCCATAGGAAGAAGCACGCGACAGGAGCCGGAGCTCGCCTGCTTCCTGACGGAGAAGCCGGGCCGCAGCGGTGAACACGTGAGCTGGAGCTGAGAGCCCCGCCCCACCCAGGAAGAGGAAAGAGGTATGGATCGCCCGCAGGGCACGTGCCCGCACAGCCAAGGGCACTTGCACTGCTCCCAGCCCATATAAGGGGATAACTGTGCACCAGAGACACGCACATGATACCCCACGCCCACACAAGGCGAGGGAAGCAACCCCAGGACCAAAGAGACTAGTGGATGGTGCTCGTGCCACACCAGATGGCCATCCCTTAATGATAAAGGAGCTACCACCCACAAGGAGACCCAGCGGGTGGGCACACATCCACTACAATGTCAGGGCAAGACGATGGCCAAGGAGCGCCAGCTCAAGGGAACGGGCCCCCAGCGCCAGTGGCCCCGGCAACAGACCATGTGCCATACCAGCTACCAGACACTCTAGCCGCCCAGATGCCGGGTGCTTTTGACGTGACTGACACAAACAATATGGGTCCCAGGTGGACCAAATGGATCAGGGACTTCGATCTCTACATGGGAGCCACGGGACCTGTCGCAGACGCAAGGCAAGTGTGCCTCCTGAAGTTAGCTGTAGGCTCTGCCACCCGTGATATCATAGACGAGATGCCTCAAGACTCCATAGACTCCATAAAAGATCTCAAAGACGCATTGGCAGCATACTTTGCCCCGCACACCATTGTTGATTACGAAAGACATTTTTTCCACAGCACGAAACAGGCAAAGGGGGAGACGATGGATGCACACGTGATGCGACTTCGCACCAATCTGAAGCATTGCGATTTTGCTAACTACTCGAACACCAAGGCCCTAAGGTCACAAATCATATCATGATGCGAGTCTCAAGTGTTCCGCAGGAAGCTGCTCCAGAAATCCTGCACACTGGAAGAGATCCTGGCGCTAGCCAGGGTTGAAAGAGCCATCAACTCTCAAGTGGAAAGTTTTGGGACCACCACCACTGGAGAAAACCTAAAGAAGCTGCAACTTGAGAGGAAGTCGGAAGAACTCTTCTGTTACAAGTGCGGATTCAAGTATACCCACATGAGGGGGCGTGCCCTGCGGACGGACAATGCTTCACGTCTTGCGGCGAGGAAGGTCACTTCAAGGCAGTGTGTAGGTTATTTCAAGATTGAGGAAGAGAGAAGCCCAGAGACAACACCGCTCACACAAGGAGTCGTTTTCGGGGACAGTCCAACACCAACCCTGTCCCGAGCACCTCCAATGCCCAGAACCAAGCTCCGAGTGATCAGAGGGACAAAGAATCTTGTGAAGACCGACTGTGAAGGAGGGAAAGGAGGAGATTCGTGATGCGTGCTCGACCAGAGAGAAGATCGCGACGACACGTACGCTACTTCGTAGAGCAGTCCCCTACCGAGTCTGATCCCAGCTCATCGGGGAGTGACCAGAAGAAGAAGGCATACGTCTACGCCCTGGGAAACCCCACAGTGACGGCCCACAGCCCGACACTCATCATAAAGCTACAAGAAAGACCAACCGATTTCCTCATAGACACCGGTGCCACGGTCAATATGGTAAGTGAATAAATATATACTGCATTAACCCTAAAACCCAAGCTTCAGCCGGCCACGGTCGACACCTACGCCTACGGAGCCAAAACTCCCCTGAAGTGCAAGGGACAATTCAACGGGCTATGCTGCTATAAGGGACAAGAAACAAAAGTTCCAATACACGTGCTGGCCACAGAGACAGACAGTGGTTGCGTCTTAAGTTTCAAGGCAGCCGCTGACATGGGTCTGATACACATACTCTACAACATAATGGTCCACAAGTACATAGACCCCGTGGAAATGATAAACAACCTATATCCCAAGATATTCAAGGGAATCAGAAAACTCAGGAATCGGCAAATCAAACTACACGTAGATGAATCCATATGCCCAGTAGCAGTAAGAAGGTGGAGGATGAGCTAAGGAAACTGTTGGAATAAGACATCATTGAGAAAGCCAATGGACCCACCACATGGGTTTCCCCAATCGTCCCAGTCCCAAAGAAAGGATCCGAGGCTATCAGACTATGCGTTGACATGCAGCGCCTGAACCAAGCCATCCAAAGGGAGAGATACCCCGCGCCACGAATCACTGACATGATCCATCTGTTGAACGGGGCAAAGGTCTTTTCCAAACTGGACCTACAAAAGGGATACCACTAGCTGGTATTACATCCCAAGAGCCGCAACATAACCACCTTCGTCACTCACGTCGGCCTCTTCAGGTATAAAAGGTTCAGCTTCGGGGTGTCCTCGGCAGCGGAAACATTTCAGGTAGAGGTTTGCAACATAATAAAAGACACACCGAACTGCCTCAACTATTCTGATGGCATCTTGGTGTTCGGAACCGATGCAAATAAACATGAGAGTATGTAAAGCACTACATGATGCCAACCTCACGCTAAATAGGTACAAATGTGAGTTCCGGAAAAACACCCTGACATTTTTCGGCCATGTGTTCTCGGAGTCTGGGATGACCCCAGACCCGGACAAAGTGTCAGCCCTAAATGACACTGCAACCTCGACCAACGTGTCTGAACTTCAATCATTTCTGGGTCTAGCTAGCTAGTGTAGCAGATATATCAGGGACTTTGCCTCAGTCAGCGAGCAACTCAGGAAATTGACCCATCAAAATGAAAAATTTGAATGGTCCAGCGACTATCAATGTCCTTCAAGACAATAAGGGAGAGGGTCGCAAAGGCGGAAAACATGTCATACTATGACCCCAACAGGAAGACAGAGCTGACGGTCGACGCCAGTCCCGTAGGTCTGGGCGCCATCTTAGCACAGTTTGATCCACGAGAACCATCGCAGAAACACATAGTGGCCTATGCTAGCCGCAGCATGTCGACCACGGAACAGGCATAGTCTCAAGCAGAGAAGGAGGGGCTGGCCGTCGTATGGGCGTGCAAACACTTTCATTTGGTTCTATATGGGAAACCATTCCAAGTTGTCACGGATCATCAAGCATTACTATTTCTCAATGGCAACCCACAAGCCAAAATGCCTCCGCGGATCACACTCTGGGGGCTAAGACTTCAGGACTACGCATTTGACATTGTCCATAGGCCGGGAAAAGGCAAAAATCCAGCTGACTTCCTGTCGAGTAGACCACGAGGTGAGAGCACACCTGAACCATCGGTGGCTGACCGATATCTCAGATACCTCATTCATCAAACCACACCGGAGGGCGTCAACATGGAAGAACTTGCTAGAGAGACGGAGAACGATCCCGCCTGCCGCATTGTATGCAAAGGTCTAGAGTCCGGACAGTGGCGAAGGGCCAAGGAAAGGGGAAAAGCAGCAGGAGGTCAAATAAAGGAAGATTTAGAACAGTTCATCTTAGCGAAAGAGGAGCTAGCAGTATCGGAAGACTGACTACTACTCAAAGACTGCAAACTATAATACCGGAATCCATGAGAGAGAAAGTCATCAACCTAGCGCACGAGACTCACAGAGGCATAGTCTCCACCCAGCACATGCTCCACCAGAAGGTCTGGTTTCCCCACATGGATGCCCATGTAGAGGCCCCCCTAAGAGCATGTCCTACATGCTGTCTCATCACACCCAACCGGCATCCCGAACCCATGCGCATGTCAGAACTCCTGCAGAACATATGGGAAGCAGTTGCAGCAGACTTCTTTGTGCCCATCAAAGGGGGGAAATACGTCCTGGCGGTGATGGACGAATATTCACGATATCCAGACGTGCAGCTGACCTCCTCCACGGCCGCTCATCACGTCATTCCGGCATTGGACCATATGTTCTCGGTGTATGGCGTGCCCAAGATGCTTAAGACGGACAATGGGCCTCCATTCTGTGGACATCAATTCACTCAGTTCGCGGAGTACCTATGCTTCCATCACAGAAAGATCACTCCTTTATGGCCTCAAGCCAACGGGATGATCGAACGGTTCATGGCCAACCTCAAGCGAGCCTTGCAGGTCGCACGTCTAACAGATCAGCCATACAAACAGGTGTTGAATCAGCTGTTGAGGAACTACCGTGGGACACCCCACAGCACAACAGGAAAGACACCTGATGAACTCATGTTTGGACGGAACACGCAGACACGACTTCCACAGGTGGAAGCAACCAGTCCACGACCGGCGTTAGACCTGGAGGTCAGAGAGCGAGATGAAGCCACCAAGAACCGCATGAAAGAATACGCCGACGCCCGCCGGCAGAATCAGCTGTTGAGGGACTACCGTGGGACACCCCACAGCACAACAGGAAAGACACCTGCTGAACTCATGTTTGGACGGAACACGAAGACACGACTTCCATAGGTGGAAGCAACCAGTCCACGACCGGCGTTAGACCTGGAGGTCAGAGAGCGAGATGAAGCCACCAAGAACCGCATGAAAGAATACGCTGACGCCCGCCGGCGGGCTCAACCTTCTCAAATAGAGATAGGAGATGTAGTGGAAGTTCGCCAACCCTCGACCCACAAACACACAGCGGCATTTCAAGAGGAGCCCCTTTCTTGTCACACAAAAGAAGGGGTCGATGATCACCACCCAAGGGTCAGCTGGAGCAGTAACGCGCAACTCCTTCCACTTCAAGGAGCTTCCGCAAACAGGGATGAGACGTCTGACTGGAAGAGTGCAAGTTCCACCGGACAAGGAGTCGGATAACCCCTATGTGGATGACCAGTGGGCGTCGGATGAGTCCGAGCGGGACGCAGGGTCAGGAGCTGCTGAGAACGGGACGTCGCCGAGGCCTGGACCAGCACGGCCACAGAGAGCCCGGACCAGACCTCGTCGATGGATTGAGGAAATGGACTAGAGGCTCACCAGACCGCCGCATGTTGCGAAGAGTTTGGTAACTGTTTAAAAAGGGGGGAGATGTCACGTTGATGTCTCCGGGGCAATGAGGGCGGGATGGGCACGGAGAGCGGGAGGAAGAGGAAGTGACGTGGGAGGCCAGGGTTAGTGCAGTTCGAGTTTGGAGTTGAAATAAAAAGCACGTACGATTTTGGAGTTGAAATAAAAAGCGGGATGGACATGGAGAGCCGGAGGAAGAGGAAGTGACGTGGGAGGCCGGGGATAGTGCAGTTCGAGTTTGGAGTTGAAATAAAAAGCACGTACTTCGTGTCGGCCCCATTCTTTGCTGCGCAGCGCCTTGCCCCACGCAGGGATTTCACACCTCGTAGGCAGGAGATGTGCTGCATTTCATGTTGCAGCCCTTCCCAAAACATCTTTTACACTACAGTGTCCCATTGCCAGGAGGATTCAACAATCATACAGGTTCCACAAAGAGCTACCCCGCTTTTTACACACTTTGGCCGTGGGGGCTTAATAGTCAAACTATATAGAGCTCCATAACATTGCTTTAGCAGAATCACAGGGTGAGTGAAAATGTGTGCATATTTTATTCAAAACACAAGTATAGAAAAATAAGGGTAAAACATAATTTTATACATAAATTAAGTGTTGTATCCAACAAAACTATATGTCTACTGATTACCGACGCATGGGTATGATGTTATCTGTTGTCTATTGTTAGAAGGCAGTTTTTTAATTTAATGTGAGAGGCTTATTCGCAATCATGCTTATACAATAGCCCTCCCTAGTTGGTGTCAGTAGACATATATTTTTGTTGAACACAACAGTCAATTTGTGTGTAATTTTATATTGTATGCTCATGTTTTTATAGTTGTGTTTTGAATAAAATATGCAAACATTTAAAAGGTAAAAGAGAGGTGAAGGTGATGTTCACACGGTTGGTTTCAGAGGAGGAATTTTTAAGGAAGTTCCTAAGCAAAACATATAATGATCCTGATTGACCCAAAACCTGGTGTCCGTGCAACAGTGAAAACTCTGCTGCATGCAGGAGGATTTCCCCATCCTCAAGGCTCCCCTCTTTGAACGTACTCCGAGGACATCTACCCCAAGATCAAGACTGTTGAACACCTCCCTGTTCCTCTCTGTTCCAGACCTTACATTTATTCCCCTCACCTTGTGCTTTTGATTGTCAGTTTTCGAGCTATACTTTCCACATAGGACTTTAAAGCTACTTTATGGTGTAATGTATCACTAAACAAACCCCCATTTAAAATAAATACAAATTAATAGGATGTACCAGATGGCAGTTCAAGGCCGGAAGCCCGCCCGCCCTTTCACCATCGCAGCTCATTATTAAAAAAGTGAGTATTGGTTAATCAATTTCTCTCTATCCTGAATTTAGACATGTCCATTGTGCAGCCAATCTGGTGAAGATAACTCTGTGAATTAATGTGCCTACTCTAGATCACCAATTTGAATTGCAGTCAGGACTAATCCAATCTTTCAGCCTACTGTGGTTAACTAAACATGTAAATGCTAACTTTTGAAACATCAACGAGACAGCGGGATATCAAAGGTAAGTTATTTTTATTGTTGTGAACATTCTTATTAAAATGTTCACATTCTTTTTAAATTGGCATTTCACTCCAATGTATTTTCAAGCCTACAGAATAGCTTAATTAAAGGTAAATCAAAAAGACCTTCTGTCCTGTAAACACAGCAGACTAAGGTTGGGATATCCCCGGCGGGGACACAATATGCCACTCCCATGGACACGCCCATGTACTCTGAGGCTGCAAGCATTGTGATTTGGTGCAGTAGGTAAGCTATTAATATAACATGAGGGCAAACCACACCAATCTTTTTCCAGTTACTGCCATTTCAATACCAAAATAATCGCTGTTTTGCTTCAGGTAATGAAAATATATGCGAGCCAAAATATCAAGCAAACAATAGTGCTTGTCTTGGGTAAGCACTTCATGTAGCTAAGCAACGGCGTTGTTGAGAGGCATTTTGTATCAAAGGTTGCTTAGCATTGCTACTACATTCTAGAAGCAGAAGGCAGCATAGGAGAGTGGTGCACCGCCTCTTACTAGCTGACTACTGGCTACTGTCATACTCAACCCTGATGCTTCATCCGCTCTGTAATAAGAGGAGATGGAGGCAGGAAGAATCAGGTATGCATTTGTTATAAGTTCCCCATGACTCCTTTTCCCACCACTCATAGTCACTACTGCTCCATGGGCAGAGTGTATGAGAGAAGTGGATGCATGGGTAAATACACAACATAGCATTGTAGTTAGCTTTTCATCTAAAATGAGGTGCTCTGCTAGAGATGTTTATGGCATGTTCAGAATCCCAAGTTCGAAAACATTCCTGATGTGAATGCAAACTTTACAAAGTTGAATGTATATTTAGCACCTGTTGGGCAACATAATGACGCTTCCCAGTCAATCAGGGAGCTTGCGTTGCTGGTTTTACCTCATGGTATTGCCCACCTTCCAAGGCCTATGAGCAGCAGGAGGCTGCCATTTTGCCTTCCGGGCAAAGTAATATGCACTCCCTCCTCACCTTTTAACCACCCACTTAATCCCCTCACCACCCCCTCACTTGCCTGTGCCTGTGGCTATCGCCTGTCAACTCTTCCCCACCTTAGCTGCCCTGCCCTTCCCCTCCGCAGCAATGGCCCTCATGGAAACTGAGAAAATACTACATGTAGTTCTTTTCTCCCTGCGTCTATATGAACATTTTGTTTTGTAGTTTTTTTTTTTAAGTTGAGAAATGGCAACTGAACTGTTTCTCAACATAAAATAGAAAGCTATTAGCACCCTGAAAATCATACCATGGTGCTAATAGATATACATCCCTTGTTGTTGGAGCAAGGGTGCATTACTGGTCATGGAGTGCTAGGGCCCACATAACTCAGTGACCTGGGCCATTACCTTACCAGTAATGCTGCCCACATGACCACAATATCCTGCCAATATTATGGGAACAGAAGAACCCCAGTAGGAGCTACTACTCTTCTGCTTCTATGGGATTCTTTTTCCTTCTCTCTTTTTTATGGCTAGCCACCTCTAGTTATTTTCTAAAACACATTTCCTTGGATCTTGCTCCATTTAAGATATTCATTGGTTTATCTGGGGATTTAGTCATTCATGGGAGCTGCCCGATTCTTTTTACCAATCTGTATGATGAGAAAAAAGACAGACAAAGCACAGAAAAATACATTTCAGGGAAACAGTATTTTTTTAAAAAAAGAAAAAGGCCCAAAATATAGCCTCTGGTTCAGTAGTGTAGGCATGTTTTGATGCTGGAGAAGGAAGTGGATCTTTAGGGCCATCTTCATTCTAAATGATTTAAGATCAGAGGGGGTTGAGAAGATATTTTAATAATTAGAAGCGTGTTAAAACCTGATTGAGCATAGTAAGGGAGCCAGAACCAATGTGGAAGATTTAGGGATTTTTCCCTGCGAGAATTTGTCAAATAATAGGTTAAAATGGTATATAATACAACACAATGCTTGAGAACAAATTGGGTAAAAAAGCCATACCATTTACAATGAGATTTGCAGGGTAACACCCACAAATCTATCAGATGGATGCCAGGTCACTAATAGTACACAGAAACATTTGGCAACATGTTCATAATGCACCTACCCACAATATATGACAATATGTCAGCATTGCCACTGTAAAACACTTTCTAAATGGTGCACACAATATATACCATCAATTTTATTGTTAAACACATGTTTGTGTCATCTGTGTCTACAATATATGCCTGCAGGGTCCTTTGAAAAGGTTTTTCATGCACCATGTGATCAAGTATGTGCCAGTATTGTCACTGTAAAACACTTGCCTGATAATGCCCACAACTATGTAAAAGCAGGAACATGGCAAGGTGTGAGGAGCTGCAATGTGCTTTAAAGAATATGCCCCCATGCATTCATGAGTATGAGAGGCACGGCTGATTTGCAAAAGTGCAACAATGTACAATTTCTGTTTATGAACTGAGACTGCAACATCTGACTTTGATGTTTGACTTTGATGTAAAGGTAGATTGTCACAACATGATCAAAGCAACATCACTCGCATGTCACATATGATTCCTACGGAGAAGTAAAAAAAATTAAATGGAACTTCCGAGTGAAATAATTTGGCATGTAGAGATTCGAAGTGTGGGATTCAATTGCTCGCATGCATCAAAATGTGGGCCTGTTCTGACAACACTGGTACAAAATCAAAGACTCCCTGAAGAAATCAAGGGACATTTCCAGCAGGGGTTGACTGTTCTAAGAAACCAATAGTTTTCAGCAAATTGTTCTTCAAGAAAAGTGTTTTCCTAGGGAAGGTGGGGCAGTAAAGCAATTGGACAATACACAAACTAGTGCTAGTGGGATTGGTTATTTAGTATTGTTCCATCATAGATTGGTTGAAATGACTGATATGACATGATATGGCATTTATAACGCAACTATACACAAATGTTTGAAAGCGCGATGAGGCAAGGGATGGGGAACTGAGGGAGGACAGAGACAACGATCCTACTAGGTCAGGTGACATTGAGATCGCGCAGGTGCAGGGGAGGAGACAGTGCAGTACATAGGATAACAGTAAAATAAATAAAGACAATAAATAAAAGTGCAGCCAGCTGGTGGCAAATGTAGGGTTACTGCAGACATCAGGTGTTGTCAGTGCTGGTTGGGGCTGTAGGGATACAGTCCCCAAGTGCATGGGTTGCCAGGCGGGCAATGCAGGAGTGCAACTGGAGGGGAGAGGACCTGGGCCCAAGATCAGAGGGTAGCCAGGTAACCAGTGCAGTTTCATATTCAGCCAGGAGATCAGCAGGGCAGAGGGGGAGAGAAAGCAGAAGCTGATTCTGTTGATTCAATCAATGGTTACAAATGCAATGTGCCCATGATTTATGATATACATAATTTTTAGAGATTTATTAAATGTGTAGACATTTTTTTTACAGAGAGATGTTGGAAAACAATGCATTGATATATTTTTCTAATACACTACTTTGTTTTTTTTATTATTGTGAATCTTGGGGTGATGTATGAAACAAACAAATCCTTCTTCTGGGAACAGTTTGTTGTAAGATATGCCCAAATACATGCCAGTATTGGCTCTATAAATCACTTTTATGATGATGCCCACAATACATTCCAATATTCAACACACATGCACATTTATCACAGCAGTGTGGCTAACTTACCACTTGAAAACACATGCATAACTCCCACTCATCCACCCCAACATACACTCACACACCCATTCAAAAGCACAAACATACATTCATTCAAAGTTTCTCTCTCTCTCTCTCTCTCTTTCTCTCTCTCTTTCTTTCTCTCTCTCTCTCTCTCTCTCTCTCTCTCTCTCTCTCTCTCTCTCTTTGAAACACACACACTTTGATGAATCCAAGCGGGAGTCATCCCCTTTGAGACTATGGAGATGAGCCTGCTGCGCAAACACTCCTTAGGGGACGGGGCAGGCAGGATCTCACTGGGGGTGACTCACACCCTCCCTTAGGGGACAAGGCATCCCCAAGCAGAGATCACACTCTACCTCGCTGTTATACTGGCTCCAAAGCATTCATAGAATATATGGCAATTGAGCAATGTTATGGTATGCAGGACTCTGCTAATGGGTGATGCCTGGTTTCTGACTCTGTTTGTTGAAACTCCCAGCTACAGCCGAGAGCCAATGGAATTACTTTTCTCCTTCCAGAGAGGAACTGAAAAGATTCAGCACCAGTGTGAATGGGGGATGTGTAAGCCAGCTGGGAAAGGCCAGCAGGCTGTCCTACAATCCAGAGGAGGAGTCTCCTCCCTGGCTAGAGTGTGTAGGCAGGACCATGTTGGAAGCGTGTGTTGTAAAGTGTCTTTTGCTCTTGAGTGGAATTTTACCTTGTAGAATTCCACTCTTTCTCTAATTTCTCCAATGTCATGTTTACTTCTGTTCAGAGGGGAGATTCCATGAGGAGTCGTTAGAAGCTGTATTGAAGAGGTGCTGTGTAGGCTGAGTACTGCTGGCTCAGGCTGGTTACCAATAAAGGATCTTCACTCACCTGCAGTGTATGCCTCCTTATTACACTGGCGACGAGAGTAACCATCCTCCGACCCACGTTGCCTTGCAGCCGCCAGCAGTTGCCTACATTCCTCTTATCGCCTTGGGAGAGTGCCTGCTCCGGAGGAGGAGCAGGGGGCTGTGTGGAGGTGAGCACGCCCGCCAACGCTGTCCACGTCGAGTCACCTGTCCAGAATCAGCTGGGAGCAGCAGCATCTCCCAGCCCCAGCCTTCACAGTTCGTCAGTGGGCTGCAGCGCCCATTGTCCCGTGGAAGGGAGGCCCTCCCTGCATGTCGGCACCAGGACAGCCGACGTGCTTTCAGCCGGGGTTGAGCGCGGTGCCTCCTCGGACAGCAGGTGAGAAGGGAAGATCCCCCTGTTTTCCGGCGTGTGCCTGCCCTGTGCGGCGAGCGGGACTGGGGGCCAGGGCGAGCCCGCGTCTGCCGCCCCGTTCCCTTAGTGGATATTGACACCTGCTGGAGGAGGGCGGGACTAAACGCAAGACGTCTCCCTTCTACTTCCTGTTTCAGGGGCATTCCTTCTTGCCACCCAGAGGAGGATTAACCCTTGAGGGTCTTCCAAGTGTTTCGTGACTGTATCCTGGCCACATCTGTGTCCTTGCTCAAAGCACGTTGTATTGTACAGTGACACTCCAGCATTGGTTGCTCTGCCAGGCATGCGAGGAGGTTGCATAGTGGATACTAGTTCAGTACAAAGTTGCACTGTGCATATTGGTTCATCACAAGTCTGTCTGACTTCAACCTCCTCAACATGCAGCACAATAATGCACGTCCGCCACCTGCATTCTTGGCCAATCCGGGGGAGCCGCCTATTGTGTGGGACTTGTGGGTGGACACCTTCAAAGTGTACCTCAGGGCCGCAGGTGGTGCCAAGTTCATGGATGATGAGAAGGAGGCTGCATTGCTCAATTGCTTGGGAACTGAGGGCCTTAGGGTATTCAGGCACCTACCCGGCCCCAATGTGCACGCTGCCTCCGGAAGCGCGATTTGGCAAGAGAGCCAATGTTGTTCTCGAGAGGTGCCATTTCTTCTCGAAGGCTCAAGGCTCCTGTGAGGGTATAGATGCTTACGTGACTGCTCTACGCACCTTGATTGCAACATGCAAGTTCACTGGTACCGTTGATGAATACATCCGTGACCAAGTAATGATGCGCACGTGTGATGTACGTGTCAGGGAGAGACTATGGATTGAAAAAGACCCACCCCTAGAAAAAGTCATAGAGATTGCCCGTGCAATCGAAGAATCTAGGAAGAGCGTGAGGGAAATGGCTGATAAAGGGGAAGCTGTACATGCTGTGATCCCCCGTAAGACTGTTGAGCCCAAAGTGAGGAACAAGGATGGCAGAGCAGGACCCTCATCGAAGGAACAGTGCAGGCGATGTGGTTGGTGAGGTCATGCAGCGGGTGCTAAGGAATGTCCTGCTACCAATGTGGACTGCAGAAAATGCAAAGCTAGGGGACATTACGCCCGCATGTGCAGGGGCGTTGTCTCAACTAAAGAGTCCGTGAAAATGGTGGACGTGAATGATGAGGATGATGATGATGTGACAATAGTGGGATACATGGGTTGTTCTCACAGGGGTGAAGGAGGTGTGTCTGAAGGGACATTGCTGAGTGTGGGGAGCTGCAAGAAGAGAGCTTGGGCGACACTCATTGTCGATGGCGTTCCATTAGAGATGATGGTGGACACAGGTTCTCCGTACACTGAAATCCCCTGAACTATACGAGTCCAAGTTCCACAAGAAGGTATCTCAACTCTCCCCTTCTGATATAAACCCGTGTGCCTATGAGCGAGTGCCCATCCAAGTTTTAGGGTTTGAATGGGTTCACATAGAGTTTGAAGGCAGAATGAATAGGGGTAAGTTGTATGTGGCCCACAAAGGTGACCCTGTACTGGGTTTGGACGAACAAGCTGCTCTGGAACTGCAAATTAGACCGGGGAAACCTGTCCCTGTGATGAGTGTATGTGAAGGGAATGACTGTGCCATGTTGCCTGTGTGAATCACAGCAGAGGTTTTGCAGAGCAAGTTTCCCTCGGTTTTTACTTCAAAGTTGGGCAAATTGAAGGGTTTTGCACACAAGATAGTTCTCAAGAAAGGCTCTGTGCCTGTTGTACACAAAGTCAGAAGGGTTCCGATCATGGCTTGTAATGCTTTAAAGGAAGAGTTGCACAAACTCAAGGAGTCTGGGGTCATAGAGGAAGTAGAGTGTTCAGAATGTTTGGCCCCGGTAGTATTGGCACGCAAGGGTGATGGAAGAATGAGGATGTGTGTAGATCTCAAAGATCTAAACTCAAGTATTTGGGTTGACAGACACCCCCTGCCCAACATCAATTAGATACTTTCCCAGGTGTCGGGGGCTTCCTGTTTTTCTACTTTTGATCTTTCCTCTGCATATCATCAGATAGATCTGCATGTGGAATCTCGCCCGCTTACATCCTTTGTCACCCCTTTTGGCGCCTTCCATTTTTGTAGGAGGCCCTTCGGCTTGGCCTCAGCAGCTGCGGTGTTCCAGAGGACAATGCAGAAACTTTTTGGGGGCATTTGGGGTGTAGAATGTTTCCAGGATGACATTTTAGTATGGGGTAAGTCACGAGCTGAACATGATGTGAGGGTTCTTGAGGTGATGTGTGTCTTGAGGGATTGTGGTCTCACCCTCAAACTTAGCAAGTGCAAGGTGGGCGTTCCCAGTGTGACATATTTGGGACATTCGTTAGATGCCCAAGGTATTCATCCCAGGGCAGAGTTGGTAAAAGCGTTGAAGGATGCACCGGCCCCAGTAAACAATCAGTTGAGATCCTTCATGGGTCTCGCAGAGTACTACAGCAGATTTGTCCCGTCGTATGCCGACAAGACTGTTGGTATGAGGTCCTTGCTGAAGAAGGGTGTGCATTTTGCATGGTCAGACCAGTGCCAAACAGAATTTCTCAGGTTGAAGGAGGAGATTGAGCAAGCCCCGTCCTTAGGTTCCTTTTTACCGGCCAGGAAAACATATCTCACTGTGGATGCAAGTGAGTATGGCATAGGTGCTGTCTTGGAGCAGAGGGGGGAGGGCGAGCTTCAGCCCATCGCCTTTGCATCCAGAGTGCTCAGAGAGGCTGAAGACAGGTATGTTGCCATAGAGAGAGAGGCACTTGCTGCTGTGTGGGCCTCTAAATATTTTAGGACCTTCCTGTGGGGAATTGAATACACCTTGCGCACTGACCACAAACCTTTGGTGCATGTTTTGACGACCAAGGGCTTGTCCCATGCATCTTCAAGGATTATGAGGTGGATGGCTGATATGGCGGAGTTCAATTTCAAGGTTGAATATGTCCCGGGAGCGAGGAACGCGGTAGCAGATTGCCTGTCACGGTTTCCGAGGTCTGATTTTGTTGATGTAGTCCAGGATGTAGTGGGGGATGATTGCACCTTAGTTGCGAGTGTGGTGCCGGCTGTGTCAGAGTTGGAATGGAGTGCAGAATGTTCTGCTGATCCTGAATTGATGGAAATAAAGACTGCGCTCAGCAGTGGGGTTGTTGGTACTGCGTTGTCCAAATTGTATGGTCACGTATTGGAGGAATTGTCTGTAGGTCCATGGGGTGTGGCCAGGGGCCTGAGGTTAGTTCCTCCTTGTTCCCTTAGGGGGAAGCTCATTGATTTGGCCCATGAGGGGCATGTAGGAAGGTCCATGACCAAGAGGAGGCTCACAGAATTATATTGGTGGCCCCGAATGGACGCTGATGTGGAGGATGTAGTGAAGGATTGTGCGGCCTGCTCCATTCGTGACAAGAGCAAAGTTCCAACTCCCCAACCCATTTATCCTGTGGAAGTGCCCCATGAAGTGTGGTCCAAGGTGGCGGTTGACATAATGGGCCCCATAGATTCATTGGGGGGCGGGGTCTAAGATTTATTGTGGTCTTGGTGGATTACACGTCCCGATGGGTTGAAGCCACAGCTTTGGCTACTGTTACTGCCCAGAAAGTGGTGGAGTTCCTCTCTGCGGTGTTCGACAGGGAAGGCGTGCCTGCGGGGCTGGTGACCGATAATGGCGCCCAGTTTGTGTCGGAGTACATGCAAAAGATTTTGCATGATCTTGGTATACGTCATCATAGGGTTGCATTGTATAACCCACAGGCTAAAGGTCTGGTAGAACACATGAATCGTTTTGTCAAGAGTGCAGTTCAGTTGGCACTTGCCAATGGTCTTCCCTGGGGGAGAGTGGTATCAGAGTCACTGAAAGCATACAGGCTTACTCCTTCCGTTTACACTGGTCATTCTCTCTTTGAGTTGATGCGAGGGAGGAAACCTGGCTTCAAATTGAGAGTTCCTGCCCTGGGTGGTGGGGTTCAATCACAAGTGGATATGCAAGAAGTCTTAGATCGAGTATGGTGCAGGCAGCAGCGGTTTCTGCAGGAACAACTGGCCCGCAGGAAGCCCTTGCCGGTCAAGGTGGGTGATTGGGTTCAGATTAAGAATCCCAGGTTTGCAGCGAAGGGACTTAGAAAGTATATGAAGCCACGTTTAGTTGTCAAGTGTGGTCGTGGTTATGTCAAGCTTGAAGATGGCTCCAGATGGAGTCTCAGGCGTGTGGTTGTGGTGGACAAGGTCAAAATGCATTCTGCTGGTGGTGCGTGGGGGGAGCCTGATTGCGCTGCAGGCGATGCTGGGGCGTTGGTTGAGTGTCCCTTGCCGTGCCCTTCTACATATGGGGAGGCTGCTGATAAGGTGCCTCCTATGCTGGCCCCTTCTCACAATTGTGAGATTGCTCCCGTTCCGGTGTGTGAACGTGATGAGGAGACGTCCTCCCTTACTGGGCCGTCTGTCTCTGTCCAGGGTCTGTCAGGGTGAGGAAGGTTCCTTCTAAGTACCATTATTATGTTTTGGGTGCCAAAGTTCGTTAGCACTTTTCTAGTTCATAGGGTTTCCCTCCGTTGAGCTACATTAAGGTCCTTGTTCTGGTCCTTATTTTTCTTTCCCTCCTCTAGCTGCATTCTGGCTCTCATTATGTGTTGCGTTGAATGTGTGTTGGCTGTTGTGTGTGTGCGGTAGCGTGTTTAGCTGTGTGTGTGTAGTTGTTTTGCCGTCAGTTGTGGGTAAAGGGGGGAGAAGTGTTGTGAAGTGTCTTTTGCTCTTGAGTGGAATTCTACCTCATAGAATTCCACTCTTTCTCTGATGTCATGTTTACTTCTCTTCAGAGGGGGAGATCTCATGAGGAGTCGTTAGAAGCTGTAGTGAAGAGGTGCTGTGTAGGCTGAGTACTGCTGGCTCAGGCTGGTTACCAATAAAGGATCTTCACTCACCTGCAATGTATGCCTCCTTACTACAGCGTGGTTGCCAGAGAACCCACGGAATACTGAGTCCAGGAAGCAGACATCGAGTTGCGGACCGCCTCTCTGACCAAGAAACAAGTCGCGGCTGAAGCAGAGGGCTGGTGCCAAGCGGCCTCAATGCCACAGACCTGTCACCGGGCGACAGGTGGAACTGAGGAGGAAGACCCTACCGTGTGTAAGTTAGGAACACGGTTCCACAGTTCCTGAAGAAGCTGCCATCCCCGATGTGCACTGCCACCAAAATACTAGTGCGCAGGTGGAGAGAAGGAGTGGCTGGAGGGCAGAGAGCCACCAAAGAAAGCCACAAAGGGCTAAAACTGAGAATACTCAAAGAGAGGGGGAAACCAAACTAAGAACGCCATGACGGGCTTTAACTGTGAAAATCCACAGAGTTGGGAAAATAAACTTAGAAACCCATGAGGGGTGAAAACTGAGAGTATCATGCAAAGGGGTGAGTGTGACTCACCAAGTCAAAGGCGGGAGAGGCCAACAAGCAGATAGGAGCTGCTAGTGAGAATACCTGCCAGGGTGTGAATACAAAACAGCAAACAGGTGGACTAAAATGTCAGATAGCTCAAGTCAAGCTGAGAATGACAAGAACAGCAGTAGTTTTACTAAGGATAAACAAGACTTATTGTGTTCGTCGAGGACAACAGAGTCCAGAGCAACAACTAATCCGAAATATAGAAGAATGTTTCGAACCTTTAAGATACTTTGTACAGGGGATCCGATTAACCATTTCCAGGAGGCCCTGAGAACTGAAGACAGAAATGGATGGGGGTCAGAAACCAGCCACCAGAAGACAACGTATAGTGAGTAATTCTTAACTGACTACGGCCATGTTATATTGTTTAGTTTCAGTGGTATGGCAAGCATAAGTTAGAATAGGTTTTTGGACATAGGACGGAATTAATCTGAGCACCAGTTTGTTATTTTCTTTGCAGTTAGAGACCTGTCCTCTTAGACATGGGGCCATTTAAGGTTTTGTTTCTTTTAATAAAGACTGTTCTATCATGTCTTCCTGTCCGTATCATTTGTCTGACCTTCCAGAACACACACACACATACACACACATGCCCACAGCATTCATAGCATGCTCAAATAAACTTATTTTTTCTATTTCATACACATTTTCGTTTTCGATTATGAGGTGATTATGGCATCTTTTTCCCCTTTATTTTGGACACAGGGACCCACTTCTCCCAACAGCACAAGCCTGATACCAAGGACAATGGCAGATGCTTCAATCAGTAGTCCCAATGTGAAAGGGCCTTAAGAATTGTGATGTGGCAATGGAGCATATGGCACCTACGTTACATACTCTGTGTCCTCTGAGTATGAGGGAATGTGGCCGTGGTGATGGGGAGCAACACGCATTGAAAAAGATACAATACTAATGGCACCATTGTGACACTGCTACCACTTGGCTCACCTCCAGTCCTGCAATGAATGTTCAGGATTCGGGGTACTGGGAACGGTAGTGGGCTTGGAACAAAGCTCCACTGGCCTTGCCACTTTGGCTACATGCATTGTACTTTGCAAAATGCATGGGAGGTTCATGTGAGTGTTTGCAAACGGCAATCTAAGTCATAGGACAACCGGGTTGGAGGCAGGAGCACTGTGCTGTCTGGAGGAATTCAAGGGAGTGTGACCAACTCCCTGCCCTCCCCATTAATCCAGCTTCGCAAGCAAGCTAATGCAAGCAGCCTCAGTTGCTGTTGCCCTGCTGTTTGTACTCTGAGCAGACCAAGTGGGAGGTGTGCTGATGGATTTTGTGATAAGAACTCACTCACTACAAGGGCAGCAGAGTGCGGTGGAGCAACTGGTGAGTGGGCTGTTAGCTTGTTCTTGCTCTGCGTGGACACAGTGGGAGCTGTGCTGAAGAATGGCATGATAAAAACCCAACTGCTGAAGCAAGGTGGAGTATGGTGGAGTGTCTGGTGAGCAGCTGTTGCCCTGCTGTTCATACTCAGAGCAGACAAAAGTGGGAGATGTGCTGAAGGATGTTGTGATAAGAACCCACCCATTGAAGCACAGAGGAGAACGGTGGAGCCGCTGATGGGCTGGCTGTTGCCCTGCTGTTTGTGCTCTGGGTGAACAGAGTGGGAGGTAAGGTAAAAACCGCCCATAGAAGGGCAGATGAGCGTGGTGGTGTGGCTGGTGGGCAGACTGTTGCTCAGCTGGTCTGCAACAACCCTGGCAAACTTTGGACCCTTGGGGTCGTTGGGAGCATTGAGGCACTGGAGCCAGAATTGAGAGTGGCTCCTATGTGCACCGCCGGGTTACTACTCTGCTATAGAAGTTAGACGGCCCCACAGATTGGAGGAGGTTTCTGTGGCCTCTTTGATCCCACAACCATCGAGGCACTTTATTTTCTTGTACTGTTTTGTCCCGTATCTAAGCTTGACTCACAAATTTAAGAATAACTGGAGAAATTGAAGGGGATGAGATTTCACAGCTCAGCCTTTCTGCTCTATCTCTTGTGAGTAAAAGACCACGACTGTTTTAGCTTGTTTAGTTCAGCCATTGGACAGGCTTCAAATTTGCACATTTGACCAATTGACCAATTGTGATTAATTGTGAGGGTCCAGAGCTCACATGCCTATAGGCTTCACTGCAAAGACCCTAGAATCCGTTCACAATTAGCACTAACATCCCTATTTTAGCTTCCTAAGATTTACTCTGGAGTGCCTGTATTTTTGTTGTAGTCTTTTTATTCTCTTTTGCATCTTTTTTTTTTACTGTTTTTTATTAATCATTGTTTCCTTTAATTATTCCAGCATATAATATTACTGCCTGTAGTATTTGTAATCATATGTTGTATAATGCTTGGTATTTTTGTACCTGCACTTGCACTTTATTTCGTATGTATGCCCTCTGGCTGCCCCTAATTTACTCCATAGCTTGCACTTTATTGTTATCTCCATTTTACACAAAACAATATTTAATGTGTCCACTTTCACACTCTTGGACTTTTGTAAGGGATTGTACTCCGTGTTCTACACAGCAACCTATGTAACCCTTGGATGGTGACTGCGGATGTTTAGACTTTGAGCTATATTGATGGTAATGCGATGCCCCCTCCAACATTCAAGAGAATATTCTCCATAAATTAAAATGCATTCCAAATAGGCTTCAGCTAGAGTCCTGCACAGAGATAAAATCTGGAATAACCACATGACATTAGCTCTGCTTTTTAGGCTCATGTCTTCGAAAGGCTGGAACCAGTTTGGGCTCGACTGCTCCTTTTATGTGGTCTTTCCTCTTTTGTAATGGCTTGGCCGGTGAAGAACAATGGTCTGGAGAGTTGCCCAGAGCAATGCCAGAGGTTAAGATTAATTCTAAACCTTGCAGCCATCACCTCTTTTGTTTTGCTATACTAACCCTGATTGGAATGGGTATGCCCAGACATGAGTTCTGTGCCTGCTTGGCCTAGACACCCAAGCTACTCCTCAACAAGGCTAACACATGTTTGGGGATGCTGGTGGTCTAGTGCAGAAGGTATGTGACCAAGCAGTTTGGGCTGGACTGCCTCTTTTGGGGAGGGACAAGGCCTGATAGGCATATGGTTGTTCCCCTTTTGTAATGGCTTGGCAGGCCAAAGAGTGATGGTCTGGAGGGTTGCCCAGGGCAAATGCACAGGTTAAGATTAATTCTAAACCTTCCAGCCATCACCTATTTTGTTTTCAAAAGGCTGGAATACACTTTGACATCAGCCAAATAATAAAGTCCAACAGACTTTGCTCAAGCAAAGGGGCCTCTGAGAGATGTTTCCATGGCTCATGTATCACTTATCATGAGGGTTTCATAATTCAGAGAAAATTAAACTTAAGATGCAGCAGGCCTCAGAAATACTTTAAAATACAATTCATAAAACCACAATTGTGTGGCCTTGAATTAAAAAGAAAAGTGTGTTACAACCAAGAGACTTTCCTCTATGAAATGAGTCCAAACATAATATTTGTAGGATTATTAAAAACTAATAAAATGATAAATGTGAATAACTTTGTCATATTTCATTGCATATTCTTGATGGGAATTTCTGAATTTGTGGGGGCAATAGGATTTCAGAAATATGTGTTTAATCAACGTGTCATGTTACTATGATGACATTTGGAGTAAAATATGATTGTGGATTCAGAAGTGTCAAGCATGCAGCCCCTACCATTAAACATGTCAGAAATATGATCAACATATTAAGATCGGGGTGTATTGACTGGGAGTGTATGTCTGTTAAGCAAGTCAGTGAAAAGACTTGTAAATCTAAACGTTTGAGGTCACAGTTTGTGTGTGACTTCCTGGCTGCCTCTATGGTGCTCTGCGATTGGCTGGGGACTCTCTCCTCCTGACCAACGAGGGACCGACAGGCTTTAGCCGGCCCCTACCCAAAGCCCGCTTCTAAGGCTCCTGTCAGCTTCCCTGTCTGCTTTCCGGGATGCTAATACAACAGCCTGACCCTCCCTGGGGTTGTCATCTCTTTTCTACTATGAAACTGGACTTCTACGACTGTCCCGTTTCCCCATATATTGGTTAGTTTCCCTCTTTCTGCCTACCCTTTCTAATTTCACTTCACTGACCTTCACTCTACCTTCTTCCTGTATTTATTAACTGGTCTTCCCTTCATGCTCTCGTCTAAGCAATCACCTATGATCCCACCTCATTTCTTTTACCAATTGGTGCCTTAGCTATTGCCTTGAAAGTCAATATCTGGGTGTGTTTTGGGAAAGTCAATTTTGGGTGTGTTTTGGGAAAGTCAAATTTGGGTGTGTTTTGGGAAAGTCAAACTTGGGTGTGTTTTGGGAAAGTCAATTTTGGGTGTGTTTTGGGAAAGTCAATTGTTGGTGTATTTTTGTTCACCTACATTGCTACCTGCTAGCCCAGTGACCGCTCCATACTTCTGATCTTGTATATTTCTCCTACTGCCTCCTCTCTCTACCTGCCCATGGCATTATCTGTTTCTCCTATCTATTCCAACTGTTTCTCTATCAACTTTCCTTTCCTTCTCACTAAGTCTGGTAAGAAGAAATCAAAAAGGATATCTTGGATTCTAACCCTGGTCTCCCCATCGCTGATACCTATTCCAGCGCCTCTGCCAGACAAACCCTCTCTGACATCCTCTTTTTCGTTCCTTCACAAGATCTCTGGACCCTTCATATGATCTCTGTGCTCTGTCCTGTCTCCTCCTCTCCCATTAATGGTGGCAGCCGCTGGGAAGTACGTATGGATCTCTTTGACTCCTCCAGAGTCTTTATTAACATCTATCTAAATGGTACTGTCGTGGTGCAAGGCCCCCAGGCTAACCTCCTCCTCTTTGATAGGCAGTTCCCTCGCCTCATCAACCTCCTCTCATCTCCAGCTGTCCCCTACTCTCTTCCTCTGGCTATCTTGCCCTCCTCCGCCTCCTATTTTGCCCCATCTCAAACTCCTTCCACACCTCTGCAGGGTGTACCTACGATCTGTACCCCTCCCCGGAAGGTCTTTAAGTCTGGCAACCTTCTCCATCTCGCCACAATAAATTCTCACTCGGCCGTTAAACACTTGTCTAACATCTGTCACCTCCTAGAAGAACTCGACCTTGATGTCCTCGGTCTCATCGAGACATGGTTCACAGCCAGCTCTATCCCGAGTTTTGACACTCTCCTCCCCGACGGCTACAAGATCCTCTCAGCTCCCATACCCAATCAGCCTGGAGGGGGTGTAGCCCTTATCTTCCCTGAGTGGATCCCTGCCTCTCTCATTCCCACTCAAGCTTACTCCTCGTTTGAATGCCTAGTCTGCAGGCTCTCTCTCTCTCCTAGCCACTCTCTTACTGTTGCTACTCTTTACCGGCCCCCTGGTCAAATCACCTCTTTTCTCTCTGAGTGGGCTGACCTCTCCTCTTCCCTCTTGGCCTCCACCACTCAACTTCTCCTCCTTGGTGACCTCAAAATTCATCTTGATTCTACCTGTCCCTCATCTTCACTCTTTCGCGACCTCTGCGATATACACTCCCTCTCCATCCTTCCCTCCGGCCCTACTCACTTGGCTGGCCACACACTTGATGTCTTGATCTCATCTGGCCTCCCCCTCTCTACCCTCTTACCACTTCTCTCTCCTGGAGTGATCACTGCCTCCTCTCCTCTCATCTCTCCATCTGCTCCCCCCAAGCCAAGCCCACTCCTTGATTGCCACCCACCTTCTCAGATATCCGGCCCATGAAGCAAGCATGTGTCAGTCGAGGTCTTTGCTGCAACCTTTTCCCCCCTCCTCCACCCCAGGCTGACTCACACCCTGACACAGCCCTCTCTCTTCTCTACTCCTCTATTTCTGCTACTCTTGATACTCTTGCCCCCGTCATGAGGGTCTGTTTGAAGTCCATAGCCAAGTGCAATACTTGGTATGACTCTGACATAGCTACACTTAAACGGAAGTGTAGGGCGGCGGAAAGGAAATGGAGGGCTTCTTGCTCATCTTCTGACCAACTGGCCTGCCGCCTGCTCCAAAGGCAATACCGACTTGCTGTCCACATTAAGAAGAGAGTCCACATACAAGCCCGTGTCTCTGCCGCATCTAACAACTCGGCCGAACTTTTCAAAATGTGTAAGGAGCTGGCCAACCCTGCTGCAGTCTTCACCCCTCCTGTCTCCTCCCAGGATCTTTGCAATGCCCTTGCCTCTCACTTTATCTCTAAAACCCAGGACATCCTGTCAACCCTCTCCTCCGCTCCCCCTCATCCTCCCTCTCCTTCTCAGCCTGCTGACCCTCCTTCAGCTACCCCTCATCCACCTTTCTCCTCCTTTCCTCTTTTCTCCCCTGATGAGATATCTAGACAAGTCCGATCTATGAAAACCTCATCAAAACAGGTCCATCCCTGTTCCTCTAAAACCATTAAGGACCACCTTGACACCCTTGTGCCAGCCCTTGCTGATTTCTGCAACCTCTCCTCTGGCTCTTTCCCCACCCCACTTAAACACTCCCTTGTGCATCCTCTCCTCAAGAAATCCACTGCTGATCCATCATGTCCGGCAAACTACCGCCCAATTTCCATTACTCCCTTTTTGGGCAAGCTCCTGGAAAAGCTGGCCATCTCTCAGCTTAATCTCCATTCTGACTCTGTTGGCTCCCTCCATGACCACCAATCTGGCTTCAGAGCTGCCGGAAGTATGGAAACTGCTCTCCTGAGCATCTGTGAAAACCTGCTCTCCAACCTCGATTCTAACATTACCTCTGTCCTCATCCTACTTGACCTCTCCTCTGCGCTTGGCACGGTCAACCATACCACCCTGCTCAATTGTCTTTGTGACAACCTCGGTATCACTGATCAGGCTCTGGCATGGCTGACCTCTTTTCTCTCTGATCGAACCTCCCAGGTACAACTTGGGTCCTTCCTATCTTCTGTCTCCCTCTCCCCATGTGGTGTTCCCCACGGGGTCTATCCTCTCACCCTGGCTTGTCAACCAATACCTGGCAACTCTCGCTTACTGCATCTCAATGTTCTGCTCAACTTTCCAGTGCTATGCTGACGACACCCAACTCATTTTCAGGCTTCCTTCAGCCTCCTCCTCTCCTTCCCTCATCTCTGATTGTCTAATCGCCATTCAAAATTGGTGTGCCGCCAATGATCTATGTCTAAATGCCAACAAGACTGAGATCCTCCTTATTGGTACACCATCTCCATCCTTTCCTCTCACTCTCTGGCCGGCCTCCCTTGGCCCTCATCCCACCCCCACTTGCGCGGCTAAGAACCTTGGGGTTATCTTGGACTCTACACTTTCCTTCTCCGCACACATCTCTGATGTCTCCAAAAAATCCAACTTTTTACTTCACCTCCTTAGAGGTACTCTACCTTTCCTCTCCTTCCCTCAAAAGCTCACTGTCTCCCAAGCTCTGGTTCTTTCCAGACTGGATTACTGTAACAGCCTCTTCCTAAATCTACATGCCTCCACTCTCCGCCCTCTACAACTAATCCAGAACAGGACTGCGAGACTTGTCTTGGCCTCAACCCCTGGGATCGTATCTCTCCAGCCTTGAAATCTCTTCATTGGCTCCCAGTGGATGCAAGGATTACATTTAAAACCCCCTGCATTGTCCACAAGGCTTTCTGGGGCCTTGGTCCAATATACCTTCAACTATCCCTCCGTAAATACCTCCCCTCTCGAGCCCTTCGCTCCTCTACTTCTAACTCCCTCAGGGTTAGTCATTTTGCAAATAAACGAGCTGGGGGTAGATCCCTGTCTTCAGCTGGTGCCTCCCTTTGGAACAGCCTCCCGCCACCTTGAAACTTGAGGAAAAACATCTTTGGTTCCGGGAAATTCTCAAGACCTTCCTCTTTGCCTCTGCCTTTGCCCCCCTTCTCCCCTGTTGATCTGTTTCTTCTCATGGCATTGTGCTCCTGGCCACCCTCTGTTCTTTCGGGCCCAGGTATCTGCTCACCCTGCCACCCTCCTGCACTTCCTCCAGGCCACCATCTGCACTAGGGTTCTGTATCTGTACCCATACAGTCCCCCTCCCATGTTTCATCTGCACTTATCAGATATACCTTTCTGACTAACTTTCACCTACCACTTGCTGGCTGCACTACCATGGTTTAAAGCCCTTATTTATTATTTATTCTATTTATTATTTATTTATGTTTTCTCTCCTCTGCTTCGCACTTTCCACTCCCCCTGCCCCTCTCCTTGCACTTTCCTTTCCCATGCACTTGCGCTTTCTTAAATGTCACTGGGCCTAGTAAGATCGCTGTTTTTTCTGTTTTTTCTCTCCTTTGTTCCCCTCTCTTTTTGTCTGGTCGTGCTCTGAAACACTTGTGTACGAGCGCGATATAAATAAAATATCATTTCATTTAATTTACAATGAGATAGCGTGTGCATAATTTCCATTATACAGGTAAAAACCCACAGGAATGGGAGGGATCTCTGGAATTGGAGGCTGCAGAAAAGGGAAGACCCATCCCAAATGGATAAGTGATGAGTGTTTATAACATATGGAGGTGATTGAGCCTTATCCATGAGGAAACGTGGGTCAGAACTGTTTTCCTAGTTAAGGGGGGAAATAGACAAGAAGAGGAGTAGCTGATTGGTAGTTCCTTTGAAGTCTTGAGGGCACCTTCTGGTTTGGTGCCTTAAAGAATTATTTAAAAGTGAGTACAAAAATCCCCCAATATTTTTGGACATAGGTCCTCTAGAACCATCTCTCTGTATAGTCCCAGGAGTGGATGGACTGGGAGGTAACTTCCACTAGGGGGAGCTCATTCCAAATAGTATACTTGAACATTTAAAGTGGTAACTGCATTTTGCATTCTCATTGTATTCAAAACAAGGTAGGATTTGTTTTACATGGAAAAGATACCTTTTTTATATGTCGCTAAATTGCAGCTCTTTGTAAATACAAAGCCAACCAAATACAACCCTGCAGCTTTTCACATGTGTAGTCTGACACCGGTATTAGGGAAGGGTGTTCATTTGCACATCGCCAGGATTGATTGATAATTTGTGCCCTGTGAAACCATAGATATCTAAAAAGACATATTGGTGACGACAGGGAGTTTGTTTATGTCACTTCCAGTTCAATAGAAAATAATGTCAAAGCAAATTACATTAGCACCTCACTCATAACATTTCATAGTAGGGGAAAGGCCCTGCTCTAGTGGGACCGAACTTGTGAAGTGAAGTGAGAGGGGTATTTATTCCTTTATTGGAAAATTATCAAATTATATCACAATGTTGAATGTGTGAACCACTATGGTGTGCTTTCTAAACGAAGAGCAGAGTGCCCTTAAACAAAAGACTATACACCCAAATGTAATCTGCCATTGTATTTCATTTCCATGCATATGCTACAAACTCACCTTACCATATTCACACAGGTGAAGAATCCATTACACATGTGTTTTTACATTAATGTTATTTCGCTATGCAATTCTTCTTTGATTTCTATACTTGTTCTTAATAGTAGAAAGATATGTTTTCATTTGCCTGTTGAAGAGAGTTTTAAGATAATGGTCAATAAGCAACAATGTTGTCATAATACTAAGTGTGCTGCATTCTGTTGACATTGTATTATTTAGAATTAGATATATAAATATAATTAATTATTCTAGTGTGTGACTGCACAGTTCTTAGTAACACTTACACAGGAAGGCCAATTCTTGTTTCTGTGAATCACTTATAAATGTACTGATATTTTGTTGTGGTGATTTCTCCAGAACAAAGTTAGGGGACCACCTTTGATTTCTTTTATTTAAATACATTCTAGTTTTTACCATAGTACAACCTATTTCCTGTAACATAATTTTAGGGTGGAATTGGATATCATGGAGCATTAAATGAGGCAGTGTGCCTTCGTGATTTCTAATATTGAATCCACAAAAGAAGCTAAAGCGATATGAGATTATACTGGGTTTGGCCTTATCTCTATATAAAGACAGGCAAGTAGAAATTCAGAACAGTCAATGATTGGCATTTGAGCAGTCAGGAGCAGCCCAAGCTTGATTGGGAAGAGATGTGAAGGGTAGTTAAGTTACAGTACAATTGTATTTATTTGTATGTATTTGTTTAGTTGTAATGTGCCGAAGGCCCGCCAGCATTGGGGCGCAGGACCAGGAAACACTCATACAATACGATAAACAAAAACAGACAGGACAGGTGCGAGAGGAAGTTGTCAGTGAAAATAGCCAGGTTAGTTTCGAGTCTTACAGACAGCGGCAGAGAATTCCAAACCTGGGCGAACGTTACTGGGAAAGACATCTCTAAGCCATTTACACATTTGTAAGAGGGTTGAATCACCAGTTCCTGGTTGGAAGAGCGAAGAGATCTCATGCCGGATGGCAACGGGTCACTAAGTTATTAAGGTAAACAGGCTCAAGTCCATAGAAACATCTAGGGACAAGCAATGCAGATTTAAACTGTCTGCATGCACAAACAGGTAGTCAATGGAGGGACTTCCGACTGCTCGAGATATGTTCTCTCCTAGATTTGCCTTTGACAATTCAAACAGCATCATTCTGGGATATCTGCACTTTGGCCATATTTTTCTTTCTGGTGACTATTATCAGTGCATTACATTAATCGAAATGCGAAGGAATGGTGGCATGAGCAATGAAGGCACAATTGGTCGTGAATGAAAGGGACAGATGTTCCTGAGAAGGCGACGATGATATGAGCAGGATCTGGAGATATAATTTACCCATGTGTCAGCATTAAAAGAGGAATTCAAGTAAACAGACAGTAAGACAACTAAGTAGACTGAGAGGAAGAGCTTGCCTGATGGTGTTTTCTGAAGCAAGTTAATTTTGCTACCTGTACTGGATCTTTGAGAGACAAAGCAGAAGTGAGTAGAAAAAAATATTCCTAAAGCACATAGATAAATTTCACAAGATGTAATACAATTTCAGATAGTAATTGAAAGTATGTTTTTGGGGAGCCGTGTTTACAAGCTAAGTCACTGAAGGGGTAACGGACCTGAAAAATAACATTTTAGGGAAAATATTAAAATAGGGTACCTTACTATCTATAATTGTGCAGGTCATATTAGTATCTGACCATAATCAAATATTAATTAATGCCCTGGGTTCTCAAAGGTGCAAATTGTATCTGGATTTGCATGCATAGTGTATAGTATAATAACTTGCAGGTTTTAAATAATTGTTCTCTTTGCTTCTCAAAATACAGCTTTAGATGAGTAATTTTCAGATGATTCAATGAAACAGTATTGGTTCTTGAGTATAGTCGCACAAGCTGAAAAAGGGGTTTGCGAAGTGACACTAGGGCCGTTCCTCTTATGCTCTCTCATTTTGTACATGATGCTCCCTAGCCCAGGCATACTTTTCCTCGGGTTAGTGCTACAAATTGTTACACCCTCAGTATGATAAAGCTAGACTGTGCTGCAGTGAGGGCCTAAATGCAATTGGTCTTATCACTCCAGACTCCCTCATTGACTTCCCAACTCACCCTACACTATTGATGGCTAGTTTTAAAGGGTGGTGTATGATTGATCCATTACATCCTTAGCACGTTTCTAGCCTTCTCTGCCTACTCTCCTCCTTCCTCCTCTGCCCACCTTCTCTTCACTCCACATTTTTCTCCTCTGTCTCACTGAAGTTTCTCTCTCTCCTTCCAGCACCTCCCTGCAATGTTCCCCTCTATGCACTACTTGTGTCTCCTCTTCCCTAAAACTGAGAGAAATGGTGGCCTGCTTACTCTTCCACTATATTCACTCTCGATACTCTCACCCAACCCATTTCTCCCCTACACCCATTCCCTTGCATCCCACCCTAACACCCCTCTTAACTAGCCTTACTCCCTCCTAACACTCACTCACTCTCATAATAACTACTACCCTACTCCCCTATCCCACACACCCCTCTCCCCATTTCCTACAATTCACTGCATTATAATGCACACAACTGGTACCAGACTCTCTCTCAAGAAGACCTTATCTGCGCTAAGCTCTGCTACCAATTCTGCACATCCCTTTGTCCATCCTCGGCCTGGTCTCTCGTTCCACCTTCACTTCCTCCTGTGACCCCACCCAAACATCTCACACTCTGCCTTCTTCTCCTTAGTGATTTTTGGGGCACTTTTTGACACATATGACGATTAACACCCCCCTTGGATAAATCTTCAAATGCATGATTCTTTGTTGGTGCCCATAATACATGGGAAGACTATTTTCTCCTTTTTTTGACACTCTTACTTTCTTTCCAATTTCAGGTTATCAAATTCATTTGTAGCAGTAATTCCCAGCTCATACTGATTCTTCCTTTTTACAATACTTTCTGACCTCATGGAGTCCAATTTAGTGTATTTATTAAGTGTAAAGGGCTTTTATGTTCTTCCTGATGTTCATCCTGATTTCCCTCAAGGTCTCATTGTGGGCTCTGCCACTACAGCACTTAAGTAGTTAATGTTCCTGACGACTGTGCAACTTTTCTTTCCATCTTGGTCTGTCTGTAACCCGCTGGCTGTATTAATAATAATTCCTCCCCTTGGTCTCTCAACCTGATTGTTCATGCCATATCTTTATTATAATTTCTCTGATTTTGGATGTAATTTCACCTTTGCTTTGTAGAATTTGTATGTCAATCATATCTCTTTCCATCAGCGCACTGTTGCTTGGTCTGCCATTTCATGTCTTTCTTTCCCTTAGTCAACAGGTGCTTATGCGGTTCTAACTTGTATTGCTTTTTGTTACATTCAGCATACCTCTGTATAATGTCAAATATGATTACTTGTGCTATCCCCTATTCCACTTTGAATGGATTGCAATGCACTTCTTGAGTCAGAGTATATGTTATTTTTGTTTCCTTTCTAGAGCAAAATGTTTTAACAGCCAATAGAATTGCTAATAAATCTGCAGTATAAATAGACGTGTCATCTCTGATTCGTGCCACCGTGCAGATATTCGGGAACAGTATATAGTATTCCAATCCTTCTTGTTGTGTACCGGGATTGTTTAGACTCATTAGCAGAAATCTTTAAATATTCTTCCTCGTTTCCTTGTGTACCCTCTGCATCTCTCCATGTTTCCTGTGTATCTGGTTAATCTGGCCATTGTCCCCCTTTTGACTTTTATGTTTCCAAATTAGCAATCTTAGATTGTCACAATTGATTCATGCCCTTATTTCTTGTATTGCAAATTGTTTTACAGAGTTCTAGACATGGAACCCAACATGCTTATTTTCCTCCAATTTATTCGCAAAATAAACATGTGTCCAGTTTTCTCTTATACATGTTTTCATTGCATGTTCTTAGTTTAAGCCTGTGGTTTGCTCCAATATCGTATGTTAAGCATTTGTATTCCTGAGCACATTCTTAAGGACTGTTTCCGGATTGTTTGCATGTGCCTCATTTGCATTTGTGTAAATCTCACTGCTTTAGTCAATTGCAGATCTTATAAGTCCTTTATATAGCATGTGCATACTCTTCCTATCTGCCTCCCATGTGGTGCCAGCTACTCCTCCAAGTAGGTTCAGTCTGGTGTAACATTTTCGATCCATTTCCACTTGTTTTTCCCCACACTAAGCTTTTCCTTCTCTCTGGTTTTATAGTGTGTGTGACTAGTGGTTCTGTCCCTTCCATTGTCTGTAGTGTTCACCTGACACTCTGCATCAATCAGTGCCTGCCTTTCCCCCAGGACTCAAATGCGGCTTTAAAAACCTGTGTAAGCCCCCGACCCCTATTCCAGCACGCTTTTGAAAACAGTTTCTGATGGTTCCCCTGCTGTTTCTGTGTCGTGCAGTGGGCTGGAAATTCATGTTGCTGCCTTGGTGGTGAGTTTCTTGCTTTTCTTTGGTTTGGGTGGCACAAGTTTGCAGTCTGGATAACTTGTTGCATTTTAGGATTCCTATTTGTTTGGTTCCAGTCTGTGTTTTTTTGGCTGTTCGCTGTTTATTTTGGGAGATGGACGTATGAAAAGCAAAAGAGAGAACCTTGTTTTCAGCAACTGTATTGGGGGGCATTGGGAGATAAAGAGTGGTACCACTGATAACATTTATTGCTCAATGGCAGGGGCTTTTTGGCACTGCCCCCCCAAGTTCCCCTATCTTGGGTATGGCTGGTCTGGTTTTTGCCTTAGTGAGCCTCCTGCCCAGGGCTGAGAAGAGACCCCCACCCCAATTTTACAGTGCCATGACCATAACCATGTCACAACAGTGTTGTTCACAGAATTGCAGGGATTCATAAATCTCTTGACCAGTGAAAAACATAGCTTATAAAAAAAGAAAAATCCTGAATGGTGTGGAATGGTGTGAAATGGGAAAGAAGTTGCGTCTCTCTTCCTTCTCAAGAAAATGTAAATTCGAAAAAAAGTCATCAATCTCACAGAACATTCCTGCATCTATCCCTAAGCTAGAAACCAATAGTGTGCCAATGATATAATGTCCAGAATTTGAGATTCAATAGTTTCAGAGAACATTAAGTGAACAATTTTATTTCAAACTGTATTGTAAGAATGGTTTTATCCTTTTGAATCCAATAACGAATGGTAATTTGCATGTTCACATTGGAAACAATTGTATTCATGTGGAACATTGTGAGTGGCTTCCCTCGCATTGAAAGTTATTGGCAACCTTTAATTTCTTGATTTTTTACTTGGGTTGAGTTTGTTGTGGTGTGGGTATTACATTAGAGATAGCTCAATGTCAAAAGAACCAAATGTTAGAAATGTAGATATATTTCTTAGATAGAAGTCATTACAATCCTTAACTTGCTTACAATACTACTTAAACCTTCGTCTAGACTCTGACTTGCAGTTGTTTTGACTACTGCTCTGGCCTTCCCCCTCGATAACAGTCTCAACTTTACAGCTCTTTCTCTACAACATGCCATGATCCTTTCCTACAAGTATCCACCAAATTCATACAGGTTGACCATCTATGCAAAACAGATCCCTCTTCAAATTCAGCCTTATTAGGTTCAAGTTGATTCATGAATGGCTGCCATTCCCTGGCCATCGTTCTTCCCCTTTGCTCTCTTCATTGCACCCTGTAATCTGAATGCCAATGCCATCTGACTTGTCCTCACCTCCCATTGCTGACTACCACTGCTGCTCCTTTGAACTCCCTGTAATGCACCAGTTAAACTCCTTCAGCACAGAAGTAAAAAACAAAGCCTCTCTCTGAGCCTTCACATATCTCTTTGCTAGCACATACTTCCCATTTGCATTGTACTCAATATGATGTATCTATCCCTAATGTACATGTAATCTGTGTAGCTATTCTGTGGTTTCTTAATGTTCCCATGTGCATTTCCACTCCACCTGAGTATCATCAACCCTATCATCTTTCACTTAACGCTTAGTAAATCACTCTACAAGGGACCTCTCTTCTTTATATTATTGTCGCATTGTGCAACACTTTTTTCAGAGCAGTGGCCCATCAGTTCAATAAACATAATACATATATAAATACGGTGTTGATACTGTACAGACCCAGCCATCATGAACCAGAGAAATGCTGAATATGGAAAGGTTAACAGCGCATACCGATGTGTGGCCTGTGTCACCTAACGCCAGGGGATTGATGCACCGCAACGCACACTACCTTTTTCAATAATGTACATTTCATATCCAAAGCAGAACATATAATACTGCACGAATGTCATAGCCACCTGAAAAATAAGGATGCAAGGTGATTAAATGTCACCCTCCAAAATTACATACATGTCAAATTATGACATGATTCACATGCATACTTACTCTCATCCTCCCATGCAGGTTGCTAATGATACTCAATGAAGCCTTGGAAACTCCCCATTACTAAATATGATCAAGGAACCAGATCACCACATAGATAACGTTGCTATAGCAATACAGGTGATGTAATGAGGTGTCTTTGGGAAAAGTCTGGCAAGATATTTGTGTTTGGGATCGTACAGTGATGTGAGCTACATCTCTTCTGTCATCACTAACGCTGCTGCTTCTAATATTCAATTGAACAAATTGCCTATTATCGAAGACGGTAAGGTTAAGAGTAATGATGTTGGTTTCAGGACGGTTAGCAGGGTCCTTTTTTATTTGAGTGTGTATGCTCCTTATAGTCTGTAATCAGAGATTCACAATGCCTGCCTCATTGTTAAACGTGCATAGTTTTTGTTTTATGTCTGGGTATAGAGTTAACCTGGGCATAAGAACCGTCATGGCAATTTCACAGAGAGTGTTAAAGAATGAAGTAACTAATTGCATTAGAATGGAGTGGTAAGTAAGAGACAGACATTTCTTTATCATGGAATGTGTTAACATGTCTTTCTCTAAACCTAGATCTTTTATTCTCACAACATTTTCATGTATTGTTTGTGATTATCTTCATAAATAATGTGACCAACTATTAAAAAAAAGGTTTCACCACAGGCTTTGTATACATTTTATTATAATATTGTAGCATTTTTGAGTGTGAAAGTGAAGAGTGGCCAGCTCTGTTGGTGTGGCAACTTTATGTTATTACTTCTACTTTGCACATCTTTTATTAGTTACAAAATTGTTAAATTTTGTTATAGTTCCCACACAAAACTATACCTCCTTTCAAGAAGCATTAAAATAGCATGATTAAAAAAGTGCATCATCTCATGTATTCCATCCTTTCAGCAATGGAGATCAGATCACAATTTGCCATTTATAAATTGCTTGGGAATCATGTGGATCGAACTCCAAATGTAGACACAATATTTAGACATGTGGTGGAAACATTTCTAAAATAAGCAGCTAAAAATGGCTTTAAAAATGACAAATATAATGGGCCTCATTCCGAGTTTGGAGCGCCATGACTACCTCCAATACCGGTACCGAGTCAGCCCTCATTCAATGGGGATTTACCGGTCTATTCCGACCTTTGCGGGACTGGTAAGTCCCCATTTAAAAAGCCATTCCCCGTTCCCATTTCAGCCCCCATAGGGCTCAATGGGAAGGGGGAAGGCGCTAATAATGGTACCGCAAATTGCGGCACCGTTATTAGCTCTAAAGTGCCTTAACGGGTCACGTCCTTAACGCCTGGTAAAACCAGGCGTTAAGGAAGGGACCCGCTAAGGGACCTCAGAATAGGGCGCAAAGGGATTACCGGCACCGGTATCCCTTTGCTCCAAACTCGGAATGAGGCCCAATATGCAGCACAGAAACATTGACACATCTTAAATTCGAACAACTCCTATGCCACATGCATATCACACTGCAACCCTGTGATTGGATATTCATGGTCTTATGAATAAGATCTAATGTTGTTATATTTTATAGATTCTTATTGAGAAGGAGATGTAATCTTGTTATATTTCACAGATCTATATGCTTGAGTGATTGAATGAATTGTGATTGTGTTTGATTTCTATGTACTTTGTGTTAAGTTTTATTTTATAGACCATGTGACACAAAATGTATAAATATGAAAAATACACTGCAACCCTATCTATATATTTGTCTTACGTTTTCTGCCCATTGGGAGCTGAGCATGTGCGCTGCTTTCCTTACCCTGGGACATGGCTAAAAGTCTGGATAGGGAAACACATCCAAATCGTTATTTATGATCAAATATTACAAATATGTTAATATTAGGATAGTGTGGTGAAAAATAAAATGAGCACCATGCCCATTATGTAGTTAGTGATTCAAGCAGGCAACCATTTTATCACAGACGGTTAAATGTAAAGATTCTTATGTTAAAAAATGATCTTTGATTTAGTGGAAAGCAGCCTGGAGCGCTTGCTGGTGTTATTTTCCATCAAGGAATAATAACCTATCAAAACATAATTTATGTGGTCATTCTAGCTTTGGAGAAAGTGCTTTTCTCAGTAAGACAAATGTCACATTCTTATTATGATCAAAATATATATTGGAAGTGATCATAATAAATAAAGAACGTAACATTTTGAAAAGATACAATATACAGTATACAATGCTATGACAATTACCGGATTTCCCTTTGTTGTTATTTTTTACAATTGCAAAATATAACACAGACCCTCGCCACACCCTCTCCATATCCCCAGCCCCTCAATTAAGATGTTTTCCCCTCTGGCCGTGCAGCTGTTAGCAACATCTGGGGTGGCCTTAGTAAACGAGCACCTGGAAACTCTCAACCACATAGAAACAAAACACATAGAGTGGGACAGAAAGAGAAGGAGACCCAGGGAGAAAGACTAAGAGTATGAGGGCACCAGAACAGCATAAAAGGCGACCCTCACCAAAATCATTCTCGCCTCTTATGGGACATCACCAGCTACTCCCTCTGCTTGCCCCCTTACCATTGGTATAAGTGTAGAAACGTTTTTTGTTCTGCTAGATCCTTCCATAGGGCATGCAAATCTCCTGACACTATTCAGCTTCCTTTTCCAACACTGATATGTGGAAGTGAAGCAGGACCGATACCACCGCAAAGAGTTACCTTGTGTAACAGGAGAAGGAACCTTTATATCAAAATATCTGACTGTCGAAGTCTAGTTGCATGAGCTAGGACAGACTAGGAGATCAAAGACACACAAACACACACACACGCGTAGATCCCATAGTGACACTGGTGATGTCCCATGGGGCAATCAGTGGGCATTATCACCGAAGGAGCAACCGTTAAGATGGTTCTGGTTTGTATTGATCATTGTTATAATTACAATGGAGATTTCAGACAGGCGACAGCAGCTCCCATTGGGATTTTTTGAGATGAAGTGAACACACTTGTAGATCATTATCCCGTCACAGAAGAGTCAGCCATCCACCACAGAGGCACAGAGGCTGCCAGTCCTGGAGCAGACCCTCGAGATGTAGGATAAATTACTCCATGGAAAGAAGCTCAAGAAGTAGGTACGACTTACATTATGCTACCAGGAACTGCAGACATGTGCAGAAGGAATCCCAGGTACGGGATGTTAACCCCAGACATACTCTGGTAGGCATCCTAAGATGAAGGCAGAGTATAACGAAGCAGCATTTAATGGAGTAGCCCTACTGTTGCAGGTGGAGAGACAAATAGTTGTGCCTTCCAAAGATGAGAAGGAGGAGATGTATATTAAAGTTAAAAAGCTTAGATGCTCACAAAAGAATCTGGTCCAATCTAAAATGTCCTAATCAAATCCCTTAAAATGAGGAAGTTAATGATTACCTGAGTAGATATGACACATAACAAAGGCAGAAAGATTGCAGTCCTGCATACAGAAACGACTATACACACCCATTCATCTCAACTTAGTGTAGGTGTGACTCAATAATTGAATAATTATTCAAATATGTATTGATAGTGAGCACCTATGGTTACTTATTACCATCATTGTCATAACATAATGGCAGACAACAGAGTGGTGATAACTAACATATATATTTTATTCTCATATTTAATGTTTTAAAAAGATACAAAATGTAATAAATACCTCAAAAAAGGTGAGTTGTCCTGCACACAGACCAGAAGTCAATTTACAGAGAGTGGCAGGATCCAGAGAAGGTCATTCTCCGAAAGTTCTTATCTCATCGCTATCCAGTGTAAGGTGAAGATTCCAAAACTGTTATAGAGAGTCCAAAAGACTTGCTGCTTCATAACCTCATGGGAAAGGCTTCAATGACTGCAGGGGATAAGGTCCCAGATAAATGCAAATTACATTAAGGTTGACACAGTGATCATCTTATGCATATGCTGGATCCAATCTTGCTTTGTCTTGGGCATGTACATTTTGTGCCTAGTACAATCGATACTTAAGTGTGCTGAAACACTGTATAGACAGCCACCTGCAAGAAAAATTAAGTGCGAAAAATACAAGTACCAGAATCCTTAGAGTCAATTAATTTACCACACCTGAAAAGGAAATGAAGACAAGCCTGAAAAAGCAAAGAAACACAGCCTCCCTGAAGATTGATGGAGTCATGAAAATGTGCGTTTGGAGGAGAAGCTAATGCAGGAGAACTTGATTGGCAATAGAGCGCCTGCCTTGTCACCAATTTTTAAACATAACTCACAGTGCACCTGTTTCAACCAGGAGGAACACCCACATTAACAATTTGAAGATTGGTGGCAGATAGAAAGGTGTGGCTCTGCACATTACATTTACGGTAGAAATGTGTTTGAACTAGAGTGGATGGTAAACATTATCTTCAGAGGCCACACAAATTCCTGCCCATTGCAGGGAAAGCCTGCATCACCCAGGAAGTTTTCTAGTAAGCCAATGCTGTCCATAAATATGAGGAGGCCTACAGGGGGTGTACACCAGCTGAGATGAGGAAGCCAATTTGGTAGAGGCGTGCATCCAAATCCAGCACAATTGAACAGCTCCAGAAGTCTGCATTCCGTGTGACTATGCACACATGCATACTAGCACCTCCTTGAATTTCCCATAACTGGACTCCAATCTGCCGAGGGCATTCAACCTACAGCACGTTGTCACCATACTAATGGCAAAAGGAGCTATACAATTGACGCACTACTACTACTAATACTACTACAAGGCAGGATGAATTGGCATCAGTTTCCATGAAGGGACATTTTGTTCTGTTTGCCAACGCTTTTGGAGAAATAAATCTGGACAAAAGATCATCCAACATAGAAGAGAAAAGGTGACAGCTAGAAATCGCAAACATTCACCGGAACCAGGAGCATTAATCACACAGCAGCCAAAGAACAAGAAGAAATCAGACACATCATCTCTCGGTAGAAAAGACATGTTCCTAAAAATTGCCATTGTTCCCAAACAGGATCAAGGGACAGGGATATATTGTATCTCCTTTCTCATCCCAAAAGTGGCTGGGGAGGCTCAGGAAGATCCTGGATTTGAAGAAAATGATTACAAAAATCAGATTCAAGATGGAGACATTATATTCTATCCTTCACCAACTAGGGAAAAGGAAACGCATGGCGTCTTTTGAATTTCTGGATGTGAATCATCACACCCCAAAATTGAAAACTACCAGACATTTCTCTGGTTCACCAGTGTAGATCAGTATTTGCAGATCATAGTCCTGTTCTTTGAACTAAAGGTTGCTCACAGGGTGCTCGCAAAGATGGTTTCAACAGCAGTGTGAATGCAACATCAGGAGTGAGTTCAAAACCATCTGTAGTTAGATGACTGGTTTATCCACTCATCAAGCAAGGACAAAGCACAGATACATATGTTAAGGACCTGTCAAGTCTTTCAAAAACTGGCATTTCTGATCAATCTCCCAAATTCCTATCTGGTCCTAATTCAGAAGCAAACCTTCCTAAGAGCGAGATTCAATACAGCCAGAGGGACAGTTTTTCTGCCTCAATCAAGAAAGCCGAAACTACAGCACAGACTTCACCAACTGCAGTGCAAGGAAAAATCACTGAAAAGATTATGGTTTACATTCCAAAGTGATAGACGGTAACCATATTTCTTGTTCCATGATTCAGATTCCATATGAAACCTTTTGCTAAACCACATACTACAACCCTGGGATCCCAAATCATGAGTTCCAAACACCAATGGCATCCCACAAATGCAAAGAAATTGGGTGGTGACTTCATTCAGGCAAACTGGATACAGGTTCCATGATTTGTCGTCTATTTCAGGAAATTCTAACTACAGATGCAGAAAAATCATGGCGGCCCAAGGATATCCAATGATGCTGGACCAACTTGCATCTACAACAATCCTCAAACTGGAAGGAGATGAAGGCAGTATACCTTGCCCTCAAAATGTTGGTCTCAGTCCTTAGGGATCTTCGGTCCTGGTACGTACTGGCAATACTGTAACCATGATTTACCTATAGAGACAAGGAGGGCCAGTGTGACATCTCTATTAAATTGTAAACTAACAGTATCCAGTGTTTTTAGCTAAACACATATATATATATATATATATATATATATATATATATATATATATATATATATATATATATATAGAGAGAGAGAGAGAGAGAGAGAGTGAGAGAGAGAGATTTTTTAAACATGAACGAGCTGCAAGATAGCAGTTCACTGCGGTACTCCTCCATCCTTCATTTCAAAAAGTATGCCACACGCCTGTATTTTCTCCATTTTAAAGTCCTTTATTCTTTAAATCTGTGGACAGCTGAGAGTACACCGTGAAAAAGACCACAATAGCGCGTTTCACCCCAAACTGGGCTTCGTCGGATTGCGCTTGACACTCTATTTGCAACTCGTTTTTATCTCATTTCCTGTTTTTGTCCAATCTCTTTCCCACATTATAACAACTAGACATATACTTCCTTTGACATTACCCGCATTTTGAAGGTGGCCATATTGGATTACCTTTTACTCTGGATATTTGCATTGTGTCTACTTTGCGGCACAAACAACACACAGTGGACACATATTGACATACATTTCTCTGTGATAATTTACATGTGTATAAATCATTTTCTATGTATGTATACTAAAAATGTTATGAAACTATTTTGTATATAATGATACACAATTCGTTTACATATCATTTGACTAATGTCCACTGGTTTATATTTATATCCATATCGAATTGGAGGTTGTCTAAAAAATAAAAGAACACATTAAGCGCTCGTGCGATACCTCTTAATTGTTAGAAATATTTACAAATACAACCTAACCACACATATTATTCTGGAATAGTTTCTTGGAGTGTCTAGTGTGCAAGGAAAGAGAGAAGGGGTTTGTGCACAGCTTGCTGTTAAATAAAGTGCAGGATATTCCTGATGTCATGTGCAAATTTACTACAATAGCCTGAGATTTGTATTTTGTGCAACGTACAATAAAGTGCTTAGTGCATTAGAGTACAACATTGAATAAACTGATGCATTGATGAGATTCTAGTGATCCTGTATCTGAAAATGTATCAATTGATTGTATTGGCACCCATAATTTCGATGCGCAAGGTTTGCTATGGATACAATACTCGATATTTCTAATATCATGTGCAAATATGCTATATATACCTGAGATTTTCATTCCATGCATCGCACAGAAAAGTGCTTAGAGCATGAAAAAACAACATCATATGAACAAATGCTTTACTATGATTAAAATAATCCAATGTCTTGCCATATATCAATTGGTTGTATTAACCCCAATATATCCACTGTAATCAAGTGTTATATGTTTTCTAAATAAATGCATACAATTGCTATTAGTTGATCGGACCAGTGTCCTGACACATTTAAATACATCTTAATAAACATCACTTTACTTTGCCAAACCTTTACACTAAGACTGCTCTTTTGTACACCAATGGGTTGCAAGGTACCAATAAAAACGTATTAAAGAAATGTGTTAAAACCCAGACATCTAAATGTGCTGATGTGTACAAATCTAAAAACAGTGTTATGCATGTTTAAAATCACACTTAAAAAACACACATAAAAAGTCCTGCATAAAAGAACTTATTCAATGAGTCTACTAAGATCTTTCCAGTATTCGTTCTTTTTGACATTCGCATAGTGATGTTAAATTCTTGTCTCTTTTTTTGGAAACAAAATTACATTGAGCTATCCTATGTTGACAATCAAACCATTGGTTTTTCAATTAAAACATTTTGATGGTCCAATTATTCTCCTATAAATGTATACAGTTCTTCATCTCTATTATATCCACCTGGGGATTTGGTATTATAGTCAATTATATATCGACTTTGCAACTGTCGCAATTTGCGCTCCCTGTCTCCCCCTCGAGGATGTAACTGTACATGATCTATACCGAAAAACTTGAGGGACTTAATATCCCCTCCATGCACATCTGCAAAATGTTTTGCTAAAGGATAAGTTGGGTCTGAGTTCTTAATCGCTCTTAAATGCTGCAAAATTCTGACCTTGACTTCCAACTTTGTACTTCCTATGTATCATAGATTGCAACTGCAACTCATTACATATATTACAAATTTGGTACTGCACAATATGCTTTTCATAATTTTTACATTTTGTCCTGTTCGTGTATGAATATATTGTTTCATGTTTTGCCCAAATTTGCATGCTTTGCACTTTGCACATCTCTGGAAACCTGTTGGTTTGTCTGGTAGCCAGTTTGTTTTTGTTTTTGTCGGAAACATACTCGGAGACACTTTGGATGGCAAAGATTTCACTTTCCTAAAAGTTACACTTGGATTGGTGTTTATTACAGATTGAATGTCTTGATCTTTTCTCAAAATATACCAATGTTTGGCCAATATTCTTTTGATCTCCTTGGCACCATTGTCAAAAGTTGTGATGAATCTGATGATTTTTTTGTTGTCACCATGATTTCCCTTTGTTTCTACATTTGCTATTTTGGATAAGATCTCTTGCCTCGTTTGTTTGCTGCATTGATTGTAAGCTTTGTTGATAATAGACTTTTTATATCCTCGGGTTTGAAAAATGATAGCCGTCACCTTGGCATGTTGAGTATAAATTGATGTTTATATATATATATATATATATATATATATATATATATATATATATATATATATATATATATATCAACTTTTTTTACATGTTTTAAGGTAATGGGCAAACCTTTAAAAAATATCAGCAAATGTTAAGCCTGCAAAAGCTGCATTAGAGTGAACTAGCAACTCACACGGCAAAACTATAAACAACAGAGCACTCGGTCCAACATTGACGTGCAAAAAACCTTTATTCAAGTTAAAATCCATTCAAAATGAAAATGTTAGCCAGCATGGACTTACAAATTGCATGTGAGGTCCAGGAAATCATCTATATGCCACACGTTCCACACCTATGCAGGGACTTCTTCAGGCGAAGTGTAACAATCAGTACAATGTGAACCTTTTGCTATTTCTACATTTTCTGGGAGGTGTTTGCTTGAAAGTCATGTGACTGACCTAGATTGAGTCAAGTTATTCATTGAAATAACAGCAGCCATCTTTGACCTTTTTACCAATGATTGTCTGTATGTACATTTCTAATGACATATCTCCTAACTTTGTCTAATTTTGTAAACCTTTTGCTTTGTCGACTCCCATACTAATTCTCTGAATTGTACATAATAGTTCTATACAATTAGTTCGCTCAGCCAAGTGGCCAATTTCTCATAATAATCTACTAACCACAGCAGTGTAAAAAGGTTTCAGTAGAAAATAGCTTGAATACAAAGTTGTAGGTAAAATCACAGTAAACCTGAAGTAACCACGTGTATTGCACAAACTTTTTGATAAATTAACTATTTTATTACTTAGATATTAATCAGGTATTAATAGAAAAACATAGCAGTTGAAAAAACAGTCCTTATTTTTTGTTTATAACCAAACATTTTTTCCATGTTTTTCGTTTGAAACAGGGGTACAAAAAAGCCCCACTTTCTTTTTATGTTTATGCAACAGTGTGAAATCTCTATCAGAGCTCTTGGAACAGCTGATGAAATAGGTGCAACATAACCTTGTGTTGTTATCTGCCGTTCACATCCAGGACACTTTGAACACCCAGGTAGCCAAAGTGAAAGCAGTATTCCCCCTTTCTCTGAGGTATGTCCTGCCCATTGCAGCATGTCTGCAGATATGCAGAAGAATATATACGACTCCAACCATGCACCACTTTCCAATGAAGATGAACTTGATGGTGGATATATTCTGCTTCAGAAGCTCATGCTAGGCCATGAGGGGTGTAGGCACCCATTAGGTCATTTTCAACTGAAGAGTATATTGTACAGAGGTGACCACATCCATTATCACTTAAGTGAAAAGGGCACCTTGTGCAATTATCAATGTTTCCACCACATAATGGAATCAAAAGAGTGAATCATCAGCAACATCATCTTTTTGGAAATGTGTTAATGTGTCTGGCAACCGTGCAAGGCATTTAATATGTATGCTTATGGACTTTACTTGCTTTTACCAGATGGTAATTTCAGGCAGAATTTATAGGACTCCTTCTCATGACTGTGAACATGAAATGCCATGCTGGTGGTAAGTCAAAAACATTTGTCCTGCGGAGTTGGACAAGAAGGCAGATGTAATATGTCCATCCTGTTCCTCATCTCTGATTGACACATGCACAACAATCCTGTGGTTTGAAAAGCGTTTTAGAGCACATTTTTCAATCCACTTCACCCTCAAAATGACCCCTCTTCCCAGTCATATCCTTTAACAATGGGCCAGTTATATGTCTTCCCTTCCTTTCCTTCTGATCATCAAAGTCTTGATGAAATTCAAGAGGGAGGAGGCAGATTTGATTTTGTTGATGCTGTACATTATGGGGTAACAGTGTTTTTGGCTACGACAAATGTGTTCTCTGCAGATGAACTGATGTTCTCCCTGGTCTCCTCACCCCTAGCATATCGGAATCTGTCGATACTGAAACCGTCACAACTGTGACTCTTGGGCTGGTTGTTGAGAAGAGTGGACTAATGAGTTTAGAATTGTCAGAAACAGTGACTGGGCTTAAGACAGCAGTCTACCAAGAGTTTGCATTCTCATTATTGGGGGTTCTTTGAAACATTTGTGCAGTTGAATGTGATTCTATGTTGATCATTGAATTTTTAAAGGGATGGCTTTAACCAGGCACTAGCAGTGTGTTTCCTGAAAGTTCAGCAGGCAGCAATTAAGGCATTATGTGTCAGGGGTTTATTAGTACTGCAAACAGTAATATGATTGTCTATACCGGTTTTCTGCTATGGAAACCCTGAAGCAAGATGTGTTTCTCCTCGTGTTACCTATTGATTGTGTTGAAAGGATTGCAGAAGCCTCCCTTTGAGTCAATTGAGAGGCAAATATCAATCTATTTATTTTTTACTAGAGCTCGGTTTCAAATACCTCATGGAAGAGTTCTCATGATGTTGGGGGCACTGGTGTGTCATCATCCTTACTTCAGGATTCTGCATGAGGCCATGGTTTCACTGATTGGTCCATCCTATCTACCGAATATGTTTTGTTATTTTCATATGGACCAGGAGGTAGTCCTTTGGTCTTTGTGCTTCAATCCCACTACTAAGGGGGGAGTGGCTATGCACTGATTGGATGTGAAACAATATGTTTTTGTGCTTTATGGATAGAATTAAATCAGAGCACAGATGTACAAATCTGTTTGTTGCTTTTAGAGTTGGTCACAAAGGTTTTAAATCTGCAACTTCCACACTGAGCAGATGGATCAGACCGGTGATTATCGTGGCTTATAAGCAGGCAGGCTACAATTTCCCAGATTGATTAGGGTTGGTCCACCAGAGGCATGTCAGCACCATTGACTGAATCGATGGGTGTATAGTGGACATAGGTTGGGCTGTTGCTTGTTCATACACAGGCACCTTTCATACTCCACACAAGTTGAAGGTTGGTTTTGCGGTTGCATCAAATGTTGATTGATACATTTGTTGCTGTAGTTAAGTCTTCTCAGCTCTATGAATACATCTGCATAGGTGTTTTAATTCCTTTTGAGTGGATTTTGCTGTTGCCGTGTGAGCATATTGATATGTGGTACTGACGCGGGAGTGGGACCAGAGGTATGGTCCAGATTATGCATGGTTATTAATTGGATTGAGGCTATCCATGGAAAATAGTGAGCTTAGGTTGAAGTATATCTTATTTGTATTAGAATCTATTCTTAGTTTTATTTAGGATAGCTGATCTTCCTGGCGTACTGAGACACTGCCCCTACCTCTTTATTAAACATGGGATATTGTGTGGTACACCAGAACAATTGCACTTGTCCTTACCATGTAATTCTTTATGTACACATACAGCATAGTGTTGTAAAACACAAAATTATATCACAGATTCAATGAAAGAATGAATTAATTATTGATCTTAAACTCAGATCATATAGCTTAACAATTTTGCATTCCATGCATCATAGAGTTTGTGTCTCAATCAAGCTCCAATCAGAAGCTTATGCAAGGTTACATGAAGTAATTAATAACAGTAGTGCCCCATCCGATTCATATCAAAGGTGCTCCAGCCGACACGTGTTTCGACTACTCTAGTCCTTATCAAAGCTTAAAATGGGCTTAGAACACATCAACAATACTTGGTGCTTTCCTGCACAGATTCACAACCATTGCAAACCATTCAAAATATTACACACAAATATATGAACAGCAGTTGACAAATGTTCAAAAAAAAATCTTTCAAAAATATATTTAAACAGAGAGAGAAGTGGGGTTTAGAAGGGTTTCAACAGCCATCAAGTAGGATACAAGAGGCAGAGAGATATATAAAAAAAGGATTAGTCCCAAAAAAATAATAACATAATACAATCATGATACAATCCCATATTGTTGAGTGACATAACCTCATCAGTGTCACATAAGCAGTCCTTACAGTGTAGTCATTAGCTATCATAATATAAATTGTTGTTGTTCTGAGAGTAGCAATGCAACCACACTCCCAAGTTAGTAATGCATACAGATTGTAAGTGTAAGGTGTTATTGCATGCTCAACATTCATCTTTAATTTTGTCTACTAATAAAGTGTGTACTCCCCTAGTTCTAAACCACAGATTGTGCCCTTCAGTGTAATATGGTATTAAATAGATTTAGAACTCCCCTTAAAGCGTCATGGGTCATTTAAATAAAACAATTGTCTCCTGTACTACCACTGACTCTAGCATCTGAGTTTTGCTGCTTATAAATAGAAATACCCTTTGTTAAATCACATTTAATACATCTCATAAAGTGTTTAAAGGTATATCATTCAAAATAAATGCTCACCCCATTTATTGAGGAAAATGTCCAACTGTGATATTTAAGTCATGTGCTCCTTAAGTTGGGGTCTTGATACATGAAGTTACTGCAATAGAATGTATTCTAATGTCCTAAAAAACCGTGTAACCAGTAGAGCATCAATATGGAGTATGCCCAATTGTCGAAATTTTACCTGATTTTTGCTTTCTTAATATTAAGAATTTGGGCTCATGCTGGCAAGCCATTGAGATGCAAAGAGCATTGATTTTCTTGATTTACACATTTACATTGCCAACGGTAAAGTGGAGACAGCGACATTTCACAAGACCGCAGAGGTCAACACCACACTTCATGCAAACAGCTGTCCCAGAAGATCCACTGTTAACGATGCACCTGCATGGGAATTCTATCAGGCACGCAGGAACTGTAAATTGTGAGAATGTGCCCTTTGAGAAAGAATGTGAACTCCTTATAGAGAGATTTCAGACGAGGGGGGTATTCGCCCACAGTGGTTAAAAAGTCCCAGGACAAGATCAAAATTATGGACAGATCAGGAATGATACTAACAGCCCCCAAGGGTAGTTCTGAGAAAGGAAACCACACTGACATTATTACGCAATATTCTAAGGATGCACACATTCTTTAGGAAATTGTGAAAAAACACTGGCACCTCCTGTGTATGGGTACTGATCTAATGCAATACAAAAACCAGCAGCCAAAGTTTGTATTCCATAGAGCGCGAACTATTATAAATAAACAATGCCCCTCATTTCTAGATACTAGCTGCTTGAATACAAACAGTGGCAGTGATTGTCTGAGAACTTTGACAGGTTTCCAAAAATGTGGGTCATGCAGTGTATGTGTAGACTTGTACACAGGGATTGCGAAAAAGTAACTTGCAAGGAAGGTACAGAGATCACCATCCAGGATTTCATCAATTGCAAAACCAAACATGTTGTGTATGCCATAATATGTGTCTGGAAGAAACTATATATTGGCAGTACCATCAGGCAGCTTAGAAACCGCATTGGGGAGCAGCTAGCGAGCCTGAATAGTCAGGACCCCAGATTACCATTGGCACATCACTGGCAGAAATGGCACCAGATGCAGAACAAAAGTGACCTTAGATTCATTGGACTTATTAAAGCAAAATGTGGGAAACGTGGGTGTGATCTCAAACTCAAATTAAGATGTATTGAATCCACGTGCATTTGTAATTTACAGAGCACAATGGTAGGCCTCAGCACTGAACATGAAATTAACATATTTTTGTATGAAGTGTAGGGAAGTGGGGTTTTTCGTAATCACAGCAAGTACCACCAATGGTTAGGTAAATGTGATTATGCTACTCATTTCTGTGAATAAGATAAGAATGTCATTAGAGAATGCATGTTACCATTTGAAATGATTTATACTATTCTCAATACTATTGAGTGGATACAGGCTTGTGTCTTTACATATCAACACTGAATTATGACTTTGCATTGATGGCAAGCAAGAGGAATGTCAGATCTTCAAATAGATGTATGAGGCACCTCAAATGCCACCTCATGGTAGCAATGGATGATAGCAATAGCTATCATCAATGCTACTCTATGACTTGAACTGTGGATATACTTGAGCCAGGGCATATTGAATGCTATTCATTATTGACAACCCATTAATTGCAGTGGGCAAGCCATGAGAGCCCCAATCGTATAACTAATTATTAGAAACAATAATAATAAAAATAAAGAAACAATAATAACATTATAACCTTAGGATTAAGAAGTAATGACTTAGATGACCGCAAGTGACACGGACAAAATGTATTTCTATGGATTAATGATTGGATTGCTGGATAATTCCAGTGGTTCTATTTTGACTCATACATTAAATTCTTTTGGGATAACGGCGCTATGTCAAATTAAACAAGGCAATTTGGTTCAAATCATACCAATGCACCGGTTCACCCAGCATATAGGGTTTGCCAACACTAATTTACATTGGGAACTATTCTTTATTACAAGCAGTTTAAGTACATAATACCTAAGCACCAATCGTGCACCTGCTATTCGTTGTCGTGCACACCAATATCAAAAATGACAAAAGTGGTGTGTGTATGACATCACACACTTCATTGGGGCATAAATAAAGAAACAAAATGGCGCCCATGTGCTTCACACACACGGGTTCCCCGGGATGAATACTTACAGGAAATCCTGCATTCTAAGGTAAGGATACCTCTAATTAGTTGCATGGGTTAACATACTTTTGGTAAGAAATATTTAAGGCTTATCAAAATTGACCAGTACAATGCTAAAATGTACTAATCTAAATTGGGAATGTTTGATCCAGTACCAAAGTTGGAGATTCAGAAAACTCGTCATTATACTCATGATGTATGTGCTCCTGCTTTTTTGTAGGAGAATATATTTTAAAAATTAAAAACACAAGCGAGAATACCTTTGAAATTTAATTCAGCAATTAAACAATAGAAGTACGCCCTTGGCAACCATTTATTAATAATCTCAGTTAATAATTAATGATATGCTTAAATAAGGTTTTATAAAAAACAAATTGCAGCTTTAAGAGAAGATTCTAGCACATCAAACAAACCAACCACTGATTATCAGACAAACATTACCCACAGCACAATGGGTAAGTAAAAATGTGATCACTTTATAATATTCAATGAAGGACACAAGTCAGTTCATCAGGCACTAACTTGTGTATCCAATTCTGGTCTACAGGAAAGACCAATGCTCAACCATTGGTGAGTCCAATACTATATCTCACCACTCACACGATTGTGAGCCTCTTCTCGGTACCACTGTGACCAGAACTTATATCCACAATGGGAATCTTGATACTTCATAAGATACCATGAACACTACTTAATTAAAATGCTATCCTTGACAACATGCATGGGTGTATTATTAATTGGATCACCAAACCACCAATTGTTTAACTAGTAATCAGGGATTTTGGGTGCTTCGCTGATTCCACAACAGATTTAACAATAGTCTGTCATTTGTCACCTATAGTAATGGACTATGTGGATAAGTACATATGTGCAACAGGCTTGACTACTAGAAAAATGCATGTGCTAATTTTTAGTTTTTAATTTCAGGTTTCCCATGTTTTTGTTTGTTTTCTTTTCTCCTCCCTCCTCAAACCATGAACCTGGTATGTATTTTTGATTTTGTATGTATGTAAATGTTAACACATACTGGTACAATTAATATCACAATGTGTGAACAACAACCTTGAAAAAGACCTTGTGTCGAAACACGTGTTGGCTGTGATCAGAACAATATTAAAACACAATAAATCCAACTCTTTGGCTAATTAATCATTGCACTGACTTAATTGTTGATTATACCTGTATTTCATGTATATGTCTGGGGCAAGTGTGATAAACTGTTGAATAGGCATGTCAGGAGGAGCACATGACATCACACGCCTTATGCCATGGGTAAGAGAGAGTAGGGCTGGTGATGGCATTTAAGAGGGAGAAAAGCTTTATAAGGGTACTGCAGGATGGTTACGCCTCATTAGCGTTAGTACTGTGACGAGAGAGGAGCACCGCCGTAGTCTTGGATTAACATACATAACATGGACATTATCTCTTCCATTAGGGCAGTAACTGCTGTAACTTTTTGCTATCCTTAAAATTATTAAAATTATTTGTTGGGTCTTAATCCATATTATAGTATTATAACTTTCAATATTTAAAATAATATACATTTAGGGTTTTTAGTCTAGCATCCAATGTATGATTGATGATATTTAAATAAATATTATGAACATTCTGAATATTACCATAGCATACTGGCAGATGATTTCACATCTGTCAAGATAAAGTCACATTTTTTTTAGTGTCATTAAACCTGTGAAATCTTTGTGCAACACAATATTATTTATGTAGGATTTCATGAAAAAGATATGTGTTGGTACTTCCCCACATATTGTGTTCCCTATTGCCCAGCTACCATTCCAAAATTATTGTAGTTTTATACTGCCAACATTTTGGGAGAGGGATGGTCAGGTCTGTACTCATCCATTATCCTTTCTAATAATGACCACACTCAGTTATTGGGAAGACATTTCTCATAATACATTTCTGTATTTTGGGACTCATAAAGCATATATGTAGATGTGTATCATGTTCTAGAACAGTTTTAATTTCGAGATAATTAAATATAGACCTGACTGAGAAATCACACTTTCCGAAAATATTCCATGTATGTTATATTATTGACATTTATACTGCGCACCACTGCCATTTTTTCATGGTCTCCAAAGGCTGAGGTGGATCTGAAAAGGAAGGAGAGCTTGGGAAGGTTAGTTAGCAGCATGAAGAGGGATAGCGCAAGAGAGATTTACAGTCCGGTTGGTAGCTTCAGTTCAGAACATTTTTCTCTATGTGTTGGGGTGGCTTTTAGTTCCTATGGGTTTGGTGTTCTTTTGATGTGTGAAATTGAGTGTGTGTTTGAGTGTGTAAGGCATTGTTTGAGTGTCTGTGATGTGGTTTTCTGTGGGGGTTTAGTGTGTTGAGTTGAGTCAGGTGTTGTAGAGGGTGTACTGTTTGGTGTCTGATTTTGGGTGCTGTTGCAGAGGAGTGTGTGTTTTATTTTGTTGTTGAAGGTGAATTTGTAGGAAAATTTAAAGTTTTAATAGGTTTCATGGTGTGTGCTTTCTCAAGGGATACTTTGGTTTGGCTGGGCTCAGGTCCTTGTATTTTGGTTGGCGTTAATATACTTTCTTTCATTGTGGCAGCCCAGACTCAATTCATTCGGTTTAAGATGGTTTTGGTTTGTAGTTTTCTTTCCTAATGTAGCGGTTAGCTGTTTAGCTTGGTGAGTTAAAGAGTCAGGTTTTAAGTAGTTTTCTGAATTTTAGGTGTTCTGCTGTTGTTCGTATTTCCTTTGTTGAGATGCAGGAGAATTCTGATCCACCAAATTTCAGTTTTGAGTATTGCTTCGGTTTGAGGTGAATGTCATTGTGTTATCTCAGGGTTTGGTCTGTAGATGCAGATTCTTTCCTGCATGAATTCTGCTCCTTGGCCGAGAATTGCTCTGTGGGTTATGCAAAACATTTTGAATGACATTCATTTTTTGACTGTTAACGAGTGTAGGGTTCTCAGTGCTGGTGTGATGTTTTCTTGACTAGTGAGACTGAGGTGTAGTCTTGCCGCCGCATTCTGTATGCTGTCATTTTTTGGTGAAGTTCATTTGTATTCCGTATGATTGGGCGTAAGTGGCCAAAGTACTTTTTTCTTTACTACTGCATTGATTTGAGGTTTGAGTGTTAATTTGTTTTCCATTAATATTCTGAGATTTTTAACTACTTTGGAAGGTTTCGATGGGCTTCCTATTTCAATAGGCCATGGTATGTGTTGTTGGCTCGATGGGCTGTTTGGTGTGATCATGTTTTACCTTTTGTACGCACTGAGTTTAAGGCTGTTTGTGCTCATCCATTTGTTTATTTCTATGAGGCAGCTGATGAGGGCTTGGACTGGTTCTTCAGCAGTGTTGATTTTATTAGCGCCATGGGTGCCTCCAAACCCGGGTCCGGGTCCGGTCTCACTGAATGGGGACTTACCGGGACATTCCAACCTATGCGGACCCGGTAAGTCCCCATTCAGTAAACCATTTCCCATTCCCATTTCAGCCCCCATAGGGCTCAATGGGAATGGGGAAGGCGCTAATAACGGGCCCGCAAATTGTGGGCCGTTATTAGCTCCAGGGTCCCTTAACGGGCCAAGTAAAGAATGGCTGGTCAGACCAGCCGTTCCTGCTGGGACCCGCTAAAGGACCTCGGAATATGGCGGTATACTTGTAATGACCCCCATGTCTTTTGCTGAGTGGGGTCATGAAGATGTTGAAGAATAGTGGTGAGAGGGATGATCCATGTGAAACTCCACATGTTGGTGTCTGTGGTGCTGAGTTGAAGGGCGTTAGCCAGGTTGTTTCCGTTCTTTCTGTTAGAAATGATTTATTTTAACCATAGTAAAGCCATGCTGCTGATTCCCATTTCCCTTAGTCTTTTGATTAGGGTTCCATGGTGCACTGTGTCAAAGGCTGCTGATAGATCTAATAGTACTAACGCTGAGGTGATGTTGGTGTCGCCATTAGTTTTCAGGTCATCCCAGATGGATACTGGTGCCCCGTTTCCATTCTTTTCATCGGTCTGAAACTGGTCTAGTATC